>NW_028320549.1:1837500-2511250 GCF_062004578.1 Staurois parvus
AAAACAGAGAGTAGAAGCAGAGACAGCAGTAGGTGTTGAGATTAGCTTAGGTGTGAGTTGCTCATTAACATTTCTTTTGTTTCCAAGGGTGGGAAAGGCATCTGGTGGAGTGAGTCATTAAGGTCACCTAGCAGGGGGTCTTCATGAGGAATTTGAGGTGTGAATGGTCATTAACATATCTTTTGTTTACAATGGTGGGAGAGGTCTGAGGTGTGAATTGGTCATTACAATGTGTGACAAGCTTGGTAGGAACATCCTGTGTTCAGTGTTTTGTACCTTGAAAATGCTTTGCATGCATTTTTTCATGGTGCAGAAAGACTCTGGACAGCATTCGGAACTGGAAGAGTTAAAAAACATTTCAAACGCAAACGCTTATAAACACATTTAGCGTTTGAAATGCTGATAAAATCGACTGCTGAACGCAAGTTTGGTGCGGTCAAAAATCGACTGTAAACTCAAATGCCTGTAAACGGCATTGTGTACATGGACACATAGGAAGACATTAGGGAGAGTTCAGGGGCTGCTGGAAAAAAAACACTGAACAGCTAAACGTGAGTTTATCAGCTGCAGTGTACATGGAGCCTTACTAAGTAAATGAAAGTAGAATTATAGAAAAAACTTTTTCAAATATTGGATAGAGTACAGTAGGGATATAACACCTGGCAGATGTTTTTTTTCCCCCTGCACACTGTGTCTCATGGAGATTTCCCTATACTTCCTGTCCCATAGCCAAATAGGAAGTGATAGGAAATCCCTGCAAATTAAGGGAATTCTTTGGGGACCCCCAGGTTATCAGAACTAGTGTCTGCATTGGAAGATTTCCCCTCAACTACTTTTCTGGGGACAACCCAAAATTTGGAATTTTCATTTTACTTTCCATGATAATGGTACAAACAGAGAGGGTGAATCTAATTTATGGGGACACAGACAGCAATAAAAACTGACAGTTGTTCTAATCCCTCTCTACTCTACCAAAAACTAAAAAAAAAAAAAAAAAAAGTGTTGCCTTTAGTTATACTTGAAGCCCCATTTCATGGAGAATAAAAATTGTCCCTTGCAGTGATCCTACCCCTGCACTGTGAGTTTAGGTCTCAGGGATGTGAAAAGTAGTCTCCTTTATGCTCCAGCACAGGACTGTTCCTTGGTGTCCTCATATCTTGTGCAGTGCTATGGGACATAATTATGTCAGAGGATCTGTGACCACCAGAACATTTCAGGGAAGAGGCAGTGGAGACTGGTTTTAGAGCACAAAGGGAGCCTGTGGGAGTGAGGGATCAAGTAGGTAAAATGGCTTTTCTTGTTCCCCTAGACCAGGGGTGTTAAACTCCATTTCATTGTGGACTGCATCAGCATTACAGTTCCCCTCAAAGGGCCAGTTGTATCTGTAAGACTAGATGTTCAAAGCACCCCACCCTTCCTACTTCAGATGTCGAGAGAACCCTCCCCCCCCTCCCCCCCCGTACACCACAGTGTACCCCCCTTACCTTGATCTGCTGCCAGGAAGGAGCTGGAGAATGAGATGGAAAGCACAAAGTGGAGGACCAGAGAAGGGCTGGAGTCAGCTGCCAGAGTCTGCTGAATGCTGAGTCCAGGGGAGGCAGAGATGAGAGGTGCTGCCATTGCACAGAGAAGTGCAGGATCTGTAGGAGGAGTTCTGTCCTCCTCTTGACTGCTGGGACAAAGTGAGGGTGAGGACGAAGGGGGTGCCAAAGCTGCAGGAGAGGTGCTAGGGCCATGTTAAATAGCCTGGACGGCCGTATTCGGCCTGTGGGCCTTGTGTTTGACACATGTGCCTTAGACCTAAACCCCCCCCCCCCCCCCCCCCCAAAAAAAAACAAAAAAAAACTCTTGCAGTGCAGGAGCAGCCCACAGTATTTGAGCCTTTTTCTTTAGCTGCAGTTCCACTTTATACACTTACAGCTTATCCTACCCAATATACAGTACTTGACTCAGTTATTAGATGTAATTCATTCATCTCCCCACATGGAGGCGGTAGGTCTTTATTAAACTTTCCATTTCTGGCACTCTGTAGATAAAAATCAAACATTGAAAGAATTAAATTGCAAAAGTTAAGATTGAACTCCAGGCAAGTATATGTTAAAAAAAATGTATATTTTGTTCACACTTGACAATTTTGTTGTGTTATTTGTGCATGTTTGTACACACACTTTTCTGGATTGTGTATTTTAATTTCTATCCAATGGAAAGCTAGTTAGCAGAAGAAGAGGCAAGAAATCGCATTTACAAAAGAGCATTATGTGCATTTTAGGTGTGTTTAAAATTTGAAGTCTGTAGGGATCAAAAACATGTGACTCTGCTCCAAAAATATCATGTATTATGCTAAATACAGTTCAAACAGCACTTCCGGCCGGTGCATCTGTTAGCGAAGCAAATGGTTCATTTGGACCAGCTTCGTTCAACTGAATTATTTAAAGTCACAAGAAACCTGATGTTGGGCTTTAACCACTTGCCTACCGGGCACTTATACCCCCTTCCTTACCAGGCCAATTTTCATCTTTCAGCGCTGTCGCATTTTGAATGACAATTGCGCGGTCATGCAACATTGTACTCATATGAAATTTTTATAATTTTTTTCTCACAAATAGAGATTTCTTTTAGTGGTATGTACTCCCCGCTGAGTGTTTTTTACTTTTTGCGCTATAAACAAAAAAGTGCAAAAATGAAAAAAAAAGTGTCTTTGTTTCTATTATAAAAATTTGAAACCAGGTAATTTTTCTCCTTCACTGATGTGTGTTGATGAGGCGGCACTGATGAGCTGTCACTGTTGATGGGTACTGATAGCCAGCACTGACAGGCGGCACTGCTGGGAACTGGTGAGTGGCACAGGTGGGCGGCACAGGTGGGCATCGATCATCAGGGCACTAATCATCAGTGTGCTGATGATCGGTGCCGATCCCTGCTCTGACAACTGCCGGTTCTCGACAGTACTTTCCTGATGCGTTGACAGCGTGAGGAAAGTGCAGTCGAGAACCGGCAATTGCATTTTCCAGTGATCAGCGCGTCATTGGACACGGCTGATCATGTGGTAAAAGGCCGCTGTGATTGGCCTTTTACCACATCACGTGATCAGCTGTGTCCGTAGGACACAGCGATCATGGAGATCGCCGGGTGCGTGCCCCCGGCAGCGCGCAGGAGAGCACGTTCTGGGAGGACGTCATATGACTGCCTCCCAGAACTAGTTAAAATGAGGACTACAGGATCAGCCCACCTAAAGGTGATATTTCAGTTTTAGGTTGTCTGATCATCCCACGGCTACATTTACATAGGCAATGGGGTGCATAGTTTGCGGTTAGAGGCAACTAAATGCTATGCTGGCATACAAACTGCCCAATTAGCTGTGGCAAGAAGTCCACAAAAATTCCAACCCTGGACACACACTTGTAAGAAGGTGCTTGTAGGGTGTCATTTAATGTACGAGGGGTGACTGAAAAGTTCTCAGCCTACCCATGAAGCATTTGTCTTTAGCCAATGTTATTTTTGCTACTCATATTACATATCTTTGCAAGGTTCCATACAAATTTCTCACAAATAGCTTTTTCTTTGTTTCAGTTATTGAAGACTGAAGCGCAGAAGGTCATCATTGTCTGAAAGATGAAGAAAGTGAGCAAATGTGCTGTTATCCAATACCTGCTGAAAAAGGGAATGAGTGGACAGGACATCCACAAGGACATGATGGAAACATTAGGGTAGTATGTCCCTTCCTATTCCACCTTTAAAAAGTGGATGGAGGAATTCAAGAGGGGGAACCCCTCTGTCCAAGATGCCCCTCGCAGTGGAAGGCCAGCAACTGCCTGTACAGAGGAAAACATCACAGCAATCCAGGATCTGGTAATGGCAGACAGGTGTGTGACAGAACGTTGCACCGCAGAGAAAGTGGGCATATCCAAGGAACATGTTGGACACATGTTAACAGTAGTGCTGGACATGCACAAGGTGTCAAGTCGGTGGGTCCCAAGAATGTTGACTGTTGAAAACAAGCGCGACAGACAGCAGCTATTGGATAACAGCACGTTTACTCACTTTCTCCATCTTTCAGACAGTGATGACCTTCTGCGCTTCAGTCTTCAATAGCTGAAACAAAGAAAAAGCTATTTGTGAGAAATTTGTATTGAACCTTGCAAAGATATGGACTATGAGGAGCAAAAATGAAATTGGGCCAAGACAAATGCTTCATGGGCAGGCTGAGAACTTTTCAGTCTGCTGTTGCATTCATTGTACTGTTTATTATGCAGATAGTTACAGGCTGCCTATGATTGGAGGGGGTTAACTGTGGCTAGAGCGCCCTCTCCCTTTTCCATGTGGGATTTACAGAGGAAGATCTTCTGCAACATGTAGTCCTACTGGAGCATGCGGCTACCTTTTGGGCCACCCTGCTGGGGTTCACCCTGGACTAAGTACCTTCCATCAGTGGACTTTGATCTCTGGAAGGGTCTGAGTCTGGGCAGCCTGCATTAGTTAGTGCTGGGCTGTTTCCTGTGTGCTTTGCTGTTAAACAGTGTTGCTGAATTTTCAGTAAAACTATTTCAGTTTCAAGCCTGGATTAATGTTACTCTAAAGGGGTGCGTGATGGTTTCCAGTGTATGAAAGAACGGGTCAGTTAAGCACATGTGGGGTATGAAGCAAACCCACTATAAAAGGTCTACAGGGCAAGACAAGCAGAAGGAGTAATGCAGTTGCAATGGGCAACTAAGAACTAGCGCAAAGTACATTGCAGCCAGTTATGAACGTGGTACCTGTTATAGCGAGGGGGTCAGTGATCTGGCTCCCTCCCCAGCACCTCATGGACACGCTGGCACATGCGCAGCCCTGTGGAGTGGCTCAGTCAGACTGCACGACTTGGCATCCATACATTTTCTCTGTGGAGTCACGGCTTTCCTTACGGCATGTATGGCCGCCATCCTTAGCCACTATATTGCACCGCTATATGCGGTATGTAATATATCAATCCTTGCCTATCATCATGGCACATTTTGGGCTTTCCCTACATTGGGAGGATCCTCAATTGCTAACACACAGGATTCAACTTCACTGACCTCAGCAACTATCTCTGCATGGGCTATAGGTCTGAGGATGATTATCAGCTGCTACAGGTTTGCCACAAGCTTTCCACTTTATTATACCTGTATTATTTGAGGACTTTTATTGTACCGGGTCTCTATCTGTCAATCTCCTGTGCTCCATTATTCAAGGCATTTATGTATTATGCATACTACTGGCTCCACCAAACAATTATGCCATCTGCATGATACATGTTTACATGACAATCATTGACTGGCCAAAAGATCCCTGGGATATTGGGCATATTTTGCCATATATTGCCATTTTTCTTGCCATCATCTAACTACTCTTGATATATTATAGAGATGTATTCTACATAACTCTGCATTACAAGCCTATTATCACGGCACTTTTGGGGCTGGCAACAGGAATCTGACCCAACAGTGGCTGATAGCTTTCCCTATATTGCCATATATGTCTTTGTGATATTTGTACTTTTTTTACTGCAAATTCAATTATTTTTGTTTATTATTTGGTTTTCAAGGCTGCAGTTTGTCCTCATTTGGACCCCCTTTTTGGCCTCTGGGTCCTTTACCCTCTGGTCTTTTTTCTTTATTTTCCCTCCCCAGCAGTGGGTTTCCTATAGCAACTGGGACCGAACCTGCATTGCGGAGACCAATAGTCTGGCCGTGTGGCACAGGAGTGAGAGCGTTAACAAGTGTACACATACAGTTGCAAGAAAAAGTATGTGAACCCCTTGGGATTACGTGGAGTTTTGCATGAATTGGGCATAAAATGTGCTCTGAACGTCATCTAAGTCACAACAATATAAGAACAGAGTCTGCTGAACATAATACTACACAAACATTAGATGTTGCCATGGTTTAATTGCACATAACATGTAAATATTCACAGTGCACGGAGGAAAAAGTATGTGAGACCCTAGCTTAATGACTTCTCCCAGAGCTAATTGGAGCCAGGAGTGAGCCAACCTTGACTCCAATCAGTGTGATGATAATGGATGTGTTGCTGACAGTTGTCCTGCCCATAAAAAACACACACCTGTTTTGGGTTTACTGGTTTCAAGAAGCACTGTCTGATGTGAACCATGCCTCGCAGAAAAGAGCTCTCAGAAAACCTACGATCAGGAATTGTTGACTTGCATGAAGCTGGAAAGGGTTACAAAAGTATCTCTAAAAGCCTTGATGTTCATGTGTCCACGGTAAGACAGACTGTCTACAAATGGAGAAAGGTTAGCACTGTTGCTACTCTCCCTAGGCGTGGTCGTCCTGTAAAAATGACTGCAAGAGCACAGCGCAGAATGCTGCATGAGGTAAAGAAGAATCCCAGAGTGTCAGCTAAAGACCTACAGAAATCTCTGGCACATGCTAACATTTTTGTTGACACATCTACAATAAGGAAAACATTAAACAAGAATGGAGTACATGGGAGGACACCACGGAGGAAGCCATTGCTGTCCAAAAAGAATATTGCAGCACGTTTGAAGTTTGCAAAAGAGCACCTGGATGTTCCACAGCACTACTGGCAAAATATACTGTGGACAGATGAAACCAAGATTGAGTTGTTTGGGAAGAACACACAACACTATGTGTGGAGAAAAAAAGGCACAGCACACCAACATCAAAACCTCATCCCCACTGTAAAACATGGCAGAGGGAGCATCATGGTTTGGGGCTGCTTTGCTGCCTCAGGGCCTGGACGGATTGTTGTCATTGATGGGAAAATTAATTCCAGAGTTTATCAAGACATTTTGCAGGAAAACGTACGACCACCTGTCCGCCAACTGAAGCTCCGCAGAGGATGGGTGATGCAACAGGACAATGACCCGAAGCATACAAGTAATTCAACAAAACAATGGCTGCAACAGCACAGAATACGCCTTCTAGAGTGGCCCAGTCAGAGTCTTGACCTCAACCCGATTGAAATGCTGTGGCATGACCTTAAGAGAGCGATTCACACCAGACATCCCAAGAATATTGCTACACTGAAACAGTTTTGTGAAGAGGAGTGGTCCAAAATTACTCCAGATCGTTGTGCAGGTCTGATCTGCAACTACAGGAAACATTTGGTTGAGGTTATTGCTGCCAAAGGAGGGTCAACCAGTTATTAAGTCCAAAGGTTCACATACTTTTTCCTCCCTGCACTCTGAATGTTTACATGTTATGTGCAATTAAACCATGGCAACGTCTAATGTTTGTGTAGTATTATGTTCAGCAGACTGTGTTCTTCTAT
This sequence comes from Staurois parvus, assembly GCF_062004578.1. NCBI lineage: Eukaryota > Metazoa > Chordata > Amphibia > Anura > Ranidae > Staurois > Staurois parvus. The sequence goes on from NW_028320549.1 coordinate 1,844,773, forward strand.
TGTTGTGACTTAGATGACATTCAGAGCACATTTTATGCCCAATTCATGCAAAACTCCACGTAATCCCAAGGGGTTCACATACTTTTTCTTGCAACTGTAGGTGCTGTTCTGGGTGCGTGGCAGGGCTCCATTCTGTCATCGAGAGCAGGGGCTGACTGGTAAGTTTTGGCCCAGGGGGCAAGTACAACCCAGAGGCCCTGGTGCAGCGACTCAGCCTCTCTTCTGCTTTTCCTCATCCCTGCCTCCTCCCAGGCCCTGATTAAGAGCATCATAGGCCTAGTGCTGTGGATTTTGGTGGGCCTTTTATGTAAAGAAATAAAATTAAAATGCAAACTATTAAAACAAATTAAATAGAGAGAGGAGAGGTATTGGGGGGAGGGGGGGGGGAGAATGAGAAGGTGAGAGGGGGGGAGGGAGAGGGGGAAAAAAAAGTTTGGCAAATGATATGCATGGCTGAATGGGGAAATCGTAGAAAGATCCATGCATAGTAGCTATGTACTCTGCACACAAATACCACAGTCCTTGTACCCCCCCCCCCCCACAACTGACAGCCGCATAGATACACACTGTATGAACTTCAGGGCAAAGGATCATTAAAAAAAATGCTTCTATTAGATATGCTTTTGTGCACACAAAAAGGATATAATTTTGTCTGACTGAACCTACCTTAAACAAGAACTCCCCCCCCCCCCCCCCCTTACATAAAAGTTCACAGAGTTCTCCCTCAAATCAGATTCTCTCCCTACATCGGACTCCACAGGTTTCCCTTTTACATCCACAGATTTCCTCTTTACATTAGAGTCCCCCCCACCACCACCCTAAATCAGGGTTTGCAGAGCCCCATTTTACATCAGAATCTGCAGAGTTCCCCATTACATTGACTCTAATGTAAAGGGGAATGCTGTGGACTCTGGTGTGTAGGGGAGTATCTGGTGACCAGAGCTCCTCATTGCATCAGAGTCTGCAGAGATCTCCCTTACTTCAGGAGTTCCAGAGTTCTCCTTACGCTGCCATTCCTCAGTCCCTCACAGTCTAGGGCACTACAAGTCCCAGCATAGCAGGCAGCCATACGTCAGTTCCCCAGAGAGGGCACTGCAAGTCCCAGCATAGCGGGCTGCCATTACTCACTGAGGAATGGCAGCCCGCTATGCTGAGACTTCTAGTGCCCTCTGTAAGGAACATAGGAATGGCAGTCCCCTATGCTGAGACTTGTAGTGCCCTCTCCTGATGTCCTGGGCTGCATCTGGGATCAGTCATAGACTCTATGCACATGTAACTGCTCCGATGAGAGGTTACACGCAAACAGCGCAGGCCATTACTTTGTGCCGAGTACATATCTGCATATCTGACAGCTGCAGCTTTGTGTACACAGTTTACCCAGGCAGTGTTTAGATCCAACAGCAAGAATCGAGTGATTCTTACCAGCAGCTGCCCCTGGCTGTGTAAGTATAACCATATACCTTTTGGGAAGAGATTTGGGCTCTGCTTGTAAAAAAAACAGGCACAGCGGGGGTTAACTAGAGTGTAATAATGAGCTAATGAAGCAATTAAAGAGCTCATTATGACATACAGAGATTTTCTGACATGTATGACTAGTCCTCATACATTGGGGGTGGAACACATACATTGGGGGGGCACAGTGGGGGTGGCATACATTGGTTGGCACACATACATTAGGGGGGCACACTGAGGGTTAACACACATACATTAGGGGGGCACACTCAACTCAAGTGTAATAATGAACTCTGTGGAGCAATGAAAGCGCTCATTATGACATACAGAGATTTTCTGACATGTATGACTAGTTGTCTTACATTGGGGGTGGAACACATACATTGGGGTGAGATGTGGAATACATTGGTTGGCACATATACATTAGGGGGGCACACTGAGGGTTAACTGAAGTGTAATAATGAACTCTGTGGAGCAATGAAAGCGCTCATTATGACATACAAAGATTTTCTGACATGTATGATTAGTTGTCTTACATTGGGGGTGGAACACATACATTGGGGTGGGATGTGGAATACATTGGTTGGCACATATACATTAGGGGGGCACACTGAGGGTTAACTGAAGTGTAATAATGAACTCTGTGGAGCAATGAAAGCGCTCATTATGACATACAAAGATTTTCTGACATGTATGACTAGTCGTCACCGTTCCCTATGTCAGCGCTGGATCTGTTGATGAGCCCAGCTAGGGAGGTGATTGTAGAAATAGTGACAGAGGGTGATCTTCCATACAATGAGTTGATGGGGTTTTCCTAGAAATAGAGAATATAGTGACAGATTTATCTTTTTATAGAAGCCGGTCTCAGATGAAATCATTTCTTGTAATAACAGGCTTGTGACGGCTTTTAATGGTTCTCAGTTGTTTTATAGGAAAGCTTTTATTAGACCTGTGACAGGAGCTGAGGATCTCCGAAGCTTGAGTTTACAGCATCGACACAATCTGATAACATACGAACGTCAGAAGTATACCACACACAATGGTTCTGGATTGGTGGATTGATGACATGGGCTTAGTGTCTAGGTGCTGCAGGTCAATGATGCACAGAATCTGTGGGGTTGTCTGGAGAAAAATACAGAGGTGGTGGGTAGATGGGCATCACTCAGTATGGCCATGCACAGTTGCCAGCATTTTAACCACTTGCCTACCGGGCACTTATACCCCCTTCTTTACTAGGCCAATTTTCAGCTTTCAGCGCTGTCGCACTTTGAATGTCATGCAACATTGTACTCATATGAAATTTTTATAATTTTTTTCTCACAAATAGAGCTTTCTTTTGGTGGTATTTAATCGCTGCTGGGCACTTTACTTTTTGCGCTATAAACAAAAAAAAAGCAAGAAATTAAAAAAAAAAAAGTTTCTTTGTTTCTATTATAAAATTTTTAAAACTGGTAATTTTTCTCCTTCACTGATGTGCGTTGATGAGGCAGCACTGATGGACACTGATAGGCAGCACCAATGAGGTGGCACGGATAGGCGGCACTGATAGGCAGCACTAATGAGGTGTCGCGTATAGGCGGCACTGATAGACAGCACTGATAGGTGGCACTGACTGGCATCAGTGCTGGGCACTGACTGGCGGCATTGGCTGGCGCAACTGCTGGGCAATGACTGGCACAACCACTGGGCACTGACTGGCAGCACTGATGGGCACTGGTGGGTGACACTGGTGGGCAAAGGTGGGTGGCACTGGTGGGCACATGTGGGTGGCACTGCTGGGCACAGGTAGGTGGCACTTCTGAGGACAGGTGTGTGGCACAGGTGGGTGCACTGCTGGGCACAGGTGGGCGCACTGCTGGGCACAGGTGGGCAGAACTGGTGGGTGGCACTGCTGGGCACCGATCATCAGGGCACTGATCATCAGTGCCCTGATGATCGGTGCCGATCCCTGCTCTGACAACTGCCGGTTCTTGGCAGTACTTTCCTTGCACTCCGACAGCGTGAGGAAAGTGCAGTCGAGAACCAGCAATTGCATTTCTCGGGGATCAGCGTGTCATTGGACACGAGTGATCACGTGGTAAAAGGCCGCTGTGATTGGCCTTTTACCACATCACGTGATCAGCTGTGTCTGTAGGACACAGCAATAACGGAGATCGCCGGGTGCGTACCCCCAGGGGCGTGCAGGAGAGTGCGTTCTGGGCGGACGTCATATGACGCTCTCCCAGAACTGGCCGGCCGCAGTGTAGCCGTAATTCTGCTATCTGCGGTCAGCAAGTGATTAAAGAAGAATTCTGATTTAAATTTTTTTCAGTGTTCCGTGCCTCATGGAACAAAGTGCATGTAGTACTTTGTCCCATTTTGTCACATGCTTTATAAGCCTAGCTACAAGGCTAGACAGGGCGCCGACAGAGCCATCCAACAACGTGGCTTGCAAGGAGACAGTATGGTCAAGAGGAATGCAGAGGGACGGGAGGCTGACAACCCCCCCCCCCCCTTCATTCCTCTTGCCACTGCTTGTCTTAGTCAAGTCCGAGTCAGTAAACCATATTCATATATGTACATACAGTGTATGTGTGTGTATATATATATATATATATATACAGTTGTGGCCAAAATTATTCAACCCCCACTGAAATTGAGTGTTTTGGCCAGTTTGACATTGCTTTTGATCATTCAGTCATCTTGCTTACATTTACATTAAAGAGGCACTTGTAGGTCAGACAAATATAACATAACAGTTATAATGAAATAACCACAAATGTCTTTTCTGTGCTCACAGCATTATCAGTTTTATTCAACCCCCAAGTGACATTCAATCTTAGTACTTAGTACAGCATCCTTTTACAGTTATAACAGCTTTTAAACGTGAAGCATAGCTTGACACAAGTGTCTTGCAGCGATCTACGGGTATCTTCGCCCATTCTTCATGGGCAAAGGCCTCCAGTTCAGTCACATTCTTAGGCTTGCGCACTGCAACTGCTTTCTTTAAGTCCCACCAGAGGTTCTCAATCGGATTTAAGTCTGGTGACTGCGATGGCCACTCCAAAATGTTCCAGCCTTTCCTCTGCAACCATGCTCTAGTGGACTTGGAGGTATGCTTGGGATCATTGTCCTGTTGAAAGGTCCAACGTCTCCCAAGCCTCAGGTGTGTGACGGACTGCATCACGTTTCCATCCAATATCTCCTGGTACTGAAGAGAATTCATGGTACCTTGCACACGCTGAAGCTTCCCTGTACCTGCAGAAGCAAAACAGCCCCAAAGCATGATTGACCCTCCACCATGCTTCACAGTAGGCAAGGTGTTCTTTTCATCATAGGCCTTGTTCTTCCTCCTCCAAACATAGCGTTGATCCATGGGCCCAAACAGTTCTAATTTTGTTTCATCAGTCCACAGAACACTATCCCACAACTTTTGTGGTTTGTCCACATGGCTTTTGGCATACTGCAGTCGACTCTTCTTATTCTTTGGAGACAGCAAGGGGGTACGCCTGGGAGTTCTGGCACGGAGGCCTTCATTACGCAGTGTGCGTCTTATTGTCTGGGCTGAAACTTCTGTACCCACATCTGACAAATCTTTTCTCAGTTCCTCAGCAGTCACACGGGGACTTCTCTCCACTCTACGCTTCAGGTAGCGCACAGCAGTCGAAGTCAGCATCTTCTTTCTGCCACGACCAGGTAGCGTTTCAACAGTGCCCTTTGCCTTGAATTTGCGAATGATGCTTCCTAAGGTGTCTCTTGGTATGTTTAACATCTTTGCAATCTTCTTATAGCCATTGCCCTTCCTGTGAAGAGAAATCACCTCTTCTCTTGTCTTCCTGGACCATTCTCTTGCCTTCACCATGTTTGTAACCACACCAGTAAATGTCTAGAAGGAGCTGAGTATCACAGTCATTTTAAAGCTGCCTAATTGGTGCTTATTATGCTTGATTGCTGCTCGGTGACATCCACAGGTGTTTTCAATACCTGATGGAAAGCACCTGTATGAACCTCTGTTCTTCAGAGTGGTAGTCTTTAAGGGGTTGAATAATTGTGGCAATGAAGAAACCACATAAGAACCATTTACTACTGTATTACATAAACAATTGATGTCATTTTAGTTGCATTTGGGTAGTTACAACGTCCTTGTAGGATTTGATTCTGAATACAATTCCAAATGTACACTATAGTCCCTAAACCCCTTTACAGCATTGGGGGTTGAATAATTTTGGCCACAACTGTATTTATATAATGTGTTGTAATTCACCATATAAACCCATACAAAATAAAATACATGTGTAAATTTGTACATTGGGACTAATCGCAGGGAGCTCTGCATATATCACAGCTTCAGCCACTTCATCATGAGAAAAGTGCTCCTTATGCCATTGCCACCCATCCTAAAAAAATTGCTAGCTGCCTGGTATTCATGTTGATCTTCAATTAGGAAGTAGAGGAGAAATTTCCCTGATAGGGACACAGACAGCAGATCGAAAGTGTGTTTAAACCGGAAACCAAAAATGGAATCTGCTGTAGCTTCCAGTCTTTAGATGTGGTGGTTACATAAATTTTTCTTTTTCAGCAAGAGTAGAAAATACCTGTTGATGGCACCAGAAATGCGGTGTCCTTGTCACTTTCTTTGGCATGAAAAGAAAGTATAAACAATGCTATCTCCTTTTTTTAATATAGACTACTAGTATCATAATTCCACCATATAATTACAGCAAAACTATATCCAAAAGGATATTGTTTGCATTGTCCCCCCCTCCACTGCCATATTTGGCACTTTTTTGGGGTGGAGGCGGAAGCGGGTAGCAGGTTTACAGCAATCCGTGCAGAAGTTTGGTCCCCTCCCTGTTCTGGGACACATCACAGGTCCCAGAAGTCTACGGGACCATTCACAAAGTGCGGTGCAGCCTGCACATGTGCAGTAGGAAAGCGGCTGTGAAGGAACTCTTTGTAAGTGGCTTGGTAAAAGGTCTCAATGAAGGGCCCTTTAGATTGAGGGATAAAACATGGATTTAGGTTTAAAACTTGTGTGCACAGCATCAGGAATATTGAAGTCTCTGTTGTTTGGCTCACATCACCACTCTCCTCCAACAATTCTTGCAATATAGCGAACGTGAAATCGTCCTCATCACCACTCACCTCCACTAAGGGACAAATACAGCCGCTAGCATGAATCACTTCTCCTGGCGGGGTTGGTTGCAGAAAAGAAATTTGCTCCATGTATGGCTTGCCTTAGACCTCAGTAGACAATATCATGTCTAGTTCTAGAGATCTCACTCACTAACAAATACTGATAAGACAGAGCAAAACAAGAGACAGGCAACAAAAATGATGAAAGGTCTGAGTACTAAAACATATCAGGAGCAGGGGCGGACTAACCATTTGGAAACTCGGGCACTGCCCGAGGGCCCGGGGTCAGTAGGGGGCCCCATAAGATGCCCCTGGTACCTTTTTCATAGGCTTTTTTGAGTTTGAGCAAGGACACAGGGGCCCCATGATCCCCTATTGCCCTAGGGCCCCATGAGTTGTCAGTCCGCCCCTGATCAGGAGTGACTGCAGGAACCTAATATGCACAGGAGTGAAATCTTTAAATATATGAATTGTGTGCATGAGGTTCAGGAGGGCAGCTTTTTCAATATAAAGCTAAGATCAAGAACATGATCTCTAGCAGGCAAGAAATTCAAAACTAACCTCTGAGAGCATTATTTTCCCAAAAGATTGGAACAGACTTCCAGTAGAGGTAGTGAACCAGTCAATAGTATGTGAGTTTAACCGCTGCCCGACCCCCCTATAGCAGATATCCTGATACAGGGTGGCACGGATGCGCAAAATCACGTATATATACATGATTTTTCAGTTCCGGGTAGGGGGCGCGCGCCCTACACGCGCTGCCATTCGCGACCATGGCTGTCAATCATCGGGTCCCGGCTGGTGTTTACTCACCGGCGCCTGGTGATTCATGAGCATCTTCGATGGGGAGGAGAACTGTATGTAAGCAATACAGTTCTCCTCCCTGTCAGCTCGTGCACACTGCTTTGAATGGCCGTGCACAGCACAGCCATCCGAAGCAGTTTGTTTAAAGTAAAGCACACAACACATGGTTAACCCTTTGATCACCCCACATGTTAACCCTTTCCTGCCCAGTGCCATTAGTACAGTGTCAGTGCTTTTTTTTTACTGTATTAGTGTCACTGGGGATGTCAGTGACACCAAGTCAGTTCCCCCAGTGTTAGAATGCCTGCCGCAGTCCCGCAGTCTATAATTCGCTGATCGCCGCCATTACTAGTAAAAATAAAAAATCCCAGTATATATTCTGCCATTTGTAAATGCTATAACTCTCACGTAAACCAATTTTTTTTACACGTATTGGGATTTTTTTTTTAGCAAAGACATGTAGCAGAATACATTTTGGCCTAAATTTCTAATTTGATGAAATTTGATTTTTTCAATTTTTTTTACTGGACATGTTTAATAGCAAAAAGTCAAAAATATTGTGTTTTTCTCAAAATTGTTGGTCTTTTTTTTTCTTTTATAGCGCAAAAAATTAAAAACGCACAGGCGATCAAATAACACCAAAAGAAAGCTCAATTCGTGGGAAAAAAAAGAACATAAATTTTATATGGGTGCAGTGTTGCATGACCGCACAATTGTCAGATAACATAACAGCGCCGTAACGCAAAAAATGGCCTGGTCAGGAAGGGGGGTAAATCCTCAGGAGGGCAAGTGGTTAAACATGCGAGGCACAAACATAGAGTGCTGTAGATAATTTTTTTTTCCCTGAGGGACCATACAGGAAAATAATTACGTGCTGCATTGCACATACCAAGGCACAATTGCACTAGCAATAGAAGAGACTTAAGGCATCATTTACATGGTCATTTTTCCACATGGCGAATCCCAGCGGCAGGAATCTTGCAGTGATTGTGGGCTTTGCAAATAGACACAAACAGCCGTTTGTGTCAACAACCTGTCATTGCAGTTTATGGACTCTGCTATCTTCACGCAGCTATCCACCCCAGGAGAAGAAATCAGTAGATGCCTCTGAGATTCCCTGCGTGGCACAACACCTGTATGAATGGTGCCTAAAACTTGAGCCTTTAATTACTGTGCTACAAGCAGGGTGGATAAAAATCAATGATTTTTTTTAAAAAATAAAAAAAATCGGATTTTTTTAATTTAAATCGGATTTTTTTATTTAAATCGGATTTTTTTGAATAAAATGCTTTTTGAGGAAAATATATTACCATCCAAAGGTTATTCCATCATGAAATAAAGATTAGTTTTTTAATTATGTAGAATAAGGCTGTATATGTTTAATGTTTTTGGTAAATAAATTCCATGAATCCATTCACAATGTCATGCTCTTCCAGAGGTTTTTGTAAGATTATTGGGCAGTTTCTCTGCCTACAAGATATTATCACAGATGCTTGGTTTACTTTTGCAGTTCTCAAAACTGAATTTGACTCAGCGGAGATCACATGCCTCTTCTTCACAGCAAAAATGTTATAACATGAACAGAGTTAAGAAAAAGACCTTCATCCTAACTTCTACAAACCTATGAATACAGAATCAACCCCTTCAGTGCTAAGTTTCAAGAAGTTCAGTGAATAGAATAGAAACAATATTTTTCTGATTGTTTGGAGTGGAATAGATCTGCACAAGAAGAAAGTGAAACTAAGTGTGAGGAGGAAGGGGCTGACAGTCTAAGTTTCTTAAAATATATATATTTTGTTTAGCCAAATTAGTTAACAAACATGGATGTTTGTTGAAGCAAATAACATGCTGTAATGTTATTGTTTCAGTTGAATAAATCTATTTAAATTGTTATTCTTAAGGTAATGATTATTTTTCTCCTTCCTAAGTACAACAGAAAAGTTGTCCAAATATGAATGATTAACCTATGAAACTGGGGATAAAAAAACTAATATGAAAAGTTGTTATTCTAAAAACCTTCATCTACTTGCATATTAAAGTTATACCAGCAAGAATTAGTCTTTATGTAGAAAACTAGGATTTAAATCAAGCCTTACTGACTAGTGATTTAAATCGTGATTTAAATCAGTTTGATTTAAATCAAATCCACCCTGGCTACAAGCAAGAGCTGAACAGAGGTAAAGAATGTGTAATGCATAGGTCAGCAGACGGAAAACAACAGAAACATAACTCCCTACCTAAGCCAAAATCCGCTCAGTACAAATCTCCCCCCTCCTGCTAGTGAACATTCCCCCCCAGTACAGAGCGTCCCCCCCATACAGCTAGCCCCCATGTACAGATCTAGTCCCAGGACTGCTCCCTTCCCCAGTAAAGTTCAACCCCCAGTATCTATTCCCCTCCAGTACAGATCCCCCCCCCCAGTATAGATCTTCACCTAGTACAGATCTACCCAACCAGTACAGCCCCCCCCCCCCCCCCAGTACAGATCTCCACTGCCAGTACAAATCTCAAGTACTGGCAGTGGAGATCCTGACTTCTGTATGGAAAGAGCAGTGCACTTTAGTTGTGGCCATGTGCATTGCACTATGCACACTACAAATCCCATTTTCGATAGTCCCTAGTCCATCTCAAGAGTGAGCCAGTGAGGGTGGTCACATTCCGACATACAGTAGGACCGTGGAGAATGAACGCATCCACCCTCTAACAGGAAGTCAGGTCACAACAGGACAGATTTGGAGGAGCCTAAGAGCAATAGAAGAGACTTTTTTTAGTTAAAAATATTTTTTTTTTGTCACTTTAAGTATTGAAATGTTGGAACTCCCATCAGCTTTTTATTGCTTTGAAAGAAAAAAAATGTAAGAAGTGCACCAAACCAATTGGTGGAAAAGTCCAAGTTGACTTTAAAGTGGAAGTTTACTCAGAGAATTAAGTCCTGCTAGATGAGTTCAGGCTTGTCCTTTCTGCAAGTATAACTATGTAAAACCTTAATCTCCTTAGCGGTCTGATTATGTCAGTATTTCTGTGCTCAAAGCGGTACATTTTTTTGCATGGAAATATGTATTTTTTTTATTGTAGGCCTGTAATTTTTAGGAATAACTCACTGAAATCTGTCCGAACAAGAGTCTAGTAAACATCCCGGATATGTTAAAATTTGAAACACGAAATCATAAATTATAATTTAATAAATAATCATAAAAAATAATAATATAATAATAATACATTTAATTCAATAATATAATCAAACCAAAAACATTGAAATATGAAATATAGCACCAAGTTCACACATCACTGAGCAAAATTGTTTTCAGTGTCTGATGACGAATTTCCCCACGAATCATTATCACTCAATTCTGCAAGTGGTTCTAATTTACTATCTCTGTTCTCTAGCTGGTCTAAAACCGCTTTTGACCTAAAGGGACGCTTTTTGGATGCCATGGACTTTTCTCAGTTTCCAGGCAGAAAGAACAGTAAAAATGCAGGCAGGGCACAGGACAAAGCACTCGGGACAACATGTATGTGAAATGGTTTGATACAGGAATGTTATACTATGTGATTTTAGTGAATTTAGTGAATGTCACTTTTTGACATTTTTAAATTTCCCGCCAGTTCCGTCCCCCGTACGTCCCAACGTCGCAGGGAACGGAACCTGGAAGACAGATGCCGGCATCGACCGGAGGAGATGGCCGGGGATGTTGCAGGGGGGACATCGCGGGAGTGCAGGACAAGGTAAGTGCAGAAGAGATCCCGGAGCAACACTGCAGGGTATTCCCGAGTGTAGCTCGGGGTTACCGCTTGTGGTGCTGAAACTTTACCCCGATCTACACTCGGGAATACCGCCAGGGAGGTTAAAGAACAGGTGTCTATACTGTTCAGCCACTTTCCTACTGGGCCACCCCTTCCTGCCCGGGACAATTTTTAGCTTTCAGTGCTCTCACACTTTGAAGGACAATTGAACGGTCATGCAAAACTGTACACATATTTTTTTTTCAAAAGCTTTCTTTTGGTGGTATTTGATCATCACTGGGTCTTTTATTTTTTGCTAAACAAATGAAAAAAGACTGAAAATTTAGAAAAGAAAATGTTTGTCTTAGATTCTGTTATAAAATTTTGCAAATAAGTAATTTTTCTTCTTCACTGATGTGCGCTGCTGAAGCTGCACTGATGGACCTTGATAGGAGGCACTGATGAGGCGACACTGATAGGTGGCACTGCTGGGGCTGCACTATATTTGTCGCACTATATTTTTCTGCACCGTGCTGAAAATCAGAGGCACTAGAGGCTGATCTGCTGACATGCTAAAGATTTACTGCTGCTCAGGGGCTCTGGGCTTCAGCAAAATGGCAGCCCCCGGCAAAAAGAAACAGAAACAATGCTGGAAGCAATTTACAGAACACACTAATTTTGGTAGCATAATTATAATGTGGAATGTATGTTCCTTGCTAAAGAACATTATTTCTTATCAAGTTGTTTTGAGGTAATGTTTCGCTTTCAAACCTCTGATTAAACTGTGAATGATCTCGGAAGTATCCCAAACTGACTTAAAATGCAGGCTCAATGTACCTGGAAGCATGCTGCATTTGCCAAACCGAAACCTGTACACAAATGCCTAAACAATGTTTCTGAAGGTAAAAATGAATCCACTTCAGGTCTGTAAGTTTGTTATGTGGATAGGGTTTGAGGCTGATGTTGGATAGAACTGCATTGCATTACGTGTCTAGTTTGCTGCATGATTGTTGTCTCATTTCCTTTCATTTCCACGTTTCATGCCCCAAAAAGGCACCCAAAATCATGAAGGTAACTCAATGCTATCTGCATTGAAAATGTTTTTTAAATTATATTTTGCTGAAAGTTTTCCATATGTTTACCTGACAGTTCTTGATGTACAAAGGGTTCCATGATGTGCCCCTAACCCCTCTGCGCCGGTGCCTCCCGGCCCTTTAAGAGTTTCAGAAGCCGGGGGGCAAGCAGGGTTTTAGGGTCATGTGACCGCCGTGTTTCGCTGTCACGGTGGTCACATGATCGGAAAAGGTCCTGATCGCAAGGGGAAATCGGGACCTTTCCCTGAGTCACCGACATATGTGTTGGGATCGGGTAGGGCGCGCTCTCTCAGCACATATGTATTTTCTAATGGCAAGCAAACATGCGGCCGCTAGGTGTCAAGGCTCAACCACTGAGAGGCTGTATATTTGCGTGCGCTCGGTATCTAGGGGTTAAAATATAACTAAAGGCAAAACCTTTTTTTTTTGTATTTAATAGAGTGGAGATGGGATTAGAACATCTGTCAGTTTTTATTGGTGTCTGTGCCTCCTATTAGGGAGATTCGCCCTCTCTATTGGCCTGGTGGCCATTATCACAGACAGTGAATGTAAATCAAATCCCAAATTTTGGGTTGTCACCAGAACAGGAATAGAGGGGAACCCTTCCAATGGGCACACTAGTGCGGTCTGATGACCCAGGGGACAACTTGGGATTCCCTCACTTTGCAGGGAATACCTCTCACTTCTTGTTTTGGCTACAGGACTGGAAGTACAGGGAAATCTCCCCAATGGAACACAGATGGGAACAAATATTTGACAGGTGTTATAACCCTCCCTAACTGTATTCAAAATGGAAAAAAGTTTTGCCTTTAGTTCTACTTTAATATACATACAGAGCAACCTGCCAAAGGAAGTTGTAAAACAGGGGTGTCCAACAAGTGGCCCGTGGGCATTCGGCCCAAGAGGGCTCTGCATGCAGTCCAACACGAAACTGTAAACTGAATGGCTAGAGGGATGTTGTGTTTGGCATAGCATGCATGCAGTGGCGGGCACAGACAAGTGGGGCCCAGCACTTCAGGAGGGATACTGTGTTTGCTGTAATACTGGCAGCATATGGAGGGACTCTTGCTTGCCAAATGGTTGCCACATAGGGGTGCTGGGGTGGGCTGCACCCCCCTCCTAAGATTTCATGCAAATACTCAGATAGTTGGAATGCTGTGGAAGGAATCATCCATAAGTGTCAGCTAAAACTAAGGAGACTAATTATTCCTCTAATGTTGAACCATGGGACATTAATTATGCCTCCAGTAGTGAACACGACAGCAGATTAAAATTACTTATGCTATTTTATTAATACAAAAATGTGTTAGTCCTTGTGGACCTTTTATGGATTTTTTTTTTATTAATAAAATAGCATAAGTAATTTTAATCAGCTGTCGTTCTCACTACTGGAGGCATAATTAACGTCCCATTGGTCCCATTATCTGAGTATTTGCAACAGTGTCAAATATTGCACTAGTTTGATGTTGCACTCTTTTACTTTTATACTGATCTGCCCAACATTTTCTACTCATCAGACACCCCTGCTGTAGAAGAAGCCAAAGCGGATTTCATTAAAATGTTACTGGTCTTGGCCACTAGATGGCAGTTTTGTACTAATAAGAGAGTGAATAAATACACTCAACTGCCACTTTATTAGGTACACCTTGCTAATGCCAAGAAAATCTCAGCCACACCATTACACCACCACCACCAACTTGAACCGTTGATACGAGGCAGGATGGATCCATGCTTTCATGTTCTTTATGCCAAATTCTGACCCTACCATCTTAATGTTGCAACAAGAAGTCTGCCCATTCTCCTCTAACCTCTGACATCAACAAGGCATTTTCGTCCACACAACTGCCGCTCACTGGATATTTTCTCTTTTTTGAACCATTCTCTGCAAACCCTAGATATGATTGTGCGTGAAAATCCCAGTAGATCAGCAGTCTTTGAAATACTCAGACCAGTCCTTCTGGCACCAACAACCATGCCACTTTCAATGTCAATTAAATCCCCTTTCTTCCCCATACTGATGCTCGGTTTGAACTTCAGCAAGTTGTCTTCACCACGTCTAGATGCATTGAGTTGTTGCCATGTGATTGACTGATTCACAATTTGTGTTACCATGCAATTGAACAGGTGTACCTAATAAAGTGGTCGTTGAGTATAAATTTTATTGATAAATGTACTGATCACATTTTTTTTAAATGTGGAGTGATTTATCTTTGGATGCCTTCCTGGTTTTGCTTCCATCTCTGATTCTATTTAAGAGAAACTGCCTCTACCTCAGACCTTCTGTGACAGAAAAGACTCCGCTGTGAGCTAATTCCCAATTCCTCTTTTTGCAGTGCATATTTCTACACAAAATGTGATCGGTAGCTAGTGACATCAGTATGCTTGTGTCTTCAGCCCAGAAGTGGATTCTGCATAATATTAAATAACAAAAGAAAATGTCTAGCCATTGTTCCTCTTATTGGGAGATTAGCTTTTTCTTGAACACTGTACAAAAAAGATGATATTTAGAGCTCAATTACACTTTGCATTCTCCTGGCAGTTTTCAGGTACTTGGCAAGCAGTTCTGACTTTGCACATGCTGGGTCTAAATCTGTGTAGTTAGTGAAATAGCTTGTAAGTAGCAGGGTGGTGGTTCTTTGTCACGTCCTCCATGTTTCCCTCCTTGTTGGGCACCAAGCATGGGTCATATGAGAGGCCTTTTCCTCGGGGTAGGTTCTTCTGGGCTACGCACCTTGTGCAGGGTCTCTGCTTCACGCACATAGGGGGGCCTTTACTGTGTCGTTTTCTCCAATGCCCTGGGACAAGACTGATGTTGCCTTCAGGGAATGCTGAACCTTAAAGTAGGCCTCTACTCTTAGAGATGAACCATATACACTTGCCCAACAACTGTTCTTCAGTTACTCTCGGGTCCCCATGTAAATGTACATCTTCCCACTGTAGCCTGCAATTAGGTGGGTCGTGGTGAACACAGACCACCACCTGGCCAGCATTTCTCACTAGTGGTCCCAGTAGCAGCATGGAACCATTCAGTGCACATAGCACGGGCTCCAATGTCTACTTGACTTTAACTCTTGAACTTTCGTACCTCTGTACAGGATGGGGACCTCTGCAGTGCAGTTTAGTTACGATTGCTATGGGAGATGGAATGCAGCATAGAGAGTGCCGACAACATCTCTCTCGCAGCTAGAGGCAATTCCACATATAACAGGTACAATGCTTATTACATGTTGCTTGGTGACTGTATTTTTATTGCTCATGGCAACCACATGCACAACTTGCACTAGAATAACTCTTAGCGTGCTGACTCTTCATACCACATGTGCTAGTGACCCAAGCTGTAGACTAAGTGAGACGTTGTGCTGGCTACTTGCATTACAACTCTTTGAGTAACTTCAGACCAGGCAAAATGCAAAGTTTCAACACATTACTGAGTAAAGTGTAGACCAGTGTTTCTCAAATGCATTCAGCCAAGGTACCCTTTAAAATTATGGACAATTTCAAGGCGCGTTCTAAAATTATGGCACCCCCATTCTAAAATATAAAAAACTATTCTAATAGTTTTATATAACGCAGCAACATCCACACATGTAGGACACCCAACATTAGAGGTGATTTATTCTTCCAAAGCAAATACACTTTTGCACACTGGTACTGACTAGTATTGTGGGATATTGTGCCACAGGGGTTAGGGGAGAGGGTGGGATATTGTGCCACAGCAGTCAGCAGAGAGGGTGGGATATTGTGCCACAGCGGTCAGGAGAGAGGGTGGCATATTGTGCCACAGCAGTCAGCAGAGAGGGTGGGATATTGTGCCACAGCGGTCAAGAGAGAGGGTGGGGTATTGTGCCACAGTGGTTAGGGGAGAGGGTGGGATATTGTGTCATAGTGATCAGTGAGAGAGGATGGGGTATTGTGCCACAGTGGTTAGGGGAGATGATTGGGTATTGTGCCACAGTGGTCAGGACAGAGGGTGGGTTATTGTGCCACAGTGGTCAAGAGAGAGGGTGGGGTATTGTGCCACAGTGGTCAGGAGAGAGGGTGGGGTATTGTGCTAAGAAGTCAGGGAAGAGGGTATGGTATTGTACCACAATGGTCAAGGAAGAGGATGGGGTGTTGTGCCACAGTGGCCAGGGGTAGACATGTGCGTTTCATTTCATTACGAATCAAAATCAAACAAAATTTTCATTATTTGGAGAATCAGCTGTATCCGAATCTCTGAATTACATTAGTAACAGACTTCACACGACTCCAGTCAATATCGTCCAATCAGCTCATTTCATTTCTCTTTGTGGGTTGGACTAGCAGGGATGACTCAGAGTGCATAAGCAATCTCCTGAAATACCAAATTACCGGTAACATGTTAAAATGGTTATAAAGGCAGAAGGTTTTTTAACCTTTCTGCATTCTATGTAATAAGATAAAAAAACCTTCCGCATGAAGCTCCCCCCCGCAGTCTCGATCCAATGACGTGCTCTCTTGGCTCTCTCAATCCTCTTTGGCTCAGATACAGCCAGCAGTCAAGGAAGAAAGTAAGGTATTGCACCACAGTGGTCAGGGAAGAGGGTTGGGTATTGTGCCACAGTGGTCAGGTGATTGGTTGGGGTATTGGTTGAAGACTATATCTCTACTGAATACTGATATTGATGTAGTTGTAGAATAATACACGAACATTGTATTCCAACACTCCCACTCAACAACTACTCTTTATATTAGTCCCATTTTGGACGTCAGTTCTATAAAACTGTTTCTTGTAAGCACTTGGAAGTATTTGCATCTCATCCCATGAATCTGGCTCTGGTTTTAATGCTATGCAAGCAATGTAGGACAGATGTTTGGCTGGGATGCTTTTATTGCTTTCGGTGTATTTCCTGATTGAAATCTGGTTTCTTTACTTACTTGCCTCTACTTACTGTACTTTGTATATTGGCTTTTGTTTTACTAAATGGTCAGTAAACAGTTTACAGGTGTTGTCCTTTAACCCCTTACAGGGTCATTTTTTCCTCTCAAAAATTATGTCTTAGTTTTTATTAGATTTTGAAGAATTAAATCACCTAAGGGTTTTTTTTTATAACTTTATGGGCTCCATTGCTGACTCTTTGTTTCGTTTTGGAAGTGCAGGTCCTGAATGCTTGACACGAGCTTTCCTAATCTTCAGGAGCCATTTAAAGTTCACTTCTCCCTTAAAAACCATCAAAACCACCTTTTTCATTGACTACAATGAATTTTTCCAAAATGGTGAATTTTGGTGAAATGACCCTATTCTTTGATAAAATGTCTTCACAGTAAAATTTCGGAAGAACTATTCACACTTGTGTGCCAAAATGCATACCAACAAACATGCTCTATGAGTGGTATGCTCTGGTGCCATTCATTGTAGAGCCCAATGCAACCATGCAGCCCACCATAATAGTTAAACCATATGTTACAGTTCAATGCATTATAGAAAAAGAATTTATGCATGCCTTTTCATGTGTTCAGGCAGATTATTCATAATGAATGGGCTGACTTGATACAACACTCATTAAAATGTGCCATAACATGTGTTAACACGTGAGCATTAATGGAAACGCTTAAGTATGAATGGGCAATCAGTTTTGCTTATCTGTACTAGGAACTTGCTGACTGCAGCAGGAGTTGGAGTCTGATGTTTTCCCTCCTGCTGTATAAAAGAGAAATAACTGGGCCATCCAAATTGTGAAAACGCACTGCTCCTCCGTAGGAGGTCTGAGCAATTGAGAGACCCAACACCGTCCTGTTATTTCTCTTCTTTATTTCTCCCAACAAACACATACAGCTTATGAAATCAGAAGCAGCAGTAATCACATCGCTGCACTCGTACCCTCACTTTTCTTCTGCTTTTGTATTGAAAAGAAGACCAGGAAATAACGAGGAGCGGCTTTTGTGCCAACAAAGTTGTCAAGTAAGTTGTACAATGAGTTCTTTTGATATTAGGTGTTACCTGATACTGGACAGAAGTGGACAGAACACATTGTGAACGTTTCTTACTAAAACAATACAGAGACAGAAGCAAGCAAACAGAATGAAAGAACTAAAGCCAAAATGTTTTTCTTTAATTTGGGATATAATGAGAGTGAGTTATATCCCCTGTCAGTTTTTTTTGCCATCTGCATCCCTTCAGGGAGATTTCCCTTTATTTCTTGTCCCATAGCCACAACAGGAGACAAGTGGAAATTTCTCCAAAATTAGACTTTATTGGTTGTTGCCAGAGCTAGTGTCCCAACGTGACGATTTCCTCTCCATTACTATTTTGGTGACAACTTAAACATTTTAGATTTGCTATCACTGTATTATGATCACCATAATAAACAGAAGGGCGAATCTCTCTACCAGGAACACAGCAGTAATAAAAACCTGACATGTTTTCTAATTCCTCTCCACTCTGTTAGCAGGAGCAGTTAGCTTGCTTGCCATTAATGGCTATGTCCTCAAAATAGTCTGGTATAGGGAAATTGGTAATTGGGTGTTAGGTCCCTTTTAAAGAAAACTTTCCTCTGTGATGGGCGGAGTTAGTACCCATATAAATGCCAGTGTGGGAAGAGCCTTAACTGAGATGGGGCATTGGAGGCAAACACCCCAGAGCTATCTGGATGTAGGTGGCTACACTGCTGTTCATTATAATAGATTTTTATCTTGTCTTTCCTGTTACAGTTTTGTGCTGCTCTAGATGCTTTATTGATTTGTACTATCATCGTTGGTTTCTCCAGCACTGCATTTTCCCATTCATTAAAGCCTATTTAAAATCACAGGTGTGTCAGGGATTGTGGTGGTGCTTCTTTCAGAGTCCTGGGCACTGGGAACAAGGGACCCTAGAAAACAGCAGTGCAATTGCATGCATATACAGTATATACCATATATCCTGTTTTCCCTGTAAATGATTTGTAATTTTGTCCAGCCAGTCTTATAATCCAAGCAGCTCTGTGAGAAAGCATAACCACAGGAGTAGATTGGTGACGCTGGATCCTCCAGGGCTATATCTGTTTGGTGGACCTTGGATTGTGGCAGGTGAAGAAAATAAAGCCTGGAGAGCCATATCAAGATGTTGCAGTACAAAGAGCAAAGTTAACAAAACAACAAAATTAACTTGATAGAAAATTCAAGTATGATCTGTACTGATAACTTATGTGTTTCAAGGTTCAAAGCTGCACTCTTCATCAAGGTTTGGGGTTTTAGGTTTACAATGTTTGGACAATCAGCTTTTGGGCACAATTATAATTATTATGCTACAGGATTTATATAGCGCCAACAGTTTACGCAGTGCTTTACAACATAAGGGCAGACAGTAGAATTACAATGTATATAAAGTGCAGCGCTAATAAATAAACGTAGGTACAAAATATATATTATAAGTTCATCTAGTGTAAGAAATAAATAATGGATAAAATAGTTCATATAACATCAAATGGATGATCCTCTCAGCAGCAGATTTCTAACAAGCTTGTGACTGGAACCAATGGTAAAATTGCGCACTCACCGGAAGCACATAGGTAATGCGCATACATGTATAACCACCAGGATCTCTTAAATAGGCGGAATGTTTCAGGTGAGCTTCCTTCTATGAATTGGTCATCAAGTCTTGGGATAGTAAAGAAATCTGCTAGGTCCAGAGGTCCCCTTAAGGATGGATGGGTGCTCAGCCTGGATACAGGGCTCCCTTTCTCTGGATGTTGAATTCAATGGGGGTAATCTACAAGTTTAATAGCTTCAGCACAAAGCACAAGTCATGCAAAGTACATGTAAAGGATTTATCCCAAGTTAACAACGTTCAACTTCAAATGTTTGTCAGCTTCCAGCACAAGTTCAGCACATGTACAGGCCTCCTCTCATCTTCTACTCTGGTGATGGGTGTGGTGGAGTAGTAGGAGTTGAGAGGAAGCCTGTACATGTGCTGAACTTGTGCTGGAAGCTGACAAACATCTAAAAGTTGAATGTTGCTAACTTGGGATAAATCCTTTACATGTACTTTGCATGAATTGTGCTTTGTGCTGAAGCTATTAAACTTCCAGATTACCCCCATTGAATTCAACATCCAGAGAAAGGGAGCCCTGTATCCAGGCTGAGCACCCATCCATGCTTAAGGGGACCTCTGGACCTAGCAGATATCTTTACTATCCCAAGACTTGATGACCAATCCATAGAAAGAAGCTCACCTGAAACATTCCGCCTATTTAAGAGATCCTGGTGGTTATACATGTATGCGCATTACCTATGTGCTTCCGGTGAGTGCGCAATTTTACCATTGGTTCCAGTCACAAGCTTCTTAGAAATCTGCTGCTGAGAGGATCATCCATTTGATGTTATATGAACTATTTTATCCATTATTTATTTCTTACACTGGATGAACTTATATTATAAGTTTATTATACGTTTATTTATTAGCACTGCACTTTATATACATTTTTTATCAATTTGAAGGTTTATTGTGGTTACCTTTAGTGTTACAGCTGCTGATCTAGAGCGCTCACTTTACTAGTTTTATCTAGTAGAATTACAATACAAATTAATACAGGAGGATTTAGAGGGCCCTGCACGTTAGAGCTTGCAATCTAATGGTGGGTACATTGATCAGCAGCTAATGATTATAATTTTAATGTTCACTCTTCTGCTTCCTGCTGCCAATATGCAGCTTGTCAGCACATATGTACTGAAGTAGAGCCTGACTGGTTGCTAGTGCTAGCTTTTCCTTACCCAGCCTGAGTGCTGCTGTTTAAAGGTCTACAGAGTTTATATCAAAACTAACTGAAGTGGTTACACTTGCTACATTTAAATAATTTAAATGGGTTCATAGTTGCAATACATTTGTATAACTAGGGGTATTGAACTTGGATAGGGTTGAGGGGTGTATGGGATGCCCAAGGAAACTGCAACTTGAGGACAACTCCTTAGCAACTATGTACAAGTCCACAGACAACAATTCTCTTCTTGGAGAGCTTACAGCCCTCCTGGTGTACCACCCCAGACCCCAGATAAATTATATTCTTCACCCAGCTGCCTGAGGGAATCCCTGAGCAAGGGAACCCGAAAGTGCGACTTTAGCTGAGCAGCTCCAGATGACAGGTTAGTTGGGATGGCCACCTGACTGCCCTCTCCCCTTTTCTGGCCCAGGGGGTGTGGGATTACTCACTCAGTCCTCTCCTGTAATCTTGTAGGTTGGTGGCTGCTTTCAGACCTTCTGCTGGGCTGGCTCCTTCCCTGCTTCCCAGGCTATCCTCTCTCAGGGGACGGATAAGGCTAAGAGATCTTCCCTTCCAGCTCCTGCCTGCAGTTAGGCCCCTCTCCTGGGCCCCCTCCCTGGCTCCATACTCCAACTTTCACTCCATCCTCCACCCGACACTGACCACTTCTTGGTCAGGCTCTCTCATATTTAAGGGCTGCCCTGACCCCATGCCAAGCCTCCTGCTTGGGGATTGGTCAGAGTTCCCTGAGTATGCAGATCAGCCCCTCCTCACCCCCATCCACTGTCTTCTAGAAACTTCTCAAGATTCTGGAGCAGTGGGAGGTATCGGGGAACTGATCTGCAGAGCCCTCAGCCCTGAAGTAAAGCTGCCTGGCTGACTCACACCCAGTCTAACTCATACCAGACTGCTATTCAGCCTCTGCCTAAAAACCTATCTAGCTCCCCCTAGCTAACTAGAGGGGCTCTACATAGATATAACTGAAACATCACTTTGTAGTGATTGACAACCCTTTTAAAAGACACTCAGTGTAAATCTATGTTCATAATCTCTGAATATTTTCACATTTCCATGCCAGGACACAGATCTGTATTGGCTGCTTTTCAAAGTCTGCAGAAAACATGCATATGACTTTAGACGTGCCCCAAG
This sequence comes from Staurois parvus, assembly GCF_062004578.1. Lineage (NCBI taxonomy): Eukaryota > Metazoa > Chordata > Amphibia > Anura > Ranidae > Staurois > Staurois parvus. The sequence goes on from NW_028320549.1 coordinate 1,866,803, forward strand.
AGCCCATACTAAAGTATGTAGATTGTGGAGCACAATGAAGAAATATAATGACAAAGCTTTGTCACACTGACTTGTCACGAAATCTCTTCTGTATGATAACTCCATATATTTTATATTATAGACCCATAGACATGAAGGCCAGTACAACAGTGATAGTAAAAAAATTAATTTAAAGCCTAAAGTATGAAGAAAGGGTTAAATAGAGGCCATGGTGGAATCAACTTTCTTATGGGATTGCATGCTAGACTAACGCACAACTGGAAAATAATGATTTTCAACATGCAAAATGTCATAAATAATTTTAATGAGCAATGTCAGTTAATGGGTTGTCAGTTAGAGATGAATAATGACATCTCTAGGGTCTATACTCTTTAGGACTACCCCTACATCTCTTGGCAGACACTAGTGAGGCTTGATGCAGATTGTGACTGCTATAAACTAGTGCATTGTGGTAAACCACACACATTTAACTTGCAGTGTTCACTAATTTGTGGGTAGTGCTGCAAAGCCCCGCTACCATGCATTCATGTTCATCCATCATTATGATAGGCAGCTGCACTGATTACCAGGAATATGCAAAAGTTAGGAAAGGAGGAGCAACTGCTGAAGCTTTGTTGATCAGACCCACCTGGTTGACCATTCAACCATGAAAGGAGGGTTTGGGAGGATGCTGCAGGAATGTACAGGTACCTTAGGTGCTTGTACTTCAATTGTTTTTCAAAACAAGAAAAAACAATGTATAGAGCTTACCATTCCTTACATGTGCTGGTTGCATTAGTTTTCTTATTTCAGTTTTTTCGCTTTACCTTGTCAGGATGTTGGAACCATTGAGTTAGAGTTGATTGTTAATCAGTCGATGTATAACAGTGACTGCAATGTAAAAATAAATTATTAAAAATAACGAAGCTGACCAAATAATTATTCCTGAGATTCGTTGCTCTGTGCAAATATTCTTTAAGTACAGTAAAATTATTTGAAAGTTTGGACTATGAAACTATAAAAACAACTTAAGATGTAGGTTACAAAAAGTCACATAAAAAACACCATTAACAGTCATATTCGATAGTGTGACGCAGACACTGAAATAATGTTCATAATGAATTCCTCAACTTAACTCACTAAAACATATGTATATATTAGACGTAATCCAAGAATTAATTATATCTAACCCTGGCAGGCAATAATTTGCAGTTGACTCACCATACCCATTATTCCACTGCAGATTAAAGGGCCTGTCTGCGAGGTATACAGTACAGCTAAAATATAATAATCTAATACCTGGGTGTTGGGGTATCTTGAGTGGAATATTAAATTAAACAGCAAAAATTATGGCATGCAGAATACTAATTAAGCAGGCATGAATCATCTATATCACAGGTGTCAAACTGGTGGCCCTCCAGCTGTTGCCAAACTACAAGTCTCATGAGGCATTGCAAGATTGACAGTTACAAGCATGACTCCCAAAGGCAGAGGCATGATGGGACTTGTAGTTTCACAACAGCTGGGGGACCGCTAGTTTGACCCCCTTGATCTAAATAGTAGCACTCTGTTAGTTACCCTCAGAAGCAGATGGAGTGGATTGCTTGGGATAGATTGCTCTAAGATGGCTGCCAACCAAACCCTCAAAATGGCATCCAATGGGTGGAGATGGATCGAGCTTAAGATGGGGTCTGATGGCGTCTTTCTAACATGGAGCTGAACTTCAAATTGAAGACTCTCAATGGAGATGGATGATGAGGAATGGTGATCTTGTGTCTATTCAAGATGGAAGATATATGACCCCTCATGTGTCTCCCTGAGCTTGGTTATTTATCTACCAAAAAAAAATGAAATTAGGGATCCTCTCAGAGGGTGTAGTTGTCATTATTTACTCACTCCTAATAGAAAGATTAGATTATTGATTAGGGGCATATTATAGATTAACTATTCACTTGTATAATCAAAAAGTGACTTTACCTCTAGATGGCACTAGAAATCCCTATATTAGGTTTTTGAGAATAAAATGTATTTATAGGTTTTCATGTTTATAGGATAAACCCAAATTTTGTCCTTAGATTTAATATATTATATTACAAGTATTTAGAAGATATATAAATATCTTCCTCTGAGGGTTTAGTAGCATTATTAGTGATTTTTAATCTTTTGGTATATTGCCATCTAACGATAAACCTTTGCTACAGGGCTGGCACTGTATATACAACGATCCATGTAAAATACTAATTATACAATATTTTGTATATACTTTAAACTGCTCCCATTTTGCTTCTGGGAATGTATTGATTATGAAATACACATGTTTCTTACTGTGATGATTACAGGGAAAAACATAGATGTAGTAATTTTATGTTACTCATGATTACATTCTTTGGAGATCATTATTAAACACGTGCATGCTGGAAATTTTCTTTCATTTTTGATGCATGCATTCATTGAAGAAATTTGTTTATTCTAATTCGTTACATTGAACCGATTCATTTTCTGAATTTGTTTTGTATCTTCCGCATTCATTTTGTATATTTGTTGGTCCAAGTGGATTAGAAAACTGTTGCAGTATTTCTAGAGGATTGCTATACAATATATATTATCAAATCATATGGTTTTGAATCTGAAGGGTTTGATATTTTGGGATGTTAGCCCAACCTACCAAGAGAAATGACACAACCTGATTGGACAATATCGACTGGCATCATGTGCATCCAAATTAATGAATAGAACACAATTCGGATCCATTCGTTATCTGAATCTGAATTATTGAACAAATTCGAAATATTAATTAATTTCCCCATGGGCCAGAACTACTATCGCATCATCATGTGCCGTCATCCAAATGAAACAAATGCATTGGGTAGTTTCATTACAACTTTTTTGTATTTGTTGACATTGGTTACTATGTCCATTCAGAGATTCGTATACATTTGAATCTCCGAAAATTAATTTTTAATCCAAAAAATTAATCATAACGAAACACATGTCACATGTATGACAGACAGTGGCATTATTTCTTAACCTTATGACCTGCAATGGAGTTCATGAGATTTAATTCTTTTGTTTTAACAATATTGCAATATAGAACAGATCCATTTTCATTGGTAGAGATATTTCAGGCATTTCATTTTATTCGTTGCGTTGTCTCTTGTGTATTTTCTCAGCTTGTTAATAATATTGTCCACAAGTAAAACAATGCATAGAATTTCCACTATACAAGAGTTTCTGTTTCACTCAGCTGGTCAGATACCACTTGTTGATTTCTCATTGCCAAAACAATGCAAGTCCAGCTGTACTACAGCCTGTGTGTACAATCAGTAGTAAATTGGTGGGTCATCTTTTCATTGTTCACAGTTCCGACAGTCCGCGACTTTGACTTGCACACAACTTGCTTGGAGGACAAATATATCAAGCAGCAAAAATAATTTTGCTGTTATGTAACTCTAATATTGGGAAACATTAATGTGATCCTGATTTTGGCCTATCTGAATATTATACCAGTTTTTTTTTCAAAAACCCTGTTTCATAGTTCAAAATTAGAGAAATAATATATCATATAATTTTTAATTCAGTGAGGCTCTGACAACCTGATGATCCTGTCAGTAACACACTTCCTGACCTAAGGTGATTGTGACCCACCCCTAGCTCCAGGGGGCCCATGCAGCCCCCCTGTACACCTGGATAGGAGGGCCATGGGGGTGGTGGCATGAAGAAGAACCAATCCCTCCATTCAGCCACTGAATGCCCAATTCTCCTCTTCTTCCTCCTGCAGACATTCAGCAGGTGGGAAATAAAGGGCATTGGTTGCTCTACATGCTGCCCCCACCGCCTCCCTACCCTGTCCTGCTGCCCATGGCCTGTTGTGTGTCCCCCTGCCCCCCCTCTTACCCCCTGCAGTGCTGCAGGGTTTCCCCCTCCCTCCTTCCGCCAACTGCTGCGAGGGATACTGTCAGAATAGAGAGATGGAAAGGGGCTGGTAAATGTGTGATTCACCAGCCCATTCCTTGTCTTTCTGAACAGAGTCAGTGATCGGTAGCAATCACTTTTTTTTTCTCATAGCTGAGAGATAGTAAACTGTGTTTACTATGCTTCAGTTAATGAACGAATGGGAACATTTGTACAGAGCTATTCCTGTTCATTCATTCCGTGCTGCTGAGGCTGCAGAGATAGAGATTGAGGTGTCCTCAGTCCTTCTCTGTTTCAAAGGTGAAACATCAGAGGTCTGTTTAGAACCCTGATATTTCACCAAAGCCCATCAATGGGGGTCCTAAAAAATAATAAAATTGGTAAAATAGATAAAAATAAACTGGTTAAATAAATAAATAACTAAGAAATACAATAAAAAAAATAAAAAAACTACTGCACCAGTGGCGGAACAACAGGGGTCGCAAAGGTCACACTTGCTACCGGACTCTGGCTTTCCACCACTGTGGTGGGACCCCAAGATGGCAGGAAGGGGGCCCACTGTGGGTCCCTATTAAAGGGTCCCACAATGGAGTAAAGGGCCCTGGCCTCAGTGGGAAGGGCCAGTTGCGCCCTTTATGGTCTCTTGCACCAGAGCCCTGAAGGTTGTAATTACACCTCTGGTGACAACTCTCACTCAATGTTCTGTATCTATGGAGCAACAGGGTTGTCACCCTAGAAAAGGAAGTGTATTAGGACTACACAACACTTCCTCCTCTCCACATTTTCATACATAGTGTGAAGGGTGTTCTGTAATCCACAAAGATGAACTGGGTTACTAAGATTGCTTGGGATAATGCTACAGAGTGAACTGGATTTCTGTCAGAATCAACAGATATTTTTTGCACAATTATAGTTATTTCAATTGAAAATTTAACAGACAAAAAGGGAGAAAATAAGAGAAGTTGATTGCTAGGGTTTACATACACCTTATACCTGCAGCAGTTGTGTTTTTGTTCCCCATGACATAGTCTGTATAGCAGTCCAGTGAATTATTACATGTACTGTGTGAAGCTGTTTGAAAAAGAATCAATTTTTATTGAGCTCATATAAAGCAGGAGGGCATTGATAAAGGGCAAATGCAGCCCAAAGTCATGATCACCTATGTTCCACAGAATTTATAAGTAGACCAGCATTCTGAATAAAACTTTTACGTGGCCTCTGACCTTCCTTCTATTACATGCACAGAGATTGCCCATAACATCTTAGAGTAATAGATATTAGCACACGCCTGATCCCAGCAAACCCATGTGCTAAGAGATGTCAGAGCTCACTCTCATTGATATTCAAGGCCATGATGAACGGCGCTACACTCTGTGCTTCATTTTCCTTTCTTGGGATTACTTAAAAGGCCAGTAAATAGAATGCAGAAGTTATTTTATGTAGGAAATTGAATGTTATTACAGGATAATTTTAGGACTGATTGTGTTTCATGAGGTGTTGTGGGAAGATTTCTAAAACAGCTAGCTTTTGTCTAGTAATTTCACAGAAATTTTCAAAATGCTTCCTGCTTCACTGGTTCCAAGAGAAATCTGCCTGCCCCTTTAGGCTTTACGTATAACCAAAGACCATATAAGCTTGCATAAATAGAAAACACAGAGCGCATTAGAGCGCACAGGTCAACAGCTGTTTTTGGAAACCTTTTATTGAGCACAAAAGGCATATACTCTAACAGAAACAACCTTGTGAGAGTTATGGAAAATTATACATGTTTTTTGTTGTGTGCACGTGTCCTACTAAAATGTACAAGAAAAATGCCCAACAGCATTGGAGAGACAATATCTTAGGTATCTATTAGAGCAACCTAAAGGCGGATTAAAGGTAGGCCAGTGGGTCATTGAAAAGAGTTCTAAGTGTATACCAAGAGATCAAGGAAAAGTTGTTTATAATCAGTATTTCCTTCCACAGAGTTGTTTCAATCCAGTCTATTTGAAAGGCAAATATAATTTTGTCTAGGAACATTTTTGGGAAAGGTATCTCAGGGTAAATCCATTTGTGGAGTAACTTCTTTGAGCAAAAAAGATATTATACAACAGTAATGGATTTGGGTTCTGTTTATTTTCAAAATACTAAAGGGAATGCTGAGGGGAAGGGATTTCACCAAGTGGTCCTCTCCGAGTGCAGACTGTTTGTCAGGGACCATCACGACGCATGGGTCTACACATGCGTAGGTGTCTGTCAAGACATGCAGGCAGCAGGGCACTAGGACCCAGGCGCACCTGTCGTCTATGACAGTACTGGGCAGGCACTAGGACCTAGGCTGCGCATGTCAGGTGCAGGGCGGGCTACTTAAACCAGCCCTGCACAGACACTTGTTGCCGAATGGTCTTTGCGTATCCTGTTGCCTGTGTTGTGAGTACTCTGATCTGGATTGTCTGACCTTGTTGCCTTCTCCTGTCCTGACCCCTTGGCTTGCCTGACTCTGCTCCTGGATTCTCTCTTATAGATCTGATCTTCTGGTATTGACCCTGCGTGTGACCCGACTATCCCTTGCCTACCGTCTTGTACCGCACCGACCCGCTAGTTACCGACACGGCCTGTTTGACTCTGATCTTGCTCATCCATCCCTCAGGGATCCCCGGGCTCCCTCACATCAGACTCGTAACCCACAGGAGCCTCTGGCAGACTCCTCTACCTCTGGTAGAGATACCCGGTAGCTGCGACCTGGTCCCGGAACGCTCCAAGTCCATCCCCACCATCAGGGGCCCTGGTGAACAAGTGTTCCGGTACTTAGACTCCGCACTCTGGGGAGGCTCTATCAGGGGACCGATAGAGGTGCTGTCAGGTGGTCTGTTACACTGTTCTTCAAAAGTACTTTAGCCAAGGGAAAGCCAGAACATGTGATATAGTTCTGAGTCTTGCCAACACTTAGGACATTGGGAAGATTGATTAAGACTCATAAGTTAACATCTGTGTGTAGAGATGTGGGCACCATGATAAACATGGAGCTTTTGAGTAGTCGTGTTCTGAGCTTTTTTAAGGGAATTAAGGATGTCAGTAGTAAAAAGAGTTGGGAAATGTTTAGTCCATTTGGAAAAACAAGCTGAGCATTGAGCATAATCAATATTTGATCTAAAGCAAGTTTATCCATGAAATGGCACATTTGAGAGGGTTAGGTTCCCCCAGCAAACAGTCCACAGAGTTCTCCTAGTCTGTTGATGAAATATTTTTAGTAGATGAATATACAGTTGTGTTCAAAATAATAGCAGTCAGACATCACTAACCGGATCAATCACTGTTTTTGGTAGAAATGATATTTCTACATGGCAAATAATTTACTAGCAGGTGTAGTAGAGTAATAGAAATCCAACAGACCCAACAGTCATGACATGCATGCTGCTGATTCTGTGTAATTGAATCACTAATTGAAAGGGGCATTTTCAAAATAATAGCAGTGTGGAGTTCTATTAGTGAGGTCATTCATTCTTTGAAAAACAGGTGGCAATTATTGCCCTTATTTAAGGAAGGAAGGCAGCAAATGTTGTACATGCTGGTTACAATGCATTTCTCTCTGAAATTCTGAGGAAAATGGGTCATTCTAGACATTGTTCAGAAGAACAGCGTACCTTGATTAAAAATTGATTGGAGAGGGGAAAACATATAAAAGAAGTGCAGAAAATGATAGGCTGCTCAGCTAAAATGATCGCAAATGCTTTAAAATGGCAACCAAAACCTGAAAGACGTGGAAGAAAGCAAAAAACTTTCATTCAAATGGATAGAAGAATAGCCAAAATGTCAAGGACTCAGGCAACAATCAGCTCCAGGAAGATCAAAGAAGGTCTTAAGTTACCTGTGAGTACTGTTACAATTAGAAGACGCCTATGTGAAGCCAAGCTATCTGCAAGAAGCCCCCGCAAAGTCCCACTGTTGAAAAAAAGACATGTGCTGAAGATGTTACAATTTGCCAAAGAGCACATTGACTGGCAACAATGGTGCAACATTTTGTGGACTGATGAAAGTAAGATTGTTCTTTTTGGGTCTAGTGGCCGGAGACAGTTTGTCAGACGACCCCCAAACACTGAATTCAAGCCACAGTACACTGTGAAGACAGTGAAGCATGGTGGTGCAAGCATCATGATATGGGGATGTTTCTCATACTACGGTGTTGGGCCTATTTATCGCATACCAGGGATCATGGATCAGGTTGAATACATCAGAATACTTGAAGAGGTCATGCTGCCTTATGCTGAAGAGGAAATGCCCTTGAAATGGGTGTTCCAACAAGACAACGACCCCAAACACACCAGTAAACGTGCAACATCTTGGTTCCAGACCAACAAGATTGACGTTATGGAGTGGCCAGCCCAATCCCCGGATCTTAATCCAATAGAAAACTTGTGGGGTGACATCAAAAATGCAGTTTCTGAGGCAAAACCAAGAAATAGAGAAGAATTGTGGAATGTAGTCCAATCATCCTGGGCTGGAATACCTGTTCACAGGTGCCAGAAGTTGGTTGACTCCATGCAACACAGATGTACAGCAGTTCTCAGAAACAGTGCTTATACAACTAAATATTCATTAAGTGATTCAAAGGAAAGCAAAATCTTCAAACATTTTTCAGTTTATATAGTGAATGTTTGAGTTTGTAAAGAAGAATACAAACACTGCTATTTTTTTGAACAGTCTAATATTCACTTTTCTTCAATTTTTTTTAGAGGAACAACACAAATTTGATATATTTTTCTTCATGTTTTGATTTGGAATAGAATGTGTAGTGTTCCCAATGCATTTGTGTGTATGGAAATAAAAGCTATTTGAAGGATTTTGAGCTTTATTCACTTTTTTCAACACACTGCTATTATTTTGAACACAACTGTGTATATACAGTATATATATATATATATATATTTTTTTTTTAAATAAAAAAATTTAAAATTGCACTTACAATAAATTGTCATGATCAGGGCATATCTACAGAAATACCACTCTGATGGTGAGCCAGGTCACACCAACAGATGCTTAAAACACTCTAATTTCAGCTGCTGAGGAGCACAGTGGCTAAATGGTTAACACTTCTCCTTGGCAGTACTAGGGTCGTTGGTTTGAATCTCAGCCACAGCACCACCTGCCTGTAGTTTGCAAGTTCTCCCTGTGCCTGCGTGGGTTTCCTGCGGGTACTCCGGTTTCCTCACACACTCCAAAGACATGCTGATAGGTTAATTGGCTCCTGTCTAAATTGGCCCTAGTATGTGTATGTATGAATGTAAGTTAGGGACCTTAGATTGTATGCCCCTTGAGGGTTAGGGACTGATGTGAATGTACAATATATATGTAAAGCTCTGTGTAAATTGGCGGCGCTATATAAGTACCTGAAATAATAATAATAATTGTAAGTGTAATTTTACTTTATTTATTAAAAGGGTTTTTCACCTGCAGGATCTAGTGCTCTGTTTTCTGTATCCAGTAATTTTAATTATATCAAGATATAACTCACGTGTCAATTTTCAATCTCTTTTAACTAAAATTAAATCTAACAAAGAACAATAGGCCACAAAGCAAATTTCATGTAAATGTCAGTTGTTTTATATTCTGTGCAGATATACATCAGAATACATTTATGTCAATTTTAATACAGCGGATGTGTACCTAAATGTTAAGTTATGTTAATAGTCTTGCTCAGATGAATAAAAATTGACAGAAGGAACTGAAACACCTCACTTCTTTGCCAATTAGAGGGACCAAACTCCTTGGTACCTGGGTAAAGTCTTCTTAAAGTAGACTTAGTAAGTGTTATGGACCTGCCGGCGGCAGCCTCTAGCGCTCCACAAACCGGAATTCCCCAAGGCGTGGAATCTAAGCCCCGAGCTGCTTGTTCACCAGGGCCTCTGATGGTGGGAATGGACTTGGAGCAGGCCGAAACCAGGTCGCGGCCCCTGGGTGCACCCAGCTGTGGTAGGAGTACTTGCCGGAGGTGTATAGCAGGTGAGAGCCTGATGTAAGGAGGTAGAGAGAGCAGAGTCGGACAGGCCGGGTCGTTAGCGGTGGAGGCAGAACGGTACAAGCGGTAGGCAGAAGGATAAACTGGTCGCAAGCCGGGTTCGGTAACAGGAGATCAAACGTGCAGGATTAGACAGGAGAATGGTCAGACAAGCCAGGGATCAGAGCAGGAGACAGTCAGAGAATCAAGGTCAGGCAGGGTCGGCAACAAGGCAATCTCAGGAAACACAGGATACAGGTAAAGACCATATGGCAACTAGAGCACAGACCTGACCTGTTTAAATAGGGCGCCCTGCGCCCTCATTGGTGCCAGGCATGTGTCCGCGATCGTGAGTGCGCATGCGCGACTGCCGCTGCCGTCGCGGGTGCCCAGGTCCTAATGCTCGCGTGCGCCCCAGCATACTGCGCATGCACAGACCCGTGCGCCGCGGTAAGGTCTGAGGTTCCTGACATTGCCCTCCCCCCTACGGGCAGCCTCCGGCTGCCCGCCCGATTTCTTCTTCGAGGCTGGTTGCGAAGGAATTCCTGCATCAATCTGGGGGCATGGACATTTTGAGCAGGTTCCAATTCTCTTCTGGCCCATAGCCTTTCCATTTGATGAGGTATTGCGTTTGACCGCCCCTTCTTCTGCAGTCAATAATTGCCTCTACCTCGAATTCCTCTTCCCCATCAATGTCTATGGCCTCTGGGGGTCTAGATCTACGATCTGAAAAAGGATCTGATACTGCGGGTTTCAACAGAGACACATGGAAAACGGTGTGTATTTTAAGAGATTTGGGAAGTGCTAGTTTATATGCCACTTCATTGACCTTACGTTCTACTTGGAAAGGGCCCATGAATTTGGGTGCCAATTTCCTAGACGGGCATGCCAGTTTCAGGTTGGTCATTGCCGACCAAACCCGATCCCCGGGGTATATGACTAATTCACCTTTCCTTCTCTGGTCTAAAAACTTCTTGCTATCTTCCTGGGCTCTAGCCATTGTTTCCTGTAATAATTTATTATTGGTTGTGAAGAAATTTAGGGTCTCCTGGGCTGCTGGGACTGAGTTCTCTGGGATCAGATCTGGCAGGAAAGTAGGGTAGAACCCATAGTTAGCGAAGAACGGGGATTGATTGGTGGCAGAATGGTTCGCATTATTGTAGGAAAATTCTGCCATTGGCAGAAGTGTCAGCCAGTCATCTTGCAGAAATGAGGTGTAACATCTAAGATATTGCTCGAGCATCTGATTGGTCCGCTCCGTCTGTCCGTTAGTCTGCGGGTGATACGCTAAAGAGAAAGACAGCTTGATCTCCAAACCCTCACATAAAGCCTTCCAGAATTTGGACGTAAACTGAACTCCCCTATCTGAAACAATATTCTTTGGCACTCCGTGAAGTCTCACTATCTCCTTAATGAAGACCTGTGCCGTTTTAGAAGTGGATGGTGTCTTTTCTAGTGGAAGGAAGTGGGCCATTTTAGAGAGACGGTCCACCACTACAAAAATCACGGTGTGATCCTGTGAAGGTGGCAGTTCCACGATAAAATCTATGGAGATCATGCTCCAGGGCCGGTCAGGTATTGGCAAGGGTCGCAGCAAGCCCCAAGCCCTGTCTCTCGTGGGTTTATTCCGATTACAAATAGGGCAAGTTTTAACGTACGATTCACAATCTTTGGCCATACTTGGCCACCAAAACGTGCGTCGTGCCAATTCTAGGGTCTTGTGTATCCCAAAGTGACCCGCCAATGGATGATCATGACAATAGCCTAAAACCAGGGTCTGAGCTTCCTTGGGTACCAGGATCTGTTCCCCCCTCCATAAGAGACCTTCCCTGCTCTGTATTGAGGTTCCAGGTAGATCAGGAACCCTGGTGGATGCAGCCTGTAGTCTGGACAAAAGCTCAGACTGGAGCAGTAAGAAACTACCTGCCGGTAAGATGGTATCCGGTTGGGGTGTTTCTTTAGGGTCTTCAAACATCCAGGAGAGAGCATCCGGTTTTGTGTTTCTAGACCCAGGTCGATAGGTGATATGTAGATTGAACCTCGCAAAGAATAGTGCCCATCTGGCCTGGCGTGGGCGGAGGCGTTTAGCTGTCTTCATGTACTCTAGGTTCTTATGGTCGGTATAGACCAAAATGGGGTGTAGGACTCCCTCTAATAGATACCACCACTCCTCTAATACTGCCTTAATGGCTGACGATTCCCGATCCCCGATGTCATAATTTCTTTCCGAGGGGGAGAGCTTCCTAAAAAAGAAAGCTACTGGGTGCATTAGTTCCTTGGTACCTACCCTCTGTGACAATACTGCTCCTACAGCAACTTCTGATGCGTCCACCTCTAATATATACGGTAATGATGCATCAGGGTGGCTCAGGATGGGAGCTGTTGTGAACAGTTTCTTTAAAGCCTCAAAAGCAGCCTGTGCTGCTGGGGTCCATTCAAACCTACCCCTACCTATGTGAGTTGGGTGATGGGCGCTACCAGGCCTGAGAAATTCTTTATAAATTTCCTATAAAAATTGGCAAAACCAATAAATCTCTGAACCCCCTTCTTATCTGTGGGGGCCGGCCATTCTAAAATTGCCGTGATGTTCTGAGGGTCCATAGCGATCCCAGTGGTGGAAATGATTAGACCCAAAAACGATATACTACTCTGCTCGAAACTGCATTTTTTGGCTATGGCATAGAGCCCGTCCTGGCGAAGTCCTTCCAGCAAGCTCCTGACATGCCCCCGATGCACCTCCAGAGATGAGGAAAAGATCAGGATATCGTCTAGATAAACAATTACGAATATGTCCAAAAAGTCTGTAATTCACAAAGTGCTGAAACGTGGCCGGCGCATTACATAACCCAAATGGCATAACTAAGCATTCGAAGTGCCCGAACTGAGTGCGAAAAGCAATTTTCCACTTGTCCCCTTCACGTAAATGGACCAGGTTATAAGCGCCCCTGAGATCGAGTTTTGAAAAATAGAAGCTGTCTTTAACCTCTGGAATAACTCAGGGACCAAGGGAAGGGGGTAGCGATTCTTGACTGTGATTTTATTTAAGTCCCTATAATCGACACATGGTCTCAGGGATTGGTCCTTCTTCTCAACAAAAAAGATTCCTGCCCCAGCCGGTGATGTGCAAGGGCGGATAAAACCCTTCCGAAGGCTCTCATCAATATATTCTTTCAGTGCCCCCAGCTCCTGCTCTGACAGGGGGAAGATTCGGCCGAATAGTATTTCAGAACCCGGGAGAAGGTCAATGGGACAGTTGTAAGCCCGATGCGAGGGAAGAACATCTGTTCCCCGTGGGCTAAAAACTTCAAGAAACTGATGATAGGCCATAGGCACAATTTGGGCTAATTCGGTATCGGTACTCACACCTAACAAGGTTGGTGTATCTAGTGGTAACCTGGGTAAGCAATGCTCCTGGCAATAGGGTGAGTGAAACTGAATCGACCTGACCTTCCAGTCAATTTGGGGGTCGTGAGCTCGTAGCCAGGGAAGCCCCAAAATAACTGGAAATAGGGGGGACGCAATGGCATCCAAACGGAGAAGCTCTTGATGATGCCCTGCCACTGTGGTGTGTATAGGAGGGGTCTCCCGATCTACCATCCCCGATTTTATTCGAGACCCATCGGCCAAAAAAATGTTCAGACCATGCTTCTTGGTGAGCAAAGGTATCTGCTGCCGGGCTGCGAAGCTAAGGCCAATAAAGCAGCTACACGCCCTGGAGTCAATAATAGCTGTCACCTGTACGATTCTTCTGGGGAGCTGAAAAGACACAGGCACAGCTAAATGAGTGGGGTTGCCTGTGCACACAGTAGACATAGCAGAAATAATGGAAGGGCACTTACAGAACTTCTCTGGACAGGAGCGCACCATGTGACCCGCTGCTCCGCAGTAGAGGCATAGATTGTTCGACCGACGTCTCTGGCGTTCCTCCATTGAGAGGGAAGGCCGCATCAGACCGAGCTGCATGGGCTCAACCCTCTCTGACGGTTCTGGACTCCGTTTGCCGATACTGACCTTTCCCTCTTCTTTGGTGTCAGTGGGAGGAATAATGCCCCGACATTGGTGTCAGTGTCTGGGACAGGAACTATGCCCACTGTTTTTGACATGTTGTAGAATAATGGCCCAAGAGCCGGATAGAAGCAAGCAAAGGGCCGCATCTGGCCCCTGGGCCACAGTTTGGAGACCGCTGGTATACAGTGTTATGACAGCAGTGCAGATTCACTGTAAACAATGCATCACACTGTTTACTTTTCTGTTTGCAGACCTTAATGTCTCACAAAGTGACATTTAATTAAGTTTTATTGGTGGCAGTGTGGTGCAATGTGGTTGATAGTGTCACACTGCACAATGCCTACTAAAAAAACAAAGCTGTCTTGTTTTGCATTGGAACTGTCCTGAATATGCCTGCCCAGTGCAGTTTCAATGGTGCAAATGAGTCCTTGGCCTAATGTACTTTATAAAAAAATATATTTTTTGCTTGATTTCTGCATAAATGAAGCCTAAATATGATCTGATTTTGATCTAAATCATATATGGTCTAAGGGAACAGCATGCACAAGATTTTACATTGCCATCTCTGTATTGAATATGTTACTTACACAATCAAGGTAATTGATGTAAAATCTATGTGATCCTATTGAAAAGAGGGTGATTGCAGGCTATTCTAATCAGAGTTAGATGTCCTATTCAATTCATGTGTGGGTTTAACCTGGTTAGCCATGCTTCATAACCAATTTCTTTGAAAGTGCAAAATGACACGGGTAAAGGAGAGACCCAACCAGCGCTTGCTGACAGTCTCATACTTAAAAAAACAAATGACAAGCTATTGTGCAAAGTAAATTTCTGAATTTTGATCTGAATGATTCCAAACATACAAACATACAATTTAATCCTCAGATAAGTTAAAACTTAAAGCAAAATTAAACCCATCGATTTAATCGTCTAAAAAAAACCTGGTACATTCCTGGCATGCTGGGAGTGCTAACTGTCTCATTTGCTTGTGCTATCAAACCAAACTGTCAAACAATTAAATGTCTGGTAACCAAAGTACAAGAAGAACGTCTCCTACGCTCAAGAGTGGTAAGATGATGGGAATATTTCCAGTCCTTAAAAACCACCATCAGCACAGGCCTTGCTGCACTCTTAGGGTCGGGGGGAAACCCAAAGGACTCACTGCAAAACAAGGAAAAAGAGGGTGCTCCAGCCTAGTGAACTTTATTAAGTTCAAAGGAGATATATACTCACAAACTACTGTAGTGACAAAGGCATATCAGTATCCAAAGAAATCATGTCAGCAGGTCAGCTCCAAAAGCACGAGAAGACCCTCAAATGGCTGACGAATTTGAGGAGCGATCCTCTCTTCATCAAAGCCATGATCAAGAGAAGATTGCCCCTTGAAACGCATCAACCATTTGAGGATCTTCTCCTGCTTTGGGAGCTGACCTGCTGCCATGATTGCTTTGGATACTGATATGCCTTTGTCACTACAGGCGGTTGTGAGTATATATCTCCTTTGAACTTACTGTAATAAAGTTAGCTCTCAGGTAATGCACTAGGCTGGTGAACCCTTTTTTCCCTTGTTTTGCAGCGAATCAAATGTCTGGTGTCATAACTGATCACGTGGGCAGCACCATGGCAATTGCAAATCAAATGGAGGATAAAATGGCAGTTTCCTTGGCTAAAAAAGATAGAAGGGTTTAGCTCCGCTTTAAGAAAAAAATATTACAAAAAAATATAAATTGCCAATGGCCAAACCAGTTACTGACAAGACTTAGCCACACTGGAATAAAATAACAATAAACATCAAGTTCACTTCTTCTTTATTTATATTGTTTTCAATCCCAAGGCCTGGTGAAGGAGATGGTCTTGGACCCCCACAATGCGTTGGTACTGTTTTGATTGTCCCCCTGACCTTTATTGGAATTAAGGTACAATATATCTAGACCTTTTAGCAGTGGTGTGACGCTTCAATTTTCATTTTAGTTACATTACACTACAAGCCAAGGAGACAATGGAGATCCTATGGTGTGAAGCCTTCTTCAGCTCTGACATAATAATCATACCCAGACTTCTTCAGCTCTGGCAATGATCATACCCAGACTTCTTCAGCACTGACATAATGATCATATGCAAGCTGGTGGCTTTATTGATCAAAATTAAAGCCTTCAGCCTGCAGAATAACACTGCCATTGCCAGGCTGCAGTATTCAGCTGTATTGCCATATTTGTAAAAGTTTAATTATCAAATACTGTTACATTATAAAAAAATAATATTGAAGATTTTTTTTTTAAATCAGAAGTATTATTTATTAATGTTTAAGGCATACAAAGTACAGAACATAGTACCATATGTAAAGCAGTGCGAAAGAATCAGCAATTAACAAAAGGAAAAAAGTACTAAAAGAAAGTTTCCAATGTTACCAGTTATCCAATGAACAAATAAGTACAACAAAATTGTGGTATTATTATGCTGTAAAGGCATATGCGGAACCTCACACACACAGAGCAGCAGATGTTCCTCTCCAGCAGTGGACCAGTGAAAAATAGAGCAGATAGAGCTCCCTACATGGTAATCGAGGCAAACCTGGGGAGGTAGTAAAAAAAAAAAAACCCCAAAAAACACAGCAGACAGATCACGTCATAAAAGGATAATTACAACAGCCTATGCATTATCAAATCAAATGGGGCTAGACCCGGAGTGGCCAACCATGCTTCCCAAAGTTTCTCAAATTTTCCTGGGCACCCATGATGTTGGTAAATTAAACGATCGTATCGTAAGATAGTTTCCATATTCTGCCTCCAATCCTCCATAGTAGGGGGACTTTCTGATTTCCAACGCACAAGAATAGCCTTGCGCACCTGGAACAGGGCCTTGGAGAAGGCTTCTAGTATAAATGTATCTTGGGTAACATTATCAAAAATACCTAAAAGACATTATTTAGGGTCTAGAATTAGGTTAGTTTGAAACACTAAATTAAGAGTGTTGACCATTTCCTCCCAATTTCGATGACGTTTCGGGCACTGCCATAGCAGGTGAATAAGATCCCCATTGTCCCGCTTACATCTGCCACAAAAAGGGTCCTGGCGTAGCCCCATCATACACATTGTAGCTGGTGTATAATGAGCCCTAAGTGTAAATATACAGTTGTGATATACGGTGATAACCCGTCAGCGAGCTAAGATTGATAGACTGCAGAGCAGCTTCCCACTGGTCTTCCTCAAAAGCCCCCACATCTCGCTCCCACTGTCCACTAACCCTATTTGGGTATTTTTCTAAATAGCTTGACAGAAGCATGGTATAGCAGCAAGAAATAAGCCCTTTAGTAGTTGTAACTGAGTGCAAATAATTAAATATGAGCTTGAGGGAGGAGTGCCATAAGGCTGATGGGCCTTGAGCGGCAACTGCATGTTTTACCTGTATGTAATAAAATAAGATTGTAGATGGTAAATTATACCTGGACTTCAATATATCAAGTGATATGAGTTGACCACTGTCCTATATACAGTCAGGTCCATAAATATTGGGACATCGACACAATTCTAACATTTTTGGCTCTATACACTACCACAATAGATTTGAAATGAAACGAACAAGATGTGCTTTAACTGCAGACTGTCAGCTTTAATTTGAGGGTATTTACATCCAAATCAGGTGAACGGTGTAGGAATTACAACAGTTTTCATATGTGCCTCCCACTTGTTAGGGGGCCAAAAGTAATGGGACAATTGGCTTCTCAGCTGTTCCATGCCCAGGTGTGTGTTATTCCTTCATTATCCCAATTACAATGAGCAGATAAAAGGTCCAGAGTTCATTTCAAGTGTGCTATTTGCATTTGGAATCTGTTGCTGTCAACTCTCAAGATGAGATCCAAAGAGCTGTCACTATCAGTGAAGCAAGCCATCATTAGGCTGAAAAAACAAAACAAACCCATCAGAGAGATAGCAAAAACATTAGGCGTGGCCAAAACAACTGTTTGGAACATTCTTAAAAAGAAGGAACGCACCGGTGAGCTCAGAAACACCAAAAGAATCAGAGACCACGGAAAACAACTGTGGTGGATGACTGAAGAATTCTTTCCCTGGTGAAGAAAACACCCTTCACAACAGTTGGCCAGATCAAGAACACTCTCCAGGAGGTAGGTGTATCTGTGTCAAAGTCAACAATCAAGAGAAGACTTAACCAGAGTGAATACAGAGGGTTCACCACAAGATGTAAACCATTGGTGAGCCTCAAAAACAGGAAGGCCAGATTAGAGTTTGCCGAACGACATCTAAAAAGCCTTCACAGTTCTGGAACAACATCCTATGGACAGATGAGACCAAGATCAACTTGTACCAGAGTGATGGGAAGAGAAGAGTATGGAGAAGGAAAGGAACTGCTCATGATCCTAAGCATACCACCTCATCAGTGAAGCATGGTGGTGGTAGTGTCATGGCAAGGGCATGTATGGCTGCCAATGGAGCTGCTTCTCTTGTATTTATTGATGATGTGACTGCTGACAAAAGCAGCAGGATGAATTCTGAAGTGTTTTGGGCAATATTATCTGCTCATACTCAGCCAAATGCTTCAGAACTCATTGGACGCCGCTTCACAGTGCAGATGGACAATGACCCAAAGCATACTGCAAAAGCAACCAAAGAGTTTTTTAAGGGAAAGAAGTGGAATGCTATGCAATGGCCAAGTCAATCACCTGACCTGAATCCGATTGAGCATGCATTTCACTTGCTGAAGACAAAACTGAAGGGAAAATGCCCCAAGAACAAGCAGGAACTGAAGACAGTTGCAGTAGAGGCCTGGCAGAGCATCACCAGGGATGAAACCCAGCGTCTGGTGATGTCTATGCATTCCAGACTTCAGGCTGTAATTGACTGCAATGGATTTGCAACCAAGTATTAAAAAGTGAAAGTTTGATTTATGATTATTATTCTGTCCCATTACTTTTGGTTCCTTAACAAGTGGGAGGCACATATGCAAACTGTTGTAATTCCTACACTGTTCACCTGATTTGGAGGTAAATACCCTGAAATTAAAGCTGACAGTCTGCAGTTAAAGCACATCTTGTTCGTTTTATTTCAAATCCATTGTGGTGGTGTATAGAGCCAAAAATGTTAGAATTGTGTCGATGTCCCAATATTTATGGACCTGACTGTATGTTTCAAAGGAGTTATCCCATAGGCTTTCCACTTAGAGGCATATTGTAGCTTGGCTAGTTCTGGTAATGCCGCATTATTCCATATGGGACTATATGCGGTGTGACCTGTAACCTGCTGCAGCTGCTTGACTTTGACCCAAATTTTATGTATTGGTCGATAGGTAGTGAAGGACTTATTTGGTTTACAAAAAGATTGAGCCTCAAGACCTTCCGGTAATGAGCTAGAGGCCGTACAATGTAACATCACTTGTAGCGTAGAATCAAATATTGAAGAATTAAAAAAAAAAAAGTTTATATTATATATAAAAATTATTATATTAAATAATAATAATATTAATTAACAATTTAATTTACAAAATCACAAAAGAAGGTAAAAACTTTTTTTTTATTTCTGCACATTTGTCAGTCTGTAACAAAAGCAGAACAGGAGCTTTTTTTTTTGCTGTAACAGTGTACCAAATAGAAGCCTTGCATATCCTTAAAAATGTATATAAAACATTATTTGGTGCTGCAAATTAGTCATAGATTTTTTGCCAAGTTATGGCCATTAAAAAGTGAATAAAAAAACATTCCCTTTACAAAACACATAACATTTTTACATTACCATATCGTTACGGCGTAATTTGCTGAACCTTGTCTATTGGCAATAATCACAATCGAACACAAGATTTACAAATAATGCAGACAATTCCTAAGGATCAACACACTTTGTCTTAAAAGCATACATGCTTCAAAGTGAATTTATCATGAAATAACCACATCTGTAGATCACAGTCTTTACATAAAAAGGAAGCCTTTGCATTGGTGTTTTACATTTTTATCACATTTATCCAGCTGAATCTGGCCAGACAGATTTTTTACAGTCTTACCAGTGAAATATAGAACCTTACATGTGAGTTTCCAGATCTGAGCGTACTTCTAAAGGGTGTCTAGAGGTTCACAAATAAAGTAAGGGTGATGGAAAATGGACTGAAATAATAAGTATTTGAATGGCAGATTATAATTTTCTGCATCAAATACCACAATAATATGCCAAGAGAATGGAAGGGATACAGTGAGTAACCTCCACTGGGGCAGAATATTAAAATAGAATGAATAGCAAGGTTATCCAAAGCTCTATAAACTGACACCTTTAAAGGCAAGCCTGTGTTTTAGCCATCTGGAACAAAACAATTAAAAAACAATAGGTCCACATTAATGGTGACTCCACCTGCAGCTTACACGTCCATTTCCTTGTGCTCTCCTACTGCTCTTTAGGAGGGCAACTACATTATATATTCCGTTTAAAATATATATTTTAAATTTACATTGTGACAATCAACAACAGTCAAGATGACAAATACATAACAATTGAAAAAGTATTAATCTGACAATAACTAATAGAACACGCTTAATTTTCCAAACAGAAAATATAAAAAATCATTAATAAATGAATAACTGTCATATTAAGGGCAGTATAACAATGGCAGTTAGAAAAAAATCTGGAAGTTACATCCTGTAAAAAATAAATTGAATACATCCAGGGCTAGTCTGAATATGCTACACAAAACAAAGATTATAGTCCACATTCAAACCCTTAGCCTCAGTTCACACTAAGATGCAGTGCAGGAAACCCACACTCTGTACGCACTTCCTGGACCTCATTGAAAACACACTGCCCTTGCAATTTGCAGTGGGTACCAGTACAATCCTATTGACACCCCAAACGCAGGTCTAAAATGCAGTGAATTTGCGTGCACCAAATCGCATGGTACAAAATGATCATGCGATCTGGTTTCAGTGCTGTTCCAAAATAGGTGCATGCATGACTTTGGTGTGATGTGGTGCGATATGAGCCCATTCAAAATGAATAGGCTTAAATTGCACCACACTGAATCATATGTGAATTGCACAAGAATGTGGTGTGTTTCCTGTGCGAGTCATATGCAGTTCATAGTGTGAACCAAGGCTTAGGGGTTAGTGTATTCAATATTTCTATCAATTTCTTAGTTATATTGTTAGTCTGGTTGAAAAAAGACACAGGTCCATCCAGTTCAACCAATAAAAGGGGAAAAAAATTATGCAATCCTATATACACAATCCTTTTCCCAGATCCAGAGGAAGGTAAGAAAAAAACAGTAATTTGCTCCTGCGGTGTAAAAGATTCTTTCCTGATCCCCCAAGAGGCAATCGTATATTCTGTGCATCAACTTTACCTATAAATGTTAGTATCCAGTAATATTCTGTGTATCCAAGAAAGAATCCAGGTCTTTTTAATGCAATCTACTAAGCCGGCCAAAACCAGCGCTTGAGGGAGTCTATTCCACATTTTCACAGCTCTTACTGTGAAGAAACCTTCCCCTATCTGAAGATTAAATCTCTTTTCCTCCAGATGTAAAGAGTGCCTCCTTGTCCTCTGTGATGACCTTAAAATTAATAATTTGACACCAAGTTCACTATTTGGACCACTTATGTATTTACAGTATACATGTTGATCATATCCCCCCTTAGTCTCCTCTTCTCAGGAGAGAATAAATTCAGTTCCTCTAATCTTTCCTCATAGCTGATCTCCTCCATGCATCGTATCAGTTTGGTTGCCCTTCTCTGTACTTTCTCCAGTTCCCCAATGTTCTTTTTGTGAATTGGTGCACAAAACTGAACTGCATATTCCAGATGAGGTGTTACTAATGATTTGTACAGGGGTAATATGATATCTCTTTCTCTGGAGACTCTTTTAATACAAGAGAGGATTTTGCTCTCTTTAGAAACCGCAGCTTGGCATTGCATGCCATTATTTAGCTTGTGATCTACCAGAACCCCCAGATCCTTCTCCAGCATTGATTCCCCCAGTTGTACCCCCCCCCCCCAGTATGTATGATGCATGCATATTCTTAGCCCCCAATTGCAGAACCTTACATTTATCAACATTAAACCTCATTTGCCACATAGTTGCCCAATTACACAGAGCATTGAGGTCGGCTTGTAAATTGGAGACATCCTGTAAGGACGTTATTCCACTGCACAGCTTGGTGTCATCTGCAAAGACTGAAATGGGATTTCCTAATCTCAGACCCTATATGGTTTATAAATATATTAAAAAGTAAGGGTCCCAACACTGAACCTTGGGGTATACCACTGATCACCCCAGACCATTCAGAGTATGAATCATTAACCACTACTCTCTGAATTTGGTCTTTTAGCCGGTTTTCTATTCATTTAAAATTGATTTTTTCAAGCTTGTAGACTTTACACATTAGCCTGAAAGCTCCTGATCACAGGCAGCGATCGGGAGCTTTCTGTCAGGCACCAGTAGCTGTGGCGGGAGCATGCAGGGCGCGTGCTCTCAGCATATGTTTGTTTACTTTTGATATATTTGAAGAAAGTTTGGGGGTTTGTCCTACTTTCTTTTGCAATCTGTCATTTCTTTTTTACATATTCTGTTATATTCTTTGTAACACTTAAGTGATGATAGTGGTCATTTTTATATTTTTTAAAAGCTCTTTTCTTATTATTTATAGCTTTTTTAACTTTGACCGTGAGCCACATAGGTTTTTTTTTAGCCTTTTTAACTTATTGCCCATAGGAATATACTCTATTTTGCAGTTCACATACAGTCTTTGAAGAATTCCCATTTCTGTTCTGTGTTCATCGATACCAATATTCCCTCCCAGTCTAAGTCTTGGAGAGCAGCACTCATCCTTGGAAAATTTTCTCCCTTAAAATTGAGTGTTTTTATCTTTCCAGTATTTGCTTATTGTTTACAGCTAACACTAAAGTGTTACTAAACCCACAACAGTAAAATCAGTCTGTATATGTAGTGAAGCATGCTTGTTATACTCACTGTGAAACCTAAGGGGTTAATCCTCTGCATTGTGTAAAAAGGCCGTTTGATCCTGTCTTCTCTGTTACTCCCCTTTTTCAAGTGACCACCTCTTATATTCTGATAAGACAGACTGAACCGTAGGCATTATGCACATGCTCAGTTTGGTGTGTATTGTTACAGAAGTTTTTTCTTTCTTGGGAGAGTGCATGTGATCAGCACAGAGCCAATCAGCACTGATCAAACAGAGGTCAGGGGTTTTGCATCCTCCTACAGCAGAAAGAAAACTCCTCCTACAAGTTTTAGCTAGTGCTTGGCTGAACAGTGATAGAAGCCACAAGACTGCTCTAACTTCTGATGAGAAAAGGTATTTAGCAGTTTATATTTATTAAAATAATTGCATTTCCATGTTCTGTGTACTGTGGGAGACCAGCTATAGTGGATGCGGGGTCCTGGGTTTAGTAACACTTTAAATAAAATCATACTATGGTCACTGCTACCCAGATGTTCTTTTATATGAACATTAGTAATAAGCTCTGCATAGTTTGAGATTACCAGGTCCAGCAGAGCATTATTCCTAGTCGGGGTCTCTATGAACTGTACTATAAAATTGTCTTGTAATAGGTTTAAGCATTTTTGCCCTTTAACTGTGCCTGCAGTGCCATTACTCCAGTCAATTTAATCCCTTTACTTTTTATACCATGTACTTCAAATGATTGCTTTTTTCCCCCTCTCTTTTTGATTTAGTGACACCATATACATATTCAATTTGTGATACAGGCTGATTTAGAGTAAACAATGAAATTCTAGCAACTGGGAACTCCAATTGTTTGCTTTTTAATATTTCTGTATAGCAATATCTGATTTAAAACCCACAAATGAAATTACCATTTGCTCAAATTTCTTTCTATATGTGGAAAGATGACCATGTTCAGGTCATGTAGGAGGTATTGCATGTGAATAGATATATCAAGCCACTGGCTGGCAGGCTGTGAAGGGTGTATATGTGTCAAGTAGGTTTTCCACCTACACCTTGGGAGAGGTGTTCCAGGATTTTTGTCTTTTATTTTGTGAAAACAAAATTTTTGTTTTGCTAGATCTTAATAAGTTGTGCTCTAATTCCTGGAGCCTGGGGGCCTTGTATAGCTTTGAGTGGGATAAAGTCTTCATCCCTGGGTCCACACCTTACCTGTTAGCCAGACTTCATTAAATAATGAGCTCACTGGGGCTCAAGAGGCCTCTCTCTATTATGAGAGCCTGCTGCTGGGTGAAAAGGTTGACTGCTGACATAACACTAAAAGTGCTATCTACTTTTTTTTTTTTTGCGGAACCCTTTCGGGGGCACCCTGTTAATCAGAAACTGATATTATTTTATTTGTGGCTCAGACAAGAGTACCCACCTGTGCAAAACACATGAAAAGTGGAAACATAAGCTGACATAAAGATAGGCCAGGAAAGGAAAATGATGGTAAGAATATGAAAATAATTTCCATATTCCTACCCACTTTTTGTCAGCATACTGGCAAGAAAACACCAGTGGAAGGGAAATGAAAACCTAAGACACCACAAATGATGCTTGAAAAAATATTTAATAAGTACTAGTTAAGGGAGTGACTGAAGCTTCAAAGGCAGAAAATCTAACATAAAATCTGATTAGCCAATAATTAGCCAATGATTTCCAGGAGGCCACATTAAGGAAGGTTGGACTTATTAATTTATCAGCTATGGCTTTGTGAGCCATAAACAAAGTTTCTTGCAAGAATATTTAAATATAGTGTGGCCAATATTTTTTATCTAGTATACTAAATATTCAAATGTCATGAAATGGCATGAAATCTGCCTGTATTCTACATTGTATACAGTTAGGGGTAGCCATATTTCCTTTTTTGTGCAACCGAACATGAGATAGGCATGTTTGGAGTATAATATACAGCTGATATAATTACTAACTGTTAGTGAGACTAACATGTGATCTGAGGATATATATGAGGACTAATATGTGATCTGAGAAAAAAAATCCAGACAATCACATTGGCCGATTTGGAAAGAATTTATTTGCAAATTATGGTGGAAAAGAAGTATTTGGTCAATATCAAAAGTTCATCTCAATACTTTGTTATATATCCTTTGTTGGCAATGACAGAGGTCAAACGTTTCCTGTAAGTCTTCACAAGGTTGGCACACACTGTTGCTGGTATGTTGGCCCATTCCTCCATGCAGATCTCCTCTAGAGCAGTGATGTTTTGGGGCTGTCGCTGGGCAACACGGACTTTCAACTCCCTCCAAAGGTTTTCTATTGGGTTGAGATCTGGAGACTGGCTAGGCCACTCCAGGACCTTGAAATGCATCTTACGAAGCCACTCCTTCGTTGCCTGGGCGGTAGGTTTGGGATCATTGTCATGTTGGAAGACCCAGCCACGTTTCATCTTCAATGCCCTTGCTGATGGAAGGAGGTTTGCACTCAAAATCTCACAATACATGGCCCCATTCATTCTGTCCTGTACATGGATCAGTCGTCCTGGTCCCTTTGTGGAGAAACAGCCCCAAAGCATGATGTTGCCACCCCCATGCTTCACAGTAGGTATGGTGTTCTTTGGATGCAACTCAGCATTCTCTCTCCTCCAAACACAACGAGTTGTGTTTCTACCAAACAGTTCTATTTTGGTTTCATCTGACCATATGACATTCTCCCAATCCTCTTCTGGACCATCCAAATTTTTCTCATTTTGTCTCTCATAGTTGAGGTCTACCTATGAAGCCAATTACAGGCCTCTCTCATCTTTTTAAGTGGGAGAACTTGCACAATTGGTGGCTGACTAAATACTTTTTTGCCCCACTGTATTTGTGTAGTGCTACCCCTGCATGGGCCACTTGATAATCCTTGTCTCCAGTGGTTGCCCAGACCTTGCAAGCCTTCTGACACTCTGAGTTCAGACATATTTCAACAGTTTAGAACAATAATGCAAGAGACAATTCTTGACTAACACCTCTATTTTAGAATTGTTCAAAAGAGCAGGCTACAGCAATAATGCAGTTAATGCATAAAAGCAGAACACTGGTAAAATAGAAATAATCAATTAAAAATGTTTAACTGATTATACAGTCATGAGTAGTACGTTTCAACTATTTAATTGCAACACCAGCAGCAAGAGGGGGAAGAAAAGGCTTGTTGACTTATGAGTTTCCCTCATGCCACTGGTGCTGCAAAGGGGCATGCAGAGAGTTATGTAAATGTATACTCTGGCATAAACAGATATAAGTACCCTTAGAAGAGAAAAGGCCTTAGAAGAGAAAAGTTCCCTTTAACTAGAGATCACAACTTGAGTCCTGCGATGTTTAAATTTCCTGATATGGTGGTATCCGCTGTCTTCTGCTGGTGGAGCCCATAAGCATTAGTGAATACTTTTAATACAATAAAATTAAATAGATAAGCCATGGCACTTCTCAAAGCAAAGGTCTCCTGGTAACTGAGGTGAAAAGGAGTCTGCATGTAGTGTATCTAGAGTGACAGAAAGAGTTTGGGCATCTACTTACTAACCAATCCCATGGATAGCATAGCCTCCTAGGAACACGGTTCTTGTACAGGCTCTTGGCTGTGTGCAGGGATGTGAAGAGTTGCTAAAAACAATACAGAAAATGGCCACTGCCCCAGTCTATAACTGGCCTTCACAGCAAGGAGCACATGGACGGGTAACACGTCAAACAACAAAACAGAAAAATTCCCAGCTCTAACTTGCCAGCCAGCCTGCAAACAAACCGAATTAGCCTGTCTGTCAGTATGCGTTAAAAACAGGGGTTTAGTTAGCACACATTTGCAAATACATGCGTAAGCTACAGAGCCACGTCACGGCACCCCAGTATTCTGTAGTTCCTAACTCTACAAATTTAAGAGCCCCCATAGTAGAGGCACATGTATTTAATCTCCTAGATTGTAAGCTTCAAGGAGCAGGGCCCTCCTATCCCTCTTGTATTGAACTGTATTGTTTCCCGTTATATTGTAAAGCGCTGAGAAAACTGTTGGTGCTATATAAATCCTGTATAATAATAATCATAATAATAATGGATAGACCAAGGGCAGATAGACCTGAGGGAGCTGGTAGGGGGGCTGGATATCCAGGGTCGAGTAGAAGAACATATTCACAGGGCTCTAACTCCTTGAATTCTATCATTTAGAAGGGTGTCACGTACTTTTGGCCTTACTCTGTAACATCAAAAGCAGTTTCCTTTCAGACTCTCTGTCTTTGATGGAAGTTTTTTTTTGGAGCAGTCTGAATTGGCAGCTATGGAAGCTAGGGAATGAGGATTTGTTGTGTTTTGTTAACTTGTGTATGTTCAACAGGGGCTACTGAGCTCTGTAGTGTATAGCAAAGGAGAGCTTGAAAAACATGTGAATAGGTGCAAAGAACTCCACCTGCTGCCTGCAAATGAAAATACAGAATATTAATATGCAATACTTTTTACTTTTTTTTGTCTTGTCCATAGTAAAGAAAGAAATTATTATTATACAGTATTTATAAAGCGCCAATAGTTCGCTCAGCGCTGTACATTACAGAGGGGGACAGAACATGTGACAGAACAATAACAATACAATGCAAAACATGAGGGGATCGAGGGCCCTGCTCTTTCGAGCTTACAATCTAGGAGAAATATGTAAATAACAATGATACATTTAAATATAACCCTTGAAAACAAAACAAAAGCTATTTCAATGTTTTAAAAAATTAATTTAAAAATAGTAGAATGATACTTAAGAATTAATGTCTATTTTTGTAAGTATGTTCATAATATTAAATGTATTTAAATGTGTACCTCAATGCTGTCTTACTGGCTGACATTGATGCTTTTCCCTGGCTGTTTGAGACCTGCTGAGATGGCTACAAACCTTCATGAAACTTTATCATCAGTAAATCATACAATCAAATTTGGGAAACGTGAAAACAAATGGAAAATGCGAGATTCAAGATACATTTACAGCGCAACAAGCAATAGATTAAACAAGGCATGATTACCTTATGGTAATAGCGGCTCCCTGGGCTGTTCTCTATTGCTGCATAAGAGAGCCGCAGATGATAGAACAGGTTGAAATTGTGTATAGCATGCCATGTTATTGGCGTTCTGCTATAGTAAGATAACACACAGTACCCTCGGTGCGGTACGTTCTCTGCACACTCTGATCTGTGAAATTCTCTAACCAATTGCAGCTTCTATAGTCATCACAGCGGAGACACTTCTATTCAAAGAATAATTCTGGCATTTCAATTAAAGTAATTTTATAAATTTAGAAACAAGCAGTGTGAGATCCCTATTCCACACAACTGTTAGCACCTAGAAGTGAGTTTTGAAGAGAGTTATAATGCAGAAAATATGGGCCTAAAGTGAACCTGTCATCATGGCCATTGTAACTGTGAAATAACATTTAATAATAATAATAATAATAATAATAATCATCATTCTTTGATAAATATATAGGGGTTGATTTTACTAAAGCTGGAAACCAATCAGCTTCCATTTTTTTTGTCAAAGCTTAATTGAACAAGCTGAAGTTAAGCCCCGTACACACAGGCCGAATATTGGCCAGTATCGGCCAGTTCAACAGAAACTGGTCGATATTCTGTCCAATGTGCATGCTAAAAAACCAGTTCGACCAAACAAGTGGTTTTCCGTAGAATGTGCATGCTGGAGAACCAGCATCCGATCCAATCAGTGCTGGCAGCCAATGACTGTGACTATTGTGTTCGGGGGGGGGGGGGGGGAAGTCCTCCTGTCAGAACACAATAGCTCAGTAGGGAGATTGCTGTACTAACACCAGATAGTTATGTAGCTCCTCTCGAGCTCTGCAGTTTTCTTTTCGTTCAGTCCACTGGGTTGAGTGAAAAAAAATTGACAGTTTGTACTTAGCATTATTATTTCAGGTACTTATATAGCGCCATCAATTTACGCAGCACTTTATATATATTTTGTACAGTCACATCAGTCCCTAACCCTCAAGGCGCATACTATCTAAGGTTCCTAACTTACCATATATACACATATTCGGGCTAATTTAGACAGGATCCAATTAACCTACCAGCATGTCTTTGGAGTGTAAGAGGAAACCAGAGTACCTGGAGGAAACCCACACAGGCACAGGGAGTACATGCAAACTCCAGGCAGGTGGTGCGGTGGTTGGGATTCAAACTAACGACTCTAGTACTGCCAGGCAGAAGTGCTAATCATTTAGCCACTGTGCATTAGAATCTGATTGACTGCCATTCACAGCTGCACCAGATTTTGCACTTTCCAGTTTTAATATTTCGATCCCACTGTATGCATTGCTTTTTTGACCTATACAAACTTTGTGGCAATAATAATAGTATATTGGTGTATAAAAAAACTATACAATTTTTTTGTTGTATATAGTGATTTTTTTATGAATGGTATTGGAAGTTCTCAGCAAATCAATCAGGGAGTATTTTCTGCACAGACGATGTGTATGTTGCCTTTACTTTAGCAACATAAGTGCTATAATGTGCCTTGATAACTTGTAAAACAATCATATGCCATGCAGTGGTGTATTTTGTTTTTTTTGCTGCCCTAGGCAGCACAAAAATCAGACCCCCCCCCAACAGAGAGAGCCGGACACCGAACAACACCAGTGACCAACAACATCCCTGCCCCCTCACCCAAGAGAGCCTTCCACCCAAGAGTGCCTGAAAGACACTCACCTTCACAGCATACACCATCAAGCAGCCCACAGCCCCTTTCAGATCCCACCTGGTCCCCATGCTGCATATGCCCCTTGTTCCTGGGGAGGTGCTGCCCCCCCTGAAAAATGCCACCCTAGGCAAATGCCTTGTTTGCCTTGTGGTAAATACACCCCTGATGCCATGGCATATTTCATAAAGAGCATGGGCAAAATCTGGCATGGAAGTCATACGCTGATCAGATATATTAATATAACCAACCGCCATAACATGAACACCTACCTAAAATTGAGTCTCCCTTTTGCCTCTGAAACAACCCTGAACCATTGAGGCATGGACTCTACTAGACCACTGAAGGTTTTCTGTGGTATCTGGTACCCAAGTGTCATTAGCAGATCTTCGCTGGCCTTCTTCCCATAGTGCATCATGGTTTCATCTGTTTCCTAGGTAAGCGACACACACACACTTGGCCATCCTCTGGAGGAACTCAAGGGTTCTACAGAACCCTGGCTGAGAATGGCTGCTCTAGGGAACACATCTTGATGTTGACTTTACACAATTATGTGAGCAGTGTAGCCACCTGCAGGTCTGCTACTCTTCTCCTGTTTTAAAGTGGGTGATATTTCTTACAAGATCTTCCCTTACTGTTGCAGATTGGCTACCATTTCAGGATGGCTATTATTATTATACAGTGTTTTTATAGCGCCAAAAAGTTTGCTCAGCACTGTACAATATAGTGGGGGACAGTACATGAGACAATACAGTAACAAAACAATATACGAGAGGTTCAGGGGCCCTGCTCTTTCGAGCTTACAATCTAGGAGGGAGGGGATAGTGGTACAGGGGGAAGTGGCTGTGGGGGATGGAGTGGTGGGAGGAGTGGAGGAGATTGGCTGTTAGGTGAGGGAGGGGTAGGCTTCCCTGAAGAGATGGGTTTTCAGGGTGCGCCTAAAAGGTGAGGAGGGTAGGTGACAGTCTAATGGATCGGGGTAGTGAGTTCCAGAGGATGGGGGAAGTCCTGGAGAAGTCCTGCAGTCGGCATGGGAGGAGGAGACCAGGGAGCAAGAAAGTAGGAGGTCTTGTGAGGAGCGAAGAGTACGGGTTGGGTGGTATTTGGGTATCAGGTCGGTAAGGTAGTTTGGGGCAATGTTATGAATGGCTTTGTACGTCAATGTTAGTAGTTTGAATGTAATGCGTTGGGCAATCGGAAGCCAATGGAGGGAATGACAGAGGGGGAAGCAGATGCAGAGTGGTTGGTAAGGTGGATGAGTCTGGCCGCTGAGTTCAGGATAGACTGAAGCGGGGATAGTCTGTGATGAGGTAGGCCGGTGAGGAGGGAGTTGCAGTAGTCGAGTTGTGAGATAATAAGGGAGTGAATGAGTTGTTAAGTAGCATCTGGGGTTAGGAACGAACACATTTTGGAGATGTTGCGGAGGTGGAGCCTGCATGAGTTTGCCAGCAATTGGAAATGGGGCTGGAAGGACAGATTGGAGTCTAGAGTAACACCTAGTACTTTGGGTTGCGGGGTGGGACTGATGGTGGCGTTGTTGGTCGTGATGGAGAGGGTGGGGGGGGGGGGGCGCGGGCTGGGGGGAAAATTAGGAGCTCGGTTTTGGAAAGGTTTAATTTGAGAAGTGGAGTGACATCCAGTCTGATATGGCTGTCACATATGTGTCATATATTTTTGAGGACATTATATCACTGGGCAAATTATTTTAATTTTAACAAGTCATACATAACATGTCATAGGTAGCCAAGCATGTACTGTAGGTAGTTCTGGTCTTTTTCTACTTTGCTATTCCAAATATGTTTTTTGTAATTGGGTCTCTGTGCTAATCTGTTTAGCTATTCATTCAGTAAATGTACTGTACAGATTTCTTGGTACTAAATTAGCATGAAAGATTAGTACTGCATGCACTCTATGCTTTATTTATGAACTCATATAGATGTTAATTAGTACTTTAGTCTCGTATATATTATGACTGTATCATCATCTAATATTGAATGTTTCCACCACAAAAAAATCCACCTTAATTATAATCTTTATTATTTATATATGCGTTATAGAAATATTTAGAGGCAATTTGACATGGTGTTATCTTATCTGTGCCTTATCCTGATTTTTATGAATCACTAAAGTAATTTATTTTGTTATTCTTTTTAACAATTTTATTTGTCAAAGTGGCTATAGAATGTACTTCTGTGTGTGTGCGTACATAATGTATATAACTATGTTTACAATGATGTATTGCATGATATTTTTTATATCTTTTTTTTCTCATTATCATTCCTGACAAGGAAGCTGCTGTCTATATCTGCCCAAGCATATATTGGTAACCTCTAATAGTACATGACGAAGCCACGTGTTAGTGGCGTAACGCATGGGGTGGCGTAACGCATGATGTCACTTCCGGCACAGAATGTCAGGGATGCGGGTGTGACCAGAAGTGTGTGGACTGACACAGGGAAACGTAGGCTTCAGATATAGTAAATAATATAATTTATTGAGACGAACAATACAAATATAAACGCAGTGCACCAAACCCCAAGCTAACACAAATACATAAAACAAGGTGAAACAAACCCAAACTGATATAGATACACAGGTACATACACATATAGAGCACAACGTAGTCAGGCAGGCCGGGTCGATAACTATCGGGCAGGTAGGTACAGGAGGAGCAGGCGGAGAGAATGGTCAGGGTCACAAGCCAGGGATCAAACAGGATAAGTCAGCCGAGGTCAGGATCAGG
Organism: Staurois parvus; assembly: GCF_062004578.1. NCBI lineage: Eukaryota > Metazoa > Chordata > Amphibia > Anura > Ranidae > Staurois > Staurois parvus. The sequence continues at coordinate 1,899,051 of NW_028320549.1, forward strand.
CAGGGTTGGCAACAAGTCAGGCAGAAACAGGAACAGGAATGCAGGTTACAAGATACAGGGGCCCATGGAAAAACCACACACCAAGGCCCTGACTGTGAGTCTGGCCATTCCTTAAATACAACCCCTGCAATCAGCTTCAGGTGTTTTGGCTGACTGCAGGGGTGAGTCTCTGATTGCTGAGAGCACCCGCTGGCCAGTCCTGGTACTGCAGCCCACAAGGCAGGTGAGTCCCACCGTTATTGGCAAGTCCATTCCTGACACAGAGCCACGGACCGGAAGTCTGGTTAGATGTTAAATGCTCTTTATATATCTTTTATTGTGAGTGTAAATTTGGCAGACAAAATAGTTTTAATTCAGTAAATGGTATTATACAATCGGAGGCTATTCTATTTTTCTTCCTTATGGGGATGCTGAGTGGAGGAGAAGGAGCAGAGGCACCACAAATTGGAGTAGAGTGACTACTAATGTGAAAGAGGTATACAGCAGGAGATACACTGCCATCTCGAGTCCATATTTTGAATGTAACAAGCACGTGAGACCTTTATACTTAGTTATACAGGTCCTGGTTCTCAGGTGAGCGGCCATCCATAAGTGTGGTGGTAGGGCATGCTGGTGAAGCATAGATATTCTAAGATCCCTGAAGCAATTCAATTGGTTTATGAAGTGAATTTGAGCATGGCCACAATCAATGTTTATCATATAGAAGTTTATGGATTTTGATATTCACTTGGGACTTATGCATTTATGAGGTATATATATTTATACACGATTATTTATTATATATGAATTAAGTTTAATTTATTATGTATTATATATTAATTAAGGTATATTTATTTATTGAGAAGCCCAACACTATATTACTCATTGTCTATTGCTTGGCTGTGGGATCACTTGAAGTGGATGCAGCAACTCTTTGTTATTTGATATTATTTTACATTTGGCAGTGCACTTAGTTATTCATTTGTTTTGGTCTATATTCTCCTATGTTGATATCAGCCTGGTTGATGGAGCAGAATAAAATGAAATCACAGAGGGCACATAATTTTGCTTTGCTTTTTTGACTAATAAAAGTGTAGCTTTTACTTTTACAAATTCTGGCACAGTTTAAGAAGAGTTCCAATTAAAGTGAGATTCTATATATAGCCCGACAGAATCGACAGTGCACGGTCCACGTGTTTATCTGCTACTTCTCTGCAAACAGGAAACAGGAATAAAGCAAAAAAAAAAATTTTCGAGCTATGGTCTATTCAATTCTAAAAGCAGCTGGCACAGTACTTAAGTAGCAAGTATAGTATATCAAGATAAAGAAAACAATCAGTGTACCGCTATAAGTGAAATTTTCCCCTAGAGATTAAATTATCAACAGTGTCTAAAGGCATAAATACTACAACATACAAATGGGCATAATACCAAAACAAATTTAATTGCATAAACATAATGTCCTCCAGCAACAATGAACCCCATAATACCTAATGTGTCAAAAGGTTATAATAAGCTTCTAACACCAAAAAAGTCCTTCAGAGATACAGCGGAGATTTGCAACGAAGGGAAACTCAGAAAATCTCCAAACCCAAGAGAGTAGTGACATATCACACCACAGGCCAAGGCTTACCAGAGGTATATGACCGCTAATGTATAGTGGCCAAAGCACACTTTAAATGGTAACGGCCTTTTGCCACCTTACGGCGTCCCTCCATTTCTACCAACAGCCTTGTGACCTCTAATCAATAGCCATATAATCTTCCACTTGTCAAAGAGACATCCACTCATAGGAACATCATAGGCATGCACCAGACATCATATATGAGGAGAAAAAAAGGAATACCCTCCACAGTGAAGATTCATATAAAACTAAAAGATTTATTAGACCAATGCGCTTACAGCTCATATGGAAGAAAAATATATTTTAAAAATATTCTTCCCAAATATATTGCCATATATTTGAAATACTACAATATTGACCATATTCAATGTATTTAAAAATATATATATTTATATGTTGAAATGTGTTTTTATTACAAAATATATGAAAAATATTTTTAAAAATACATTTCAAATATACTGTATGTCTTTAAAAATACAAATCTACATTTTTGGAATACATTTACGAATATATGTAAAAATATATGTTAAAATGACTTTTTTATATGTTAAAAAAAATCTGAAGAATATATTTTAAAAAAACATATATTTTTAAAATATATTTTTTAAAATATATTCTTCAGATTTTTTTTAACATATAAAAAAGTCATTTTAACATATATTTGTAAATGCATTCCAAAAATGTAGATTTGTATTTTTAAAGACATACAGTATATTTGAAATGTATTTTTTAAAATATTTTTTATATATTTTGTAATAAAAATGCATTTCAACATGCAGTATAAATGTATGTTTAAATATATTGAATATGGCCAAAATTGTAGTATTTCAAATATATGGCAATATATTTGGGAAGAATATTTTTAAAATATATTTCAAATATATTTTTCTTCCATGTGGGAGATTCCAGCATGTAGTGCCATGCGCATGCATGGTGCATCGTATGTCCCAGCTTCGCCCAACCGGTAACCTTAAACAGAAACTTTATTTATAGAAAAGACATAAAGTTCACCATAGATGCAGCTACAAACTTATAAACACTGCCATCTACTGGTTGAAGAATATATCTTTACTGAATACTGATGCAGTTGTTGCACAAAATACATGAACACTGTATTCCAACAACACTAATAAAATTATTTTAGTTCAGCCTGCAGGCTCAATGAAAGAACAGATTCCTCCATCCACGCTAACAGCGCAGATGAACACATCTTCCCTCCTGGGCTATTGTATTCTGACAGCTGTGAGTGTCAGCTGTCAGATCAGTGCCTGCAGCTGACTGGCTGCAGGCACAGTTAAGCCAACAATTTTTGGCCTGGCTCCTTCAACAAAAGCAGATTAAGTAATCAACTTTTAATGATCTGGCAGGCCACTCACTGTTCCTTGCAATCAGCCCACATTTCAACATGCATGGCCAGCTTTAAGGGGAAGCTGGATACATGTTGCTTTGTGAGATGACAGTGACTTATGGTGGCTGGCAGGAAAGTTTTTGTTTCAGAAGTTTGTTGTACATACCTTATCCAGCATTGTCAGCATACAGGAAGCACCCAGACACCGACATGCCAGGTTCTTCCTCAGGTGCCTGAAATTCCTATGTACTCTAATGTATAGTTACATAGGTACATAGTTAGTCTGGCTGAAAAAAGACAAAAGTCCATCCAGTTCAACCATAGAAAAAAAAAAGTTATAATCCTACGCCCACAGTTGATCCAGAGGAAGGCAAAAAAACCCAACAAAGCATGATCCAATTTGCTCCTGCAGGGAAGAAAACTCCTTTCTGATCCCCCGAGAGGCAATCGGATATTCCCTGGATCAACTTTACCTATAAATGTTAGTATCCAGTTATATTCTGTGTATCCAAGAAAGAATCCAGGCTTTTTTTAAAGCAATCCCCTGAGCTGGCCAGAACCAACTCTCGAGGGAGTCTTTCACATTTTCACAGCTCTTACTGTGAAGAAACCTTTTCCGTGTTTGGAGATTAAATTTCTTTTCTATACACTTACATATACTGTACACTTACTTCTTGTGTCATTTGGGTAAAGAGTCTGACCATGCGCATCATCTCCTAGGTCTTACTATTGGCCCACTACTATGTATTACTGACATCATTGGCAATTGGCCAGTAGCGTGTTGGAAGATGGAAAGGAAGACCAAGCACACAACCCAAGGAGTGAGTGTATTTCAGAGCAACTAGCCATTCTGGGCACAAAACGTGCTTCTAAGAAGCTTACAAAAGCTGGCGGTGTGCTAGCAATATTGGATTAGTGGAGGAGAACAATAAAATATAATAGAGGAATAATAATGCTAATAGAAAAAAATGGCTTTTTTTCCGTTAGTAAGTCTCTGGCAATTTATTTTGCTTAGGCTTGGCAAATAACCAAGCAGTCCACAAAAAAGTGAGTAATAATACTAATAATACCAAATAGGTTTTTTCTGTTTTTCACTGCTGGAGGATTATTTTCTACGGTAGGTTGAGAATTACAGAGGCACAATGCTCTCCTATTTCCTTTTTCTGATAGCTCTCTGTTAGAACCAGTTCACTGTGGAAGAAAAAACATCACAACAAAGGAAGGATCCTTGTATAAGGCATTGGTATGACGGTGCAAACAGCAGACTAATGCCCCGTACACACGTTAAGAAAATCGTACGAAAAATTTTGCGGAACCACTGATCGAGCGATTTTCTCTTCGTTAATGAGCAGGATGTTTTAGCTGATAACGATATTGTGAACATAAAAATCTGGTTAAACAGCAGTGAAAAACAGAAGATGACTCGGATGTTTATGTCCAAGGAATCTTCGTAAACACGAACAAAAAATCCAAATGTTAAAAGTAGATTGGCCGAATGAGATAGAGAAACCAGAATTGTGCAGATTATATTTTATGTATCACTATTTATGTATATAGGTCATGTAATAAACTATATTATACTCATTGCTGGTAATTGTGTATATCGCTCGTTCTGGGTGGAAGGGCGTGGCTACAATGTCACAAGCACACCGCATCACTTCCACTTGTACGGAAGATGTCAACACTACGTATTGCCCAACGAACTATTTTTTTAGATTGGTTAATGTGGGCCACGATTTCGACCAACAAACAAACGCCTCTCGGTCGTCGATTTTCTAATCGTGAATTCTCACCTTTACTCCACAAGAAATGCCCGTAGCGGAAAAGAAAAATAAAATTAGCGCAGGGCAGGCATGACTAGGCCTAGAGTGGGAAGGAGAATAGAAAGGGTTAAGTATGGTGCCAGGGGGTTTGAAAAGTATAGCTGGGGTGCTGGTTGGTAGAGGGAGAGCGTGGGTGGGCTCTGCTGCACTTTAGGGTGGGGTGTCCTGGTGGGGGGGGGCGTCAGTCAGAGCTGGACGTTGGTGAGAGAGCTTACCTCCCGCCCTCCCTATTTAGTGAGTATTGTGTTCCTCTCGGGGGGAAAGGGGGGTTATTTCGGTCATGGGCGTTTGCATAAAAGTCCACCCAAAATCCATACCGGATGCTTTGAGTCCAGTATGAAGTTTACTGGGGTACCTCATGCAGACAAACTAAGTGTGCTGCCCCCTCGGAAATCCATACAATAGAAATAAGATAGACATTTTCTCAAATCAGACGCTAAAAGGATGTGACTACATGTTAGCACTAAAATTTTTTAGAGCACCCTCTGAACACTGCTATACACCCTATCAAACTATGCATAAAAACAGGGATTTTTAGTTCACATACATTGCCATACATGTTTAAGATGACCAAATGCATCACAGTAATCCCTTTCTGCCCAGTCCTTAATCTGTTCTGCACAATTCAAAAATACTTACAGTGTACTTCACTGGATATAGTGTAGGAGAGCTACAGGTTTAGATCTGGTCACAGAGCTGCACCATACAATAGACACCAATATATGCCCTTTCTAGTAACTTCTGAATACAAACGGGGATTTTTAGTTCACATGCATTGCAATACATATTTAAGCTGGCCTACTGCATCAAAGTAATCCCTTTCTGGCCAGGTCCTACACTACTTTACATTACTCTACACTACAATACTCTGCTCTACTCTTTACTACTCTACTGCATATAACTCTACACTATACTGCAAATACTCTATTCTGTTCTACTCTTCTCTACTTTATTCCACACTTCTCTACTCTACACAACTGTACCACACTACTCTACTCCTCTACAGTATACTACACTACTCTACGTTTCACTACTATGCTCTGTTCTACACTACGTTACTCTGCACAGCCAGGCAGCCAGTAAATTGTTGATGTAATCACTAACATGTATAAAATTGTTGCTGGCTTGTCCCTAGAAGCAGTGCTGTGTTGACATAGGATTTTTAGGGACTATTCAGATGTTGCTTAGAGTTTTTGTGGGTGCTGGCATGTTCCCAGAGGTTGCCAAGATGTTATGGATACTGAGATTTTGCTGGTGACTGATGACTGCTGGAAGATGTTAAGGATGCTGAAATTTTGCTGGCGATGGTTGGAGACTGCTGGCAGATGTTAACAATGCAGAGATTTTGCTGGTGACTGATGGAGACTGCTGGAAGATGTTAAAGATGCTAAAATGTTGTTGCTGACTGCTGGCAGATGTTAAGGATACTGACATTTTTTCTGGTGACTGATGGAAACTGCTGACATTTTGGTATTGGTCCTCAAGGTGGTTTAGAGTTGGTGGAGAATCATAGAGGTATATGTTAACGGAAGATTAAAATGCTATTCTGGGTGGCAATTGCTGGAGATGACATTTACCACAATCTGCTGCAAATAAAAATGATTGGCTCGGTGATCTTACGTAGGCTACATACCGTATTTTTCGCTCCATAAGACGCACCTGACCATAAGACGCACCTAGGTTTTAGAGGCAGAAAACAGGAAAAAAAAAATTCTGAACTAATCGACTGCGGACACAGCGCAGGAGATGACCAGAGACTGCGGACACAGCGCAGGAGATGACCAGAGACTGCGGACACAGCGCAGGAGATGACCAGAGACTGCGGACACAGCGCAGGAGATGACCAGAGACTGCGGACACAGCGCAGGAGATGACCAGAGACTGCGGACACAGCGCAGGAGATGACCAGAGACTGCGGACACAGCGCAGGAGATGACCAGAGACTGCGGACACAGCGCAGGAGATGACCAGAGACTGCGGACACAGCGCAGGAGATGACCAGAGACTGCGGACACAGCGCAGGAGATGACCAGAGACTGCGGACACAGCGCAGGAGATGACCAGAGACTGCGGACACAGCGCAGGAGATGACCAGAGACTGCGGACACAGCGCAGTAGATGACCAGAGACTGCGGACACAGCGCAGGAGATGACCAGAGACTGCTGACAGCGCAGGAGATGACCAGAGACTGCTGACAGCACAGGGATGACTGCTGACAGCACAGGGATGACTGCTGACAGCACAGGGATGACTGCTGACAGCACAGGGATGACTGCTGACAGCACAGGGATGACTGCTGACAGCACAGGGATGACTGCTGACCTTTGGGGAGGGGGGGGGAGCGGGTACCTGAATTTGACAGATACCCGCTCCCACTTCCCCGGAGTTGTTCTTTCATCTTACCCGTTCCTCTATCCAGCCGCGTGCTGTCTTCCCGGCTTCTGTAATGGCGCTCGGCATGACAGCCGGGTGCCCAGTGCGCATGAGCGAGAAGCACTTGCGCTTTGTGATTGGTCCGGCGGCTTCTGGGATCTGTCATGTGTCCCAGGTGCCGCCTTACCATTCACAAAAAGCACCGCTTCCTGCGCATGCGCACTTGGCACCCGGCTGTCATGCCCACACTACAGAAGCCGGGAAGACCGCGCCGCTGGATAGAGGAACGGGTAAGATGAAAGAACAACTCCACGGAAGTGGGAGCGGGTATCTATCAAATTCAGGTACCCGCTCCCCCCCCTCCCCAAAGGTCAGCAGTCATCTCTATAAGGTCCCGCTGTAGAGCTGAGCGGCCGGCCGGTATTCTGACACGGCGGCAGTGGAAATACCGGATCGGCCGCTCCATATTCGCTCCATAAGACGCACTGACATTTTCCCCCCTTTTTTGGGGGGAAAAAAGTGCGTCTTATGGTGCGAAAAATACTGTACTTACCTGTCTTCATTCTTAAAGTCTTACCCAAGATGTTCTTCACAAACTCTTTTCCAAATCTTGTGGGATTGTCCTTCCATGACATTGAAAACCATAAACGTGTTCAGTATAATGCAGTCTGTAGAAATGATTGTAACATCAGTTGGCCACAGAAACATTCTGGATGATAAATTTCAAGTTACACACATGGAAATTTGAAAACACTACTGCCATTCACTTGGGACAAAACACAGCACCTTTATTTTACTACATTGACCCCTAACCTATATACTTATATCTGTCTTAGGGTGCTTCATAAATATCATTCTCCTTTTGCTTTACCAAAGGAATGGTTTTTGATGGTTATAGTGGAGCATATCTATTCATTAAATTGGAAATATCAAAAGAAACCTCATATATTTGATGAGGGTCTGTTAACTGCTTCCCCGCTGCCCTAAATCAAAACTACTGCTGCAGGGCTGCGCAAAATCACGTATATATACACGTGATTTTGAATTTCCGGGTAGGGGGCATGCACGTGCGCCACACCCTACCCGCGCCGTCATTGGCAGCTGCAGTTGTCGATCACCGGGTCCTGGACGGAGATTCCCCACCAGCACCTGGCGATCACCAAGAAACACTGACAGGTGAGAGGTCTGTATGTAAACAACACAGGTCTCACCCGTCAGTACAAACATGCTGCTTTGTATTGCTCTGCATAGCAGAGCAATACAAAACAGCATGCTTCCCTAGTAAAACACACAGCACGCATAGTAAAACAGCACATAGTTAACCCTTTGATTGACCCAGAAGTGCCCGGCAGGCAAGTGGTTAAACTGGATGACAGCGAAGGAACAAAGCAACTGCATCCTCAGTAAGTCAATGTTATTTCTATGCCTCAGAATCATAACCCAGAGACCTGCAGTCATTAACATGATGAAGTGTGAATGGATCCTAATGTGAATGAGAGGCTCAGGCAGATGTCTGCAATGGTATTCTAGACTGGCTATATGGGATGTTGGGCTCTTCTTCTCTGAGCCCCTGTACAGCATCCTTTCCGTCTCCATGTTAACAGCACAAGTCAAAACCAGAAAAGCGCAGCTACCCCGGAAGTGGTGTCCCTGAAGCTCACACATGTGTAGCGACTAGTGTACGTTTTCGTTAACCCAAGAGGGTCTGACTGCAGACTGGCGCTCCACTTTCAACAGGAAACACCTGACCTCCAGTCCACTTTTTTTTTTTTTTTTAAAGAACTTTAATGTAACAAACAACCAATGGCTGCAGACTGGAGCTCCACTCAACATGACCTCCATTCCAACATTTTTAAATAACGTAAAAAACAAGAAGCCACGTTTCCTGTGAAGTGAAGCTCCAGTCTGCAGCAGGGCCGGATGTAGCTGGTCTGATGTGGGGGTGCAGTAAAAAATGTTAGCAGGGCAGAAGATAGGGTCAGCAGTTTACTGTACAGGGGTCAGCAGGGAAGAGGACGGGGCAGAAGGGCAAAGGATGGAAATTCAGCAGAAGAGTGTATAGGAATCAGTGGGGCAAAGTACAGGGGCCCATAGGGCAGAGGACAGTGTTCAAAAGAGCAGTGTACAGGGTTCAGAGTCGCAAACGGGGGTCACTGGTGACAGGGCAGAGCCAGAGTATATGCCACAGATCTCCTCCTCCCTACAAAGCAGATAGCTGAAATTGGATTCCCTTACACAGCCACTTTCTGCACAGTGTACAGCTGGCTACTGCGCTAGTGATCCGACCTAGGAGTTTCACAGGTCAGAACTGCAACATACTGTGATATAGGAGACATTCAGAGGCTGCGGACATGGTACAAGAGATGGTCAGGGACTATGGACATGTTACAGTATAGGAGACATTCAGAGGCTGCGGACACGATGCGGGAGACCGCCAGGGGATGCGGACGCGGGAGACCGCCAGGGGCTGCGGACGCGCTACAGACTGCAAGCATGCTGCAAGTGTTTCCTAGCAGTGACCGGTGTTCTCCCAGTGTTGGAAAAACACCAGTCAGCGCATATGTGGACAGTTTTACAAAATATAAGAAAGTGGCCGAAATCCGCAGCAGTTGAAATTTCTATCTTCCGGTCAATTGCTCAAGCACAGTTAGGAGGGCAGTAAATGGTTAACACCTATGTGAAGCTGCCAGCCTGACCAGTCTAAATCAGCAAAGGCAACATAAAGGAAAGCATGAAATAAATCATGGAGGGCTCACACAGGACTCTGATCATAAACAGCTGAAAGTCATCAGTAGAGATGTGTGACCCCCTCACATGGAATGCCAGCTGCAGCGTCTTCCACAAGTCTCCTGATCGGTAGTCCCCCTCCGGTGTGCAGTGCTGGTGTACACACAGAAACAAGGAACCCAGCGGGACAAGAGCCAGGGGAGATGTTCCCTAATCAGTGATCATTACCTGAGCTGCAGGCTGGAAGGGGGACACACTGATCAGCGACCTTCTTGAAGATGCTGCAGGTAACATGTCAGTGTGTTGATGATGATTGTCAGCTGTCTGTACAGAGCTCCTTGTGTACACTGCTGTGATCCCTTTACTGCTTCTAGGGATCCTGCACTTCCTGTTTACTCTCCCTCTGAAAAGGAGGAGGAACAAGTCATTAGCAGACCCTCCCTCCTACTCAGATCAGCGGCACTATTGGTGACACACTGATCATCTACAATTACAATGATTTCACAGATAGTCAGCACAAACGGGCAAGCAAGGGTAAAGGGCGTGGCCTAATACACTCGGCAGGGGCGTGGCATTACATGTGAAAATGGGCGTGGCATGGGTTGCTAATGACGTCACGTCTCTAGCAACCAATCAGTGTCTTTCAGCGCTCTGCGTCGCTTTAGCTCAGAGGAGTGCTGACACTGCTGGGATCAACACGTATGTGGCGCAGTGGAGTGTCATACAGACGGACCAATGGACTACGAAGCCTGCACAGGTAGGAGGAGCCACGAACATATGAGCGGGGGTTGATCTGGTCTCTGGGTGGATGGGAGCGGATTGCGGAACGGAGGCGGAAAAAGACAGTAGAATTACTGGGAGCGCCCTGTATGTTTCTCCCTGCAGAAGATGAGAGCTGGCGCTTCGGAGGGGGTTGTTCTGTACCCAGAACTGCAAAATCGCGTTTATTCATGTGATTTTGCGCAGAGCAGCCGCCCTGTAGCAATATATCTGCCATAGTGCAGTGATTGGTTAATAAATCACCTATTCACCAAAGCTGTCAAATCGCCGATGTCCACAGACAAGCCGACTGTGGGGCCTAGTACAATGTAATCAGTAGTAGATATCCCAGCACCACACAGGGCATATGGCTTTGACTTCATTCTAACTTACTGCTTTGCCACACCTACCACAACACTAAGCCCCGCCTCCACCACTGGGGTCTAATAATTAATTTCTTAAATGTGGCAGTTCTGTGCTATGGATGGTGATCGGCGATCGTCTACTGCTGCCGAAAACCATGACATTCGCAGATGTATCAGAGACACACTCATCGTGGGGGAACTCATCTTGCCGCTACAACGGCATTGGGACCCACATGATCTCTAACGCTGCAGGCATCGCAGAGGACCCTCTCGGGGCCTGTGGGTTCAGGCATCGCACAGACCCCACACGGGGCCTGTGGGTGCAGGCATCGCACAGACCCCTCTCGGGGCCTGTGGGTGCAGGCATCTCACAGACCCCTCTTGGGGCCTGTGGGTGCAGGCATCTCACAGACCCCTCTTGGGGCCTGTGGGTGCAGGCATCGCACAGACCCCACACGGGGCCTGTGGGTGCAGGCATCGCACAGACCCCTCTCGGGGCCTGTGGGTGCAGGCATCGCACAGACCCCACACGGGGCCTGTGGGTGCAGGCATCGCACAGACCCCACACGGGGCCTGTGGGTGCAGGCATCGCACAGACCCCACACGGGGCCTGTGGGTGCAGGCATCGCACAGACCCCACACGGGGCCTGTGGGTGCAGGCATCGCACAGACCCCACCCGGGGCCTGTGGGTGCAGGCATCGCACAGACCCCACCCGGGGCCTGTGGGTGCAGGCATCGCACAGACCCCACCCGGGGCCTGTGGGTGCAGGCATCGCACAGACCCCACCCGGGGCCTGTGGGTGCAGGCATCGCACAGACCCCACCCGGGGCCTGTGGGTGCAGGCATCGCACAGACCCCACCCGGGGCCTGAGGGTGCAGGCATCGCACAGACCCCACCCGGGGCCTGTGGGTGCAGGCATCGCACAGACCCCACCCGGGGCCTGTGGGTGCAGGCATCGCACAGACCCCACCCGGGGCCTGTGGGTGCAGGCATCGCACAGACCCCACCCGGGGCCTGTGGGTGCAGGCATCGCACAGACCCCACCCGGGGCCTGTGGGTGCAGGCATCGCACAGACCCCACCCGGGGCCTGTGGGTGCAGGCATCGCACAGACCCCACCCGGGGCCTGTGGGTGCAGGCATCGCACAGACCCCTCTCGGGGCCTGTGGGTGCAGGCATCGCACAGACCCCTCTCGGGGCCTGTGGGTGCAGGCATCGCACAGACCCCTCTCGGGGCCTGTGGGTGCAGGCATCGCACAGACCCCTCTCGGGGCCTGTGGGTGCAGGCATCGCACAGACCCCTCTCGGGGCCTGTGGGTGCAGGCATCGCACAGACCCCACACGGGGCCTGTGGGTGCAGGCATCGCACAGACCCCACACGGGGCCTGAGGGTGCAGGCATCGCACAGACCCCACACGGGGCCTGAGGGTGCAGGCATCGCACAGACCCCACACGGGGCCTGAGGGTGCAGGCATCGCACAGACCCCACACGGGGCCTGAGGGTGCAGGCATCGCACAGACCCCTCTCGGGGCCTGTGGCTGCAGGCATCGCACAGACCCCTCTCGGGGCCTGTGGGTGCAGGCATCGCACAGACCCCTCTCGGGGCCTGTGGGTGCAGGCATCGCACAGACCCCACACGGGGCCTGAGGGTGCAGGCATCGCACAGACCCCACACGGGGCCTGAGGGTGCAGGCATCGCACAGACCCCACACGGGGCCTGAGGGTGCAGGCATCGCACAGACCCCACACGGGGCCTGAGGGTGCAGGCATCGCACAGACCCCACACGGGGCCTGAGGGTGCAGGCATCGCACAGACCCCACACGGGGCCTGAGGGTGCAGGCATCGCACAGACCCCACTCCCGGGGCCTGAGGGTGCAGGCATCGCACAGACCCCACTCCCGGGGCCTGAGGGTGCAGGCATCGCACAGACCCCACTCCCGGGGCCTGAGGGTGCAGGCATCGCACAGACCCCACTCCCGGGGCCTGAGGGTGCAGGCATCGCACAGACCCCACTCCCGGGGCCTGAGGGTGCAGGCATCGCACAGACCCCACTCCCGGGGCCTGAGGGTGCAGGCATCGCACAGACCCCACTCCCGGGGCCTGAGGGTGCAGGCATCGCACAGACCCCACTCCCGGGGCCTGAGGGTGCAGGCATCGCACAGACCCCACTCCCGGGGCCTGAGGGTGCAGGCATCGCACAGACCCCACTCCCGGGGCCTGAGGGTGCAGGCATCGCACAGACCCCACTCCCGGGGCCTGAGGGTGCAGGCATCGCACAGACCCCACTCCCGGGGCCTGAGGGTGCAGGCATCGCACAGACCCCACTCCCGGGGCCTGAGGGTGCAGGCATCGCACAGACCCCACTCCCGGGGCCTGAGGGTGCAGGCATCGCACAGACCCCACTCCCGGGGCCTGAGGGTGCAGGCATCGCACAGACCCCACTCCCGGGGCCTGAGGGTGCAGGCATCGCACAGACCCCACTCCCGGGGCCTGAGGGTGCAGGCATCGCACAGACCCCACTCCCGGGGCCTGAGGGTGCAGGCATCGCACAGACCCCACTCCCGGGGCCTGAGGGTGCAGGCATCGGGACCCACTCCCGGGGCCTGAGGGTGCAGGCATCGGGACCCACTCCCGGGGCCTGAGGGTGCAGGCATCGCACAGACCCCACTCCCGGGGCCTGAGGGTGCAGGCATCGGGACCCACTCCCGGGGCCTGAGGGTGCAGGCATCGCACAGACCCCACTCCCGGGGCCTGAGGGTGCAGGCATCGGGACCCACTCCCGGGGCCTGAGGGTGCAGGCATCGCACAGACCCCACTCCCGGGGCCTGAGGGTGCAGGCATCGCACAGACCCCACTCCCGGGGCCTGAGGGTGCAGGCATCGCACAGACCCCACTCCCGGGGCCTGAGGGTGCAGGCATCGCACAGACCCCACTCCCGGGGCCTGAGGGTGCAGGCATCGCACAGACCCCACTCCCGGGGCCTGAGGGTGCAGGCATCGCACAGACCCCACTCCCGGGGCCTGAGGGTGCAGGCATCGCACAGACCCCACTCCCGGGGCCTGAGGGTGCAGGCATCGCACAGACCCCACTCCCGGGGCCTGAGGGTGCAGGCATCGCACAGACCCCACTCCCGGGGCCTGAGGGTGCAGGCATCGCACAGACCCCACTCCCGGGGCCTGAGGGTGCAGGCATCGCACAGACCCCACTCCCGGGGCCTGAGGGTGCAGGCATCGGGACCCACTCCCGGGGCCTGAGGGTGCAGGCATCGGGACCCACTCCCGGGGCCTGAGGGTGCAGGCATCGCACAGACCCCACTCCCGGGGCCTGAGGGTGCAGGCATCGGGACCCACTCCCGGGGCCTGAGGGTGCAGGCATCGCACAGACCCCACTCCCGGGGCCTGAGGGTGCAGGCATCGGGACCCACTCCCGGGGCCTGAGGGTGCAGGCATCGGGACCCACTCCCGGGGCCTGAGGGTGCAGGCATCGGGACCCACTCCCGGGGCCTGAGGGTGCAGGCATCGGGACCCACTCCCGGGTCTGAGGGTGCAGGCATCGGGACCCACTCCCGGGTCTGAGGGTGCAGGCATCGGGACCCACTCCCGGGTCTGAGGGTGCAGGCATCGGGACCCACTCCCGGGTCTGAGGGTGCAGGCATCGGGACCCACTCCCGGGTCTGAGGGTGCAGGCATCGGGACCCACTCCCGGGTCTGAGGGTGCAGGCATCGGGACCCACTCCCGGGTCTGAGGGTGCAGGCATCGGGACCCACTCCCGGGTCTGAGGGTGCAGGCATCGGGACCCACTCCCGGGTCTGAGGGTGCAGGCATCGGGACCCACTCCCGGGTCTGAGGGTGCAGGCATCGGGACCCACTCCCGGGTCTGAGGGTGCAGGCATCGGGACCCACTCCCGGGTCTGAGGGTGCAGGCATCGGGACCCACTCCCGGGTCTGAGGGTGCAGGCATCGGGACCCACTCCCGGGTCTGAGGGTGCAGGCATCGGGACCCACCTTGGGTCTGAGGGTGCAGGCATCGGGACCCTTTCCCGGGTCTGAGGGTGCAGGCATCGGGACCCACCTTGGGTCTGAGGGTGCCGGCATCGGGACCCACCTTGGGTCTGAGGGTGCAGGCATCGGGACCCACCTTGGGTCTGAGGGTGCCGGCATCGGGACCCACCTTGGGTCTGAGGGTGCAGGCATCGGGACCCACCTTGGGTCTGAGGGTGCAGGCATCGGGACCCACTCCCGGGTCTGAGGGTGCAGGCATCGGGACCCTTTCCCGGGTCTGAGGGTGCAGGCATCGGGACCCTTTCCCGGGTCTGAGGGTGCAGGCATCGGGACCCTTTCCCGGGTCTGAGGGTGCAGGCATCGGGACCCTTTCCCGGGTCTGAGGGTGCAGGCATCGGGACCCTTTCCCGGGTCTGAGGGTGCAGGCATCGGGACCCACTCCCGGGTCTGAGGGTGCAGGCATCGGGACCCACTCCCGGGTCTGAGGGTGCAGGCATCGGGACCCTTTCCCGGGTCTGAGGGTGCAGGCATCGGGACCCTTTCCCGGGTCTGAGGGTGCAGGCATCGGGACCCACCTTGGGTCTGAGGGTGCCGGCATCGGGACCCACCTTGGGTCTGAGGGTGCAGGCATCGGGACCCACCTTGGGTCTGAGGGTGCAGGCATCGGGACCCTTTCCCGGGTCTGAGGGTGCAGGCATCGGGACCCACTCCCGGGTCTGAGGGTGCAGGCATCGGGACCCACTCCCGGGTCTGAGGGTGCAGGCATCGGGACCCACTCCCGGGTCTGAGGGTGCAGGCATCGGGACCCACTCCCGGGTCTGAGGGTGCAGGCATCGGGACCCACTCCCGGGTCTGAGGGTGCAGGCATCGGGACCCACTCCCGGGTCTGAGGGTGCAGGCATCGGGACCCACTCCCGGGTCTGAGGGTGCAGGCATCGGGACCCACTCCCGGGGTCTGAGGGTGCAGGCATCGGGACCCACTCCCGGGGTCTGAGGGTGCAGGCATCGGGACCCACTCCCGGGGTCTGAGGGTGCAGGCATCGGGACCCACTCCCGGGGTCTGAGGGTGCAGGCATCGGGACCCACTCCCGGGGTCTGAGGGTGCAGGCATCGGGACCCACTCCCGGGGTCTGAGGGTGCAGGCATCGGGACCCACTCCCGGGGTCTGAGGGTGCAGGCATCGGGACCCACTCCCGGGGTCTGAGGGTGCAGGCATCGGGACCCACTCCCGGGGTCTGAGGGTGCAGGCATCGGGACCCACTCCCGGGGTCTGAGGGTGCAGGCATCGGGACCCACTCCCGGGGTCTGAGGGTGCAGGCATCGGGACCCACTCCCGGGGTCTGAGGGTGCAGGCATCGGGACCCACTCCCGGGGTCTGAGGGTGCAGGCATCGGGACCCACTCCCGGGGTCTGAGGGTGCAGGCATCGGGACCCACTCCCGGGGTCTGAGGGTGCAGGCATCGGGACCCACTCCCGGGGTCTGAGGGTGCAGGCATCGGGACCCACTCCCGGGGTCTGAGGGTGCAGGCATCGGGACCCACTCCCGGGGTCTGAGGGTGCAGGCATCGGGACCCACTCCCGGGGTCTGAGGGTGCAGGCATCGGGACCCACTCCCGGGGTCTGAGGGTGCAGGCATCGGGACCCACTCCCGGGGTCTGAGGGTGCAGGCATCGGGACCCACTCCCGGGGTCTGAGGGTGCAGGCATCGGGACCCACTCCCGGGGTCTGAGGGTGCAGGCATCGGGACCCACTCCCGGGGTCTGAGGGTGCAGGCATCGGGACCCACTCCCGGGGACTGAGGGTGCAGGCATCGGGACCCACTCCCGGGGTCTGAGGGTGCAGGCATCGGGACCCACTCCCGGGGTCTGAGGGTGCAGGCATCGGGACCCACTCCCGGGGTCTGAGGGTGCAGGCATCGGGACCCACTCCCGGGGTCTGAGGGTGCAGGCATCGGGACCCACTCCCGGGGTCTGAGGGTGCAGGCATCGGGACCCACTCCCGGGGTCTGAGGGTGCAGGCATCGGGACCCACTCCCGGGGTCTGAGGGTGCAGGCATCGGGACCCACTCCCGGGGTCTGAGGGTGCAGGCATCGGGACCCACTCCCGGGGTCTGAGGGTGCAGGCATCGGGACCCACTCCCGGGGTCTGAGGGTGCAGGCATCGGGACCCACTCCCGGGGTCTGAGGGTGCAGGCATCGGGACCCACTCCCGGGGTCTGAGGGTGCAGGCATCGGGACCCACTCCCGGGGTCTGAGGGTGCAGGCATCGGGACCCACTCCCGGGGTCTGAGGGTGCAGGCATCGGGACCCACTCCCGGGGTCTGAGGGTGCAGGCATCGGGACCCACTCCCGGGGTCTGAGGGTGCAGGCATCGGGACCCACTCCCGGGGTCTGAGGGTGCAGGCATCGGGACCCACTCCCGGGGTCTGAGGGTGCAGGCATCGGGACCCACTCCCGGGGTCTGAGGGTGCAGGCATCGGGACCCACTCCCGGGGTCTGAGGGTGCAGGCATCGGGACCCACTCCCGGGGTCTGAGGGTGCAGGCATCGGGACCCACTCCCGGGGTCTGAGGGTGCAGGCATCGGGACCCACTCCCGGGGTCTGAGGGTGCAGGCATCGGGACCCACTCCCGGGGTCTGAGGGTGCAGGCATCGGGACCCACTCCCGGGGTCTGAGGGTGCAGGCATCGGGACCCACTCCCGGGGTCTGAGGGTGCAGGCATCGGGACCCACTCCCGGGGTCTGAGGGTGCAGGCATCGGGACCCACTCCCGGGGTCTGAGGGTGCAGGCATCGGGACCCACTCCCGGGGTCTGAGGGTGCAGGCATCGGGACCCACTCCCGGGGTCTGAGGGTGCAGGCATCGGGACCCACTCCCGGGGTCTGAGGGTGCAGGCATCGGGACCCACTCCCGGGGTCTGAGGGTGCAGGCATCGGGACCCACTCCCGGGGTCTGAGGGTGCAGGCATCGGGACCCACTCCCGGGGTCTGAGGGTGCAGGCATCGGGACCCACTCCCGGGGTCTGAGGGTGCAGGCATCGGGACCCACTCCCGGGGTCTGAGGGTGCAGGCATCGGGACCCACTCCCGGGGTCTGAGGGTGCAGGCATCGGGACCCACTCCCGGGGTCTGAGGGTGCAGGCATCGGGACCCACTCCCGGGGTCTGAGGGTGCAGGCATCGGGACCCACTCCCGGGGTCTGAGGGTGCAGGCATCGGGACCCACTCCCGGGGTCTGAGGGTGCAGGCATCGGGACCCACTCCCGGGGTCTGAGGGTGCAGGCATCGGGACCCACTCCCGGGGTCTGAGGGTGCAGGCATCGGGACCCACTCCCGGGGTCTGAGGGTGCAGGCATCGGGACCCACTCCCGGGGTCTGAGGGTGCAGGCATCGGGACCCACTCCCGGGGTCTGAGGGTGCAGGCATCGGGACCCACTCCCGGGGTCTGAGGGTGCAGGCATCGGGACCCACTCCCGGGGTCTGAGGGTGCAGGCATCGGGACCCACTCCCGGGGTCTGAGGGTGCAGGCATCGGGACCCACTCCCGGGGTCTGAGGGTGCAGGCATCGGGACCCACTCCCGGGGTCTGAGGGTGCAGGCATCGGGACCCACTCCCGGGGTCTGAGGGTGCAGGCATCGGGACCCACTCCCGGGGTCTGAGGGTGCAGGCATCGGGACCCACTCCCGGGGTCTGAGGGTGCAGGCATCGGGACCCACTCCCGGGGTCTGAGGGTGCAGGCATCGGGACCCACTCCCGGGGTCTGAGGGTGCAGGCATCGGGACCCACTCCCGGGGTCTGAGGGTGCAGGCATCGGGACCCACTCCCGGGGTCTGAGGGTGCAGGCATCGGGACCCACTCCCGGGGTCTGAGGGTGCAGGCATCGGGACCCACTCCCGGGGTCTGAGGGTGCAGGCATCGGGACCCACTCCCGGGGTCTGAGGGTGCAGGCATCGGGACCCACTCCCGGGGTCTGAGGGTGCAGGCATCGGGACCCACTCCCGGGGTCTGAGGGTGCAGGCATCGGGACCCACTCCCGGGGTCTGAGGGTGCAGGCATCGGGACCCACTCCCGGGGTCTGAGGGTGCAGGCATCGGGACCCACTCCCGGGGTCTGAGGGTGCAGGCATCGGGACCCACTCCCGGGGTCTGAGGGTGCAGGCATCGGGACCCACTCCCGGGGTCTGAGGGTGCAGGCATCGGGACCCACTCCCGGGGTCTGAGGGTGCAGGCATCGGGACCCACTCCCGGGGTCTGAGGGTGCAGGCATCGGGACCCACTCCCGGGGTCTGAGGGTGCAGGCATCGGGACCCACTCCCGGGGTCTGAGGGTGCAGGCATCGGGACCCACTCCCGGGGTCTGAGGGTGCAGGCATCGGGACCCACTCCCGGGGTCTGAGGGTGCAGGCATCGGGACCCACTCCCGGGGTCTGAGGGTGCAGGCATCGGGACCCACTCCCGGGGTCTGAGGGTGCAGGCATCGGGACCCACTCCCGGGGTCTGAGGGTGCAGGCATCGGGACCCACTCCCGGGGTCTGAGGGTGCAGGCATCGGGACCCACTCCCGGGGTCTGAGGGTGCAGGCATCGGGACCCACTCCCGGGGTCTGAGGGTGCAGGCATCGGGACCCACTCCCGGGGTCTGAGGGTGCAGGCATCGGGACCCACTCCCGGGGTCTGAGGGTGCAGGCATCGGGACCCACTCCCGGGGTCTGAGGGTGCAGGCATCGGGACCCTTTCCCGGGTCTGAGGGTGCAGGCATCGGGACCCACTCCCGGGTCTGAGGGTGCAGGCATCGGGACCCACCTTGGGTCTGAGGGTGCAGGCATCGGGACCCTTTCCCGGGTCTGAGGGTGCAGGCATCGGGACCCACCTTGGGTCTGAGGGTGCCGGCATCGGGACCCACCTTGGGTCTGAGGGTGCAGGCATCGGGTCCCACCTTGGGTCTGAGGGTGCAGGCATCGGGACCCACTCCCGGGTCTGAGGGTGCAGGCATCGGGACCCTTTCCCGGGTCTGAGGGTGCAGGCATCGGGACCCACTCCCGGGTCTGAGGGTGCAGGCATCGGGACCCACTCCCGGGTCTGAGGGTGCAGGCATCGGGACCCACTCCCGGGTCTGAGGGTGCAGGCATCGGGACCCACTCCCGGGTCTGAGGGTGCAGGCATCGGGACCCACCTTGGGTCTGAGGGTGCAGGCATCGGGACCCTTTCCCGGGTCTGAGGGTGCAGGCATCGGGACCCACCTTGGGTCTGAGGGTGCCGGCATCGGGACCCTTCTTGGGTCTGAGGGTGCAGGCATCGGGTCCCACCTTGGGTCTGAGGGTGCAGGCATCGGGACCCACTCCCGGGTCTGAGGGTGCAGGCATCGGGACCCACTCCCGGGTCTGAGGGTGCAGGCATCGGGACCCTTTCCCGGGTCTGAGGGTGCAGGCATCGGGACCCACTCCCGGGTCTGAGGGTGCAGGCATCGGGACCCTTTCCCGGGTCTGAGGGTGCAGGCATCGGGACCCTTTCCCGGGTCTGAGGGTGCAGGCATCGGGACCCACTCCCGGGTCTGAGGGTGCAGGCATCGGGACCCTTTCCCGGGTCTGAGGGTGCAGGCATCGGGACCCACTCCCGGGTCTGAGGGTGCAGGCATCGGGACCCACTCCCGGGTCTGAGGGTGCAGGCATCGGGACCCACCTTGGGTCTGAGGGTGCAGGCATCGGGACCCTTTCCCGGGTCTGAGGGTGCCGGCATCGGGACCCACCTTGGGTCTGAGGGTGCAGGCATCGGGACCCACCTTGGGTCTGAGGGTGCAGGCATCGGGACCCACTCCCGGGTCTGAGGGTGCAGGCATCGGGACCCACTCCCGGGTCTGAGGGTGCAGGCATCGGGACCCACCTTGGGTCTGAGGGTGCAGGCATCGGGACCCTTTCCCGGGTCTGAGGGTGCCGGCATCGGGACCCACCTTGGGTCTGAGGGTGCAGGCATCGGGACCCACCTTGGGTCTGAGGGTGCAGGCATCGGGACCCACTCCCGGGTCTGAGGGTGCAGGCATCGGGACCCACTCCCGGGTCTGAGGGTGCAGGCATCGGGACCCACTCCCGGGTCTGAGGGTGCAGGCATCGGGACCCTTTCCCGGGTCTGAGGGTGCAGGCATCGGGACCCACTCCCGGGGTCTGAGGGTGCAGGCATCGGGACCCACTCCCGGGGTCTGAGGGTGCAGGCATCGGGACCCACTCCCGGGGTCTGAGGGTGCAGGCATCGGGACCCTTTCCCGGGTCTGAGGGTGCAGGCATCGGGACCCACTCCCGGGTCTGAGGGTGCAGGCATCGGGACCCACTCCCGGGTCTGAGGGTGCAGGCATCGGGACCCACCTTGGGTCTGAGGGTGCAGGCATCGGGACCCTTTCCCGGGTCTGAGGGTGCAGGCATCGGGACCCACCTTGGGTCTGAGGGTGCCGGCATCGGGACCCACCTTGGGTCTGAGGGTGCAGGCATCGGGTCCCACCTTGGGTCTGAGGGTGCAGGCATCGGGACCCACTCCCGGGTCTGAGGGTGCAGGCATCGGGACCCACTCCCGGGTCTGAGGGTGCAGGCATCGGGACCCTTTCCCGGGTCTGAGGGTGCAGGCATCGGGACCCACTCCCGGGTCTGAGGGTGCAGGCATCGGGACCCACTCCCGGGTCTGAGGGTGCAGGCATCGGGACCCTTTCCCGGGTCTGAGGGTGCAGGCATCGGGACCCACTCCCGGGTCTGAGGGTGCAGGCATCGGGACCCTTTCCCGGGTCTGAGGGTGCAGGCATCGGGACCCACTCCCGGGTCTGAGGGTGCAGGCATCGGGACCCACTCCCGGGTCTGAGGGTGCAGGCATCGGGACCCACCTTGGGTCTGAGGGTGCAGGCATCGGGACCCTTTCCCGGGTCTGAGGGTGCCGGCATCGGGACCCACCTTGGGTCTGAGGGTGCAGGCATCGGGACCCACCTTGGGTCTGAGGGTGCAGGCATCGGGACCCACTCCCGGGTCTGAGGGTGCAGGCATCGGGACCCACTCCCGGGTCTGAGGGTGCAGGCATCGGGACCCTTTCCCGGGTCTGAGGGTGCAGGCATCGGGACCCACTCCCGGGTCTGAGGGTGCAGGCATCGGGACCCACTCCCGGGTCTGAGGGTGCAGGCATCGGGACCCACTCCCGGGTCTGAGGGTGCAGGCATCGGGACCCACTCCCGGGTCTGAGGGTGCAGGCATCGGGACCCACTCCCGGGTCTGAGGGTGCAGGCATCGGGACCCTTTCCCGGGTCTGAGGGTGCAGGCATCGGGACCCACTCCCGGGTCTGAGGGTGCAGGCATCGGGACCCTTTCCCGGGTCTGAGGGTGCAGGCATCGGGACCCACTCCCGGGTCTGAGGGTGCAGGCATCGGGACCCACTCCCGGGTCTGAGGGTGCAGGCATCGGGACCCACTCCCGGGTCTGAGGGTGCAGGCATCGGGACCCTTTCCCGGGTCTGAGGGTGCAGGCATCGGGATTCTTTCCCGGGTCTGAGGGTGCAGGCATCGGGACCCACTCCCGGGTCTGAGGGTGCAGGCATCGGGACCCACTCCCGGGTCTGAGGGTGCAGGCATCGGGACCCACTCCCGGGTCTGAGGGTGCAGGCATCGGGACCCACTCCCGGGTCTGAGGGTGCAGGCATCGGGACCCACCTTGGGTCTGAGGGTGCCGGCATCGGGACCCACCTTGGGTCTGAGGGTGCCGGCATCGGGACCCACCTTGGGTCTGAGGGTGCAGGCATCGGGACCCACCTTGGGTCTGAGGGTGCAGGCATCGGGACCCACTCCCGGGTCTGAGGGTGCACTCATCGGGACCCACTCCCGGGTCTGAGGGTGCAGGCATCGGGACCCACTCCCGGGTCTGAGGGTGCAGGCATCGGGACCCACTCCCGGGTCTGAGGGTGCAGGCATCGGGACCCACTCCCGGGTCTGAGGGTGCAGGCATCGGGACCCACTC
The DNA here is from genome assembly GCF_062004578.1 of Staurois parvus. Classification (NCBI taxonomy): domain Eukaryota; kingdom Metazoa; phylum Chordata; class Amphibia; order Anura; family Ranidae; genus Staurois; species Staurois parvus. Next base: position 1,922,026 of record NW_028320549.1, read on the forward strand.
CCGGGTCTGAGGGTGCAGGCATCGGGACCCACTCCCGGGTCTGAGGGTGCAGGCATCGGGACCCACTCCCGGGTCTGAGGGTGCAGGCATCGGGACCAACTCCCGGGTCTGAGGGTGCAGGCATCGGGACCCACTCCCGGGTCTGAGGGTGCAGGCATCGGGACCCACTCCCGGGTCTGAGGGTGCAGGCATCGGGACCCACTCCCGGGTCTGAGGGTGCAGGCATCGGGACCCACTCCCGGGTCTGAGGGGGCAGGCATCGGGACCCACTCCCGGGTCTGAGGGTGCAGGCATCGGGACCCACTCCCGGGTCTGAGGGGGCAGGCATCGGGACCCACTCCCGGGTCTGAGGGTGCCGGCATCGGGACCCACTCCCGGGTCTGAGGGTGCCGGCATCGGGACCCACTCCCGGGTCTGAGGGTGCCGGCATCGGGACCCACTCCCGGGTCTGAGGGTGCCGGCATCGGGACCCACTCCCGGGTCTGAGGGTGCCGGCATCGGGACCCACTCCCGGGTCTGAGGGTGCCGGCATCGGGACCCACTCCCGGGTCTGAGGGTGCCGGCATCGGGACCCACTCCCGGGTCTGAGGGTGCCGGCATCGGGACCCACTCCCGGGTCTGAGGGTGCCGGCATCGGGACCCACTCCCGGGTCTGAGGGTGCCGGCATCGGGACCCACTCCCGGGTCTGAGGGTGCCGGCATCGGGACCCACTCCCGGGTCTGAGGGTGCCGGCATCGGGACCCACTCCCGGGTCTGAGGGTGCCGGCATCGGGACCCACTCCCGGGTCTGAGGGTGCCGGCATCGGGACCCACTCCCGGGTCTGAGGGTGCCGGCATCGGGACCCACTCCCGGGTCTGAGGGTGCCGGCATCGGGACCCACTCCCGGGTCTGAGGGTGCCGGCATCGGGACCCACTCCCGGGTCTGAGGGTGCCGGCATCGGGACCCACTCCCGGGTCTGAGGGTGCCGGCATCGGGACCCACTCCCGGGTCTGAGGGTGCCGGCATCGGGACCCACTCCCGGGTCTGAGGGTGCCGGCATCGGGACCCACTCCCGGGTCTGAGGGTGCCGGCATCGGGACCCACTCCCGGGTCTGAGGGTGCCGGCATCGGGACCCACTCCCGGGTCTGAGGGTGCCGGCATCGGGACCCACTCCCGGGTCTGAGGGTGCCGGCATCGGGACCCACTCCCGGGTCTGAGGGTGCCGGCATCGGGACCCACTCCCGGGTCTGAGGGTGCCGGCATCGGGACCCACTCCCGGGTCTGAGGGTGCCGGCATCGGGACCCACTCCCGGGTCTGAGGGTGCCGGCATCGGGACCCACTCCCGGGTCTGAGGGTGCCGGCATCGGGACCCACTCCCGGGTCTGAGGGTGCCGGCATCGGGACCCACTCCCGGGTCTGAGGGTGCCGGCATCGGGACCCACTCCCGGGTCTGAGGGTGCCGGCATCGGGACCCACTCCCGGGTCTGAGGGTGCCGGCATCGGGACCCACTCCCGGGTCTGAGGGTGCCGGCATCGGGACCCACTCCCGGGTCTGAGGGTGCCGGCATCGGGACCCACTCCCGGGTCTGAGGGTGCCGGCATCGGGACCCACTCCCGGGTCTGAGGGTGCCGGCATCGGGACCCACTCCCGGGTCTGAGGGTGCCGGCATCGGGACCCACTCCCGGGTCTGAGGGTGCCGGCATCGGGACCCACTCCCGGGTCTGAGGGTGCCGGCATCGGGACCCACTCCCGGGTCTGAGGGTGCCGGCATCGGGACCCACTCCCGGGTCTGAGGGTGCCGGCATCGGGACCCACTCCCGGGTCTGAGGGTGCCGGCATCGGGACCCACTCCCGGGTCTGAGGGTGCCGGCATCGGGACCCACTCCCGGGTCTGAGGGTGCCGGCATCGGGACCCACTCCCGGGTCTGAGGGTGCCGGCATCGGGACCCACTCCCGGGTCTGAGGGTGCCGGCATCGGGACCCACTCCCGGGTCTGAGGGTGCCGGCATCGGGACCCACTCCCGGGTCTGAGGGTGCCGGCATCGGGACCCACTCCCGGGTCTGAGGGTGCCGGCATCGGGACCCACTCCCGGGTCTGAGGGTGCCGGCATCGGGACCCACTCCCGGGTCTGAGGGTGCCGGCATCGGGACCCACTCCCGGGTCTGAGGGTGCCGGCATCGGGACCCTTTCCCGGGGTCTGAGGGTGCAGGCATCGGGACCCTTTCCCGGGGTCTGAGGGTGCAGGCATCGGGTTCCACTCCCGGGGTCTGAGGGTGCAGGCATCGGGACCCACTCCCGGGTCTGAGGGTGCAGGCATCGGGACCCACTCCCGGGTCTGAGGGTGCAGGCATCGGGACCCACTCCCGGGTCTGAGGGTGCAGGCATCGGGACCCACTCCCGGGTCTGAGGGTGCAGGCATCGGGACCCTTTCCCGGGTCTGAGGGTGCAGGCATCGGGACCCTTTCCCGGGTCTGAGGGTGCAGGCATCGGGACCCACTCCCGGGTCTGAGGGTGCAGGCATCGGGACCCACTCCCGGGTCTGAGGGTGCAGGCATCGGGACCCACTCCCGGGTCTGAGGGTGCAGGCATCGGGACCCACTCCCGGGTCTGAGGGTGCAGGCATCGGGACCCACTCCCGGGTCTGAGGGTGCAGGCATCGGGACCCACTCCCGGGTCTGAGGGTGCAGGCATCGGGACCAACTCCCGGGTCTGAGGGTGCAGGCATCGGGACCCACTCCCGGGTCTGAGGGTGCAGGCATCGGGACCCACTCCCGGGTCTGAGGGTGCAGGCATCGGGACCCACTCCCGGGTCTGAGGGTGCAGGCATCGGGACCCACTCCCGGGTCTGAGGGTGCAGGCATCGGGACCCACTCCCGGGTCTGAGGGTGCAGGCATCGGGACCCACTCCCGGGTCTGAGGGTGCAGGCATCGGGACCCACTCCCGGGTCTGAGGGGGCAGGCATCGGGACCCACTCCCGGGTCTGAGGGGGCAGGCATCGGGACCCACTCCCGGGTCTGAGGGGGCAGGCATCGGGACCCACTCCCGGGTCTGAGGGGGCCGGCATCGGGACCCACTCCCGGGTCTGAGGGTGCCGGCATCGGGACCCACTCCCGGGTCTGAGGGTGCCGGCATCGGGACCCACTCCCGGGTCTGAGGGTGCCGGCATCGGGACCCACTCCCGGGTCTGAGGGTGCCGGCATCGGGACCCACTCCCGGGTCTGAGGGTGCCGGCATCGGGACCCACTCCCGGGTCTGAGGGTGCCGGCATCGGGACCCACTCCCGGGTCTGAGGGTGCCGGCATCGGGACCCACTCCCGGGTCTGAGGGTGCCGGCATCGGGACCCACTCCCGGGTCTGAGGGTGCCGGCATCGGGACCCACTCCCGGGTCTGAGGGTGCCGGCATCGGGACCCACTCCCGGGTCTGAGGGTGCCGGCATCGGGACCCACTCCCGGGTCTGAGGGTGCCGGCATCGGGACCCACTCCCGGGTCTGAGGGTGCCGGCATCGGGACCCACTCCCGGGTCTGAGGGTGCCGGCATCGGGACCCACTCCCGGGTCTGAGGGTGCCGGCATCGGGACCCACTCCCGGGTCTGAGGGTGCCGGCATCGGGACCCACTCCCGGGTCTGAGGGTGCCGGCATCGGGACCCACTCCCGGGTCTGAGGGTGCCGGCATCGGGACCCACTCCCGGGTCTGAGGGTGCCGGCATCGGGACCCACTCCCGGGTCTGAGGGTGCCGGCATCGGGACCCACTCCCGGGTCTGAGGGTGCCGGCATCGGGACCCACTCCCGGGTCTGAGGGTGCCGGCATCGGGACCCACTCCCGGGTCTGAGGGTGCCGGCATCGGGACCCACTCCCGGGTCTGAGGGTGCCGGCATCGGGACCCACTCCCGGGTCTGAGGGTGCCGGCATCGGGACCCACTCCCGGGTCTGAGGGTGCCGGCATCGGGACCCACTCCCGGGTCTGAGGGTGCCGGCATCGGGACCCACTCCCGGGTCTGAGGGTGCCGGCATCGGGACCCACTCCCGGGTCTGAGGGTGCCGGCATCGGGACCCACTCCCGGGTCTGAGGGTGCCGGCATCGGGACCCACTCCCGGGTCTGAGGGTGCCGGCATCGGGACCCACTCCCGGGTCTGAGGGTGCCGGCATCGGGACCCACTCCCGGGTCTGAGGGTGCCGGCATCGGGACCCACTCCCGGGTCTGAGGGTGCCGGCATCGGGACCCACTCCCGGGTCTGAGGGTGCCGGCATCGGGACCCACTCCCGGGTCTGAGGGTGCCGGCATCGGGACCCACTCCCGGGTCTGAGGGTGCCGGCATCGGGACCCACTCCCGGGTCTGAGGGTGCCGGCATCGGGACCCACTCCCGGGTCTGAGGGTGCCGGCATCGGGACCCACTCCCGGGTCTGAGGGTGCCGGCATCGGGACCCACTCCCGGGTCTGAGGGTGCCGGCATCGGGACCCACTCCCGGGTCTGAGGGTGCCGGCATCGGGACCCACTCCCGGGTCTGAGGGTGCCGGCATCGGGACCCACTCCCGGGTCTGAGGGTGCCGGCATCGGGACCCACTCCCGGGTCTGAGGGTGCCGGCATCGGGACCCACTCCCGGGTCTGAGGGTGCCGGCATCGGGACCCACTCCCGGGTCTGAGGGTGCCGGCATCGGGACCCACTCCCGGGTCTGAGGGTGCCGGCATCGGGACCCACTCCCGGGTCTGAGGGTGCCGGCATCGGGACCCACTCCCGGGTCTGAGGGTGCCGGCATCGGGACCCACTCCCGGGTCTGAGGGTGCCGGCATCGGGACCCACTCCCGGGTCTGAGGGTGCCGGCATCGGGACCCTTTCCCGGGGTCTGAGGGTGCCGGCATCGGGACCCTTTCCCGGGGTCTGAGGGTGCAGGCATCGGGACCCTTTCCCGGGGTCTGAGGGTGCAGGCATCGGGTTCCACTCCCGGGGTCTGAGGGTGCAGGCATCGGGACCCACTCCCGGGTCTGAGGGTGCAGGCATCGGGACCCTTTCCCGGGGCCTGAGGGTGCAGGCATCGGGACCCACTCCCGGGTCTGAGGGTGCCGGCATCGGGACCCACTCCCGGGTCTGAGGGTGCCGGCATCGGGACCCACTCCCGGGTCTGAGGGTGCCGGCATCGGGACCCACTCCCGGGTCTGAGGGTGCCGGCATCGGGACCCACTCCCGGGTCTGAGGGTGCCGGCATCGGGACCCACTCCCGGGTCTGAGGGTGCCGGCATCGGGACCCACTCCCGGGTCTGAGGGTGCCGGCATCGGGACCCACTCCCGGGTCTGAGGGTGCAGGCATCGGGACCCACTCCCTGGTCTGAGGGTGCCGGCATCGGGACCCACTCCCGGGTCTGAGGGTGCCGGCATCGGGACCCACTCCCGGGTCTGAGGGTGCCGGCATCGGGACCCTTTCCCGGGGTCTGAGGGTGCAGGCATCGGGACCCTTTCCCGGGGTCTGAGGGTGCAGGCATCGGGTTCCACTCCCGGGGTCTGAGGGTGCAGGCATCGGGACCCACTCCCGGGTCTGAGGGTGCAGGCATCGGGACCCTTTCCCGGGGCCTGAGGGTGCAGGCATCGGGACCCTTTCCCTGGGTCTGAGGGTGCAGGCATCGGGACCCTTTCCTGGGTCTGAGGGTGCAGGCATCGGGACCCTTTCCTGGGTCTGAGGGTGCAGGCATCGGGACCCTTTCCTGGGTCTGAGGGTGCAGGCATCGGGACCCTTTCCTGGGTCTGAGGGTGCAGGCATCGGGACCCTTCCCTGGGTCTGAGGGTGCAGGCCTCGGGACCCTTCCCGGGGTCTGAGGGTGCAGGCATTGGGACCCACCTTGAGTCTGAGGGTGCAGGCATCGGGACCCTTCCCGGGGTCTGAGGGTTCAGGCATCGGGATTTACCTTGGGTCTGAAGGTGCAGGCATCGGTACCCTTTCCTGGGTCTGATGGTGCCGGCATCGGGACCCTTTCCTGCGCTCCCCTACCTGGAACTGCAAAATCATGTCTATATATGTGATTTCACGCACCTGTGCCGCCCTTTAGCCGCATTTCTGCTATAGGGCAACACGGAAGCGGTTAAGGGCCAGTTCACATCAGAATGCAGTGCGGGAAACCGGGGTTCTATGAGCATTTCCTGCACTGCATTTAAAACACACTGCACTTGAGTTCTGCAACAGGTGTCCATGTTAACAACATCCCAAAAGCAGCTCACAAACGCAATGCATTTGCCTGCACTGGATCACATGGTACAGTAGTACCATTCGATCCGGATGCTGTGCGTTTTATAAAGTAGCGCATGCACTACTTTTGGTGTGGTTCAAATGAATGGGACGAAATTGCACTGTACCCGTATCGCATGTGAATCGCACAGAAACATGCTGCTGTGAACCGTCCCGAAGGGAAACATTAGCTGATAGAAAAATGTAAACTGCCAGTTCTAGCCTCTGCCTCTGAAATTGCCAGCTGCCATGTTATGTCATGTTAACCCTGTAACACTGGTACAGCTCCAATTCCAAACAAAGTTAGTAAAATCTACAATGTATTACTGAGGTAATCCAACACTCTCTCCCTGAGGTAATCCGACACTCTCTCACTGAGGTAATCCAACACTCTCTCCCGGAGGTAATCCAACACTCTCTCCCTGAGGTAATCCGACACTCTCTCCCTGAGGTAATCCAACACTCTCTCACGGAGGTAATCCAACACTCTCTCCCTTAGGTAATCCAACACTCTCTCCCTGAGGTAATCCAACACTCTCTCCCTGAGGTAATCCAACACTCTCTCCCTGAGGTAATCCAACACTCTCTCCCTGAGGTAATCCAACACTCTCTCCCTGAGGTAATCCAACACTCTCTCCCTGAGGTAATCCAACACTCTCTCCCTGAGGTAATCCAACATTCTCTCGCTGAGGTAATCCAACCCCTTCTATTACTGAGGTAACCCGATCCCCTCTCGTTACTGAGGTAACCCGACCCCCCTCTCGTTACTGAGGTAACCCGACCCCCCTCTCGTTACTGAGGTAACCCGACCCCCCTCTCGTTACTGAGGTAACCCGACCCCCCTCTCGTTACTGAGGTAACCCGACCCCCCCTCTCGTTACTGAGGTAACCCGACCCCCCCTCTCGTTACTGAGGTAACCCGACCCCCCCTCTCGTTACTGAGGTAACCCGACCCCCCCTCTCGTTACTGAGGTAACCCAACCCCTCTCATTACTGACGTAATCCAACCCCCTCTCATTACTGACGTAATCCAACCCCCCTCTCATTACTGACGTAATCCAACCCCCTCTCATTACTGACGTAATCCAACCCCCTCTCATTACTGACGTTATCCAACCCCCTCTCATTACTGACGTAATTCAACCCCCTCATTACTGACGTTATCCAACCCCCTCATTACTGATGTAATTCAACCCAGCCTTTTTCAACCAGGATGCCTTCTGGGGTGCCTTGACAAAATGACTAAAATTGCTCCAAATTGCCTAGAAATTGTGCACAGGCAGCTTGCTCTGGTGGCACAAATAGAAGAGAAGAAGCCAGCCGCTTTAAGGACTAAAACTCAACTCCAAGAAGAAATCTATTTATTTTTGGAAAGCCGGATAAATATTGATGTTCTTGTACCATTCTTCCTATGCCTCTGGCAGCTTTTCAAGAAATGAGTGGAGCTGTTGTCACTGAGACATGAAGACAGAGACAATAAATTTAATCCGTTAGATATTCTTGGGAAAAAGTGTTTTCTTGCAGTCTGTCTCTACAGGAAGTGGTGGAAATCTCCCTAACAGGTACATTGACAGTATAAACCCAACAAAAGTTGTACCCCTTACCCATCCTGTGCTAATCTAACAAAAAAAAAAGTTTTTTATCTGGAGTTTGTCTTCAATCTACAAAAGGTTTAGTCATTTTATATAAAAACTGCTGTACAGGCTGATTTGTCCAGTGAGCAAAGCCACACTGATAAAGATAATGTTCTGTTGACAAAAAATAATAATTATTAATATTATACCTTTATGAGTTTATATGCAGTGCACAAACAATAGTGGTTGTGTTTTATTAATCCTTTTCTTTTCCATAAAGGGAAAACTAAACAAAGTATCGGAAGCTAGGCAGAGCACACAAGGATCTGTTCCCTTGTAAATGTAACCAAATTAATTTCTTTATTGCAGCAATATTAGGATGCCATACGGGCTTCCAAAGCTGGCAGATCAGTGAATCTGGCAGAGCTCCCAGTACCTCCAGGTAACATATTACTTGTTTTGTTCTACATGTAAATTCCATCAAAAAGCTTATTGACGCAGGCTAACATTTCTTCTGATTGCAGGCCTAGTTTTTATTTTTAATCCTTTAACTTGTTGCCGACCGCAGATAGCCGAATGACGGCTGCACTGCGGCCGGCCATTTCTGAGTGGACGTCATATGACGTCCCCCCAGAACGCGCTCGGCGATCTCCGTGATCGCTGTGTCCTACGGACACAGCTGATCACGTGATGTGGTAAAAGGCCAATCACAGCGGCCTTTTACCACCTGATCAGCGGTGTCCAATGACACGCTGATCAGAGGGAAATGCAAGTGCCGGTTCTCGGCTGCACTTTCCTCTGATCCTCTTTTCCACTTTACGCTGTCAGATCGTGAGGAAAGTACTGCCGAGAACCGGCAGTTGTCGGAGCGGGGATCGGCACCGATCAGCAGGGCACTGATGATCAGTGCCCTGATGATCGGTGCCCAGCAGTGCCACCCGCAAGTTCCGCCCACCTGTGCCCAGCAGTGCGCCCACTAGCTCCGCCCACCTGTGCCCAGCAGATCACCCACCTGTGCCCAGCAGTGCACCCACCTGTGCCACTCTGCAGTGCCACCTACCTGTGCCCAGCAGTGCCACCTACCTGTGCCCAGCAGTGCCACCCACCTGTGCCCACCAGTGCCACCCACCTATGCCCACCCACCAGTGCAGCCCAGCAGTGCTGCCAGTCAGTGCCACCAGTCAGTGCCCAGTGGTTGTGCCAGTCAGTGCCGCCAGTCAGTGCCCAGCAGTGATGCCAGTCAGTGCCGTCTATCAGTACCCATCATCAGTGTCACCTATCAGTGCTGCATATTAGTGCCGCCTATCCGTGACACCTCATTAGTGCTGTCTATCAGTGCCGCCTATCTGTGCCACCTCATTAGTACTGCCTATCAGTGCCCTTTTGTGCTGCCTATCAGTGCCGCCTATCGGTGTCCATCAGTGCTGCCTCATCAACGCACATCAGTGAAGGAGAAAAATTACCTGTTTGAAAAATTTTATAATAGAAACAAAGAAACTTTTTTTTTTTTTCAAATTTTTGCAATTTTTTATTTATAGCGCAAAAAGTAAAGCGCCCAGTGGCGATTAAATACCACCAAAAGAAAGCTCTATTTGTGAGAAAAAAATGATCAAAATTTCATATGGGTACAATGTTGCATGACCGCGCAATTGTCAATCAAAGTGCGGCAGCGCTGAAAGCTGAAAATTGGCCTGGTAAACAAGGGGGTATAAGTGCCTGGTAGGCAAGTGGTTAAAGCAGTCCTAGTTGCTAAAGTAATACTGGCCGTAGACGGTTCATTTTTTTTTTTGATCAGTTAGCTAGTTGACCGAAAAAAAAAAAGTGAATGGATTCCCTCATCCACACAAGCTAGGTGGATGGAGGAATCCTCCCTGCTGTGCCATTGTATTCTGACAGTGGGTCTTTTCCACTGTTAGAATACTTTGATCAGTAGCTGCAGCCAATTTGCTGCAAGCTGTTAACTGACAAAAGTTTTCCAACAGTCGATGAGGAATGGCCATAGATGAATTGAAATTTGTATGGTCCTTGCCGAACCGGCTTAATTCAGTCCATCTATGGGTAGATTAAGACTTCTCTTCCCAGGAGTGCCGATTTCCTGGTTCTCTGCTGTGCTTTGTGGTTTCTTCAGCTGCTGTGCCACTACAGGATACAGTGGTGACATCAGGGCTGTTTGGTTGAATCACGGTTGACATGTCAGACTTTACATGCCCGTCAGGCACCATTTTTTCTTCACTACTGCAGCGATCAGTAATACAGGCAGCAGGAGAGATGAGTACTCCAAGTCTTTGCAAAGGACAAATGTACTTAAAGTTTTTATTTCAGCCGCATATGTTTACTGTTTTGCCTGGTATATTGGCGGGGTAATCCTAATGACTAGTAGGGTCATAACAAGATATAAAATAGCTGGCCAAAATGGCACAGTTGTGGCAGGTAAACAGGAAAATGTATATATTTAAATTTTCTAATAGCATTGGAATGTTGTCTTTAATTTGACAGCCTTCCTCTTATATTGTTGCCATCTCCGCAGTAACACAGCTGATCCGGTAAATCACAGATCAATAAGAAGATAGGCTTTTTTGTATCATGGGTTGTCAAGGGGCAACTTAGATCCGTGAGAGTATAAAAAATACAGTGAGCGCTCCAATGGTCAGCAGCTGAACATTCAAGGAAAACACTTAAAAGTCCCAAAAATATATATATATAAAGAAAATGCAGCGCTGTGTGATGTTACTATATTGCGGGCAAATATAAATAATAAATGAAACCAAAGCAAATGAATAAAAAAATAAATAAATAAATCACAGTCCAGTAATGGTGCTTGCTGATTCCCAGTGCAAAAGTTAGAAATGCGCACTAACCAGAAACGTATTAATACATATGTGTATATGATATCATGGAGATTCCCCTCTCTTTTCTGGTCTGGTAATGGGCAGGAGCTGGAGATAGTAGAAATGAAGTACCCTCGTGTGGTGAAATGGAGGTACAGCAGGTCACAGAAATCCTTACAGAAGTGTGTGAAGTGGAAAATTCCTCCTCTCAAAGGCTGGTGCAGGGATCAATCTGGGTCTGCAGAAGCTGAAAAGGCTCATCGCAGAAGACACAGGAAAGAACCCATAGTGTAGTAGGTTGATGAAAATGATTTTATTCAAGAAAAACAGGAGTGTTCAGAAAAAACTCACAATGGTGCCAGGTTTAATCAAATGACTGACCATTTAAAATTAAAGATGGCCGCCGGGCCTCCACGTGGCACCGGCGGCGTAGTGTCAATGGCGTCCTGGGCTCCACCTAAAATAATTGTGTGGTTTCTGTACATTATCCCATGTAGCATATGGTAGTACATGAAAAATTACGTTGGCATTTCTTAAAATTTTAGTGGCACTCCAACTCACCTAGGCAGTGCGCTGTATTGCCTATATGTTAACTATTAGTGCGTTGTAGTATGCTGTGTTGGGAAAAAAATAGTGCTTGTCCAGGTTTCGTGTGTTGTGGTGGTTTGGCAGCACCAAAATGAGAGGGCTTCCTAACCCAACGCTTTTCAACTCATAAATGTTGCATGTTAAAGATACATGTTGGAAAAAAAACATGATGTTTTATGCATTCTGGGGGTTTGGTAGCCACTTCACTGCAGCGCACATCAACACATGAATACTGCACATTAAATGCACATGTATTACCAAGTCACAGTCCTGTGAATAGGCCCTAAGGGCAAATTTCCACTTCAGCATTCCCTTGCAGAGTTTTTTCTTGTTTTCCAGTAAAGCAACCCATTCATTATATATTGGCTGCTCCTGAACTGTGACAGACAAAAAAATAAATTCACATTTCCCTTTTATTGCATCCAGTACATTGTGTGTTGGCTGCTATTGTACAGTGTTTTAGGGTGGCTTTTGCACATCACTCTGCACATAGTTACCATTGTGGCAACTGTGAATGGACTCTTAAGAGATACTATAATAGAAAGTACAAGACATGAGCCTTCAGCCAATCTTTATTCTATTTCAAGTGGACTTCTCACCTTTTTTGGAGGGGGAGAACCATTTTATGATCTCAACCAGCTTTTTGGGTTTCAGTCTCCTTACCGTGTAGAAATACCTCCTTGGTTAAAGAATGCAATTTCCTTGTAGGGTTTCCTCCATCCCCTGGCATGGAGAGCGCGGGAGATGTGAGGTGTGGAGAAAGCTTTGGAAGCTGCTCAGAAGTTGGCACATGCTGGTGAGGATGATGAAGCTGAAGATGAAGAGGAGGAGGTAGGCAATTGTTGATTACTGAATCTCTAAACTATAAACTCTAGTTACCCCTTGAATACTCCCCTCTGATTTGACCCACAGAGGATTTCTTGTTTTTATTTTATTTAAACAGTCTCATCCGGTAATTAAAAATAAAGTTGCTTAAAAGAGCGACTAAAATTGCATTTTGCACACACGTTTTTTCGCATCAAGCATTTAAACGTTTGTGGATTTCGTTGGCCAGGATAATAATTTATTCAGACCATTACAATATCTCCCTGGTTCGTTGCAGGAGTAGAAAGGCTTCAGCTGGGTCCCTGGACATCCAGCAGGCCTTCGATTGCTGCCTTAAAAAAATATTTTCTGGAGAAAAGAATTCTTGTGGTCAATAAAATTTGAAAGTGTACTTACATCTGTGTTGTTGCTTGAAACCAAAGAATGTTCAGCAACCTGTTGTCACACTTATCGCAAACCTTTGGATTGGCCACTTTCTAGGCTGTAGGGCAGCCCACAAACTTTATCGGAAATTACTGATGTGTTGTCCTACTGTGTGTGTAGTGATTTGTATCATTAAAGTGTTCTTCTTTTTTTTTTATTGCCATTCATATCAAACATGTTATACTTACCTGCTCTGTGCAGTGGTTTTGCACAGAGCAGCCCCAATCCTCCTCATCTCGGGTCCCCTGCTTCTGGCCCTTCTTTCCTGCTGAGTACCCCCAGAGCAAGCGACTTGCTATGGGGGCACCCAAGCAGGTTCGCTCCCAAGGTGTTGCTCTGTGTGTCCATTCACACATAGAGCTGTGGCTCAGACCTGCCCCCTCTCTCTCCTCATGGGCTCACTGACTGTGACAGCAGCGGGAGCCAATGGCTGTACACAGAATGCATGATGGTAGGAAAACCTTGAGCCTTTACAACCACTTTAATTCTCTTTCTTGAAGGTGTTCAAAGCTGTTCTGAATAAAACCTTACTTTGTGATACAATACCAGTGCCTCAGAGCACATCTTCATTCCACAACCTGTAATCAGGAGTGCCTCAACCATGCTCTCCTTGGCGAAAACAGAAATTCTTGCACATCCAAAAGCATTTGCATAGATTGTCTTATGAGTGATCTGGCTCTGGTAAATGTTTATGTATTTAAACTGCCTTTAGCTTTTTTGTCAGGAGTTTCTCTTTAAAAGTTGCACTTATTGTGCCTGTTTACCAGAGAAACAGGCTTGTACAACATGACCATTTATGAGTAAGGCCAGTTATGCTTGTCTCAGTTAATCTACTCATTGATTTCTTGAATCCAGTGTGGCAAGGACAACTGTTTATATGGTGCATTTAACAGTATGTCCTTCCTGAATTATTTAAATTTTTTTTTTTTTTTTTTTAAAGTAAATCACACAGATTTTACCCATGTTGCACAATTCAGCCTTGATCATGTGACGGTAAAGCGCTTTTGCACAGATTTCAGGGACTTCCTTTTACACATATTGTTGGTCACAAGAACAGTTGTGCCATATGACTGAAATTTGAGGTTGAGTCTGTCTGAATATCGTGGCTGTGAGAAAAAAACAAACTATTGCTCCCTTAGTTCGGGAAACGAGATCCACTGTAAGTTTCTGCTTTTATCAAATATATGTTGCGCTCCTAAATACTTCTCAATAAATAATTAAATTATTACCATTAAATTAATTCAAATTATGATACAAATAACTAATAAAAGTGTATAAATACCAAAAAATATTTAAATAGATGATTTCAACTAATCAATCTCCTCCAAATAAATATCAAAATAATTCCACATAAAATACTCCTCTGAAAAAATATTTTACCAAGTGCTCATAAATCATTAGTGACATGATGTACTTACTAATACCCTTAATTTCATTTATATTCATAATACCCTCATTTAATATAACAAAAATAATAAACCAACTAATAACACTCAAGTAAAACGCATTTAAATGATCCCCATAAACAAAAATAACCAAATGCTCATAAATAACTAGTAGTGATTAGTATGAATCCAAACATCATCAAAATAATAGTCCCATTGAATAAACAATTGTTTGTATATAGTGACTTGGTGCTTGTTGTTCCTCAATTTGTGACTTTTGTGAATCCTTCAAATAGTGAAGATGTGCGCTCACCTCCTTTGATGCCTGCAATTAGGCTATACACGCTTTCGGTTCACTTTCCCTGGAACCTGCTGGACATATATACTTTTGCTGGTAAAATTGGGAGATCCTTCCTTTAGGAGTAATGGATGTATCCTCTGGTGGCTGATTATCCCCTCAGGGATTACACACTCCTTTTGTTATCTCAGACCTCTTAATTATCCTCTCCTTCTGTTACTCCGCATGCAGGAAGAAATAGAGGACATAGTGCTTTACCTTTTAAAACTATTTTATTCCCACCGTCTCAGGTGATGGCAGGTGTATGACTCAGAGGCCAGCAGAGGATTTCCAATGGGATATTGCGTTATTTAAACCTGTTTAATGTGAGTTTAATACTTTGATGGTGGGAATAAAATAGTGTTCTGAGCAGCTTTTAAAGGTAGCAGGAGGCTTGCCCCTCCAGTGCCTCTCCGGTCTCTCCCGTGTGATCGGGAAGCCCGGCACTGAAGTCAGCAGTTCCACCGGCTGATCAGAGACCGAAAATACAGATTTTTACTTGTAAACAAAAAATGTCTGAAAAGTGTCTTCAAGTGGTTAATCATAATCCTAATGATGGATCTCTTTTGTTTGACCTATAGGCTGAATGATAAAAATCTAAGAGATTCCCACATCCACTGCATATCCTTTATTGCAATTAATGAGCCATCTTTCATTGTAGGCGTATTGCAACAGATTGACATATCCTCAAATCATTAAGCAGTCTTTGCTTTTATTCCCCAGATCCCACCACCTCCAGATGAGGACAGTGACTTTGTTGTAGTAGAACATGAAGATACCAGGTCACCACAGAACTCAGATGAAGTTTACTCTCAGTTGTTGAAGCTTCTTGAACAGCATGAGGTATCTTGCACTGATCCTCCAAATATTCCATCATATTCTCTAATTTTATACATAAAAATCAACTCCAGCTTACCTTTTTTTTTTTTTCAAATTGATAGAATGGAATTTGTGTGTCCCCGCTCCAGAGATTCTTCTCACTTTCTGTCCTGGTCACATGGTTATGCCCTAGTGCACCGTCTCACAGTGCAAATCTATGAATCAGCGAAGCCATTAAAAAGAATCTACTCCCCAGTGATATAGCTTATCCCTAGAGCTTCATCTATGAGCGAATCTACAAATATTGCTGTGTTTATGACAATACAAAAGAAACATTGGGCAGCAAGTTAGTAAAAATGTGAAAGACTCTAAGGAATTACTGCAGAGTATATCCTGCTATTATCTCACATTATGTACGCGCGAAAAAAATTACTTTCCTTTTCCTTTAAAGTTGAACTGTGATTGGTAACTGGAAATAGTGGGATCATGATATTATTTACATTGAAGCATCATACTTCTTAAGGTTTTGTGATGGAACTACTTTGATTGAGTGGTGATAATGTATGACATATGAACTGTGAACCTTTTGAATAAGGATGTTGTAGGCTTTATATTAAATGTTATTTATGGAATACATATTAAATTATTTGTGTATATGGATCTCTCAAATGAGCAAGACCGAAACTGAAACATCTTGGGTAGTGTCTAATCATCTATACTACAATATATGATTTTATTATCACTAGAAGCCAAATTAACAAAACTAAAACACCAGGATAAAGATCTTTATTTTTAAAAGGAAAGTTGTTTTAGGCTGAGTCCAGTGAGATTCAAAATTTAGTGTCACATGGATAAAATAAAAATCCTTATCCTTGCATAAATCTTTATGAATTGAACCTTATTGGATTTCATCTGTCTTCAAGGCCTGCCAAAGGTTTTTTCGGCATATACTGTATAGTGTCTTTTGTTTCTAAATGCATTGTATGGTCAAATGTTTGTGGACACCTGACCATCACACCTACATTAGCTTGCTTGAAAACCCATTCCAAAACCATGGGCATTCAAATTGAGATGCCCCCCCCCCCCCCCACCCCCTTCTTGGTTGCTTTAAGTAGCCACCACTGTTCTGAAAAAGCTCTGGAGAGTGTCTGCAGAATTTCATGCCCATTAAGCCACAATAGCATTTTCAAGGTTGAATATCGATGTTGGAGAAAGCGGCCTGGCTCAGTCAGCATTCAAGTTAGCTCTGTGCAGGCAATGCGGGTTCTGACACACCAAACTTGCCAATGCATGTTTTATTGATCTGGCGTTGTGCACAGGAGCACAAATATATGCCGGAACAAAAGAGGGTCTTCTCCAAGTTGAAACCACCAAAGCTAGAAGTCTACAATTGTCTAAAATGTCTGTGTTTGTAGCTTTAACAGTACCCCTCACCAGGAAGGGTGTCCACATACATCTGACCATATAGATAGATTTGATGATCAGGTATCTACAACTTATGGCCAAATTGTGTACATAATGTAGTATTAAGGTGATAAACATTCACAGATAGTTGATATGTCTCCATTTTTCAGACCCAGAAGGTCCACCCATGGGGTTTACATCTATACAGTCCCTTTAGTATCTTTTCTATGTAAACTGGTACAAATGATAGCACAACATGGCTACTTTTATTATTTCATAAAAAATAAACACTTTTTAAGCTGTTAAGTATGTAGAAAGTATATATTTACAGCTATGAACTAGATTCATCTTCAGAGGCTTTATGGACTGGCATCATCCAGTCTTTTGTTTCCTCCTAGAAATGTTTGCGGTACTCCAAGCAATTTACTCAGATGGGAAATGTTGCAGAAACCACAAGGTGAGTAAAGAGTCTCTACATCAGTAACCAGATAGAATGTAAAGATTGCCATAGACATTAGGGAATGAAGGCACACGTGTCCTCAAGTCATGTTATTCAAAGAGAATGGTACACAGACACATTTTCTTTCTTGTCCTTTGAGAAATGTAGAGAGTCTTAAACCTTTTATTTATGCTACCACCTATACTAGCATTGGCAAAGAAAAAAATGTAGCCCGGCCCAGGGTATAATTCTCCTACTTACCAGCAAGCCTCAATTATTGCTTTATTATTATAAA
This sequence comes from Staurois parvus, assembly GCF_062004578.1. Taxonomy (NCBI): domain Eukaryota; kingdom Metazoa; phylum Chordata; class Amphibia; order Anura; family Ranidae; genus Staurois; species Staurois parvus. Next base: position 1,939,152 of record NW_028320549.1, read on the forward strand.
GGTATATTTTATATATAAATACCTTGCTACAATCATTAATTAAGGTTTAGCTCTCAGTTACTGCACGGTCACAGTGACTTCAGTGGGGACATGCCAAGTTAAGGTGATCGTTAAGCAAAGCATCGTAGCCACGAAGTTCCCCTTCAGTTGCCATGGTAAGTTTTTTAGGTGGGCAGTCAGGGATGGTAAAATCATGGCTTTTACCATCCTGTTGCCACCCGTACAATCAAGGCCTTATTCCTGTACAGAGATTGAAAATGCCCTGATAGGCTGTTTGCTAATTCTAAGCACTTGCCTTTTCTGTTTTGTTCCAAAGCTGTTCATTTCTACTATGGATCTGTTGACTGCTGGTCCCTTGCTTTAACAGCATGACTGTTAAAACCCAGGTTTTAACATACAGGGCATCTCTTAAGTTTGATTCCTATGTTACTGAAGGCTAGGAAATACACTTCCCACAAGGTTTACCACCAGACATGGAAGGTGCACTTTGCTTGCTGTGGGTCTAACGGCTTCCACCCCTGGAGTTTCTCCATATGACAGATCTGTTCTTTTTTGCAGTTGATCTGAACCAACACCTGGCTGGTAGTACCATGGGTTGGATTTCTGCCCTTTCCATTTAGTTTCAGAGACTGTTGGCTTTCCATTTTCTAATTAAACCCTTTGTGTAGGGGTTTTGCATGGGGCTCCCAGTCCATTCCCCTTTGAACCTTCCACTCTCCGGTCAGACTCACAAGGTTGCATTTCTTGTGGCAAACACCTCGGCTAGGCAAGTGTCTGAGCTGACAGCTACAGTGGGGCAAAAAAGTATTTAGTCAGTCCCCAATTGTGCAAGTTCTCCCACTTAAAAAGATCAGAGAGGCCTGTAATTGGCATCATAGGTAGACATCAACTATGAGAGACAAAATGAGAAAAAAAATCCAGACAATCACATTGGCTGATTTGGAAAGAATTTATTTGCAAATTATGGTGGAAAATAAGTATTTGGTCAATATCAAAAGTTCATCTCAATACTTTGTTATATATCCTTTGTTGGCAATGACAGAGGTCAAACGTTTCCTGTAAGTCTTCACAAGGTTGGCACACACTGTTGCTGGTAGGTTGGCCCATTCCTCCATGCAGATCTTCTCTAGAGCAGTGATGTTTTGGGGCTGTCACTGGGCAACATGGACTTTCAACTGCCTCCACAGGTTTTCTATGGGGTTGAGATCTGGAGACTGGCTGGGCCACTCCAGGACCTTGAAATGCTTCTTACGAAGCCACTCCTTCGTTGCCCGGGCGGTATGTTTGGGATCATTGTCATGTTGGAAGACCCAGCCACGTTTCATCTTCAATGCCCTTGCTGATGGAAGGAGTTTTGCACTCAAAATCTCACGATACATGGCCCCATTCATTCTGTCCTGTACATGGATCAGTCGTCCTGGTCCCTTTGCGGAGAAACAGCCACAAAGCATGATGTTGCCACCCCCATGCTTCACAGTAGGTATGGTGTTCTTTGGATGCAACTCAGCATTCTCTCTCCTCCAAACACGACGAGTTGTGTTTCTACCAAACAGTTCTATTTTGGTTTCATCTGACCATATGACATTCTCCCAATCCTCTTCTGGATCATCCAAATGCTCTCTAGTAAACTTCAGACGGGCCCAGACATGTACTGGCTTAAGCAGGGGGACACGTCTGGCACTGCAGGATCTGAGTCCCTGGCGGCGTAGTGTGTTACTGATGGTAGCCTTTGTTACGTTGGTCCCAGCTCTCTGCAGGTCATTCACTAGGTCCCCATGTGTGGTCCTGGGATTTTTGCTCACCGTTCTTGTGATCATTTTGACCCCACGGGGTGAGATCTTGCGTGGAGCCCCAGATCAAGGGAGATTATCAGTGGTCTTGTATGTCTTCCATTTTCTAGTTATTGCTCCCACAGTTGATTTATTCACACCAAGCTGCTTGCCTATTGCAGATTCAGTTTTCCCAGCCTGGTGCAGGTCTACAATTTTGTTTCTGGTGTCCTTCGACAGCTCTGTGGTCTTCACCATAGTGGAGTTTGGAGTGTGACTGTTTGAGGTTGTGGACAGGTGTCTTTTATATTGATAACAAGTTCAAACAGGTGCCTTTGATACAGGTATGAGTGCAGGACAGAAGAGCCTCTTAAAGAAGAAGGTGCAGGTCTGTGAGAGCCAGAAATCTTGCTTGTTTGTAGGTGACCAAATTCTTTCCTAATCAGCCAATGTGATTGTCTGGATTTTTTTTTCTCATTTTGTCTCTCATAGTTGAGGTCTACCTATGATGCCAATTACAGGCCTCTCTCATCTTTTTAAGTGGGAGAACTTGCACAATTGGTGGCTGACTAAATACTTTTTTGCCCCACTGTATATCCTGCAAGAAACCCTTTATGTTCTTGCACAAGGACAATGTTGTATTGAGGTCCTGGGCTTCCTTTCTTCCCAAAGTAGTCTCTGTTTTGCACCCTAACCAGATCATTGTAATTCCATCCCTTTTGTCCAGCTGCAGTTCAGAAAATTGAAATTTTCTCTATTGGTTGGATGTGGTTCAGGCTGTGTGAATGTTTCAGCTGCTGCTTCTTTCATGAAGATGGATTCCCTTGTTGACATCTCAGACGGGGGCACAGCATGGGCTCCCAGGTTTCCAGTTTCACCATCTCTAGGTGGCTTGGACAAACCAAGGTTCAGGCTTTGGTCTTCAAGATTGGGCTGGCTTTCTTCACTAAGCACCTCTTCAGCTATACGACATCAAGCCTTTGTGACATTTATGTATGTGTATATGTATTTGTGTGTATATAAATTTTATTTTTCTATTTTTAAACCATATAAAATTCTTTTGAGGCATGCTGATAGTAGGAGGGTTATACCTTGGGCTGTTCTACAGTTTTTTTTGTTTGCCAGTATCCAGTCCTCCCTACAGGCAGCAGTATAACCTACAGGATTATAAAATTCTGTATCCCTCATTGGGCTCCAAGAAAAAAAGTTAATGGTAAGTACACAAATCAATATTTTTGTTGTATTATATTGTTATTCCCGTCTTTGATAAACTGAGAATATGTAGATGTCTTGACAGTTCTCCTTCGGCTAAATCTTCAGCAATGTCTGATGTTGTTTGTGTTCTTGTGGCAGGTTCGAAAAAATGGCAGATGAATGCAAGAAGAATTGTGATATCCTTCACCTATCTCAAGCTCAGGGCCGTGATCCACCTCCCTATCATTTTGAAGACAAGACATTGAGAATAGTCCGGTAACCATTTTGATCAATACTGACTGTGAGGAATGTTGAGAAGCAGTTCAGGGCAGGCATAGGTCAGATCAAGCACCAGTAACTGTTGATCAGGCATAGATCAAACCTAAGACCACTAAATGTTCAGGTCAGCCATAAATTAGACCAAACTCCAGCAACTATTTAGCTCAGGCATATGTCAGATCTAACACCAGTAACTGTTTGGGTCAGTCACAGAGCAGATCATAGAACCGATCCAACACCAGTAATATGTCAAATCTACAACCATTAGCTGTTCCGGTCAGGCATAGGTCAGACTCCAACACCAGTAACTGTTCAGATACAGTGTCTATGTATTTTTCTTTTTGGAAATGGTAGAATATTGAAATGAAAAGGGGGAGGTTATGTGAGTTGTTTGGACTAATTGTTGGTCTGTATATAACTGATCATGATCCTTCTTTCCCAACAGAGTATTCTCGGAGCTAAGTAGTACAGAGATGCTGCTGATTATAGTACGAGGCATTAATCTTCCAGCCCCTGCAGGTGACATTCTCCTTGTCTCTGTCCCTTTCAACACCTTCCAAAGAGTGCTCTCTTCCTCTTTAGTTGTTTTGTAATGTATTCTGGAGGAAAACATGTTTGTCTAGCAAACTGCAGATATTTCTCAGCCATATTCTTACCTGCTCTTTTGAGAGGAGAGGTGTCTGCATATTGCAGGTTGTTTTTATCAGTGTATTTTTTTTATTGTATTTATTTTTTATTAAAGCCCCACTCCAAGGACAGGAAAAAATGACTGTTTCAGTGCCAGCACTGCAAGGGTTTGCTTATTTTTGTCTAGGGGATGAGGAATAAGATGTGAATACTTACCTTATTCTTCACTCCTGCAGGGTCCCTCCAGTGTTGTCCCTGGTCCCCCCCAACCTCTTCTCCAAGGCCCTCCTGGCTACAGTCTCACTCTTGCCATCTCTACCTGCAAATGCCCTACATGGCACATTATGGATGCCAAGGGACCACCTACAGACTGGAGCGCCGGAGCTGGCCAGAGTGGGGGTAAGGCAAGTAATGCAGCCTTCTTATCTGCCTCTAGACAAATTTAAACATACCCTTGCACTGCTAAGGAGAATAGGGACCCCCGCTGCAAGAGTTTTTTTTCTTCCAACCTGAACTTGGGTTTAAGGTAATGTGTAGTGTTTTTTTATATATTTTGAATATTATGGTTAGAGTTAAAAAAAAAAAAATTAACAAAAATAGATTTTCTTTTTTGTCTGGCAAATATTAAATATTGAATATTCCTACTTTGTATGCTCATTTATATTCAGTGGGTGCTTTTTAAGCACCTCTTCATCTGTGTCCTGCTCCCATTTCTCAACTCTTTTATAGTATGAAACTCTCAGTTTTTCTGGTTTCTGATAATAACATTAGTATATTGGTTCACTAACCAGTCATCAAAGAGAGCATCCAGTTGCATCTGGATACTTATTTTAGACCAACCCCAGAATAGGTGTGCTTTTTTCCTGCACCTACTGAATTGCCTGGCTGAGTCTAGCATATCAGTTGTCTCATTTTGCTGCCATTCTTAGGGTTGTTGTCAATGGAAGTTGAGCTTGTGTTGATGACATGAGTTTGAGACACTTCTGCTTCAAATTGGTTTTGCATTCCCATAGACTTGTATGAAGATGCAAAACTGCTTGAAGTGAATAAAAGCCTGTCACCATAGTCCCTTACTACACTAGAATGGTGTCAGCTGTTATCTGACATGTCTACCATCTCTGTATACAAATTGGCCAAATGAGTTCAGCTGAGCTTTTTTCCACATTTATTTCAGGGCTGTCCAAAGCAGTGTTTAGGGTTTCTGTAACACAAAATATAGAAGGGAGGTGTGATTTACTAAGATTTATGTATCTGCCTCCATGCTCTGATCTGCAATTGGAACTCAGTTTGGAGTTGAGTCGGCCCTGTTTGTCTCACCCCATGGCTGGTGTCTCTGCTAGAGCATCCATTCACTAGTGTTGCAGTAACATCCTGGGCTCATTGAGTACTATATGACTCCAGAGAGACTCTGAACTGCTAAAGTCAGTGCTGATTGGCACTTCTCTGAACACACCCCGGAACTTCATGTCACTGAACTCAGGGGCGGACTGACCATTTGGAAACTCGGGCACTGCCCAAGGTCAGTAGGGGGCCCCATGAGATGCCCCTGGTACCTTTTTCATAGGCTTTTTTGAGTTTGGGCAAGGACACAGGCGCCCCATGATCCCCTATTTCCCGGGGGCCTCATGAGTTGTTAGTCCGCCCCTGCCTGAACTACAGTTAGATTTTAGAGAAATGTTAATGAGTTTTTCACTTGTATTCTTAAATGAAATCTATTTTTTTCTTGTTCAGTTGCATTTTGATCTTGTAACCTGAAAGATTCAAGTGAACCTGTGCTTTGCACATGAATTGTAAAGCAACTTGTTGACTTTAATGCCACCTTCTCCTATGCTCGCCTATTTGTTGATCTCCCATGCCTTCTTTCAACAGTCGAGGAAGGAAATCCCTGTGTTCTTGTTAAGCTTACAAAGGCGCTGAAGATTCTCTCTCCCAACCCCATGTGGCAACACTGACTCAATCACAAGCACCAATGTGATCATGTGAGAGGAAAGAGAGTTGGACAGTCCATAGATGATTTGAAAGAAAGGAGAGTAAACCGCTTCATTCCCCCATCAACAATGCCTCACGCTGAGCCATGTTCAGCTATGTTCTGCCAGCAGGCGGGAGCATGGGGAGCCTTCCTAGCAGGCAGAACACTGATTACTCTTAGAGGCTATAGCCGCTGGCAGTAATTACATGTAGAAAATCCCTACAGGCTGGTTGTACCCAAGTCAATTGATGGATCGATTTGGGGAACAGTCAGCTTGCCCATACATGGATGGAATCTTGGATGGTCCCTGCTGAACTGGACGAATTTTGATCCATGTATGGCCTGCTTTAGTAACATCCTCCCTGACTCACAAAAGTACCATATTTATTTTTTATCTGCAAGTGACTGACTGTAGCACTGGGGGAAATGATGAGAAGAAGCATGTTATGCAGGAGAGGGGGGCATTCAAGTCACCTTGTTGTTTTGCCCTGGATGGACAAAGCAAGATTTGCTTTAATGGCACAAACGCTCAAATGGCCCTTCAGGAGCTGCTGAATATACTGCAGAATGTGGACTCTATCCATGGCTGTGTTGCCCCATGTGTCACCATACAACTTCATGTTTTATATGTAGTTTCTTTTCTCGGTTATTTTTTAGTTGTAGTGTCACTTGGTATCCAATGAAAATTGCTCACTTCTATTAATCTGTTTCACAGGAATGGCACCCAACGACCTGCATGCATTTGTGAAGTTTGATTTTCCATATCCAAGCACAGTAAGAAGTGAAGAGAAAACTGGTTGTACCTTTGAAATCTCAGTCTCTGAAATTCTTCGTTGACGGTTTCAAAGGCCAGAGACAGCTGACAAGTGTAATGTTGCTGCAGTCCTGTCTTTATATTTTAAGACAGGTGAAGCACACCATCTCATGCTCCTATTATTGTGCTGGAATGGAATTATGTTTTGAAATGCAACATTTAATTCTGTTTGAGCTTTTAAACACCGTCAATGTTTGTCTCTTGCAGGAACAGCCACAGAGAAATAAAACCTATGTAGTTAAGAACACCAACTCTCCAGGTGACATTGCTCAAGTATTTTTGTGTCTAGTGGTGCTGTTGGCCAAAATATGTGCGATGTGAGAGCTAAAGCCATCGCCAGTCAGAATATTGCTGCAGGAAGGTGATGCTATATGTCCACAAGAATAAACCCAGCTTGGAATGCCACCGTGGGGAATATTTTCTAAAACTAGTGCAGTTGTGCATGGTAACCAATCAGCTTCCAGGTTTCATTGTCAAAGCTGAATTTCAGAAGCTGATTGGTTACTATGCACAACTACCCCAGATTCTGTGTGCACCAGTTTTAGTAAATCTCCCCGTGTTTCTGTTTATGGATAATAGACTACAGGGTTGATTTACGAAAGACAAATAGACAGTTGCACTCTGCAAGGGAATTTGCTCCAGAGTTTGGTAAATGAGGGGAAGCTCTACTGACTTCCATCATTCAATCATGTGGTAGCAAAAATGTCATTGCGTTTACTTGAATCTTGAATCTTTACCTCATTTACTAATCTCTGTAACTAATTTCCTTGTGGTGTGCAACTACATGTACGAAGTGAAGAGTCTGCCTTTAGTAAATCAACCCCTATGTTTAATCCATTTAATATAATTAGTGGTTCTTGGAGGAATATGTTGTATTTTTTAAGTACTGAACAGGCCTCGGTCTCTAATTTTCATTCTCTGTTGTGTTTATTTGGACTTACAGCATCCTCTCAGTACATCTTTTGTGGGTGGAACCTGAAAAATTGCTAAAATCAAACTGATTCTCTCTGAAAGTTAAATTTTCTTTCATGTGTCAGTGGGTTACATTATGAAAGTAAAGAGGTGTACCAATTTGGATTTTTTTTTTTAGCCAATTGCTTTTACTTTCTATAGCAGTGCTCCTCTAAATGTGCATGCAAGGGTAATCTGTTCATGTCTGTTTATAGTAAGATCATGCCATACATCTAATTACCATTTGTAGCAGATCTCTCCTCAAGAATTACTGCTACAGATCTGCTTATATCTTATATATTAATTATATATAATTTTTCCTGATTCAGGTGATATTTAAAAGCGGTGCACCTGCTGTAATGTGATTCTTTAATATTTAGGGAGAAAAAGGAATCTATAGCAACTCAGTAGTAGAGACTTTACTGTAATAAGGCTGGCCTTCCAAACTTAGATTTTTTTCCATTTAGTCTGGTGGCTGAATGAAACAAATCTAATAGATTCCTCCATCCACACTATACACCTCCCACTGAGGCTGGCAGAAATCAGAATACCCAAATTGCAGCCGCATCTGATTGGATGCAGCTGCTGTTTGGCCAACAATTTTCCACTCCAGACTCCTTTCAGTTGAAAGGTCAAATGGGAGGGGGCGACCGGAACTGGCCAAAATTTGAACAGTGTATAGCCAGCTTAACAAATGCTTTCAAGTCTTGTGTGTGCTTTACCGCAGCCTTTTTCAATCAGGGTGCCTTGGCAAATTGCCTAAAAATTGCTCCAAATTGCCCAAAAACTGTGTTCATGGCATCGGGCTTTTTTGTTACACAAAGCCACAAGTTTCCTAACAACTGCTGACATCAATGGTTGATGTGGAGGATATCGGGAGCCTAAACAACATCCTTGTTGGACCCGCCTCCATGAGGACTGGGGTCACATTGGCTGCGTAGTGGAGAGAAAATGAGGAAAAAAAATGCTGAAATATTAGTCAGTACCAGTATGCAAAAATGTATTTGCTATGAAATAATAAATCTCCTCTAGTGTTGTGTGTCTTAACGTGTGTGGATGCTGCTGCAATATGTAGAACTATTAGTTTAGTATTTTACATTTTAGAAGGGGGTGCCTCGAGATTGATGCCTGCTCATAATTTTAAAGGTTGCCTTGACTGGAAAAAGGTTGAGAAATACTGCTTTACTTATCACTCTGCACTGTCCTGTCAGTTACACACAGTGATTGAATAATTTGTCTGTTGTACCGAGATGATGTATTTTCTGTTTGTGTGATCTTTTATACAGAGTACGAACAGTCGTTTAAACTAAATATCAACCGCAACCACAGAGGCTTCAAACGGGTGGTTCAGGCCAAAGGCATCAAGTTTGAGATCTTCCACAAAGGGTGAGTGACTAGTACTGTTGGAGAGAACAGAGAGCCATGGCCTTCCCCAAAGCTGTAGCCAGTGTTAGCTTTGACAGTTTTTAACCACTTGCCCTCCTGAAGATTTACCCCCCTTCATGACCAGGCCATTTTTTGTGTTATGGCGCTGCGTTACTTTAACTGACAATTGCGCGATCATGCAACGCTGCACCCAAATGAAATTTATGTCCTTTTTTCCCACAAATTGAACGTTCGGTGTTATTTGATCGCCTGTGTGTTTTTTGTTTTGTTTTGTGCTATAAGCAAAGACAATTTTGAGAAACAATATTTTAGATTTTTTGCTATTAAAAATGTCCAGTAAAAAAAATTTAAAAATCAAATTTCATCATAAATTTAGGCCAAAATGTATTCTGCTACATGTCTGCTAAAAAAAAAAATCCCAATATTTGTAAATTAATTGGTTTACCTGAAAGTTATAGCTTTTACAAATGGCGTTATAGATTTTTTTTTTCCTATTAGTAATGGCGGCAATCAGCCATTTTTAGTGGGACTGCGGCGGACATTCTGACACTGGTGGGAACTAACTTGGTGTCACTGACACCAATACAGTGATCAGTGCAAAAAAAAAAAGAATTGACACTGTACTAATGGCACTGTGCAAGAAGGGGTTAATGTGAGGAGTGATCAAAGGGTTAACTATGTGCTGGGAGTGTTTTACTAGGGGGCGTGTTCTTCACTGTAAGCGCACTGATCGGGATGGCTGTACTGTGCACAGCCATCCCGAGCAGTGTGCTCGAGCTGACAGGGAGGAAGATTGTTTGTAAACAAAACAATCTTCCTCCCGGTCGGAGATGCTCGGTAATCACCGGGCGGGACCCAGTGATTGACATCTGCGAATGGCGGCGCGGCTCGCGTCCCCTACCCGGAAATGCAAAATCACGTATATACAAATGCCGCCCTGTAGCAGTATATCTGCTATAGGGTGGTCTTTAAGCTTTTAATCCTCATCCTTTTTGCCCCACATAACAATATAAACGTCAAATGTTCATTCCAACTGTACCCCCCTCCTAGTAAGAGCTGGCTCCTTACTCCTGACTTAGGATAAAGTACTAAAGGTTTGTAAGTGTTCTGGGCTGCCTAGAGTTGTCTGTAAATATAGTAAGCGATATGATTGGTGGGTATTTTTTCATTGCATCCAAAATGAAGCATACCCGCTCTGTTTGATCGACAACAGAGATATATACAGAAGATGTCCATATCATGGTTGTGTGCAGCCCATAGACTGGTTTACTTAATCAGATGTTGTTAAAAATACTTTTCTCTCCTCTTCTGCAGAGTATTCTTGTTCAGAAGTGATAAGCAAATGGGGACCGCAAGTGTTAAACTGGACAAGTTGGAGACGCAGTGTGAGATTCGAGAGATTGTAGAGGTAATAGTAATATTTTAATGCATACATCTAGTACAAATAAAATAAGAATACTATACTTTACCTTTGCAGTGATATACTTAAGCATATCTTAATGAACTTCCTATTTCAGGTGTTTGATGGAAGAAAACCAACTGGAGGGAAACTAGAGGTAAAAGTTAGATTAAGGGAGCCTCTTAATGGTCAAGACCTTCAAACAGTGACAGAGAAGTGGCTGGTGTGGACCCTGTTACAAGGAAGGTAATGGCATCTGGCTGATCAGAGGCTTCTTGCTCAGTTGGGTATAGAATTTGTTGGCTTTAATGCTTTATTTGTTGGTCTTTGGAGGCGGTTCTTATCTTGGAGGTACAGATAATGGTGTGGGAACCATCGGTGGTATGGTGTGCCCGGGGACATTCCAGTTAACCAAGGTTTAACTGGAAGGTGGTGGTGCTGCACTGCGGACAGTATGGTTGTCTCCGAGCTGGTTGGTTGCGGCTGGAGGCCTTGTGTAATATGGTTGTCCGCAGGTGCATTTCAGATCATTTTTGGTTGGTGCCTTCGAAGACCAACAACAACTCTGTATGTTGCTGTTATAAGGAATGGTTGGTGTGTTAAAATGTTTGTTAATAAAAGGCCATGTTGGCCATTTTACTCCAAAATTGGTGTCATGTTTTCCTTTAAGTATAGCTAAAAGGGGGGGATCTGGATTGACCTATCTCTGGTGCTCTAGTCATGCACACTGGATGGTGATAATGCTGGTACTGTTAGCTGTGTAAAAACATGCGTTTTTCAGCTTTTTTAGAATTTTTGTATTAGCATTTAATGAAGTTTGCGTTTTTTTAGCAGTTTGAAAAAAACGTCAAAAGCCAAAAACAGCCGCTGTAAAAACGTCCCATGTGCATGAGGACTTAGAATGTATTTCTTGTGGACTAAACATTTTTTCTTGTAGCCAAACTCCTGCCTCCCCAACCCCCCACAAAGCAAGAACGCCAACCAAACATGTAAAAGACATGTATGTGTATGATCACTTTGTTGTAAAATCGTATCTTTTAGAAATAGATTAGACTGCATGAGTGGTTAAATCAATATTTTTTTTTTATTGAAAAGAAAGTGTTGGTCCTGGTAAGAAAAACATTCAATAGAAATTGACAAAGTTAATGGTGTTCTTTCTTAATTTGCACTTCTATAGTGCTTTTCTCTGGGGACTCAAAGCAATTAGGTGAGGCAGCTATCTTGGGTGCACTCAACTGAGCCAATTAACCCAGCGGCATGTGTTTGGAGTGTAGAAGGAAACCAGAATACCTAGAGGAAACCCAGGCAAGCACAAGGAAAACATGCAAACTCCATGCAGACAGCAACCTGGTCAGGGTTCAAACCTAGTGCTGCAAGGAAATCATACTAACCACCCGTCTATGGCCTGCATTAGACCCATTTCTTTCGGACAGGTTGCTGTACACACAGACCGAATGTCAGCCAGTTTCTGCTGAACCGGCCAATACTGCCCGATATTCGATCCGTGCATACCAGCCTTCAAATCATGGTCCAGAACAATGTCTGCAACTTTGTCTAGTAGCACCGTGCAGGCAGTTACCGCTCTGATACAGATGGGTCAACTCTTGATTACTGGGCTCAGCTGGCATGAAATAATCTCAATGATTTGTTTTTTTCTACCATGTTCTTGTGTAAGAACTCAAATTGCATGTCCTTGGGTTTCATTACAGAAAAGAGTAAAGGATTTCCTGCAGTCTGGTAGAGTCAATGCAGGTACAGTGGTAACAGCTTGTGCCAGTGTCGAAATCTGTCTGTTATTTTCGTTTTTATTATTAAACTTGAAATTCTGACATACTGTGGCAGCACACAAAGGACCCATCAGTTAGTAAGTCTTCCAGAACAGAGCTCATATCAGTTTGGAACCAAATGGATTTTCACTTACATTAAAGGATAAGTTCAACTTTAAAAAAAAAAAATGCACATTTTTTTGCAGATAAAAAAAATGTGCATTTACTATTTGTTTTGTTTTTTTTTGTAAGAGCCTGTAGAACATTGCACCCACAGTCAGCAGATCGTGGGTGAAATGCAGAGCTCCTGTAGACTGTCAGGAAAAAAAACATGTTTTTACTACCCCTAACTGCAAATGTAAAGGAGCCCTTACCCAATTTTTAAACAGCAGAGAAGCGAATCTGCACATCAGAGTTTGAAACTGGCAATTCCTGTAGCCTCCTCCCCATATAGATGGCTGTATTCAGGGCTTTTTTTTTCTCAGGGAGTAGGTGCAGGAACCCCCTCCCCCCCAACCACCCTTGTCTCCACCCCCTACCCACCTCCGAACACCATCTATGGTTCCACCTCCCAGTGCTGCCCCTTTTAGAGAATACAGAACCAAGTATCATTTTGTGGTGCTAAGTAATTTGGAATTTGTTAATGATAACAAAAAAAAAAAGCTGTAAAATAGATCCCCTGCAACCAGCAACAATATAACCTTCTGGCAACAATAGATCCCCCCAGCAACAAAAGACCTCTGGCAGCAACAACAGATCTCTAAATCCGTCAGCAGCCAGACATAACAGATCCCTCCCTCAACAGTAGATCCTTCCCAGCAACAGATGACCCCCCAGAAACATAAGACCCCCTTAACAACAATAGACCCCCCAGCAACAAAAGACATCCGGCAGCAACAACAGATCTTTGAACCCTTCAGCAGCCAGAAATAATAGATCCCTCCCTCAACAGTAGTTCCCTCCCAGCAACAAATGACCCCCCAGAAACATAAGACCCCCTTAACAATAGATCCCCTAGCAACAAAAGACGTCTGGCAGCAACAACAGATCTTTAAACCCTTCAGCAGCCAGAAATAAAAGATCTCTCCCTCAACAGTAGATCCCTTCTAGCAACAAATGACCTGCCCAGAAACAGACCCCCTTAACAACAATAGATTCCCCAGCAACAAAAGACCTCCGGCAGCAACAACAGATCTCTAAATCCTTCAGCAGCCAGACATAATAGATCCCTCCCTCAACAGTAGATCCCCCCAGCAACAAATGGCCCCCAGAAACATAAGACCCCCTTAACAACAATAGATCCCCCGGCAACAAAAGATGTCCGACAGCAACAACAGATCTTTAAACCCTTCAGCAGCCAGAAATAACAGATCTCTCCCTCAACAGTAGATCCCTCCCAGCAACAAATGACCCACCCAGAAACAGACCCCATTAACAACAATAGATCCCCTCAGCAACAAAAGACCTCCGGCAGCAACAACAGATCTCTAAACCCTTCAGCAGCCATAAATAATAGATTCCTCCCTCAACAGTAGATCCCTCCCAGCAACAAATGACCCCCCCAGAAACATAAGACCCCCTTAACAACAAAAGACCTCCGGCAGCAACAAAAGACCTCCGGCAGCAACAACAGATCTCTAAACCCTTCAGCAGCCAGAAATAGAGCCCTCCCTCAACAGTAGATCCCTCCCAGCAACAAATGACCCGCCCAGAAACAGACCCCTTTAACAACAATAGATCCCCCCAGCAACAAAAGACCTCCGGCAGCAACAACAAGTCTCTGAACCCTTCAGCAGCCATAAATAATAGATCCCTCCATCAACAGTAGATCCCTCCCAGCAACAAATGACCCCCCCAGAAACATAAGACCCCCTTAACAACAATAGACCCCCCAGCAACAAAAGACCTTCGGCAGCAACAACAGATCTCTAAACCCTTCAGCAGCCAGAAATAGAGCCCTCCCTCAACAGTAGATCCCTCCCAGCAACAAATGACCCCCCAGAAACATAAGACCCCCTTAACAACAATAGATCCCCCAGCAACAAAAGACATCCGGTAGCAACAACAGATCTTTAAACCCTTCAGCAGCCAGAAATAATAGATTCCTCCATCAACAGTAGATCCCTCCCAGCAACAAATGACCCCCCCAGAAACATAAGACCCCCTTAACAACAATAGACCCCCCAGCAACTAAAGACCTTCGGCAGCAACAACAGATCTCTAAACCCTTCAGCAGCCAGAAATAATAGATTCCTCCCTCAACAGTAGATCCCTCCCAGCAACAAATGACCTCCCCAGAAACATAAGACCCCCCTTAACAATAGATCCCCCAGCAACAAAAGACCTCCGGCAGCAACAACAGATCTCCAAACCCTTCAGCAGCTAGAAATAATAGATCCCTCCCAGCAACAAATGACCCCCCAGAAACATAAGACCCCCTTAACAACAATAGATCCCCCAGCAACAAAAGACATCCGGCAGCAACAACAGATCTTTAAACCCTTCAGCAGCCAGAAATAATAGATCCCTCTCTCAACAGTAGATCCCTCCCAGCAACAAATGACCCCCCAGAAACCTAAGACCCCCTTGAAAGGATCTAGATAACTTCCATTTTGTATTATGTACGCCATTTTAAGTATTAAGTATTAAGTTAGCTTTTTGCAGAAATATTAGAAGTTTAATGAAACTGTTTTCAGTTGTTCAAGGATGTATCAACAGAAGCTAACACGACCCTGACAATGTCTCTGTCTGGCTGTTTTCCCAGAAAGTTGGCCAAAATAATTTGTACCAAGAAATGTATATGTTATGTTTCATGTAGTTAGCTCATGATGGAAAGTTACAAGTTACAGTTTTGAAACTCGCTCCCCCCCTCCCTTATGATTATCTGTAGTCTATATAATCTTATTAATGTCTAATAAACTTTGAACATCTCTGAACATAAGCTGTCGTGATTTCCATGTTCAAGGGGTGTTCCCAGAATTCTGCTGATAAACCAGGAATCTCTCCACAGACCGGGGGTCTCTGAGGGGGAAAGAAAATCATTCCTTTCAGCTGGGGGCTCGTCCGGGATGACCACCCACCTCACTTGGTAAGTAAACCTTTTGTCTTTTTATGACTAAAAGCTCTTTCTTGCCCTGTGTTGAGGGAAGGTCTTGAATCATTCTGTATTGTCTATATAGACTCGTGATAACCTGTAGCTGCTTTTGGTAAAGCAGACTTAACTCTTTGGTAGAGTTACAAAATAGTGCACTATAATATAATATAAAAAAAGGTGTTTTGGTAAACACAGTTCTCTGTTTTTGGTAAAACAGTGAAGAGATAACTTTTGGGAAGTTATCAAGAGGTTAATAAGTCTGTGGAGCAGATTCTGGTTTATCTGTCTTTTGCTTTTTCTTTCTGTTGCGTAGAAGTATAAGATAATTTGTTGTGTGGAACAAAATAAGATTTTAAGCTAAAATTGTTTTATACACTGTCTAAATATGGGTCAAGGAGGTAGTTACCCACCAGGTCCCCCAGAAAAGGGAGAAAATTGTAAGGATTATGTTGCTAGAGTTTGTGGAACGGACTATTATTTAATAAATCCCTGGGTGGATTGTATGGCAGGCTGGACAGAAGCTATGGGGAGTACAGACCCATTCCCAAGAAAGGGGGAGAAAACTGGTTAAAATGGTCACCGTATTGGGTTGATAATAGCAAGGGAAAGTTCAATTTGATTTTCTCTTTAAAACAAAAGAGGAAGTTGAAATTGGATACATTAAAAATATGCCAGGAAAAGCATCAATCTGAAAAGACATGCAGACCCAAGATTGGACTGAAAACAGTTCAGACACCAACCCCACCCCCTCCGTATAATATATATCCTTCATTAAGTGGTTTTAAAAATGCTGCTGATTATGATTTTTTGATTAGTTTGGGGATGATTACTCCCCAGCCTAATGCCCCTCCAGCCCCTGCTCCTGTCTCTGCAGCTCCAGCCCCTGCCCCTGCCCCTGTCCCTGCGCCATTTCCCGTCCCGGATCTACAACCAATACAGCCAGGCCCCTCCACTAGACCCAAACAGATTATTAGTATAAAATCACCAGAGGAGGGTAGCCAAGTTCAAGGCATCCTTACAGAGAATAATGACAACGAAGGAGAGTTGGAATACGAAGAACAGGGACAGGTAAATATAATAAAATTACAGAAAAAGGATGGTCAATGGAGAAGAAGTGACACCAGTCATAGAAAGGGCAGAGAGATGTGGAGGAATTTAGAATGCAGCTTAGATCCATGGATAAGAAACAAGAGGGAAAAAGAGAAGATGAGGGGGCCGTAGGAGGAAAGGAGTTGGCTATATTGACACTACCTTTTCTCACAGCAGGAGAACTAATTCTAAAAAAACCCATAGAATTAGAAGATATTAATAAGATTGTTAAACATTGTCCCAAGCCTACAGTATCTCCTGGAGGTACACTTGCTTATTTAAAAAAGGCATGTTTAGGAAGAAATTACACACAGGAAGATATGAGATTGATCATTGATTGTATTCTGGGAAATAATCCAGCTTGGGATTGGATAAATGTAAAAATCATTAGTCACATAGAACCAAGTAATACACAGGCTACTGCCTATAAACTGAACACCACAGAAGGTAGAAGAAACTGTTTCTCCTTACAACACACCTATCAATCCTGTCAAGAAGCCGGATGGCTCTTACAGGTTTGTACAAGATTTGAGGGCCATAAATAATTTGGTAGTTCCATTAGCCCCAATAGTGCCTGATATGCCATCACTCCTCACCTCCATTCCGTCTGATGCAGAATATTTTACAGTGATTGATTTAACAAATGCATTTTTTTCGGTTCCTGTGGACCACCAGACAAGGGCGCTATTTGTATTTATATTCTGAAAATTGCCAGATGAGCTGGTGTAGAATGCCTAGGGCTATGTAGATTTGTTTGCAGTCTACTCACTTGCCCTCCAGACCACACCGAGGTCCTGGACCCCTCCCAATGGTTCGGTCCTCATTATATATGTGGATGACCTATTGATTTGTAGTTCAAGTCAGGAGGCCAGTCAGGAGGATAGTTGGTCTCTGTTAGAATGGTTGTCAGGGAATGGTCACAAAGCATCTAAAAAGAAATTGCAATGGTGCCAAAAACAGGTTGAATACCTTGGTTTTATTCTGGGTCATGGTGAGAGGAATGTCAGTCACAAAAGAGCTGCGGCTCTCGTGGGTCTGCCCCGCCCACAAACGAAAAAGGACATGCTAACTTTTCTTGGTATGATTGGTTACTGCCGCCAATGGATACCTGATTGTTCATTCTATGATCACACTCTGAGGTCTGCCACACTTTCAGAATTATCTGACATTCTCACATGGTGAAATGAAATGGTTGATGCCGTTGTGTACCTGAAGAATGCTATGGTAACGGCCCCTGGTCTTGGACTACCTGATTATAAGAAAATGTTTCATCTGTATGCTAGGGAAAATTGTACAACCATGGCGGGGGTCCTGGCTCAGGAACATGGAGGCAAGCTCCGCCCTGTAGCTTTTTTTTCCAAAGTAGTGCCAACTCAGGTTCAGGGCATGCCTGCTTGTCTGAGAGCTGTTGCATCGTGTGCAATTCTGGTGGAGATGGCTATTTCTTTCACATTGGGACATGAAACTACCCTACACACCACACACCAAGTGTCCTTACTACTGAAAAACATACACACTCAACACATGTCAGCACAGAGGTTGAGCGGATATGAAGTGATTCTTCTATCTGATTCCAACTTGATTATTAAATATTCTTCAGCAAATTCAGGTCCTGCTCCAATTTTGAATGCCCTACTGGGGCTAAAGGGGGAACAGGATGAAGTGGCACCAGAACACAATTGTATAACCCACATACAGCAAGACACTTCCCCTAGGTCCGACATGTCAGCTGTGGCTCTTGATGGGGCCCCAGATGTGTTTGTTGATGGTTCATGTTCTAGGCCAAATGATAATATTTACCATGCAGGAGATGCCATTGTGCAACTTCCTGACAAAATACTCGAGGCAAAGCCAATTCCATATCAGTCAGCCCAAGCAGCTGAACTGATTGCCCTTACAAGAGCATGTCAATTATTTGCAGGACAGGATGTCAACATTTACACAGACTCCAAGTACGCCCATGGTGCTGTACATGATTTTGGGGTCATTTGGGAGAGAAGAGGATTCATTGCTGCTGATGGCAAAACCATATCTCACTCTTCTTTGATATCTGATCTACTCAAAGCCATACAGTTACCAAAAACATTAGCCATTCTACATTGCAGGGCACATACAAATCACAGAGATCATATTGCCAAAGGAAATGCATTAGCAGATAAGGTAGCAAAGGAAGCCGCATTACAACAGGTGGCCAGTGAGCAGATGCCTTTGCTCACTTCAGGCATCACAACCACCCCACATGACCAGATGTATGCAGATTTACAAAAATTTGCTACAAAAATCGATTTAGCAGACTGGGATGGTTCTGGAGCACAACTAGATCCAGCTTCTGGTCTAGTGTGCTTAGAGGGGAAACCATGCATTCCCATGTCAAGTGCCCCATTGTTCATTTGCACAGTACCACGGTCTAGGACATAGAGGATGGAAAACAACATGTGAAACATTATTGCAGGATTTTTACATTACAGGTTTATCTAGGTTGGTGAAAGAATATGTTTCTAGGTGCATTACATGTATAAGGAACAATCCACAGAACGCAAAGAAATCACAACACCAGCATCTAGTGTACCCAACTACACCTTTCACCCATTTACAAATAGATTTTACCCACATGCCAAAAACAGGACAATCAAGGACAAGTTGAGGAAGGCCACTGGAGGAACCTATACCCACTGGAAGAAGATGTTACCTGCAATTCTAGCAGAGGTAAGAATGACACCTAATAAGACTACAGGGTTATCTCCTTTTGAAATATTAATGGGAAGACCGCTCCCCACTCCTTGGGCTAGACAGCCACTTATGTTAGAAAGAGGGGACCTTGACCTGGTACAACAAGAACATGTGAGAAAATTGATTCAAACTTTAGATAAGGTTGAAAGAAATGTTGCTCGCACTTTTTCTTTATCTTTTCAGGAACCAACCCACCTTTTCCAAGTGGGAGATGTCGTAGTGGTCCGCCAACTCGCTAAAGACAAGAAGCAAGGCTACCCCTTTGGACCACCTACTACGGTGATAGCGGTTACCAGAACGGCTGTTCTGGTGGAGAATTCCCAGTCCTGGATCCATGCTAGTCGAGTGAAGAAGGTGAACCAAACACCTGAGAAACATGAGATGGAAAAAGGAGGTGAAGTATGAGAGAAAAATCCTCGAAGAGTGGGTGAAGTAAGTGAAAAAGGCCCTGAAGATGAAATTTTTTACTGCCCCTCATGGTGCTTTGAAACTCTGGGTCCTATTGGGCACACTGACTGTGCTCTTTTTCCTGCCAGTATGGATCCTAACTAACTGTATTTATCACCCTGAGGACTTGGGCCTAATAAAAGGTATCTGTGGTCAAGGACTAGTTTTAAATGAGACCCAGATAACCAAAAGTGAAAGAAAGTCAAAAAGAAAGTTTTGAAGAGAACAATCCTTTTTCAGGAAAAATGTTGATGATGCAGTTTAAATATGCTTATGCTCAAAAGTCAGGTTATGATAAATGTTGGATATGTAGTAAGTTACATCCGAGCACATATGAAATTCCTCTTCTGGCCGCTCCAGTCAAAATATTTTTGTTAATAAAAGGGAATGTAAGTATTGGTTTGACCAATATTACTTTTAATGCCACCATATCTTTTCCAACTCTGGGAGTCACTCAACTCCCCGATTGGTGTTTTAGACTGGGGAATACTTCTCACAAGGGAAAGGGAATGTGCTCTCAGTCCATATTAAACATATCTGATCCTGGAAGGAGGGATGGAACTTTTTCTGTGAAACTCTGGCAAGTAAATGGTAAAACCCTGAATGAAAGTTTAGAAGGGATACAATAATAATGTGGGGAAAACTATGTTTGGAAAACTTCTTTTTTATTTTACACTTGTTGTCACCCCTGAATTTCATTCTGCAATACAAAAATTGCCGATCTCCTTGGGAAACAATACGTATATCTGTTGTGGTAAGATCTGTTACCCTTGGATACCGAGTAATGTCCAGGGCTGGTGCTATGTAGCCCAATTAGTGCCAATTATGGCAGCTAGAGACCAAAAGGAACACCAGGTAAAAGCCAGTACATACCCAAAACACCAACTAACTATAAATAATTACACAAACATTATTGATGATATACTGGAGAGGAACTCTAAGGACATGGGGTTGCTAAATACTGAGACCAGAGCTATTAGAAAACAGCTGGAGATGCAAGAATTAGCTATTGAAAGTATGAGTGCTGCTCTGACAGGTTTGTGTGAGATGACAGAGGATTATGAATGTTGTACTTGGATATATAATACCACAATGACTGTTCCAGATTATTATGAAATAATAAAGCAACACAGGGAACAGGTAGATGGTTTGATGGAAGAAGCTAGAGCTATAGGAAAGATGGATGGACTCCTTTTGATTGGTTAGGATCAGGATTTGGTTCCATCTTTTCATGGATGAAAGGTATCGCTGTAAGCATAGTCATGATATTGTTTTTTGTTTTATCTTTATATCTATGTTTTAAATGCTCATTTTATTGCATTGCTAGAGCTACCAAGCCGCAAAATACAAATGAAGGTTATCTAGCTATGTACAAAAAGATGAATGAAGTAAAGAATTGAGATCATGTTCATGATCTTAGAGGGGATTGAAAGGATCTAGATAACTTCCATTTTGTATTATGTACGCCATTTTAAGTATTAAGTTAGCTTTTTGCAGAAATATTAGAAGTTTAATGAAACTGTTTTCAGTTGTTCAAGGATGTATCAACAGAAGCTAACACGACCCTGACAATGTCTTTGTCTGGCTGTTTTCCCAGAAAGTTAGCCAAAATAATTTGTACCAAGAAATGTATATGTTATGTTTCATGTAGTTAGCTCATGATGGAAAGTTACAAGTTACAGTTTTGAAACTCGCTCCCCCCCTCCCTTATGATTATCTGTAGTCTATATAATCTTATTAATGTCTAATAAACTTTGAACATCTCTGAACATAAGCTGTCGTGATTTCCATGTTCAAGGGGTGTTCCCAGAATTCTGCTGATAAACCAGGAATCTCTCCACAGACCGGGGGTCTCTGAGGGGGAAAGAAAATCATTCCTTTCACCCCTTAACAACAATAGACCTCCACCAGTAACAAAAGACCTCCGGCAGCAACAACAGATCTCTAAACCCTTCAGCAGCCAGAAATAATAGATCCCTCCCTCAACAGTAGATCCCTCCCAGCAACAAATGACCCCCTTAACAACAATAGACCCCCCAGCAACAAAAGACCTTTGGCAGCAACAACAGATCTCTAAACCCTTCAGCAGCCAGAAATAAAGCCCTCCCTCAACAGTAGATCCCTCCCAGCAACAAATGACCTCCCCAAAAACATAAGACCCCCCTTAACAACAATAGATCTCCCAGCAACAAAAGACCTCCGCCAGCAACAACAGATCTCCAAACCCTTCAGCAGCTAGAAAAATAGATCCCTCCCTCAACCGTAGATCCCTCCCAGCAACAAATGACCTCCCCCCAGAAACATAAGACCCCCTTAACAACAATAGACCCGCCACCAGTAACAATAGACCTCCACTCAAAAATAGAACCCCTCCAGGAACAATAGATCCCCCGGCAGTCAGCATCAATACCTTCCATCACACCCCAGCACCCCTTACCATCACATAGAGGGGAAACTCGAAAAATTAGAATATCGTGCAAAAGTTCATTTATTTCAGTAATGCGACTTAAAAAGTGAAACTAATATATGAGATAGACTCATTACATGCAAAGCAAGATAGTTCAAGCCGTGATTTGTTATAATTGTGATGATTATGGCTTACACCTCATGAAAACCCCAAATCCACAATCTCAGAAAATTAGAATATTACATGCCATCAATAAAACAAGGATTGTACATAGAACAATATCGGACCTCTGAAAAGTATAAGCATGCATATGTACTCAGTACTTGGTTTGGGCCCCTTTTGCAGCAATTACTGCCTCAATGCGGCGTGGCATGGAAGCTATCAGGCGGCAGCACTGCTGAGGTGTTATAGAAGACCAGGATGCTTCAATAGCGGCCTTCAGCTCTTCTGCATTGTTCGGTCTCATGTCTCTCATTTTTCTCTTGGCAATGCCCCATAGATTTTCTATAGGGTTCAGGTCAGGTGAGTTTGCTGGCCAATCAAGCACAGTAATCCCACGGTCATTGAACCAGGTTTTGGTGCTTTTGGCAGTGTGGGCAGGTGCCAAGTCCTGATTGTGATTCCTACTGAACCAGACTGAGAGACCATTTAAAGGCTCAGAAACCCTTTGCAGGTGTTATGGCTTAATTAGCGGATTAGAGTGGGACACTTTGAGCCGAGAATATTGCACCTTTTCACAATATTCTCATTTTCGGAGATTGTGGATTTGGGGTTTTCGTGAGCTGTAAGCCATAATCATCACAATGATGACAAATCACGGCTTGAACTATCTTGCTTTGCATGTAATGAGTCTATCTCATATATTAGTTTCACCTTTTAAGTTGCATTACTGAAATAAATGAACTTTTGCACGATATTTTAATTTTTCGAGTTTCACCTGTACATCCAATGCTGGAGGTGCCTGAACTGTGTTCCCGCTGGTGTATTCCTGGCCCACAGCTGGTAAATTGTGACTTGCAGAGGAGGGGAAGTGGCCATGTACAGGTCTGTAATTAAATATATCCATATTTTGTGTTTTCATGTACAGGTCTGACGTTCTTTGCATGAGATATGAGGATCTCATAAACAGTCATGTTTTCTGATCCTGAGATAAGATTACATTATGTGTTTAGGTCTCATAGTGGATATCAGAGTTCTTCCTTAAGTCTCCTTATTTCTACAGAATTCAAACTTCATGTAAATTAACAGAATTAATGAGAAAAACATTTCCTATATTTGCTTGTCAGTATTTAGTATTCATATGACAGATGGAATGGCAATTTCTGCTTCCTACAGTCAGCAAAGGGAATTTTATACTGATGAAGTTTCTTAATCTGTTTCACCTAGAAAGGATTTTACAAGTTTACAGCTCATCATTTTCTGGCTGGGAGAAGTCTGTTTAGACAGTATGGAATTTGCATTTATTTTACAGAGCTTTGCATTGATTACTCCGTCTCAGTTATGATGTTATTACACCTCTGATCTCTCCCATGATAGGTGCTACTAATATACTTGTGATTGCTCGGCCTTGGTGCAGCTAACTGCTATAACATTGTTTTTTATTCTGCAAATTGTTTTCTTTTTTGCAGGAGCGGGTTCATGTACACTGCAGCTGATAAACTGACATTCAGGAGCTTTTCTGCATTTTTTTCATCAGCCCCTGAACTCTCCCTAATGTTTTCCTATGTGTCCATGTACACAGAGTCATTTACAGGCAGTCGAGTTTACAGTTATTTTTTTAAACGCACCAAACGTGCGTTCAGAAGTAGATATTTTTCAAACATTTGTGAACGCGGCTAACCGCATTTATAAGCGTTTACATTTAAAAGCGTTTTTTAACTGTTCCATGTCCAGATGCTGTCCAGAGCTTTTTTCATCATCAGAAATGCATGCAAAGCGTTTTCCATGTATTCAAAGAGACCCGGTACACCAGCGCAGTCAGTTCCAGGTTTTGCGTGAAGGAACAATTGGTAGAACGTGCCGCATTATGCTCATGATGGGATCCATAGTGAATACAACCAGAAAAGACAGGTCATCTCAACACATACTTCTCTCTCTGCTTCTGCTCTCTATTCCTCTCAAAATGTCTGAAATAGTTAATTTTTTGCTATTTTTCAGTGCATTCTGGGCATTTTGGAAGGTCTCCTGAGGTTATCTTTTAAAAACGTTTCTAAACGCAAACGCACATAAACGCAGTATGCAAACGCGTCAAAACAGACATTTTTAACCTACGTTTTCCAGCAGCCAGTTTCCATTGTTCAGAAGTGTTTTCCAAACGTCTCGTGTACATGGAGCCTAAGAACTAAAGATGAAAAGAATGATTTTGGCAAAACTGATTTTGCTGTACAAATGACTGATTTGAATTGGTGACATTTTATAATTTGAGCTGCTTATGCAAAATGTAAAAATAATCTACTCTTAATTTGTTCTTTTTATTTAGAGAGTGTTTTTTAATTGTTCTTTTTGTTCTTTGTAAGGCCTCATGCACACTGGATGTTATAAAAACGAGTTAGCTATAGAATGCTGCAGTAAAAACGTGAGGGTTTTTTTGTATTTTTTTTAGCTTTTTTGCATTAGCTTTTTTCAGCGTTTTTGTTAGTGTTTTTCAGTATTTGCATTTTTTTAATAGTTATACTCTCACAAAATCTTCAGGCTTAAAAATGCTCATAAACGACAGCCGTTTTTTTTTTTTTTTTTAGCGTTTTTCAGCTTTTATCAGCATTAGAGCATTTTTACAGCTAAAAAACTCCTCTTGAAACCCACTAGTTCTGGGGGTTTCTCACAGCCAGAAAATGCTCCTGCCAAAAACTGTTGATTAAAGCCTATGTGTGCATGAACACATAGGATAACATGTTGGGGAGTTTACTGGCTGTAGAAAAAAACTCCAGAAGCCAAAAACAGCCGCTGTAAAAACGTCCAGTGTGCATGACGACTTACAGCTAAAAAACTCCTTTTAAGTCGTCATGCACACTGGACATTTTTACAGCGGCTGTTTTTGGCTTTTGACGTTTGGAAAACACTTCTGAACGATGGAAACTGACTGTAAAAAAAAAAAAAAAACTACTAAAAGACTAGTGGGTTTCTAGAGGAGTTTTTAGCTGTAAAAATGCTCTAATGCTGAAAAACGCGGTAACGGTTTTGGACTTTTTTTGACCAAAAAAATAATTTTTTTTGGTAAAAAAAAAGCTAAAAAATGGAAACAAGGAAAAAGCTGATAAACATGGCAAAACACGACTAAATGCTAATGCAAAAACGCTAAAAAAAGATGAAAAACTCACATTTTTAACGTGAGTTTACACAGCTAACGTTACCAGCACTATCAAAATGTCCAGTGTGCATGAGGGCTGAAACTCACTAGTTATGGTTTTTTGTTTCCAGCCAAAAAATGCTGATTACAGCCTATGTGTGCATGGACATGCTGGGGAGTTTACTGGCTGTAGAAAAAAATGTCAAAAGCCAAAAACAGCCGCTGTAAAAACATCCAGTGTGCATGAGGACTTATTGTAATGTTTCTTCCCCTTCTTTTTCTTGCACTCTATTGCTATTTTTATATTGCTGTTTTAATTATTTATTTTACATTTTACCTTCTGTGAAAAAATAGGGAAAATAATGAGGGGAAGATGTTACTTTTAGGCTGGCCATGGATTCCTCTTTTTTTGATCAGCCAGTTGTGTGTTGTGTGTTGGCGAGATACAGTGCCAGTCTGAATAGCACACCAATGAACCTTGCTAATGGGCATGTATTTCACTGCCAAAAATTGTACATTTGTAACTTGAATGAGCTGCCGTAAAGTGATTCTAAACCCTTTTTTTTTCTTTAGAATAACAAATATGTCATACTTGCCTTGCTTTGTGCAATGGTTTTCAAAGAGCAGCCCAATCCTCCTCTTCCTGGGTCCCCTGCTGGCACTCCTGCCCCCCCCCCAGGCTGAGTGCCCAGAAGCAAGCCGCTTGCTATGGGAGCACTCATGCGTGTTTGCTCCATTGAGGAGAGTGTGGCTCGGGCCCATCCACTGCAACCTCCTCGCTGTCTGTGATTGACAGTAGCAGGAGCCAATGGCTTCCACTGCCTCTGTGTCCAGTGAGGAGAGCGAGCCAAGAGAGCTTGGCTCAGGTAAGGTAAGTATTTAGATGGGCTGGAAGGAGCTGCACGCAGAAGGATTTTTTTACCTTAATGCATAGAATGCGTTAAGGTAAAAAAAACATTCTGCCTTTAAAACCACTTTAATGCAATGAACAATAATGCACTACAATGTGTAAGTGGACCTTACTCAACTGCAAATATGTGAATGCTCTATTAAAGTGGATTTTGTTAAACAGGTGTCTCTTGAAGGACTTGGTTTAAAGCATTTGTACAGCCAAATTTTATTTTTCATCATTTGTTTAAAATAGGGAAGGGTTAAACCCACATCAGTTTATATTTCGTGTTGCAATTTCCCTTCGCTTCCTGTTCTGGAGGTGCAACAGTTAGTAGGAAAAATATCCAGAAGAGGGCAATTTCTCTCTTAGGCTGGCCATACATTATACAATTTTCTTGAGAATTTTACTTTAGATTTACCAAAAATCATATAATATAAGGTCAAGCCTAAACAACACTTTCAATTGTATCCAATTAGGCAGGCCCTTGCACTACATAATTGAAGGTAAATCTAAAGGAAATTGGACAGAAAATTGTAAGAAAATTGTATAGTGTATGGCCAGCCTTAGGGCTCATTTACACCAGAACATGGTCCAGGAAACCTGCGTTCCATGTGTGTTTACCGCACTGCTTTCAAAATGCACAGGGTGTACAATCTGCAGCAGATGTTAATATAATCCTAACAACACCCCAAATGTAAATTGCAAATGCAGTGTGTTTGCCTGCACTGGACCGCATTGTGCCGTAGTTCCATGTGATCTGGTGCAGATATTTTTTGAAAAGAAGTGCATGCACTACTTTCAGTGCGATCCAGTGTGATTTCAGCCCATTCAAATAAATGAACTGAAAATCGTACTGCACCAAGTCTTATAGGAATTGCACATGAACGCGATTTTTGGCCCTTGGGCTTGGTTCACACCTACAGGTGCGACCAGCACAGTCCCATTTCTAAGCATATTTTGCGTGTCCTTGAGCTTAAGTGCATTTCAATGGACTGCTCTGTGCATGAAAAATGCGGAAAAGAAGTCCCAGATTCTTTTCCAAAAAATGCGCAGATTGTCGCTCGCATACACACGGCACATCTGCAGATGCATGAGAGTGCCATTAACACCGCTGCTTGTCTGGCAAATGGCAGCACATTTCTCTGTGTACTGGGAAACACATGATGTTGCACATTTTCCCAATGTGCAATGTCTGAACCTAGGCTTAGTATGCCTCATGTTCTGGTGACAACTGTAAAATTTTGGTTTGCTGTCACTTTCCTTCCTGGTGATAATTGTTACCAGAACAAATATGGATGGTGAGCACGTCACCTTTTTTTTGGGTAAATATATTTCTGAAGGTGCTATTGACATGAATTTTCATTACATGTCTGTAACAACCCATACATACAACGAAACTAAAACAAATACGTTCAGAAATTACGTTATGTGTAATAAAATAGAATGACACAAGGAAAAAGTATTGAACACACAAAGAAAGGGAGGTGCAAAAAAGGGCATGGAGAGCCAAAACACCAGCTGACATCCATCAGTAATTAGAAAGCAGTCCTGCCTCTTGTCAGTGCCAATTAATTTCAGCTGGTTCAGTCTCAAGTGATGGCCTATTAAAAGGTGTTTAATTACCAAGGTGTCACACAAGAAACCTCTCATGATGGATAAAAGAAAAAGAGCTCTCTCAAGACCATCGCAACCTTATTTTTGCAAAACATACTGATGGCATTGGTTACAAAAGGATTTCTAATCTTTTGAATGTTCCATTGAGCACTGTTGGGGCCATAATCCTGAAGTGGAAGGAATATCATTTCATCATAAATCGGGTGCTCCTCGCAAGATTTTTGATACAGGAGTGAAAATAACTATCAAATGAGTTGTCCAAGAGCCAAGGACCACTTGTGGAGAGCTTCAGAAAGACCTGGAATTACCATGTATAATTGTTTAAAGAAAAACAATAAGTAACTCACTCAATGACCATGGCCTGTATGCACACCCACCGCGCAAGACTCCATTGCTAAAGAAAAAGCATGCTGAAGCTCATTTCATGTTTGCTGCACAACATTTAGACAAGCCTGTGAAATACTGGGAGAAGCTAGTCTGGTCAAAATTGAACACTTTGGATGCCATAATACACACTATGTTTGAAGGTCAAATGGCACTGCACATCACCCCAAAAACACCATCCCAGCAGTAAAGTTTGGAGATGGAACAATGGCAGACAATGATCCCAAACACAAAGCCAAGGAAACTCTCAACTGGTTTAAAAGAAAGAAAAAAACAGCTGCTAGAATGGCTAAGCCAATCACCTGACTTGAATCCAATAGAAAATCTATGGAAAGATCTAAAGATCAAAGTTCATAGAAGAGGCCCACAGAACCATCAAGATTTTAAGACTGTTTGTGTGGAAGAATGGGCCAAAATCACACCTGAGCAATGCATGCGACTAGTTTCTTCATAAGGGAGGTGTCTTGAACCTGTCATTACCAACAAAGGATCTTGTATGAAGTATTAAATAGATTTCACTTGGTGTGTTCACTACTTTTTCCCTGCGCCATTCTATTTTATTGCACATAACTTAATTTCTGCATTTATTTGCTTTGGTTTCTTTGTATGTATGGATGTCATGGGTTGTTACTAACATGTGGTTAAAATTTCATGTCAATAGCACCTTTAGAAATCTACACTGCTCAAAAAAATTAAAGGAACACTTTTTAATCAGAGTATAGCATCAAGTCAATTAAACTCCTGGGATATTGATCTGATCAGTTAAATAGCAAAGGGGGTTGTTAATCAGTTTCAGCTGCTTTGGTGTTAATTAAATTAACAGGTGCACTAGATGGCAACAATGAGACGACCCCCAAAACAGGAATGGTTTTACAGGTGGAGGCCACTGACATTTTTTCCCTGCTGATCTTTTCTGACTGTTTTTTTATTAGTTGTGCACTTGGCTAGGGTCAGTGTCACTACTGGCAGCATGAGGCGATACCTGGACCGTACAGAGGTTGCACAGGTAGTCCAAGTCCTCCAGGATGGCAGATCAATACATGCCATTGCCAGAAGGTTTGCTGTGTCTTCCAGCACAGTCTCAAGAGCATGGAGGAGATTTCAGGAGACAGGCAGTTACTCTAGGAGAGCTAGACAGGGCCATAGAAGGTCCTTAACCCATCAGCAGGGCTGGTATCTGCTCCTTTGTGCAAGGAGGAACAGGATGAGCACTGCCACTGATGTGAATGTCTCTGGCCAAACAATCAGAAACAGACTTCATGAGGGTGGCCTGAGGGCCCGTCATCCTCTAGTGGGCACTGTGCTTACTGCCCAGCACCATAGATCTTGATTGGCATTTGCCATTGAAGACCAGAATTGGCAGGTCCACCACTGGCACCCTGTGCTTTTCACAGATGAGAGCAGGTTCACCCTGAGCACATGTGACAGACGTGAGGGTCTGGAGAAGCCGTGGAGAATGTTATGCTGCCTGTAACATCGTTCAACATAACTGTTTTGGTGGTGGGTCAGTGATGGTCTGGGGGGGCACATCCATGGAGGGATGCACAGACTTCTACAAGCTAGACAATGACACCCTGACTGCCATTAGGTATTGGGATGAAATCCTTGGACCTATTGTCAGACCCTACGCTGGTGCAGTGGGTTCCTGGGTTCCTCCTGGTGCATGACAATGCCCGGTCTCATGTGGGGAGAGTATACAGGCAGTTCCTGGAGGATGAAGGAATTGATACCATTGAATGGCCATCTTGGCATCTGCCAACTAGCAAACCATCAAGGGCAGTCCACATAATTTTATTTCTGGAGGAGTTTTTTTTTTATAGTTGGTAAGATACATAAACATTTCTTTAGACCATTGAAACTCATTGATAAGATAATTTCCATATAGTGGGTCACATTTAGCCAAAAACAAAATCCCATCGCATTTATGAAACGTTTGCAGAGCTTTTAGTTCATCGAAACTGCATGTAAAGTCATTCTGTATGAATAGAACAAAATGAAATGTTTTCAGTTTATATTATATGTAATTTGAATGTGTAATGTAAAAAATACTAAATTATGGCCACTAGATAGTGCTGAGGAGCAAACATATTTTCAATCCGCACCATCAGGTAACCATGATGTAGTATTTTCGCAGTCACACATTTGAACTGCAGAGAATATAGCCTGAGAATAGTCTATTTTGCCTCATTTGCACAAAACAAATTTAACTGCAGTTTTGATGGACGAACAGCTATTCAAATGTTTTTATAGATGCATGCAGTGTCATTATGTCATGTCTATTTAGTTTACTGTAATTCCTTTTTATTACATTTTCTGGGTTCTCATGTTCCCTAGGTAAAAATCTATGATCCTTTTAGGCTACAAATGTAGTTTTAAAAGTGGTAGGATTAAGCCATGAAAATCATTTAGTGGCATTTTATAGGATATCAACATAACTATGAAAATGGGAAGAAATCAATGCAGGTATCAGAACTCCGTTCGTTGTTTCCTTAGAGAAATTGGATTGTATATTAAGGCAAGTTACAGCATTGCTTTCTTTCAAACTCGAAGCCACAGTAAACAGCACTCATCAACTTTCCATCAAGCTGAGGGCTCCGTGACTCTTTGATTCGGGTAAAAGCTATTTAATTGCTCTGGTCCCATCTGGATAGAACACTCGAAAAGATGCTGAAAGCAAACCTGCAAAAGTGAAAACATACAGCCCATACAGAAAGGTAAAGTAGAATTAAAAAACATTATGGTACAATTGGTTCTTTTATATGAAATGGGAAAAAGCTGATTCTGTTTCATCCAGTGTATAAACCTGGCTCATGCAAGCTTAGGCATACAATGACGTTTTTCTGCTGAGGAACTATAAGTCACAGCATGCCATCTGCATGCATAGGTGGGCAATCTCTAACTGATAAAGAAAGACATTTCTATTACATTTTGAGGTTTCTGATTTCTCCAATTTTTTTTAAATCAAAATTGCTCTTATTGCTGTATTCCTCTCTATGCATGATGAGCATTTTCAGTATGTGGTCAGAAGTAGCAGGCTAAGCAGATGACATATTTCCATTCAGATTTCCTGAAAGTCAAACTTCAGGCAAACAGCACAGATGAAATACATATATGGGAACTGGTGTACCTGTCAAACGATTTGTTTTCCTGTCCAACCACTCCAAGATTTACACAGCTCAGCCACACAGTACAGACCTGTCTAGCAAAAGAGGGGACCTAATCTTTTTCTATTGCACTTTCGATTAGAAGACCCCTCTCCATCCCTACCCTGGACTGGACAGTGAAAAGAGAAGCAGTACACTATGAGCTTGTCTCTGACACTCTGCTCTTTTCTCCCTTTTAGTATGCTTCTTGCACTGTAATCCACCTAAAATGCTCCTTGTGCTGCTTCTTAATCCTTCTCTGAGCTCTGCTGTACAGGGATTGCAAGAGGCCAAGTCAAAGTTAGGTATTTACACTGCCTACATTTAAAAATAGACATAGTTAGTCTGGCTGAAAAAAGACAAAAGTCCATCCAGTTCAACCATTAAAAAAAAAAAAGTTATAATCCTATACCCACAGTTGATCCAAAGGAAGGCAAAAATATCCAACAAAGCATGATCCATTTTGCTTCTGCTGGGAAAAACATTCTTTCCTGATCCCCCGAGCGGCAATCGGTTATTCCCTGGATCAACTTGACCTATAAATGTTAGTATCCAGTTATATTCTGTGTATTCAAGAAAGAATCCAGGACTTTTTTAAAGCAATCCACTGAGCTGGCCAGAACCAACTCTTGAGGGAGTCTATTCCACATTTTCACAGCTCTCAGTGTGAAGAAACCTTTCCATGTTTGGAGATTAAATTTCTTTTCCTCCAGACATAAAGAGTGCCCCCTTGTCCTCTGTGATGACCTCAGGGTGAATAGCTCTACACCGAGTTCACTATATGAACCACTGATGTATTTATACATGGAGATCATATCCCCCCTTTATGTATTATACATGGTGATCGTATCCCCCCTTATGTATTATACATGGTGATCGTATCCCCCCTTATGTATTATACATGGTGATCGTATCCCCCCTTATGTATTATACATGGTGATCGTATCCCCCCTTATGTATTATACATGGAGATCATATCCCCCCTTATGTATTATACATGGTGATCATATCCCCCCTTATGTATTATACATGGAGATCATATCCCCCCTTATGTATTATACATGGAGATCATATCCCCCCTTATGTATTATACATGGAGATCATATCCCCCCTTATGTATTATACATGGAGATCATATCCCCCCTTATGTATTATACATGGTGATCATATCCCCCTTATGTATTATAAATGGAGATCATATCCCCCTTATGTATTATAAATGGAGATCATATCCCCCCTTATGTATTATACATGGAGATCATATCCCCCTTATGTATTATACATGGTGATCATATCCCCCCTTATGTATTATACATGGAGATCATATCCCCCCTTATGTATTATACATGGAGATCATATCCCCCCTTAATCTCCTCTTCTCAAGTGAGAATAAATTCAGTTCCTCTAATCTTTCCTCGTAGCTGAGCTCCTCCATGCCTCTTATCAGTTTGGTTGCCCTTCTCTGTACTTTCTCCAGTTCCCCAATGTTCTTTTTGTGAATTGGTGCCACATATTAATATTTTAATGAATACAGAGCTGTATTATTTTTGTGTCTGTGTTGTTGCCTGAAGTTCAGCTTTAAACTCAAAACCAAATATGTAATATACACTATATTGCCAAAAGTATTGGTCGGCCTGCCTTTACACACACACACACACACACACACATGAACTTTAATGGCATCCCAGTCTTAGTCCGTAGGGTTCAATATTGAGTTTAGTAGCAGGCAGAGGCAGATCAAAACTCTTTTACTATTACTATCTGAAATTTACAAATCTTGCTTCACCTTCATAAATAGAACCAGGACTTTTGTTCAGCGGGAACGCAGTTCCAGCACCTCCAGCACAGAACGTATGTAATGGAAAGGGGTGCTGGGGTGTGCTGGAGGGTCTATTGATGCTGTCTGCTGGGGGATCTATTGTTGCTCGGAGGTCTATTGTTTCTGGGGAGGTCTGTTGTTGCTGGGGGGGTCAGTTATTGCTGAGAGGTATCTGCCGTTGAGGGAGAGATTTATTGATGCTGGCTACTGGAGGGTCTATTGATTCTAGCTGCTGGAAGATCTGTTGTGCTGCTGGGGGTCTATTTTTGCCTGGCTGAATCTATTTTGGTTGGGGTGGTATTTTGTTGTGGGAGGTCCATTGATGCTTGGGGGGGGTCTATTGTTGTGGGGGGGTACTATTGTTGCTGGGGAGTCTATTGTTGCTGGCTGCAAGAGATCTATTTTACTGCTTTTCTTGTTATCATTGACAAATTACAGTCATGGCCGAAATTGTTGGCATCCTTGATATTTCTCCAGGAAATCATGTATTTCTCACGAAACGTATTGCATTAACACATGTTTTGCTATACACATGTTTATTCCCTTTGTGTGTATTGGGACAAAACAAAAAAAGGGAGGAAAGAAAGCAAATTCGACATAATGTCACACAAACCTCCAAAAATGGGCTGGACAAAAGTATTGGCACCCTTTCACAACTGCGGATAAATAAGAATGTTACAAGCATGTGATGCTCCTGTAAACTCACCTGGGGCAAGTAACAGGTGTGGGCAATATAGAAATCACACCTGAAAGCAGATAAAAAGGAGAGACGTTCACTTAACCTTTGCATTGTGTGTCTGTCTGTGCCACACTAAGCATGGACAACAGAAAGAGGAGACGAGAACTGTCTGAGGACCTGAGAACCAAAATTGTGGCAAAATATCAACAATCTCAAGGTTACAAGTCCATCTCCAGAGAACTAGATTTGCCTTTGTCCACAGTGCGCAACATTATCAAGAAGTTTGCAACCCATGGCACTGTAGCTAATCTCCCTGGTCGTGGACGGATGAGGAAAATTGATGAAAGATTGCAACGCAGAATAGTCCGGATGGTGGATAAGCAGCCCCAAACATGTTCCAAAGACATTCAAGCTGTCCTGCAGGCTCAGGGAGCATCAGTGTCAGCGCGAACTATCCGTCGACATTTAAATGAAATGAAACGCTATGGCAGGAGACCCAGGAGGACCCCACTGCTGACACAGAGACATAAAAAAGCAAGACTACAGTTTGCCAAAATGTACTTGAGTAAGCCAAAAGCCTTCTGGGAAAACGTCTTGTGGACAGATGAGACCAAGATAGAGCTTTTCGGTAAAGCACATCATTCTACTGTTTACCGAAAACGGAATGAGGCCTACAAAGAACAAAACACAGTACCTACGGTAAAATATGGTGGAGGTTCAATGATGTTTTGGGGTTGTTTTGCTGCCTCTGGCACTGGGTGCCTTGACTGTGTGCAAGGCATCATGAAATCTGAGGATTACCAAAGGATTTTGGGTCGCACTGTAGGGCCCAGTGTCAGAAAGCTGGGTTTGCGTCCAAGATCCTGGGTCTTCCAGCAGGACAATGACCCCAAACATACGTCAAAAAGCACTCAGAAATGGATGGCAAAGAAGCGCTGGAGAGTTCTGAAGTGGCCAGCAATGAGCCCAGATCTAAATCCCATTGAACACCTGTGGAGAGATCTTAAAATTGCTGTTGGGAAAAGGTGTCCTTCCAATAAGAGAGACCTGGAGCTGTTTGCAAAGGAAGAGTGGTCCAAAATTCCGGGTGAGAGGTGTCAGAAGCTTATTGATGGTTATAGGAAGCGACTGATTTCAGTTATGTTTTCCAAAGGGTGTGCAACCAAATATTAAGTTAAGGGTGCCAATACTTTTGTCCAGCCCATTTTTGGGGTTTTGTGTGACATTATGTCATATTTGCTTTTCTGCCTCTGTTTTATATTTGTTCCAATACATACAAAGGGAATAAACATGTGTATAGCAAAACATGTGTTAATGCAATACCTTTTTTGTGTGAAATACTTGATTTTCAGGAAAAATATCAAGGGTGCCAACAATTTCGGCCATGACTGTACATACAAACTACTTAAAAGGGGCAGTACTGGGAGGTGGGTAGGGAGTGGAATGAAGGGATGGTGCTCTAAGGTGGGCAGGGGGCGGGGATAAACAGTGACTCAGAGGGGGCAGTTCCTGAGAAAAAAAGTCCTAAATAGAAATATGGCCTCTTATTAAAAAAATGTGCTGCATCACTGAGCTATAAATCCATCCACACGTATAGTAATGCTGCACCGCTCCTGAATTCACAGCAGAGTTGCCACTCTCATGTAGGCTGTGCCTGTTTGTACTACATTGGGATGAAAAAAAGTTGCAGGGGTGGGGCTGTCAGCATTGTTACTGCCAAGTCATTGGCCTTTAGCTTTTCACACAGCACCTGGCAACACCTAGTCCTGCCCCCTGCTTTCTGCATTGAAAGCAGTACCTCTGTTGCTGAAATCCTCCCACTGTGAGCTGCAGTGGCTGGGAGGGGGAGCAGCTGAGACACAAATTAAGAAAGATTTGGCTCAGATGGGAAGGAAAAGGACCTTTTTATTTACTTTATGAGGTTTCTGCATCACAACTAAATGTGGTACCTATTTAGACTGTCATCCAGAAGTCGTTAGTTGTATGTAAATAAAGATACTTGCCAACAGCTATTTTCCAGAGACAGTCACTACCCTTGATAGGTGATCTGATTCCTAATATCCCATTGATTTAATTATTTCTGCTATAATGGATTAGTTTACTACTAAATTACTAGTAATGTTCTGTAGGTCTTTCAAATTAGTGTTTAATATTGAAGAGCTGTATTCAGAAAAGTATTTCAATTCACTTTCAATAAGTGCAGTATTATTGGGTGACTACAACTTAATGGTTCTCTATAACAGTGTTTACTGTAAGCATTTGTGTACATCAATTCATCTGCAAAGTGTTTCTGGAAATCATTTGAAAACCATCAAATTGCACTGCAAAGCAGGAAGCAGAGCCTGAGTACGTAATGGGGAACTATGGCTCATATAGCAATAAATCATATATATGCAGAAGCAAAGGTTGTTCATTATTATTACACATTGATCAAGCTGATACCTTAACATGTCTGACTGTTATCAGTCCCTTAACATGACTATATAATTAAATATAATGGGAACAAATATGTATTCTCTTTAATTTAACCACTGACCGTCCAGCCCATAAACGGCTGGACGGGAGCAGTACAGGGGCAGGTTGCCGTTTATAAACGTCCTCCCGATTCCCTGCCTGTGCGCACTCCCTAGGAGCACGCGGCACCGTCATCTGGTGCTAGCTGTGTTCAGAGGACACAGCGGAACACTGATTGCTGTACGGGACCTCTGTGTGAGGTCCCGATCATGTGATCACTGATTGGCCAATCAGTGATCACATGAATACATGATCACATGTCACTTCCTGACATCATTGCTTACTACTAGTGAAATCTGTGAATGGTCACAGAGGTCACATGGTACAAAGCTATTCACAACAGCCTTATACAGGGGCGGACTGACCATTTGGAAACTCGGGTACTGCCCGAGGGCCCAGGGTCAGTAGGGGGCCCCATGAGATGCCCCTGGTACCTTTTTCATAGGCTTTTTTGAGTATGGGCAAGGACACAGGGGCCCCATGATCCCCTATTGCCCGGGGGCCCCATGAGTTGTCAGTCCGCCCCTGGCCTTGTACCATGTGACAAACTGTTACCAATCACAGCTCGCACAGTATTTCTCAATGGCTGCAAGAATGCAGCCAGAGAGAAGGACAAATTATTGCTTTTACAGCCTTTATGGGTACAGCAGACACATATCAGGAATATGAAATATTGGGTTTACATATTCTTTAAATGGTGCAAAAAATAAAATGTGGGTCCCTACAGAAGCCAAGCAACCTATGGCTTTGCCTTGGCCATGTGGCTTCTGCCCATTGTCTTACGAAGAGAGTATGCTGACACTTTTTTTTATTTTATTTTAATAATTATTTCACCTTTCTGATTCATGTTAAGGGTACATTTTAATTATACCTCCATTTTACCTGTAATCATCTGCCTTTGTAGACATACCTGTTTGCATCCTTTGATTTTGTCATTATTGTCTCTGTATTCCATCTGGAGATTCTCAGAGAATAAGGGGATGATGAGTGTCTCTCTTTCTACGAGTCACTTACTGTAAATCACTGGAGTGCTATTTAGTATGACGTAACTGATTAAATGTCCTTTGTAGAATCTAATGCTGGCATTATGCAAATGAATGATCAGCTTAATCATAAATAGCAGGATTTAAAAGCAGAATATTACAGTTTGATTTCTTTCTAAATGTGACAGACCCTGTGGAAATAGATAAAGCTGTAGTTATTAAAAAATAAACACACAACTAAACTATTTAAATAACTGCAAAAAACATTTCTACAGAATGTATATACAGACCATACATGCATTGGAAGGTAGCAATTTGAAGGCAGACATATTGGGGGGAGATTTACTAAAACTGGAGCACTCAGAAACTTCTTCAGTTTTTTCATTAAGCTTTGACAATAAAACCTGGAAGCTGATTGGCGTCTATGCACAGCTGCACCAGATTTGGCACTCTCCAGTTTTAGTAAATCAATCCCCAATATGCTATAAAATTCACCTGTGCCCCAACTATGACATTAAACTATTTACAAATTCCCAACAAAACATGAAAGAGCTTTAACACAAGCCATCAATGACCTCTCTAGTTGCTTTTAATGTGAAGTTATTCCTTCTCAAAGCTCCTTAAAGATCACAACATAGGCTCTCTAGGATTTGTTTTCAATTATTATCTAAGGGCTTGTTCACACCAGCAGTGTTTGGCTAGTTTGGACTGCATTGCCGAAGCAGTCCCAACACAAAAATATGACTTTAGTCCACACCCGCACAAAGAATTGCAGCACGTCAGAACACATTATACATACTTTGAGCATGTCCTGTTTTTGCCATGTACTGTGTGCTCTGGCCTAACGCCTTGCAGCACATAGAAGGAGAAAAACAAACACTGCAATGCATTTTAATGTAGCACTACCCCTTGGGAGTTGCTAGAAGATTTGGGTCCCCCTAAAGTCCTGCACAGCCTGGCATTACACATCTTCATAAAGCTTGCATCCAGGGTCAGAAATCAGTCCTTGAGATTTGGTTTTGTTGTTTTATTTAAGGGATTCGAACTGGGATAGGGTTAGGGGTGTACAGGATGCCCAAGGGTACTGATGAACTGAGGACAACTTTCTCAGCACAGTCTCTGTTGGAGAGCTAGCCAGTGTCTCCTTAGTGTACCACCAAAAACCTCAGATGAACTTCTCTTCACCCAGCAATCTGGAGGTATCTCTGAGCAGGGGATCCGATTCCTGTCACTTTAACTACCTGCCGACCGCAGATAGCCGAATGACGGCTGCACTGCGGCCAGCCAGTTCTGGGTGGACGTCATATGATGTCCTCCCAGAACGCGATCTCCGTGATCGCTGTGTCCTATGGACACAGCTGATCACGTGATGTGGTAAAAGGCCAATCACAGCGGCCTTTTACCACGTGATCAGCGGTGTCCAATGACACGCTGATCAGAGGGAAATGCAAGTGCCGGTTCTCGGCTGCACTTTCCTCACGCTGTCAGATCGTGAGGAAAGTACTGCCGAGAACCGGCAGTTGTCAGAGCGGGGATCGGCACCGATCATCAGGGCACTGATGATCAGTGCCCTAATGATCGGTGCCCAGCAGTGCCACCCGCAAGTTCTGCCCACCTGTGCCCAGCAGTGCGCCCACTAGCTCCGCCCACCTGTGCCCAGCAGTGCACCCACCTGTGCCACTCTGCAGTGCCACCTACCTGTGTCCAGAAGTGCCACCTACCTGTGCCCAGCAGTGCCACCCACCTGTGCCCACCCACCTGTGCCCACCAGTGCCACCCACCTGTGCCCACCCACCAGTGCCACCCACCAGTGCAGCCCAGCAGTGCTGCCAGTCAGTGCCACCAGTCAGTGCCCAGGGGTTGTGCCAGTCAGTGCCGCCAGTCAGTGCCCAGCAGTGATGCCAGTCAGTGCCCGTCTATCAGTACCCATCATCAGTGTCACCTATCAGTGCTGCCTATCAGTGCTGCATATTAGTGCCGCCTATCCGTGACACCTCATTAGTGCTGTCTATCAGTGCCGCCTATCCGTGCCACCTCATTAGTACTACCTATCAGTGCCCATCAGTGCCGCCTATCAGTGCCCATCAGTGCTGCCTCATCAACACACATCAGTGAAGGAGAAAAAATACCTGTTTGAAAAATTTTATAATAGAAACAAAGAAACTTTTTTTTTTCAAATTTTTTGCACTTTTTTTTATTTATAGCGAAAAAAGTAAAGCGCCCAGTGGCGATTAAATACCACCAAAAGAAAGCTCTATTTGTGAGAAAAAATGATCAAAATTTCATATGGGTACAATGTTGCATGACCGCACAATTGTCAATCAAAGTGCGGCAGCGCTGAAAGCTGAAAATTGGCCCGGTAACTAAGGGGGTATAAGTGCCTGGTAGGCAAGTGGTTAAGAGATGAACAGTCACTGGTAGGGAGCTAATCTGGTTTCCCACCAGAGTGCTCCTTTCCTATTCATCTAGGTGGTGCAGGTGTACTCATTCAGATCTTCTCCTGTACCGCTGGTGGGTTGGCGGCTGCTACCAGGCTTATCAGCTGGGCCACTCCTTCCCTGCCATACAGGTGGTCCTCTCTCAGGGGGCCAGTGAGCTCTGAGCTTTCCTCCTTTGCAGCTCTAAGCCTGCAGGTAGGCCCATCCCACTGGGCCTCCTTGCAGCCTCCGCATTGAGCCACACATCTTCCTCACTATCTTCCACCTTAGCTCCCCTGCAACGGAGCAGGCTCCAACACTTTTAAGGGTGTCCTAGCCCCTTGCCAAACCTTCTGTTGGGGATTGGCTAGGGTTCCTCAAGTGCAGCCAGCCACTCTCCAGATCCAGACCCACAGCCTCTAGGGCCTTTCTCCAAAGTTCTGGAGCAGGGGGATATTCCAGAGGGTCTGGCCTGCAGAGCTCCTGACTATGCTTTGACCTTCTGGCTATTACATCCAGGCTGTTACTCAGCCTTCCTTACTAACAATTAAACTCTAGGAATATTGCCCAGGTTCGTTCCCACTAGTTCAGAGGCATCCAGGTACACAACAACAGTCACTCTGAATGGCTCAATGAATAAGGTATCTTTTTGTAGTTTTATTTTAGGAAACTTGGATGGGGTGAAGGGTACAATGGGATACTCCAGAACTATGTATAAATAGGAAGGCACTTCACTATAGCTGAACTTTGAAAAACAAGTTCTTCTCCCAGACTCAGAATAAAATCCACTGCGAAAGATTAAAAGAACAGTTCTCCCACAACGACACTGAAAAGGGCTGACTATATGAATCTCTCAGGGTAGAAGCTACTCAGCCCAGGCTTAGCAAACAGTCTATCACAAACTAAAGGGGGCTGGTTGTTATGTACATCTCAGGAGAGGAGCTACGAATCCCAGCAATCCCAGCAATGCACAGTCCCAAGAGATGGAGCCAAAACAGTTAAGCCATGGATGAGACTCTATGAACTCTATTGGCTTCTTTAGTAAGGAACGGTACTCTGCTAAAAGGCATTAAATTCCCAGCATGTAAAAAGTGCTAGAGTGGATAACCAAACCTTCCTCATGCTCCTTCTTTTCTCAGGGACAGACTAGTGCAGTGTCATCAACAGCTGCAAATGCATTCTTGTCTTCGTATTCTTCAACATTTAATGCTATCTTAGCCCCACAAACTGGCAATGAGAAGTGATCCTTGCTATGGCGAGTGCTCTCGTAGTTCATTGATGTTCCTGGACTATTATTATTTATTATTATTATTATACAGTATTTATAAAGCGCCAATAGTTCGCTCAGCGCTGTACATTACAAAGGGAGACAGAACATGTGACAGAACAATACCAATACAATGCAAAACATGAGGGGATCGAGGGCCCTGCTCTTTCGAGCTTACAATCTAGGACTAAATTAATTGCCTGCCTATACTGGAGGTACAGGCAGACAGCTCTACTGAAAGTCTGCAGTCCAAAAGTCTGCAGGAGGCTGGCATTGCACCCACAATCTGCTGATTTGTGGGTGCAATGCTTTACAGCCTTCGAAGAAAAATTTTTTTAAAAGATGCATGCTTTACCACCAAAATTTTTGTAAAGGTGAGCTTAGCCTTTAAGGTGCAAAGAGATTTTTGCTATACTGTCTATGCAGTATGTATAATATTCCTTCCTTTTTAAGAGTGAAAAAATAAATACTTTTAATATTTTTTATTATAAAAACTGCAATAGATAAGTGTTTTATCAAATGACGCTGAGCAGAAATGTGTTAAAATTACTATCATGCAGTGTGTACCATATTTCTACACTTTAATGATAATTCAAATCTACCCTACTTTTTTGGACACTCCAAAGCTAGATGGGGATGTGGTTTAGCCATTGATGTCTAAAAGAAATTGTAGAATTATTGCGTATGCTGTATATGTTCACTGTAATTTTTATTTCTGAGTCAAAAATGCCTCGAATTTCCCTCTTCCAATCCAGCACTATAATTTAAACTTTATCTCTGACATAATACACTGTAATTTTTACTTCTGGATAAAAAAGTGGCTTGTCTCTTCCTCTTCAAATGCAGCCTACTAAAAAGGCTTACATGATGTGTAGCATGTCTCAGTAGAATTTGAGCTTTGTGTCTTTGACATAATCACATGTAGCACTACCCTTGAAGGAGCCGCTTGTTAATTTTGGGTTACCCGTTCTGCGCCTTGACTACAAAAACAACCTCAGCCCCTCCGACACACCTGGTTGAATAATTCACTATAAACACAATTAGCAACACTAGCATATAGGTGTCTGTTTATGACACAGAGAATAGCTGCGATTCAACGGATCTCAGCTATTCTCTGGTCATTCAAAGTTTATGACACTCAGGAGATCATGTCAGCCCTTCACTGGAGATCTGTGTTCTCCCTCCAGATTCTCCAGCCCAGAGCTGGACAATCGGAGGGACCGAAAACTAAGCAGAGACAATTTACCTCTGCTTAGTAAACTGATCTTTTACTGTAATCTCGCGAGATTATAGTAAAATCAGCCGTTTTCCACAGTTTGTAGACCGTTCTCCAGCGTTCCAGCGTTTGGAGATCGTTCTTCCTTCGTTCGGAGAACTGCTTCATAAACTGCATTCACAGGAGAACTGTGTTCTCCGAGAATGCCGGAGAACTGAGCAGCGATCTATTACCGCTGGTTCATAAACGGACACCATAGTACCTTTTACCTTACTGTAGTATATTGGCAATAGACGAACGCAGATCTGCTTAGTGGCAGACACTATACTCTATAATTAAGAACTTGCATAATTGACGATATTAAACAGAGTTTAAGCGGGGAAATTAAAGTGCAGCTTACTAAGCAAAGTAAAACTGCTCTCAGGTATTAAAGGTAAAACACGTATCTATATAATTAGCTCAATATCAATAGCAGAAAAATCAATATGTGAATATGTAAATAAGTAAATCAATGATCAGCAACACAACTGTACTCTAAACGTGTCTAAAGGATTAGCAGTTTCCTAGTGGCTTTAATTGCACTAAAAAAAAATGAGATAAATGGGGTACCCTTTTTAATGGCAACAAACTGGGTCCCAGGACAGTTACGGTTATAGGGCAGTCTTTAGTCCTAAATCTTTACTGGCTAATCGTTGGAACTTGTTGGCATGTGTTGTGGCTGTGAATAAGGCCTGGAGGCAGTATTAGGGCTAAAGAATAATGAAGTGGACAGTTCCTAAAGGCTCAGCCCCGAGCAGCAGTATGGATAGCAGCCAACAGGTCCTCTCACCAGGCCCAGTGAAACTGCAGCAGCTCCTGTCCATGGTGTAGCACGTCTGTAGCCCGACGGTAGCTCAGTCCTTGCTTTCTCTGATGGCTTTTGGGCAATGTGGTTCTCTCTCCACTCCCAGGTGCACGGAAAAGGGGACTCCAGTGGCTTGGTCCCTGACTCTGTTGGCGTTCCCCAGCAAAGAATTTGCTCTTTTCTGTCCCTGGCAGCACTGGCCCTCTTTCTCCCA
Source organism: Staurois parvus (assembly GCF_062004578.1). Lineage (NCBI taxonomy): Eukaryota > Metazoa > Chordata > Amphibia > Anura > Ranidae > Staurois > Staurois parvus. The sequence continues at coordinate 1,982,345 of NW_028320549.1, forward strand.
GGCTCCAGGCTATCTCTCCCTCCTGGGCTGCAGGGTTTTGTGGGGGCTGCAGTTTGCTCCTTTAAGGTTAAATGCGGCTGCTTTCACCTGGGACTACATGTCCCATAGTCCTCTTTGGTTGGTCTCACCACTGCAACCAATGAGAGAGAAGGGGAGGAAGGAAACAGAGTGGGTGGTGAGAAGGGCAGTGCTCCTTGCTGTGAGGAAGGGGGGAGGAAAGGAGCCTGCAGCCATGATCTGTCTCCCTGTAATGCTGCCAGTCCGGTCCCTGTTAGACGTTGCTAATTGATTATTCCTAATATACCAGTGTTCTTCTTTTATGCATTAACTGGGATTGTATATCCCAAACCCATTATTCCTGTAGCCTACTCTTTTGAACAAGTCTAGGCATTATTATTCTATTCTGTTGAAATAGGTCTGAGTGTCAGTGGTGTTGGGAGGCTTGCAAGGTCAGGGCAACCACTGGGGATAAGTATTATCAAGCGGCCCCTGCGGGGGTAATGCTACATAAGCCTAAGGATAATATACCAGATAAGGATAATGTAATAAAAAATGTATTACACATACAAATTATGTGATGTCAGAATATGGTGTCGTTGATGCTGTCCTAGCAACCTATAATGGAGGGCCCTCTTCCCACCAAATGGTATGTAGTACACTTTGTTTGTATTGGTACATGTCCCACGTGTTAGTGCCCAGCTCCCCATGCCCTTTGTGTATCAATCCCTTGACTATTATCCATGAAATTGGAAAGAATTGATTTTCAAGATTCACCTCCCATGGGGTTTGTATTTAGGTTCGCAGTTTGCCAGTTTTAGAAAGAGTTTGAAGAGCATTCCCACAGATCAAACCCAGGCAGGTTTGCCTATTGCCACTGAGCACATAAAATGAAAGAAAATTGATTTTCATGCCTTCCAACTTTCAGAGGCAGGAAAGAGGGACACATATAGCACAAAGTATGCAGGCAGAAAACATGTTCATATCAAGCCCTCAGTAATGTTTTTCACCACGTCTTTCTTTTATTTTGGTATTTCGAAATAACTAGATAAAAGGTTTGATAGTTGAATAATATTTTTTGTGGAGATTTAAACATCAGTTCAAAGATGGATCAACCGAGGAAGAAAGAAGTATAGGGGGGGTTGGTTCCAAAAGAAGGAAGTCCCTCTAAATGGGAGACAGTTGGGGGCAATAGAGTTGATACTGTTTAAAAAAAGGCTTAAAGATTACATTTGCCCTTTTTTTCTAAATTAAATCTTACTCATGTACTAATATACCATTAGTGTACCTCTGTTGCAGAAAAGAAAAAGCTTTCTTTGTCTTTTAGGATAGGCATCACCTCAGCCTCCAGTGTCCTGTAGAAAAATCCTCTATTACCATCCTGGAATCTGGTATTTGGGACGGAATAAAACCATTGACCTCACTAGCACACACCGTGCACCTGCCCTCCCCCTACAGGAGATTACTCCCACCTGCCTCGCAGTTACATGCTTTTCCAATGCAAGTATTATCAGTGAGAATCTCCCTCTATACATTGCCATTGATTGTTTTACACCTTCTTCTTGCATAGATCGTTCATTTGGCAGAGTGTGCAGGAACTGAGCAATCACATAATAGCCTATGTGGAGCAGAGCTGTAGTATTGAAAACAGAAGTGTGTCCCTGAATGTCTGTAAAACTCACCATACTGCACAGAAAACATGCTTTGCCGTACATTTTTGAAACGCACTGCAAACATGCATCACACTGCAATGTCATTAAATGTTCATTGCACCCCAAGAGTGGTTAGCACACGTGCGTGTACTGTGTGAAAAATGCGTTGCAAGTGCACCAAAAAGCATGGCAAAAAATGTGCAAAAAGTTCTGGAGCTTCTTTGGGGTGTTTGTCATGTGCAGGGCAGCCCATTCAAGTGAATGGGCTGTCCTATGTATAATAGGAGGAGAAATGCTCAAAACTGCCCTCCAAAAAATGCGAGAATCCTACTATGCGAGTTCCCACTATGCGGAGATATGGACATGACTTGACAGCTGAGTGTCTCTGTTCATTCCCTCCTATGTCCTTTTATAAAGAAGGCCATATACTATGCAATCTGATTGTACAATCTCTGCACAATTTGCCTTAGATTTACCAAAACCATAGAATAGGAGGACCCACCTAAACAATCCATTCAATTTGTATCAAATCAGACAGGCCCTGGCATTACATAGCTGATGGTAGATCTAAAGGAGATTGTACAATCATATTGTATAGTGTATGGTCAGCTTAGGGGAAGAAGTAGGAAAGTGCATGGAAATAAAACAAGAGGCGGCATGGAAATGAGGGAGGTGTGATCTAGAGTGGTAATACATGCTCTATTCTGTGATGCACTAGGTCAGTACATGATGGGAAATGATCTACAGAAAGTGATGGAAGCAGAATTTTTTTTTTTATTAATTTAAAACTGAAATGTGAAAATTAAAAGCTGCCATGGACGAGGTACGTGAGAGATAAGCTCATTGGGAAGACTTGGGCAGAAAAGACATTAGAAAAGGCTTCCATTTATTATGAAAAGTGAAATTCTGCCTGGAAAGGTGAACTTAGCCTTTGTTATTCATGAATGTAGCTTCTGATTGCTTTTAACACATAATTGTTGATGTAGCTGGCACAGCAAGAGGACTTGAATGCATCTTAGCCCTGTCTGTATGTGGTTGTTTGTATGAACATGGGTATAATTAAAAGAATAATTAGCAGGAAACTCATTGGTTTTAACAGCTGCCATGTACTAGGTAATTGCAGTAATATACATTTCTATAAACTGCTATTTGCCATGAAAGAAAGTATTTCTGTGTAGGTTATTTGTTTTCTTCCTAATAACATGGTTCTAGCATATATAGTATGTGTTTAGGTTAGGTATGTGTTTATAGCAACCAGTTGTTAGTATTAAAAATAACTAGAATTACACAAAATTGGCTTGTGGAATTATATGGAATTGGTCTGTAGAGGGTTAGGAGGAGTAATATTTACAAATACGCAATACTGAAAAAATGGTATTTCAATGTTTTAAAAATACATTTTTCTTTAAAGTGGTGCAGTTACACTTGTGATATCCAATGAAAGAATTACACCGTTCCAGGTGAACAAGCCATCCACTTCATTTAGACTCCATTGTGGGTGCATGCCTCGGCTCGCCACCGCCACATCACTGAATTAAAAGGATCGGCTGCATACCACTGTAGAGCTGCTTAAACCGTTTATTCCATCACCGCTCCAGAAGAAGAAAGCACACAATGATAAGAAACAGGGAAGCTGCTGTTAACACATTTCAAACAATTGTGCTTATTCATAAAACCAGTTCTGAATAAGCACAATTATGTGTGAAACGCGTTAGCAGCTTCTTTGTGTCTTATAATTGTGTGCTGTCTTCATCTGGAGCAGTGATGGAATAAATGATTTCAGCAGCTCTACAGTGGTGTGCAGCTGATCCTTTTAATTCTACACTTGTGATATACTGTATCCAGCCCCAGCCCCCTCCCCTGCAAGTATTATACTTACCTTTCCCTAAACCAGGTATCTCCCACATAGCTGCTGTTCAGCTTATGGTTTTACCTGGGCACTACCCTCATACGACACTCTCCATTCAATCCTATGAAATGTTCATTATTTGCTTTCCATTCCTGCCTCCTGGTCCTGGGGATCACCTGGCTTCTCTGTCAGTCTGGGGCTATTGAAAGAGGCAGGGCTCTTCAGGACAGACATGCTGTGGAGGAGATTTATTAACTCCTTTTGCTCTTCTGAAAACGAACCCAAAAGTCAGGAGTGGAACTATAGGGGTCACAGGGTCACAACTGTAACCTGGGACCATGCTCTAGGGGGCCCGTGTGGCTCCCAAGTACACCTGGATAGGGGGGGGGGCGGTGGGGGCAGCATATAAAGGAACCGATCCTCTTCATTTTCCTCCTATAGCCACTGAAATCCGTTTCTCCTCCTCTTCTTCCCACAGCCATTCAGAAACTGCAGATGATCAGATATGGTGTCATAAAAGTTTCTTTTCTATAAGGAACCAATGTTTTTAAATATTCTAAAAAATGTTTAGATAACAAACATAGTAGGGCTTTCTCAAATTTGACTGTCAAAGTAAAAATACACTTTAACATTTTTTACTTGCTTTCCTTGTGGTTATTACCTATAGATCTTCTGAATTAAAGGTCCTTGCAGTGAAAGAATTGTTGTCCTTTGTGCAGGGCAAAGCCATCCTCAGAACAAATCATGTTTTCCTCCCTGTGGTAATTTCATAGAACCCAGGAGGTAGTCCTACCATTATTCTCAAAACAGAATTGGTCTCTCTGGATGTATATAAATGTATACTCTGATGCATCAAAAATAGCAGTCGCTTCAGGAAGTCAAACGCCTGTTCATTTTGTTTACAGACTCCAACAAAGGCCGAAAGGCATTGTCTGTTGGAATTGTATTGCATTTGTTACAGCCTATGCCTCAACAGGTAAGATTTGTCACCTGATGATCACAGCACATGATCTGTTCACCGTACATATTTCAGCTGAGAATGCTGGGGCTTTAGCTGAGCAGATATGCAGTGCATGTACCTTATATGCAGGATATGCAGGAGCTTCGACTCTTGTACCTCTCCCGTCAATATCAGGTCTTCAAGAGGACGTTTCTTAAAGCAGTAGTCCCTCCCTAGGTAACATCTTCCTCGTCTCTCTAGTCAACTTTCCTAGTGAATGATTTTGGAAAGCAACGTATTACCTGATCATTTGTTTTCTAGGAATCCTCCAGGAACGTGGAATTCCAGCCCTTATTATCTTTTCTTCTGTATATTTAAGAGTCTTGGTTAAGATAGCTCCTGGGAGGCATTCTAAAATTTCTAGTCTTATGTTTTTTTCTGCAGGTGGGCAAAGCCACCTCTCTAGTCAATCGCCCTGGTGTATTCCTATAAAAAGAAGTTATTAGGTAAAATCAAGTTTTTTTTTATTGGAGCTAAACTAAACATAAGGCAGGTAAAAAAACACCAATTAATCAACTCTGTGTAGAGTTCCTGTCCTACGTTGGAGTATCCCGAATTACACTTAGTGTTGTTTGCAGCTAAGCTGTAACCAGCTCTGGACTCTTTGGTTCTCAAAAGTGCAGTGTTGATTGCTGCTGCCTTTTTCTATTGAGGAGGTTCCAGTAATCAGTGTGGAAAGCACAATCACTGAGTTATGAATATGTGTCTGGTACAACAAATTGCTGAGTTCTTTGCATTTTTGAGATACAGACGTACCTCGGTTTACGAATTTAATTCATTCTGCGGGACTTTTCATATTGCAAAAAATTAATAAACTGAAACACGGTTTCCCATAGGAATGCATTGAAAACCAATTAATCCGTTCTGGAGGTCAGAAAAAAGTAAAAAAAGGTTTTATCTGTTCAAAACTCTTTATAAAGTGCACTTTAAAGGCATAAATACTGTACAGGGACATAATTAAAAATTAGTTTGTAAATGCATTGAAAACCAATGAATCCGTTCTGGAGGTCAGAAAAAAGTAAAAAAAAGTTTTATCTGTTCAAAACTCTTTATACAGTGCACTTTAAAGACATAAAGGGACATGATTACAAAACAAATTTGTAAATGCATTTAAAACCAATTAATCCATTGCGGAGGTCAGAAAAAAGTCAAAAAAAGTTTTATCTGTTCAAAACTCTTTATAAAGTGCACTTTAAAGGCATAGTACTCTACAGGGACATGATTAAAAAAAAATTTGTAAATGCATTGAAAACCAATTAAACCTTTTCGTATTGTGAAAAAAATTTGTAAACGGAGGCATTATTTTCAATGGATTTTCATTCGTAAACTGAAAATTACGTTAACCGAGGCTTTCGTAAACTGCAGTATGCCTGTATTACATGTTTGAGAACTTTTTTTCTTTCCCATGTGGGCATTCTGGAGAGGATGTTGATGTGGAATGGGTTTTTTTATTTTGGCCTTACCTTAGCAAGTGGCATGTGCTGGAGGCTGGGAGCTCCTCTGCTGGAGGGAGCAGGACTAAAGGTTGACTGCGTGGAAGGAGCATTTCACCCCTTCAGTCTCCTCTTCACCTCACCCCTTCAGTCTCCTCTCGCATTACTAACCTACTAAGTGACATATCGGCATGGATGTCACTCTACTTCCTCAAACTCAATCTTTCCAAAGCTGACCTCTTAGCATTCCCTCCAGCCTGTGCCACCTCCCCTGACTTCTCCATCAAGATCAATAACACAATCATCAGTCCCTCCCCTCATGCCAGGGTACTAGGTGTAATCCTCGACTCCCATCTGTCCTTTCAGCCCCAAATCCAATCACTATCAAAATCTTGTAGACTTCACCTCCACAAAATCTCCAAGATACGCCCATTCCTAACCTCGGAAACCACTAAGCAACTTATTCACTCCCTTGTTATATCTCGCCTTGACTATTGTAACTCCCTCCTCATTGGCCTACCTCATCGCAGGCTATCCCCACTACAGTCTATCATAAATGCTGCTGCCAGACTCATCCACCTTACTAACCGTTCTGTATCTGCCACCCCTCTCTGCCTATCCCTCCACTGGCTTCCAATTGCTCAACGGATAAAATTCAAAACACTACCAATAACGTATAAAGCCATTTATAACACTGCCCCAAATTACATCACCGATCTTGTCTCTAAATATCACCCAAACCGCACTCTCCGCTCCTCGCAAGACCTCCTACTCTCTAGCTCCCTTGTCTCCTCCTCCCATGCTTGTCTCCAGGTCTTCTCCAGAGCTTCCCCCATCCTCTGGAACTCTCTACCCCAATTTATCAGACTATCGCTTACTCTGCTCACTTTTAGGCGATCTCTGAAAACCTATCTCTTCAGGGAAGCCTTTCCTGCCCTCAGCTAATAATGGAATCTTCTACTCTTCCAACCAGTCCATCCCCCACAGTTACTACCTTTTGTAACACTAGCCCCTCCCTCCTAGATTGTAAGCTCCAAGGAGCAGGGCCCTCAAATCCCTCTTGTATTGAACTGTATTGTTGCTGTATTGTCTCCCGTTATATTGTAAAGCGCTGAGAAAACTGTTGGCGCTATATAAATCCTGTATTATAATAATAAGAGACCTTCTTATAGAAGAGAGACTTTTATGACGGCATATCTGATCATCTTTGGTCTCAGGACACAGCCCTATAGAAGTCAGTGGGGCTGTACTGTACAGGCACGGCAAGGACAGCAAAGACTTATGGCACTGGATGTAAACACAAACCACAGCCACTGAATCGAGGGAAGCATACTGTACATAGGTAGAGGGTGGGTTCAGCTGGGTCAAGGGAAAAGGGCAAAAGGGATAAATGCAATTTATTTTAAAGTGAACTCTTGGCTTACTTAGTTTGACAAAGTATCAGTGTATCACTGTGTAAGTGACCATAGTAACTACAGATGTGACTGGCTGGACCTCAGCCAGACCTGCTTAGTGTTATTTTGATGGGATTTACTTTACTTCTTCTCACTAAGCCTTAACAAAGTTAAAAAAATGTCAGTCTTAATCCCCCCCCCCCCCCACCACTGAAATATTTAACGTCAGCTCTAGCTCTGGTGACAGCGCTAAAATTTTACATTTCCTCTCATTTTATCCCAGTGGCTGCACATATTCATTTATAGGGTTCTGAGGTTCTGTGTTGAGAGCATGCTCAGGCATCACTACGTAAGTGATTTCTGCTAGCATCTGAGTCCTGTACCAGGTGGCTACTCTGTTGCTTATTGAACACAGGAGGTTGCACTCTTGACAGGGATGCCATTCAGAGAACACTTTGCATTTTCTCAATGAATGCAAAGCATTCTCTGGTTGAAGGAGATGGGGAAGTAATATCTCCTCCTCATCGAACCAGAGAATGCTTTGCATTCATTGAGAACATGCAAAGTGTTCTGTGAACAGTGCCCATGCTGAGTGGGCAACCTCCTGTATTCAATAAGCAGAAGGGCACTAGTGGTGAGCACTATAGTAGTGGTGCCTAACTACAACACATGCATACTTACTATGGTCCAAGCTGGACCAATGTAACTATGTAAAATTATGCATATCTGGACTTCAGCTTTAATAAAGAATATCAGGTATGGATATACGAAGGGTCTTCAAAAAGTTTTTGCACTTTTATATATATAATAGAGTTTAGAAAAAGAGTGGAAACATTTCGAAGAACCCTCGTATTATACATAGTTACATTGGTCCAGCTTTGACCAATGTAACTATGTATGTTCCATACCTGGCTGATGCCCATAGAAGCTGGAAATCACTGAAGTAGACATTGCTACTCCAGTGAAACCACTTGAAGACAGGAGGCTGGCCGCTAGACATTATTTGGCTAAATGCAAAGCATTCCCTGTTTGAACGAGAGAGTAGGGTGGTGATGTCATACTGATTGAACGAAGTGGAGAGTGGGGTGGTGATGTCATACTGATTGAATGAGGTGGAGAGTGGGGTGGTGATGTCATACTGATTGAATGAGGTGGAGAGTGGGGTGGTGATGTCATACTTTCCATCTCATTCAATCAGAGAGCACCTTGCATTCATTCAGAAAGTGCAGAGAATTCTTTGAATGGTACCTGTGTCGAGTCGCTGATGTCCTTTGTTCAGACTGCAGAAAGCCAGCTGCTCAGTATGAGACCCAGCAGCAAGTGGAGCATTGGTGTCTAATTCAGTTATTTCCAGCTTCCAGTGGCATTGACCAAACCTAGAATATACATAGTTATATAGTTAGTCAAGTTGAAAAAAAGACACAGGTCCATCTAGTTCAACCAATAGAAAAAAATAGAAAACCTCCATATACACTATCCTATACCCACAGTTGATCCAGAGGAAGGTAAAAATCCTAATAAAGCATGATCCATTTTGCTCCAGTGGGAAGGTTAGGAAAGCATCCTGCTCTTTTTTAATACCATTTACTGAGCTGGCCAGAACTAGTTCTTGAGGGAGTCTATTCAACCTTTTCACAGATCATGCTGTGGAAGCTTTTTCATATATGGAGGTTAAATCTCTTTTCCTTCAGAGTGCCTCCTCTGTAATGACCTGAAAGTGAATAACTCGACACCTAGTTCTCTACAGTATGTGGGCCATATATTTATACAGAGTGATCATATCCACCCTAAATTGATGCTTCTTAAGAAAGAATAAAGTCAGTACAGCTAATTTTTCCTCATAGCTGAGCTACTCCATACCTCTTATCAGTTTGGTTGCCCTTCTCTGCACTTTCTCCAGTTTTCCAATTTTTTTTTTTAACTGGTGCCCAAAACTGAACTTCTTATCGCATATGAGGTCTTAGTAATGATTTATATAGGGGTAAAATGATGTCTCTCTTTCTTGAGTCTATATCTCTTTTCATATAAGAAAGTGTTGTAGCAGTACACCCAAGAGGGTCGCTGATTGATGATGATTAAATGTAGTAAAAGCAAAGTCACGGCACCTCTCCGGATAACAGCAACACAGATGATGATGATGATAATGACCAAAGTTCAATTCCTACCTTGTATACAGCTCTTCACTGTCCTGTAGATAGTGCTTCTTGATCTTGGAGACTAGAAGGACTGGCCAAGTCAGGGACACTGTAAAGGATGTACCCTGAAAAGTTACACTGCCCCCTATATCTTTAAAGCACCAGTGTCACCTGGATCAGTAAACAGTCTTTTACTCTCGAGGCCACTGAATAGCTGCCCAGACTTAGCTTCCTGTTGCCTTCTCTTGAAATGTTAGTGGACTGGATCATCAAGGGAGAAGTCTCAAGGGTGCCTTTGTAGTTGCAGAGGTGGGCCCCTGGCTGTACCACAGCTGGGACCTTGATGAGCAACAATGTAGATCAGCAGCAAGACCTTTCAGAGATGGCAACTTTCGCAGCTAGTGAATCAGCTTGAGGCAAGAGAGTTAGCACATGCCCCCCCAACTGTTTATACCCTTCCCCATCGTGCCCCAGTAGCTTGAACATTCTACTGGGATAGCTGGGAGAAATATGTATATTCATAACTCAACCTGGCAGGGAAACCTCATACTATAGCCAGTGACACCAGTGAACCCTACTGCAACAGTGAGAACTCCAATGAGCTTAGGGAGAAACCAAGTGCACAACTAAACAAATCAAAACTGGGATGACTACCACCCAGCCAAAAACTAAATTTTCCTATCAACTAGCAACCTATGGAGAGTGCTACAGTATTTTGCTTGCTTTATAAACTGCAAATTGGCATTCCATGATATGATTACATTTGTGAGCTACCAGAATACCCAGATCCTATTCCACCATTGACCTTTACAGCTGTTCTTCTCCTAGAATGTACAGTTGTGGCCAAAATTATTCAACCCCCAATGCTGTAAAGGGGTTTAGGGACTATAGTGTACATTTGGAATTGTATTCAGAATCAAATCCTACAAGGACGTTGTAACTACCCAAATGCAACTAAAATGACATCAATTGTTTATGTAATACAGTAGTAAATGGTTCTTATGTGGTTTCTTCATTGCCACAATTATTCAACCCCTTAAAGACTACCACTCTGAAGAACAGAGGTTCATACAGGTGCTTTCCATCAGGTATTGAAAACACCTGTGGATGTCACCGAGCAGCAATCAAGCATAATAAGCACCAATTAGGCAGCTTTAAAATGACTGTGATACTCAGCTCCTTCTAGACATTTACTGGTGTGGTTACAAACATGGTGAAGGCAAGAGAATGGTCCAGGAAGACAAGAGAAGAGGTGATTTCTCTTCACAGGAAGGGCAATGGCTATAAGAAGATTGCAAAGATGTTAAACATACCAAGAGACACCTTAGGAAGCATCATTCGCAAATTCAAGGCAAAGGGCACTGTTGAAACGCTACCTGGTCGTGGCAGAAAGAAGATGCTGACTTCGACTGCTGTGCGCTACCTGAAGCGTAGAGTGGAGAGAAGTCCCCGTGTGACTGCTGAGGAACTGAGAAAAGATTTGTCAGATGTGGGTACAGAAGTTTCAGCCCAGACAATAAGACGCACACTGCGTAATGAAGGCCTCCGTGCCAGAACTCCCAGGCGTACCCCCTTGCTGTCTCCAAAGAATAAGAAGAGTCGACTGCAGTATGCCAAAAGCCATGTGGACAAACCACAAAAGTTGTGGGATAGTGTTCTGTGGACTGATGAAACAAAATTAGAACTGTTTGGGCCCATGGATCAACGCTATGTTTGGAGGAGGAAGAACAAGGCCTATGATGAAAAGAACACCTTGCCTACTGTGAAGCATGGTGGAGGGTCAATCATGCTTTGGGGCTGTTTTGCTTCTGCAGGTACAGGGAAGCTTCAGCGTGTGCAAGGTACCATGAATTCTCTTCAGTACCAGGAGATATTGGATGGAAACGTGATGCAGTCCGTCACACACCTGAGGCTTGGGAGACGTTGGACCTTTCAACAGGACAATGATCCCAAGCATACCTCCAAGTCCACTAGAGCATGGTTGCAGAGGAAAGGCTGGAACATTTTGGAGTGGCCATCGCAGTCACCAGACTTAAATCCGATTGAGAACCTCTGGTGGGACTTAAAGAAAGCAGTTGCAGTGCGCAAGCCTAAGAATGTGACTGAACTGGAGGCCTTTGCCCATGAAGAATGGGCGAAGATACCCGTAGATCGCTGCAAGACACTTGTGTCAAGCTATGCTTCACGTTTAAAAGCTGTTATAACTGTAAAAGGATGCTGTACTAAGTACTAAGATTGAATGTCACTTGGGGGTTGAATAAAACTGATAATGCTGTGAGCACAGAAAAGACATTTGTGGTTATTTCATTATAACTGTTATGTTATATTTGTCTGACCTACAAGTGCCTCTTTAATGTAAATGTAAGCAAGATGACTGAATGATCAAAAGCAATGTCAAACTGGCCAAAACACTCAATTTCAGTGGGGGTTGAATAATTTTGGCCACAACTGTATGATGCATGCATGTTTTTAGCCCCCAAGTGTATAACTTTACATATATCAACATTACATTTCTTTTGCCACATAGTTGCCCAATTAAATGGTACTTTGAGGTAAGCTTGTAAGTTGGATTGTCCTGTTATTCCATTGAATAGTTTGTGTCATCTGCAAACACTGAATTACTTTTTTAATCCCAAACGCTATATAATTTATCCCAACACTGAACCTTGGGGTACACCACTAATAACCTTAGACCATTCAGAGTATGAATCATTAACCACTACTCTCTGAGAACGGTCTTTTAGCCAGTTTTCTATCCATTTACAAATGGAATTTTCTAAGCCTGTAGACTTTACCTTACATATTAGCCGTGTGTGGGGAACTGTGTCAAAGGCTTTAACAAAATCCAAGTATACTATGTCCACATGTTTTTGCTTAATTTCCTATAAAAAGAAGTCAGATTTGTTTAATAGCTTCGGCCTTTCGTGAATCCATACTGACTATTGCTTAAAATATTGTTTTCTAGCAAAAACTCTTTTATGCGATCTTTTAACCACGCTATAGCCGAATGACGGGTACAGCATGGTTGTCCAGTTCTGGAAAGGCGTCATATGACATCCTCCCAGAACGCAAGCCTCCCAGCCGCACGCAGCTGGCGCTGTCAAGGACTGCTGTGTCCTGCAGACACCGTTGATCACATGACTAAGTAAAAGACCAATCACAGTGGCCTTTTACCACGTGATCATCTGTGTCCAATGACACAGCAGATCACAAAGTAGATACAGTTGGTGGTTATCAGCAGCACTTTCCTCACGCTGTCACAGTGTGAGGAAAGTACTGTCAATAACCGGCAAATGTCACAGAGGACATCTGCACTGACAATCAGTGCCACCCAGCAGTGCCTAGCAGTGCCACCCATCAGTGCAGCATCATCAGTGCCTCCTCATCAATGCCCACCGGTGCTACCTCATCAGTGCAGCCTATCCGTGCCCATCAGTGCTGCATATCAGTGCCACCTCATCAGTGCAGCCTATCAGTGCCCATCAGTGCTGCATATCTTTGCCACCTCATCAGTTCCCATCAGTGCTGCCTATCAGTGCAGCCTCATCGACACACATCAGTGAAGGAGAAAAATTACCTGTTTGCTACATTTTATAATAAAAACAAAGAATTTTTCAAATTATTTGCTCTTTTTTTGTTTATAGTGCAAAAAATAAAAACCCCAGTGGCGATTAAATACCACCAAAAAAAAGCTCTATTTGTGTGAAAAAAATTATAGCAATTTCATATGGGTACAGTGTTGCATGACTGCGCAGGCAAGTGGTTAATTAACTCTAAAGTGTATTCTGGACTATAGAAGTTAAATTAACTGGTCCTAAGTTACTATAAAAAGATGCAATCAAAAGTCAGAGCTATAAACAAAACATGCAAAGTGTTAAGCTGCATGCAATAAGTGTAGATATACAGCACAATTAAATGTATAAATCAAGTAATAAATGCAGCGCTTAATGTGTCTGAAACATATAAACCAAATAGTTCCACCATAGTTGGCGGTGCCTAATATAAGTGCTACAAAAAGCTTTCTGACTGATGTTTTGTCGTTGTCGGTACCTTAACAATGTGAGTGTTGACACTGCCCTCCGTGGAGAGATGGATGGATGGGAGTTTGACCATACCAGTGAAAGAGTGAGAGAGCACGAAGGATTCTGTGAAACGATCACATTTTGCTTTTCTATTCTTAAACAGCATAGCTTTGCAGTGAGTGTTGAATCTCTCTGCATGGTGGAAGGAAACCCATGGATGGTGTCATATTATTAAACTTGGGTGAAGGATCCTACATGGATTGCAAAGTGAACTGGATATCTGCATGTATAATTTGCACATTCTATTTGCACTTTTAATGAGATCACAGTCAAGTCGTATGTGGAGGACATTTATTCACTAATTTATATGGTGGGACATTTGGTTTTTCTGTTTCATATACTTTGAGCGTTGCATTTATTATTTGATTTTAATTACTTGGTAAAGATTTTCATCCCGTTTTAGAAATAGGCACCACATTGACCTAACGAGAATCCAGAGGTACTATGCCAGTCATTAAAGAGTCTCTAAAATATAGAAACAATGGCCTTGAAGTAACAGAGCTCAACTCCTTGAGGACAAGAGGGTGGAAGCCATCTGGTTCAGGTGCTTTACTCACCTTTATTTTGTCTAATTGTTTCGGGACCATATAACTTTTTTTTTAAATCCAAGCAACTTTTATTGTCAAGATAACAAAGAAAATGGAGCAGTACTTACAGAATCCACAATGACATTACTGCATCAACAGGATTACACATAAATAGAACAATGTGGATACGCAGATCCCGTAATGGACAGAATAATCGAAATAGTGATCAAACAAAACATAGACCACAAGGATCTAAAGCCTTCTTGACAATACCTTGCTTTTTCCTTTTTACCTTTTATTCCTTCCCGTTCAGATGTAAACATAAATGCGAGAAAGGAACAAAGTCCAAAACATGCCTTCAAACAATAATAAAAACCCACATCAACAACAACATCTGGTTCACCCGAGACATCTCATCAGAGAAAATGGGGGATGCACATGATCTGCCTTAAGGGGAGGAGTGGAGCCACACACCTGATATAAAATGTCACACCTGCAAAAGTTGGTCTGCTATCAATTGAGGAGGGACGAGCCAAGGTGTATCCAACCAACACTTCCATACCTGCTGGAACTTACGATAAGCATTGCGATGTTGGTACGTGAGTTTTTCCTGCGGGAGTAACAAATTAACATAATCTATCCATTGCTTACTAGTCAGAGGAGCCAATGATAACCAGTACCTTGCTACCAACTTCCTAGCCAGATATAAAAATCTAGATACCATAGAATACCCTTCTGGTTGGAACAGTTCTTGGTCCAGTGCCGCCAGCAGACCCTGCAAGCGAAACTAGAGAAATAAACTGGAGAACCTCACTCCAATATCTATGTAACTTGGGCAACGCCAGAGCATATGAGTGAAATCGCCGTGTTGGACCCTATACCTCGGACAATCAGGTGAATCATGCCCAACCATATCATTTTTGAGCCATTGTGAATCATTGGGGGGCTATTTCAATACTATCCCCATTAAGAACTTGAGCTCCCTCATTTTGCACTGAAGAAAGTATTTAATAAATTTGCCATCTCTTTGTCTCCGGTCACCAACTCCAAATTATCTTGCAAAGGGCCATCATGTCCAAACCTAACTTAATTACTAATAATATATTTGAAGAATTATTTTGGAGTTTGTCCTACTCTCTTTTGCAACCTGTTGTTCATTTTGAATTTTTGCAGCCTGGTCTAAGCTGGACCAATGTAACTATGTATAAAATATCTATATGTGGAATTCCTCTTTAACGATCTGTTTTCTTTGAATATTTTTATCTCCATTAAATAGCTCAAAACATAAAAAAAATTCACCAGGAGATAGAGTTGAGCAAATGTAAACCTGACAGGGTTAAAAGGATATGTTAATTCTACCCTTGCTTAAGAGAATGTACTGCTGACGTGTCAGGAACCCTCCAGCACAATTCTGATGGTAAAGTGGCAAAGATCTGAAGGTGGACTGTCTTGAGAAGGGACTTTAATTCCTCCAGACTCCACCAAGAGCCATCTGTGTGGCCTCTTCTGACATACATATGCGATATAATGGCTGTCATTACCATTACTTAATCTTACGTATTCTGGAGAAGGTTAGTGCCTGCATAATACATTGGGAGGGGAAATGATATTACGCAGTTTGTGAATTCATGAGAGTTTTGCCACGGGCCTATGAAAACACCAGCACGTTTATTATGTTCCAATTATGTGCTTCTTTTATGGCTTCATAATCGGATCTGATGAAAATGAGTGGGCGAAAATTAGGTAATACAGAGGACTCAAACAAAATTGACCTTGGACTATTTTCAATTAAACCTGTGTGACCGTGTAGGACTGTGACATGCAGCTTGGTGTACTAAGAAATCAGGTCCATTAACGGAATCATTCTATGGCCTAGCAACATAAATGATAGGAGAAAAAAATTAGGCTAAGTTTACTATGTAACTGAAAGAACAATGTCACATTATTAGTGTTCTAGCACAACCTTTCTCAGCCAATCAATCTGTTCCTCCAAAGGTTGCTAGGGGTTCCTTGAGCAATGAGCACTTTTTGTCTCTCAGACAAGTAACCACTGACAACCATGATCTTTTAAGCTACCTTAAGTGGGGACGTCTTCCAAATTAACACAAATGTTCCCATATGGAAGAAAAATATATTTGAAATATATTTAAAAAATATGCTTCCCAAAAATATTGACATTTGAAAAACTACAATGTTGGCCATATTCACAACATTTCAAATTATTTATATATATATATATATATATATATATATATATACCGTATTTGCCGGCGTATAAGACGACTTTTTGACCCTTGAAAATCTTCTCAAAAGTCGGGGGTCGTCTTATACGCCGGTACACATGTTTAGGGGGGCTGAGGCATTAAGTACAGGGGTTTGCAGGGGCTGATGTCTCTTACCTGGATCCAGTCCCACGACGATCCGGTCCAGGAAGCGCGGCGTCTCCTTCAGTTCGGCCACTGGATGTTCGTGCGGCTGCTCGGCTCCGCCTCCTCACCGGTGATTGGCCGCCAGAACTGTAGCTCAGGAAAGGCACACAGGCGGCCAATCACCGGCGAGGGGGCGGAGCCGAGCGGCCCCGCGAAAATTGAGTGCCGGAGCAGCAGGTAAGTGTTCTGTGTAGAGGTGCTGCTGCAACCACATATGCTGGCTGCAGCAGCACCATACGAGAACAGGGTCAGCAAGTCTCAGTGGGAGGAATAGTGCCCCATCATTGGTGTCACTGATACCAATGATGGGGCACTATTCCTCCCACTGACACCAACGATGGGGCACTATTCCTCCCCCCCACTGACACCAATGATGGGGCACTATTCCCCCCCCCACTGACACCAACGATGGGGCACTATTCCACCCCCTACTGACACCAATGATGGGGCACTATTCCACCCCTCACTGACACCAATGATGGGACACCATTCCTCCCACTGACATCAATGATGGGGCACTATTCCTGCCACTGATACCAATGATGGGGCACCATTCCTGCCACTGATACCAATGATGGGGCACTATTCCTGCCACTGATACCAATGATGGGGCACTATTCCTCCCACTGACACCAATGATGGGGCACTGTTCCTCCCACTGACACCAATGATGGAGCACTATTCCTCCACTGATACTAATGATAGGGCACTATTCCTGCCACTAATGCCAATGATGGGGCACTATTCCTGCCACTAATACCAATGATGGGGCACTATTCCTCACACTGACATCAATGATGGGGCACTATTCCTCCCACTGGTGTGCATTGGAAGAGGGGTAGTCTTATACGGCGAGTATAGCCCAAACACTACATTTTAGCAGGAAAAGTAGGGGGTCGTCTTATACGCCCAGTCGTCTTATACGCCGGCAAATACGGTATATACACTGCATGTTGAAATGCGTTTTTATTACAAAATATATGAAAAATAGTTTTAAAAATACATTTTAAATATACTGTAAAAAAATGCATTTCAACATGCAGTATATATATACATACATACCAGGGGCGGACTGACCATTTGGAAACTCGGGCAATGCCCGAGGGCACAGGGTCAGTTGGGGGCCCCATGAGATGCCCCAGTTACCTTTTTCATAGGCTTTTTTGAGTTAAGCAAGGCCACAGGGGCCCCATGATCCCCTATTGCCTGGGGGCCCCATGAGTTGTCAGTCCGCCCCTGATACATACACACATACACACTGCATGTTGAAATGCATTTTTTATATATTACAAAGTATATTAAAAATATTTGTAAAAATATATATTTTTTAAATATATTCTTCAGATTATTTTTCACATTAAAAAAGTCATTTTAACATATATTTTTACATATATTTGTAAAACATTCCAAAAATTTAGATTTGTATTTTTTAAAGACACAGTATATTTGAAATGTATTTTTAAAAATATTTTTCATATATTTTGTAATAAAAACACATTTCAATATGCAGTATATGTATATATATTTAGTATTTCAAATATATGTCAATATATTTGGGAAGAATATTTTTTAAATATATTTCAAATTTTTCTTCCATGTGGGTTAGGTTCATTGTTCCCACTTCCCAGCAACCACCACACTAATGTACCATGAGCTAAAGATATTGTAAATATTGGCATAGGTCTCCTAGCCCAGAGAGTTATTTTAAGGGTTCCTCCATGTTAAAAGGTTGAGAAAAGCTGGTCTAGAATCTGTCAGGTACTGTAGTTGGACAACAATACAGTAATTTGTAAGACACAACATTGTAGTTTAAAATTGTCTTTTATAACACATACGCACACACAATGAGCTAAGACTACTAGCAATGTCCCACCTTACCACCTGTTCTCTAGATCTCATTCCATATGTCTCATAATCCTCTCTTCTTATCTTTTTAAAGGTATACCTCGCAGCTGTCATATTTTTCCTACATAAACGCTTTCTGTTTGGCAGATTCTGGAAAGGATGCTTTAAAACCAACATAACTAATTAAGAAAAAAAAAGCAAACTTACCACCACCTTTGAATTTCACTTTACCTGCTATGTTCTATAATGACATCCCGGTAATGTGGAGCCAATAAGGCGAGTAATTATTATATTCCTAGGAAATATTTGATTGTTTCTTTACTACATACTTTAAAGGTTTTGGGACAATTTTATTTTTATTGATTTAAAATGTATAAATTTAAAAAAAAAATGTGTTTTATATATATTTTTTTTATATATGTACATACAATTGTTTTACAAATAGACACCAGATAGATGGCAAAGCTGCCCCTAGAAAATATTCAATGGTTCATGAGCACAAGAGAAAGATATCCAAAGTATTATGCATTTCCTTCAGGCTCCTTGCATACTAGCATATTTTTAAGCTCCTAGAAGCTGTTATTAGCATTTTTTTCTGCTCCTAGAAGCTAAATAGTATTACCCTATGTGTCCATGCACACTATTTTAGGCTATTCGTTTTTTTGAGCTTCAGCGTGTAGGAGCAGAAAAAAAATATTTTTGTAGAGTTTTCTAGAGCATTTTTCCAGCAGGAAAAAAATGCTAAACCCTCCTAAAAGCACCTAAATGCTGTTAAACGCTACTAAAACACTCCTAACAGCTTTTTTCTAGTTTTTTTCCCTCTATATATACTGTAAAAAGTAGTAAAGAGTAAGGATAGCGCCAAAAAAACCCAAAAAATTATAATAAATCTGAATACAAAAAGCAGCTAAAACCTCACCCTCAAACAAGGTAAACAGTGACATAAAATAGAAAAAAGGTAGCGCTCTAACCAAATAATATATATTCATAAAAAATCATCAACAAGAGATATATATATATATATATATATATATTATATATATATATCCAGAAAGTGAAAAAAAACAAAACTATAATCTTAATTGCAAATATAAACTAATATATAAACCAGTGTCATAAAAAAAATATATAAATCAATAAAAAACATCAAAAAAGGTGTCCAATAATGTCCTTAAATATATAATATAAAAAATATATGTGAAAAGACCTTTTTATAAGTCAATCAATTTCCAATGTGCAATATAATGAAGAAAAAATGTTTAACTTCAGTGCTCCAAACTATTAATTCTTAAAATAAATGTGAAAAATCCACCACCAGATGAATTAAATAAACTCACCGAATTAAATAAACTCAACATGCCGGTCAAATTATAAACCAGCACACACGCTTTCGCTCTGGGAGCAACGATCTGCAGATTGATAGCCGGCAATAGGGAGGCAATTTAATGAACATAAATATCTTCGTGACACAAAACTCATATACTGTAAAAAAAGCTAAAAAAAAATGCTAACACTTCTAAACGCTTCTGAACGCTATTAAAACACTAATAAAACCTTGCAATAAACACTTTTACCAACATTTTTTATATCCAGTGTTTTTTGAGCTTAAAAAAACCAAAACGCTAGTGTGCATGAAGCCTAAAAGTACTTTGGACATTCAAGTATTGAAACATTCATAACAAGCACTAAATGAGTTTTAAAACAAGTTCTCACTGACCACTGTAATTGCTGGCACTGTAGAGCAATTACGCCTCCCTGCACACATTTTTTTAAACTCCTTTTCTGCTCCTAGAAGCTAAACAGTATTATCCTTTGTGTCCATGCACACTCATTTAGGCTAGTAGTGTTTTTCAATCTTCAGCGTTTAGGAGCAGAAAAAAGGGTTTTTGGGAGCGTTTTTTCAGCTGAAAAAAATGCTGAATGCTCCTAAATAATGCTAAAATGCTCCTAACAGCTTTTTTCTAGCTTTGTTATTTTTCTACATATATTGTAAAAATGCTAATAATACCCCAACACTCTTGAATGCTTCTAAACGCTGCTAAAACACTAATACAAGCTGGCACTTAAACGCTATTATCAGCGTTTTTCATCCAGCTTTTTTTTTCTAGTGTTCTTTGAGCATAGAGTCTAAGTCCCATTTCTCATATTTAGCTGAGTGCAGCTCCATCAGTCAAAATAATATGTTCCAAGATTCCTCTGCAATGTTTTTTCACTGTTAAGTTTGTTTTAAAAAGCTTACCCTCTAATCTGTATGTGGCAGATTGCCTTTCAACACACTCTTTATGACAGTTTAGGGATTGGATTGGTAAAGTGTGAGCTTCCTGAGGACGCCATAATGGCGAAACATGTTGAGGCGGGATGATGTGTGTCATTTCTGGTACCGTGGTGACGCCACTTCTGGTTTCCGGGCTTTGGATTGCACGCTGACTCCAGAGAGCAGAGCGCGGTGGTTGAGTGCTTTTGGGCTGTGTGTATTGGTGCCGAGATACTAGGAACCTTACAATGTGAGTGTGTAGCTTTTTCAAGTATTACATGTGCACTTTATTCAATAAATATTGCACTTTGAATATATTTATCTTTTGGTGCGGATTGATTGTTTCCTGAGAGAGAGTTATAACGGCACACCGATGAAGGACCATCCAAAATGGGGTAATGTGTGAACCTGTGAACCAGACCATTTAAGAGTCTATCCAAGTATTTATAAAGCACTGTATGACCTTCTTTTTGGTACGGGGTCATATGCCTGTGGTGAGTGCATTTGTGTGTAACACGTGGTGGAGAGGAGTAGAGGATATGTATAGGGCGCATCAATGGAGGAGGCTGTGGACCGAGAGATGTTAGCCTGGGATGGAGGAGACACTGGACAACAGGCACCGGGCAGCACTTCTAGGAGTTGAAACAAACTCTGTATATGGAAGAGGATAGAGCAGGAAGGAGCTTCTAAGTGCAGTATATCCAAAAGAATCTTTAATAAAAATGGTTAGAAACACTTACAAACTCGTAGTTAAAACAGGTTCAACAAAATCGTCAGAGTGCAGAGGCTCAATCCACCATGCGAGAACCCCCTGTGCCAGCCAGCAGCTGCAGGGGGAGCTGAGGATCAGAAGTCCAAGATGGCTGTCCCAAGCTCCGGGATCGCTGGAACACACGCTAGAGCACACACTGTCCAGAAGACCACAACCGGAAGTGATGTGGGTTAGGAATGGGCATGGAACGGTGACGCAGTGGTAATGCGCATGGTGATGCGCAGAGCACCTTCTTCAAGACCCAAGTGGTGGGTCACTGGTTTGATTTAAAGAAGAAAAGGGAAAAAACTAAAGAGAGCATTCATTCACACAGCATGGTGTGGGACTTTTTCACACTTAGTGGCTTTGGTTTAATAGGAGAGGTAAAGTCAAAGCGGGACTTTTGAGTTTTTATAATTAACCTCTTCGCGCCGGCACCTCCTGGCCCTTTAAGAGTTTCAGGAGGCGGATGGGGTTTAGGGTCATGTGACCGACGTGATTCGCCGTCATGGCGGTCACATGATCGGAAAAGGTCCCGATCTCCCCTTTTTGTGAGTCACGGACATATGTGCTGGGAGCGCGCAGGGCGCGCACTCTCAGCACATATGTATTTTCTATTTGCATGCAAATATGTGGCCGAGAGGCTGCATATTTGCTTGCGCTCGGCGTCGAGGGCTTAAAGAACAGATTTCAAGGAGTGGAAACTGCATTTATTTTTTAAACATACTACTGCATTTATTTTTTAAACATACTCCCCTGCTACATTTATACACATCCCAGCGTTTAAATAATGCCTGGAAAGTTTTCGGAATAGAAAGATTTGTCAGTACACCTGAACCATCCTAGGACAGCTTGCTTCACTTCGTCATCATTGTGTTCAACGTTCTCACAGAAAGATTTGTCTCTTGTGCAATTTCACGACAGGTTCTGAGTCGATTATCCAGGATCAGGCGCTCCACGCGCTGAATGTTCACAGGAATGACTGCTGTGGGCTGGGAACCACCATAGCTGGGATTGTCACTGATGGATGTATGGCCATCTTTGAAACATTTACACAGTTCAAATGCCTTACTGCAGCTGATCGTCTCATCAACGTACCGTGCTTGAAGTCTTCTGAAGATATCCGCGGAGTTTACGCCTTCGTCACCACACGCTGTTCCATGCATGCACTAACACTGTTGTCTGCCATCCTGATTAACGGCCTCTGGACTGGCCCGCGACACGTGTGTAATCGGCACGCTTGCCACTTACTACTGCATGTAGTGCCCCCACGCTGGCATCCCTTTGTATAGCTGTAAAATGATAAGTCCTGGTTTGATTAGAACGCCCCTCATATATGGTGTACGATTTAATGGACTTGAGCACGATTAGGTTATAGAGTGTAAAGTGCCATATCTTTCATTACTTTTTTTGCGCACAGTGATAACACACCTAAAGGGGCAGCTAAACGTTTAAAAAAAAATGAAGGTTGTTTGTAGTTGAGTTTTTATTTAACAGAGCAGGCACCCACTATAACTAATTTTATCAATGAAATTATGTAACCTATACAACCAAAAATCTAGCATTGTACATATGATTTAATTTGGCTTGTGAGCACAGTTACTGACTGGCTTTGAGGATTGCAGATGAACGATGTATACGCTTAACTACAGGGTGGACTGACTCCATAGGGAAGCTCATACAACAGTGCTGTGCTGGAGGCAGTGCCCCCAATAAAAGTCATAATATATGATCTATAGCTCAACTGTCTGTATGGGTTTAGTATGTGGACCAAGTTGGAATTTTGGTCTTACCATTGCATCTGTCTCATGCGATTGCAAATGATATTTTGGAGAAAAAGCATGCTTTGAAATACAAAGACAGAGATTAAAATGAATTTGAAGTTGGTAGGGGGCAGTTGAAGCAAAAGTAGAAATATCAATGTCGTGAAATTAGTTATTAGGAGAACAGCCACACGCATTCAAAGTAAAGAAAATCTGCTTCTTTGACTTCTTAAGTATTTTCAAATTATGTGTTTTCTGCAAAATATATTTTTTATCAGATGTATTTGTGTCTTCTTTATTTAAAGCATTTATTTAAAGCACAGCTGGTGAAAGGGGAATTTGAATCTACAATGGCAAGCCGAACAAGTTGGCTAATACCTGTTTGTAGATGAGGTTCAATGTCCGAGTTTTTAGACTGGGCAGGTGAGCCCTCTGACAAGCGGGTTGAGGATACTGCTAATGTGTGCGCCATTGGAACCGTCCACTGTTGAGGAGAGAAGAACAGCTGGAGGAAAGAGGAGACAGCACTGGCAGTGCACTTGTGACTAGCCTCTGTCAATGAAATTTTCACATTGAATAAAAGAAGGTTATATCATTGACCGATACATAAAGCTACCTGCATGAATAACAACCTGATTGTTCAATCTCTATCAGGGGCGGACTGACCATTTGGAAACTCGGGCGCTGCCCGAGGGCCCGGGGTCAGTAGGGGGCCCCATGAGATTCCCCTGGTATCTTTTTCATAGGCTTTTTTGAGTTTGGGCAAGGACACGATCCCCTATTGCCCGGGGCCCTTGAGTTGTCAGTCCATCCCTGATCTCTATATACTGTAATTCCCTTTAAAGTGTTACTAAACCCACAACAGTAAAATAAGTCTGTATATGCAGTAAAGCATGCTTGTTATACTCACTGTGGAACCCAAGGGGTTAATCCTCTGCATTGTGTAAAAAGGCTGTTTTATCCTGACTTCTCTGCCCCTCCTTTTGTTGAAATGACCACCTGATACAGACTGAATCCATAGTCACATGCACATGCTCAGTTTGCTGTGTATTGCTAGAGAGGGTTTTTCTTTTCTTGGGAGAGTGCATGTGATCAACACAGGGCCAATCAGCACTGTCCAGACAGAGGGTCAGAGGGTTCCACATCCTCCTAGTGCAGAAAGAAAACTCCTCCTACAAGCTTTAACCAGTGCTCTGCTGAAGTCACAAGACTGCTCTAACTGCTGATAAAAAAAGGTGTTTGGCAGTTTATATTTACTAAAATAATTGCATTTCCATGTTGTGTGTACTGTGGGAGAGCAGATATAGTGAATGCAGGGTCCTGGGTTTAGTAACACTAACTCTCAGTGGTCCTACTGCAGATTTACATTGTCCTAGGCTTGCCAGTGGAAAGGAATTACTGCAAGGGAAAGAGCTGAAGATGAGGTGAGCAATGTAGCCACATTTGCTTTTTTATTGGTGTGTATTGCTAAAGAGGTTTTTCTTTTCTTGGGAGGGTGCATGTGATCAGCACAGGGCCAATCAGCAGTGTCCAGACAGAGGTCATGGGTTCTACATCTTCCTAGAGCATAATTAAAACTACCCCTACAAGCTTTAACCAGTGCTCGGCTGGACACTGACAGAAGTCACAAGTCTGCTATACACTGCTGATGAGAAGGTATTTAGCATTTTATATTTACTAAAATAATTGTATTTCCATGTTGTGTGTAATGTGAGAGACCAGATATAGTGAATGCAGGGTCCGGGGTTTAGTAACACTTTAAATTTAAGAACAACTATATACTAACAGAGCCTGCCTAATCAATTTATTCAGAGGCTATCAGTTTGGGTAAGCCCTTTTTTTGTGCAATGGTTGATAAATCTTATGGACATTGTACAGTCAGATTTATAATCTGTATAGCCAGGTTCTAAACTCAATAAAAAACTTAATATGTTGCAGCTTGCCAGTCCTTAGATGTGGTGCATTAGTTTTCTTTATACATATTATTTTTCCCTTTATTTTCACCTGGTGACTCTGTCAGTACCACACTTGCTGTCCTAGGTGACAACAATCACTCTCTGTACTGTATCTTTTGAGAAGCAGTGTTGTCACCCTAGGGCAGTAAATGTGCCAGGACTACAAAGTACCTTTCCCTTTTCATTGTCTTCATAACATGGGGGAGGTGTTTTATAGTTGAACCGGGTAGGGCTGAAAATTATGTAGAATGCAGAGAATGGCACTGGATTCCTGGCAGTAGCTACACTTAGCAAACAGTTATAACACAATGTTTTCAACTGTATATTTAATAGATTTAGAACCCTTTCACACAGGTGGCCAGGGGGCAGTAAAAACAGCCAGTTGAGTTGCAGTTTTATTACGCCCAACTGCCCACCAAGGTGTTGTTGAGTTGAAAGGAAAAAGTTGCCTATTCCAGTCAATGGGGCCACGCTGGAACCACTAGCCAAGTGCTTGGTCTATGATTGCTGCATGTTTGTTCCTTTGAATATTTCCATTTGGCAAAAAACAAACAAAAAAACAGACATTCAGTAGGCAGCAGGATCACCTCCTAAATGCATGAAAACTGCACCTTAACCATTCTTTGAAAAGCATACCACCGCGGATCTCTTTTCAGAGAATGCTGTCGTTTGAACCTAGTCTAAAAGGGAGCAAACAAGAGAAGTTTGTTGTTAGGATTTGCATACACTTTTAGGCCCCTTTCACACTGATGGTCTGTCAGTTTTTCAGGCGGACCCGATCAGACCATCCATAGACTTCTATGGACTGACAGGTGTCAGCGGACAAGTGTCCACTGACACCCACCAACATCCAATTTCGATCCTGTACTCCATAAACAGACAGATGGGGATCCATTCCCCATCCGTCTGGCTGATCGGATTGGATTGACAGTCTGGTGGAAATGGGAAAGAAGCAGGCTGTGTCTGCTCTGCAGCAACGGAGCGGACACAGACCTGTCATCCGATTGCTAAGTGGGGATCAGCAGAGAGATGGTGGGTCCCCCCTTCTCAAAGGGGCCTCATTCTTGATTCATACTGTTCTACTGCTAAAGCACGCAAAAACATGTGCTTCGGCAAGCAGCTGCCCTACAATGCCATTCATCCATGATGGTAACCCAACACACCCTGGTAACAGACATGAGCTACGGCACAGCTTAACACACAGTAACACCCTACTGTGCACTGTGCTACCTAAAATTATTATTATTATACAGGATTTATATAGCACCAATAGTTTGCGCAGCACTTTACAAAATGAAGGTAGACATTACAGTTACAATACAATTTGGTACAAGAGGAAACAGAGGGTCCGGCTCGTTAGAGCTTACAATCTAGGAGGAAGGGTTGAGTGATACAAAAGGTAATAGCTGTGGGGGGATGAGCTGATGGAGGAAATAAATGGCAGTTTACTAGGTAGAAGCAGGATAGGCTTCTTTAAAGAGAAAGGTTTTCAGGGATTGTCTAAAGGTGGATAGATTAGGAGACAGCCGGACAGATTGGGGTAGGGAGTTCTATAGGATGGGAGAAGCTCAGGAGAAGTCCTGGAGGCAAGCATGGGAGGAGGTGACACAGGAACTAGAGAGCAGAAGGTCTTGGGAGGATAGAAGAGAGCGGTTTGGTTGGTATTTTGAGAGCAGGTTGGTGATGTAGCTGGGGGCAGAGTTGTGGATGGCTTTGTAAGTTGTTGTTAGTATTGTTAGTACTTAGTATGGTTTGATGTGATAGGCAGCCCATTGAAATTAATAGCCTACCTTAATGCAGCACATGCTAGCAGGGGGAAGAACATGCATTAGGGACCATGCACTACCACAGTGCAATAGTGCGAACCTAGCCTAACACAGTCATACTCCTGTGGACATCAATGTAAAGAGTGGAGAAGACGATAGGGTATGTAATGTAGAAAAAAAAAAGAATAAGATAAGATGTGACACATGAAGTGAACTACTGATTATATTTTAATGTTTTACTATGTATAGATTATGAATACCATATTTCATTATCATTTAATGTAGCTTCAACTTGACTAGACATGTTGGATGAACATAGGAGAGAACACAAAAGCGTGACTTTGTCTGCCAGCATATATCAAGATAAATGGATACCAGTGTTGGGCTTCGTGACTGTAACATATGCAAGTCTGTCATTAATTAGATCCGTAATAGACACTGATTGCTTGTCTAAGATGTACAACCCTTCAGACGTGATCCAATTATCAACACAGCAAAATGTGCTGTCATTACAGTTACTGGTCATTCCTAGTTCTGGATTTCCATTGCCTTTATTGGTGTTCTTAACAAAAATTCTCTATGATACAGAAGATGTAAATGGTTGTTTTTCAGTCCTCAGTATTTGAGAAGAGATGATCAAAACCAAAGTTTAGCCACGTGTCTACTGAAGATATATGGTAATATTTCACACGTGTTAAAATCTGCATTTATTGCTAGAAATTATTTAAAATTCCCAAAAAGTATATATTCTCTAAAAGCAAAAACTCTGGAGAATAAAATTGTTGCTGTTGCAATTTTTTTTATTGCAAGATATTTGCATAGCTATTTATCAAATGCATATTTTTAGGAAAACATACACTAAAATGAATCTTACTGACACAACACAATGGAGAAGATTTACTAAAACTGGAACGTGCAAAATTTGGTGCAGCTCTGCATAGTGACCAATCAGCGTCCAGGTTTTACTGTCAAAGTATATTTGAATAAGCTGAATAATAATAACAAGCTAATATAATACCCAATATTAGGTAAAATATAAAAGATGATAATGAGTTGAGTAATAGATACCAAATATGTCAAGTCTTAAAATTGTATGCGTCTGTGATTTTGGGAAAAACTTTGGTAGCCAAAATTATATAGCCCTAGAATTATTGCTTTCACAAAGACATTCATGGCGATACCTGACATGTGGCGCAATTACTGTTTACATATACATGCAGGACCTATGCGTACATTTGCATTTGTGTGTATGTTAGGGGGGAGATGGGTGTGTTATTAAAATGTTTCTATTCTTTTTATTTATTTTATTAAATTACATTTTTAGGCACTCCTTAATGTTTTAAAAAAGTGCAGTCGCTTTGATCTGAAAGTCCTTCACCACCTGGTAAAATCCACACCAAGCTCTTGGCTACAATAACAGCTGCGATCTTGCTTTAGGGCTGGTTCACACCATACCTGCACAGGAATCGCACAGGAACCTGCTGTGATTTCCTGTGCAATTCACACCGTATGCAAAACACACTCCATTTTCAATCAGCAGCGGGTGTCAGTACAAAGTTAAGGACACCCAAAACGCAGACGACAAATACAGTTGTGTTCAAAATAATAGCAGTCAGACATCACTAACCTGATCAATCACTGTTTTTGGTAGAAATGATATTTCTACATGGCAAATAATTTACTAGCAGGTGTAGTAGAGTAATAGAAATCCAACAGACCCAACAGTCATGACATGCATGCTGCTGATTCTGTCTAATTAAATCACTAATTGAAAGGGGCATGTTCAAAATAATAGCAGTGTGGAGTTCTATTAGTGAGGTCATTCATTCATTAAAAAACAGGTGGCAATTATTGCCCTTATTTAAGGAAGGAAGGCAGCAAATGTTGTACATGCTGGTTACAGTGCATTTCTCTTTGAAATTCTGAGGAAAATGGAATGTTACCTGTGAGTACTGTTACAATTAGAAGACGCCTATGTGAAGCCAAGCTGTCTGCAAGAAGCCCCCGCAAAGTCCCACTGTTGAAAAAAAGACATGCGCTGAACAGGTTACAATTTGCCAAAGAGCACATTGACTGGCCTAAAGAGAAATGGCGCAACATTTTGTGAACTGATGAAAGTAAGATTTTTCTTTTTGGGTCTAGTGGCCGGAGACAGACGACCCCCAAACACTGAATTCAAGCCACAGTACACTGTGAAGACAGTGAAGCATGGTGGTGCAAGCATCATGACATGGGGATGTTTCTCATACTACGGTGTTTGGCCTATTTATCGCATACCAGGGATCATGGATCAGTTTGAATACATCAGAATACTTGAAGAGGTCATGCTGCCTTATGCTGAAGAGGAAATGCCCTTGAAATGGGTATTCTAACAAGACAATGACCCCAAACACACCAGTAAACGTGAAACATCTTGGTTCCAGACCAACAAGATTGACGTTATGGAGTGGCCAGCCCAATCCCCGGATCTTAATCCAATAGAAAACTTGTGGGGTGACATAAAAAATGCAGTTTCTGAGGTAAAACCAAGAAATAGAGAAGAACTGTGGAATGTAGTCCAATCATCCTGGGCTGGAATACCTGTTCACAGGTGCCAGAAGTTGGTTGACTCCATGCAACACAGATGTACAGCAGTTCTCAGAAACAGTGCTTATACAACTAAATATTCATTAAGTGATTCAAAGGAAAGCAAAATCTTCAACATTTTTCAGTTTATATAGTGAATGTTTGAGTTTGTAAAGAAGAATACAAACACTGCAATTTTTTTGAACAGTCTAATATTCACTTTTCTTCAACAACACAAATTTGATCTATTTTTCTTCATGTTTTGATTTGGAATAGAATGTGTAGTGTTCCCAATGCATTTGTGTGTATGGAAATAAAAGCTATAAGAAGGATTTTGAGCTTTATTCACTTTTTTCAACACACTGCTATTATTTTGAACACAACTGTACATCGCGTTTGCACGCACCGGTTCGTATGGTACTTGCGATGGTACTATGTGGAGCCCACAGCGCATTCCTGTTTAATTCATGTGCGGGCATGGTGTGAACCGGCCCTTAATCCCTTGTATACAATGCCATTTAAAAATGTACCTAGGGATTAATCTGCTTACATTTTGCTTTCCCTGGTTCTTCCACCCATTATCAACATGCTAATGAAATTTTTAGATAAACCCTTCAGGTTTCATAATCTTATGTTATACTCTGTGCTTCTCTATGCTTGGCAGGTAGATCATGGGTGGTGGGAAGGGCTGGCAGGGTTACAAGCAGCAGGAAGGGATATCCCCCCCTTCCCTGTCGCCTTCCACAGTTTTCTCGGGCAGCAGGCAAGGGTGTGAAAATGCTGTTCCTGTAGCAAGAAATAAACCCCCTATTGTGTTTTCAATTAATTGTGCCAGATTTTTATTGCACCCCTGCCCTGCAGACTTTTCAGGTGGACAGTCATCAATGAGAGGTCACATTTTCTAACCCCTTTACCCTTCACAACCACACACACAATTAGGAAAACCCCATATACACAATCCTATACCTACAGTTGATCCAGAGGAAGGAAAAAAAAAACATGATCCAATTTGTTCCAGCAGGGAGAAAAAATTCCTTCTTGATCACCCGAGAGGCAATCGGATATTCCCTGGATCAACTTTACCTTTAAAAATTAGTATCCAGTTATATTGTGAACATTTAGGAAATAATCCAGGCTTTTCTTAAAACAATCTATTGAGCTGGCCAGAACCAGCTTTTGAGAGAATCTATTGCACAAATAATCTAATGCAAAAAAATGTGCCTCCTTGTCCTCTGTGATGACCTTAAAGTGAATAACTCTACACCAAGTTCACTATATAGACCACTTATGTATTGATACGTGTGAACATATCCCCTCTTAATCTGCTCAAGAGAGAATAAATAATAATTATTTTGCTTTTTTCTTAATTTTTTTTATTTTTACACTGTCCCTTTCTTTTTTTTATCACTTACATTGTTATCACAAGGGATGTAAATAGGCAGTGACAGGTACTCTTTTCTGAGAAATCTGGGGTCTATTAGACTCTAGATCTCTCCTCTGCCAATAAAGCATCTGATCACACCAAGATCAGTGTAATCAGATGCTTTCCCAATTTTAAAATGCTACTGTTTATATTTGGCAAAACCGAAATGATGAAATGCTCGTAGCTTCGATTTCTTAGACTATAGAGATGTTTGGAGCCATTCCGGTCTCTAATCAGCTCTATGGTCAGCTGGCGAAACCGCTGGCTGCATTCTCGGGTTCCCTGGTGGGACGAGAAAGCCTGAGAAAGCTATGGAAGGCAACAGGCTGCTTGTAAAAGCGGCTAATTAGCCACTAGGATTGCTTTTTAATAAAAGCTGAGAGCCATCTGAAAAAAATGATACCAGGATGATGCCTGTAGCTGCAACCACTCAGTCCAGTGATGTACCAGTATGTTGCTGATCCATGTTGGGCTTATATGTAACAGCAGAGAACATGGGCATATGATGAATTGGGTATGTGGACCACAATTCATTCTTTTTTTTAATGCCCATGCTGGGCGTTAGGCCCAATAAAGTTTTAAAATCAGAAACCATGATAGGTTTCCATGTGATTTGCCTGACAAGAGCTGAATTTGGGTGGGCAGCGATGTATTGTGCGTATACATTGCTCTGGCCCACAATCAATTGATACAAATCTTCAGTGAAAACAGCAGAGGGGTTAAACATTGGGGCTGGCAGGGGCTGATCCTGCTAACACTGCGTTTTTGGGAACACGATCTTACTAACAATGCTTTTTTTTTTTGGTTGATCACGAACACCAATCTGACCCGATCTCCCGTGGCTACCCTGCAGCTGCCGGCTTCAGGTGCTGCAGGGAAGCCACAGTGGCTTTTTAAAAATTTACATTCTCTCCCCATTCCTAATCTAACCCCCGCAATGCGTCCCCTGGTCACCGATTCTTTCAGCTCCACAGATCCCTTGAGGCTCCACCGATCTCTCCCCTAGGGCTCCACTGATCCCTGGAGGTTCCAGTTATCTGTCCCCTGGGGCTCTACCGATCCCCTGACACCCGTCCCCTGCTGACTGGCTCTCCCTCCTCCTGCCAGCTGCAGCTTCTGATAGGGCATACAGAGGAAGCTGTCATCAG
This sequence comes from Staurois parvus, assembly GCF_062004578.1. Lineage (NCBI taxonomy): Eukaryota > Metazoa > Chordata > Amphibia > Anura > Ranidae > Staurois > Staurois parvus. The sequence continues at coordinate 2,014,313 of NW_028320549.1, forward strand.
GAAGGAGAGTGGGGTGGGGAGGGAGGGCTGGTAAACATGTGTTTACCAACCCCCTTCCTTTCTTTGAATGGATATAGTGATCCTCTATCCATTCATCACTGAAGTATAGTAAACACTGTTTACTATACTGCAATTTTGTGAATGAATAGGAGTCTCTATACAGACTCCTATTCATTCATGTACTGTGCAGCTGGCTGCAGAGAAAAGGACTGTCTTCAGTCCCTTTCTCAGTCTCAAAAAATAGATATCAGGGGTCTGCTTAGACCTCTGATATCTCACCAAAGCCCCCTCCCCCACCCACACCCACCCAAAAAATTTCAAAATATCAAAAAATAAAATTGTAAAAAAAAATACAAAAAATAAAAATAAATCAAATGAAAAAATAAATCAAAATGAAAAACCTCCAACATACTGAGGCCTTGTTCACACAGGGCATATCACAGCATACGCCCCTGCAAGGCTGTGTTTACCTGCACAGGGATGAGCAGGTGTTCCGTCTATCCTTGTGAAGGCAGTTCCATTGATGTCAATTGGTATGTAGCAACTGCACGAACACAGCTGTTGCTCCCAATTTGACATCCATGTTGGTCTGGGTACATGTCCTTTAGCTCACTTTACCTGTGTTCGGGGTTGTGCACCCACACAGATGTCAGATTGGGAGCAGTGGTTGTGCCTGTGCAGCTGCTGCATCCCAATTGACTTGAATGAGACTGCCTGCATGGGGATGCATGGAACACCTGGGCATTCCCATGTGGGTAAACACAGCCCTCCACAGGCATACACTTTAGTGCATGAGGCCTTAGTAGCAATTTAGGAGGAATTGTGTAAGTTATGTTGTGTTTGTGTGCACTAATATTGATTTTAGTGTATTTTTAGTAAAAATGGCAACTTAATGAACATTTGCGCAACTATTGCGGGGCCTAAAAAATCAGTAGCTTTTTTTTTATTCTATAGGTTTGCTTTTAGAAAAAAATGTTTTTTTTCTTTTGGGGGGCTTTTACAAACTCTGAAAGCTGTAAGGGAAAAAATGATAACCTCAGACTTGTAGAGTAAATTGTGCCTGTTTAAAGTTTTGCGTACCTTCAGTTTTCACCATTCTACAAAAAGGAGCAATTCAAAATTTACAAATATTTGCTTTGTAATAGCTCAATACAGTTTTAACAGTTATATCTAGTAGGAATTTAACAGGGATTTTGTAAATGTTAACATGTTGACATGTATGTATCCACTAATAATGATTTTTGTGTATTTTTAGTGAAAATAGCGATTTGATGAAAATTTGTGCAACTATTGTGGGACCTAAAAAATCATTAGCACATTTTTTTTTTGTTCTGTAGGTCCTTGGTTTTCAGAAAATATATGGTTTGGGGGGGTCTTTTACAAACTCTAAATCTCTGAGGTTATCATTTTTCTCTTACTGCTTTCAGAGTAAATTGCGTTTATTTACAATTTTGTGCACCTTCAGTTTTCACCATTTCACAAAAAGCCGTAATTCAAAATGTGCAAATATTTGTTATGCGCTAGCTCAATACAGCTTTAACTTTTACATTTAGTAGGAATTTAGCAGGAATTTTGTAAATTTTGCCATTTATGTATCCACTAATAAGGATTTTAGTGTTAGTTTTTTGTGAAAATAGCCATTTGATGAACATTTGTGCAAATATCACAGAGGCTATAGAAATATGTAGCACCTTGATTTTATTCTACTGGTCCTATGCTTTCAGAAAATTTATGGTTTGGGGGGTCTTTCACAAATTCTGAAAGCTGTAAGGGAATAATAAAAAAGCAATGAAAAATTGCAAAAATGGCCTGGCTGCCTGAGTTTAAAAGGAGAGTGCAATACCTGGCGTAGTAAGGGTTAAACTCTCTGCTATCTTCCTGAGTAAAGAAGTTAAAATAAATGTCTATAATTACTTGGTAAAGACTTTGATCCCTTTTTAAATATAGGCTCTACATTGGCTTTACACCAATCCAATGGTACTATGCTGGTATACATTTTAGACTTTTTTTTGTTCAGTCTGCAGGATAATGAATCTCCTTCTCCTATCCACTGGTGGCTGTCAGAATATTAAACATTTTACGTACATGTCCTTCAATTCTTCCATAGAAATATGTTGGATGGGAAGGTGGCAACAGGGCCACACACTAAGTGGATTTCCTTCAGTTCATCAGGAATTGGACGAAATTTGCATAGTGTATGGCCAGATCCTGAAAAGGCATTAAAACAAGTCTCATACATAACAAGTTAAGCAAATACGGGCAATTACTGTATTTCATAAGCAAGTGTGAATATGCAAATTCTTGCATAAGCCCAATTGTCATGGTTTCTATTTAATACCATTTTGGGTTGCAAGTGTGGACTGTGTAAACTAAGTCTAATCTAATCTTTTTTTTAAAGCATGACCTAAATAGACTAAGTAGCTCACATGAGCTCATACTAGACCACAAATGCTCTCGCACACCATCCTTCAGGCCATTATTTCCAAAATAACAATTATTCCTGAATAGATTGACTACCAGTTTTTGGCTTGGGTGATCAGAAGCCCCAGTCTGTAGCTATTTCTCTGCCACATCGACCCCTTATGAAGCCTAATTAAGATGTTTTTTTCTTTTTCCTCCAAAGAATGCGTTACAAACCAGTGTTGACAACCAACCCTCATTTTTGCTGTAGGACTTTTACAACCAAAGAGAAATGATAATAAATTGTGCTCAGACATCTTTGGCTTCCCACTTTATATACCTACAACAATAGTACAATGACCTAAACTAGACAAAATAACGATTCTTATAGAGGAAGTTACAAAAAGTATTCATGCAGTCTTCCAAAGGTGTGCGTCAGATGTTTGCCTATACATTGACACAATACACCAAGATCTCCTGTAAAATCAGTAGGGGTGTCTGCAGATTGGATGAGGGCTATCCTCAAATTTGGGGGAGTGTTTTTCTCCTTTCTCCATCTATTTCCCCTTTTCATCTTTTTGGGTACAGGAGATCTCAGTGTCCGTCATGTCTGGCTGCAATATGAGTTGGAGACCTTTTGTCTCTTCCCACTGAACATGCAAGTGGGTTTTTTTCTGGCATTCATTTTGGAAGATGATTTCTTTAGTACATTTTAATCTATGTAGGTTTTTAACACATAATAAGACTGCATTGTTTATACCAGGGGCGGACTGACAACTCATGGGGCCCCCGGGCAATAAGGGATCATGGGCAGGGGTGGACTGACCATTGGGGAACTCGGGCACTGCCAGAGGACCTGGGGTCAGTAGGGGGCCCCATGAGATGTCCCTGGTACCTTTCATAGGCTTTTTTGGGTGCGGTTTGAGTGTGGGTGAGGACACAGGGACCCCATGATCCCCTATTGCCCGAGGCCCCATGAGTTGTCAGTCCGCCCCTGATCATGGGGCCCCTGTGTCCTTGCCCAAACTCAAAAAAGCCTAATAAAAAAGATACCAGCTGCATCACATGGGGCCCCTACTGACCCCGAGCCCTCGGACAGTGCCCGAGTTTTCAAATAGTCAGTCCGCCCCTGGTTTATACAGTATCTCACTGAAGTGAGTACACCCTTCACCCCTCACTAACAAATCACATGACACCGGGGAGAAAAAATGGCTAATTGGGCCCAATTTGGACATTTTCACTTAGGGGTGTACTCACTTTTGTTGCCAGCGGTTTGGACATTAATGGCTGTGTGTTGAGTTATTTTGAGGGGACAGCAAATTGACACTGTTATACAAGCTGTACACTCACTACTACATTGTAGCAAAATGTAATTTCTTCAGTGTTGTCACATGAAAAGATATAATAAAATATTTATAAAAATGTGAGGGCTGGACTCACTTCTGTGAGATACTGTACAAGTTACCCCTGAAGAAGGAGCCATAGTCTCCGAAACGCATTTGGTATTGATCCTTGGATCTTTGTAAACATGTAAAATCTTGAAAAAATTGTTATGTATCATGACTCTGTACGAATATATTCTAACAAGCAATCTTTTAATACAAGAAAATATTTTTTTATTATTATAACGGAATAAAGAGTATTGTACTTTTAATATATGGTGCGTTTGCCCATTTATATGGGGGAATATATTTTTTGTATACCAAGCTGGGAGAGGAGCACTAGGAAAGCCAGTTGGGATAGGAAAGGGTTCAGTGTGTAGTTTACAAATTCTTAGGTGTTGGTGGCTACATTTGTTTTCTTTTTTAGGATTTTTTCTCTTTATTTTCACCTGGTGATCCTGCCAGTAATTTTGATATTTTTTCAACTTCCATTAACAGACCAAGCTGTCCAGACAAAGTGGCAGTTAGAGTATTGAGACAAACCATTTACCACCGACAGGTGTGCTTACAATAGTCAGCTTTTATTAATTTATGTAAACTCTTTAGTCCTAAAGCAATAACTGCTATACCTGCTTAAAAAGTGATAGCTGAAGTTTGGCTTTAACTTGTAAGACAATGTTAGGGATCTAGGTATGACCAGAAATGTGTGGACTGACACAGGGAAACACAGGCTCCAGGTATAGTATAAACAATACAATTTATTAAAGACTAAACAGTACATAAACGCAGTGCAAGACTAAACATAAACACAGTGCAACCAAACCTCCAACAGATAACAATAAGAACAATACTAAACGTAGTCGGGCAGGCCAGGTCGGTAGCAAACAGGCAGGCAAGGTACAAGGAGCAGACGGAAGCATAGTCAGGAATAGCCGAGGTCAGGACAAGCAGAGTTCATGCAGAGTCAGGATTAAAGCAGAATCAGGATCAGGCAGGAAGCAGACAGGATGCAGGTACAGGGGCTCTTGGGAAACATACACCAAGGCCCTGATCACAGGCCTGGCCATTCCTCAAATACACCTGCTGTAATCAGCCTCAGGTGATGGCTCATTGCAGGAGTGAGCCTCTGGTTGCTGAGAGCACCCGCTGGCCAGCCCTGGTACTGCAGCCCACAAGGCAGGTGAGTCCCACCACCACTGGCAAGTCCATTCCTGACAGAGAAGCCCATAATTCTAGTGCACCTAACACTACCCTCACTCCAGATTTATAATGCTGCTGTCCAGAGGTGTAGACTCCTCTATCTAGAATGAATACACCTTAAGATGGAACCCAGGCTTAGAACACATGAGAGCCACTTTTGAAAAATCTGTTTGTGTCAGTCTTTATGAATTTCAGGGAGTTTTGTTTTGCATTCTGGAAAGGGAAATTTGTTGTTTCGTTAGGGCCAGACAGGCTATGATTTATTTTTATTTGTTATTTTTTATTGCTGCGAACAAGCTGCCTACGTTAACCACTTGCCCTCTGGGCATTCTGACATTGGCTAACTGACACTGACATCACTAGTGACACTAATACAGTGATCAGTGCTAAAAAATGCATTGACCCTGTACTAATAACACTGGGTAGAAAGGGGTTAACATTTGGGGCAATCAAAGGGTTAACTGTGTGCCTAACCTATGAGTAATGTATGCAATATGTGCTGTTTTACTAAAGGATGTGACCGTTTTGGTACCAGGGGCAGACTGACAACTCATGGGGCCCCCGGGCAGTAGGGGACCATGTGGCCCCTGTGTCCTTGCCCACACTCAAACCACACCCAAAAAAGCCTATGAAAGGTACCAGGGACATCTCATGGGGCCCCCTACTGACCCTGGGCCCTCGGGCAGTGCCTGAGTTTCCCAATGCTCAGTCCGCCCGTTTGGCACATCCTTGCTGACAGTAGAGAGATCTACTATATGTTGTTTACCAACACAGATCTCTCTCCTGTCGATTGCTCCGATTGGCGGGTCCCAGCCGTAAATCATTGACCGGGACCCATTAAAAGCGCACGCCCCCTACCCAGAAAAGCAGAATCACGTATGTATACACGATTCTGCACGGCCAGCCCACACTGTAGAAGTAAAGCTGTAGTGAGAGGTCGGCAAGTGGTTAAAGTTTGCAAATGCTGTGTGTGGACCTGCATAAAGAACCTCACTTGTGACTATCTACCCCAAGAGATGGCAAAACCAAAACTGATGTCATTAAAAAGTGTAAAAATTCATTAGTAAACAAACTAAACTGTAGAAACTACTATGTAGATTATTAAAAGTATATTAAGTATATAAAGTACATAGAAAATAATAGCATCATGGTCTGTTAGAAAAGTACGAATAATCCACTGTAAACATTCATTTCTTTACATCTCTGCTACTGTGTACTCTTCTTAATCAAGAAGTATTAGCGCTCTCGGAAAGGTCTATAATATTTCGCAGCTACGAAATATGGATGACGCAGACTTCTCTAGTAACTATGACACTCTGAAAAGCCCAGGGGAGGGAAAGCGCCAAGAACTCCCTATTACAGACCCTCAGCCCCACTCCATTGAACATTGCAATCACCCAACAACTGGAAAAATGAACAAGTGTCTTTCAGCTTAAGAATCAAGAGGGACAAAATGATTCATGGCTCTCAATCTGCCTGATTAAACGGGTAAAATTATCTACACATGTCTTCGCCATTGACTGATCAGGACCACGCAGCCCAAATCCCAGATCGGTTTTCTTTCAAGAAAAGACCATCCAGCTGGTTAACTTCAAAAGACACGTATGTGACAAATAACGTTTCATAGAGCTGATATAATAACTGTTTTTTTTTAAATGCCATGGCTTGCTTCTTTAAAAGTTTGGATTAAAAGAAAAAAAAACCCATGACTTTACACGTCGCTAATGTTTAAAATGATGAAATGACTGCATGTATCTGGGCAGGCTGAGCAGTGAGGCAATAGATTCGTGTATAGCAGCCTTTGTACACCAGAGAATGCTTGGGGTGGGCAGTAGAGGATTGATCTCCTAGCTGTCTGGAGGATAGACGTTCTTCCCACTGTAAGGTTCATTCTTCCCACTCATTCTGAATCTAATATAGTATCCCGCTGACCCTCAGTATAACAGAGTTCAATTACCCCCCACGAAGAAAGGCGGTCCTTCCACTGACCCCCAATGTAAAGAGGTATTTTTTATCACTGACCACCATTGTAAGGGACATTGTTTCCAACAACCCCCAATGTAACAGGGCATTCGTCTCACTGACCACCAGTGTAAGGGGTACTCTTCTAATGACAACTCATTTTAAGGAGCCCCACATTGACCACTAAAACTGGAGAAAAGTACAACCAATGTAAAGTGGCCCCACACTGGCTCCCAATGTAAGGAGGTATTACACTGGTCACTGATGTAAAGGGTGGGGGGGAAGGTACTACACTGACCGCAATGACAGGGTGCACTACATTGATCAGCAGTGTAAGGGGGCATTATAATGGCCACCAAGATAAGGGGTACTATTGCTGAACACCCATGTAGAAGGAACAGCACTGACCACTGATGTAAGAGGTACAATGACCACACATTTAGGGGGGCACTACAATTACCTCAGTGAAAGTGAGTATTACACCACCCACCAATGTAAGGGGGTGGTACAATAAACACCAATGCAAGTGGCCACTGCATGTGCCCCTAATGTACTAGAATTCTACATTGACCACCAATATAGGTGGTACTACACTAAGCCCATACAATGAAATGCTGCACTGTCCACCAATATAAAAGGGTACTTAACTGACCCCCAGTGTAAGGGGGTATTACAGTGAACCCCATTATAAAAGGACACTACAATTTTTAAATGTCTTTTCTGTCCATTATTATTAGTAAAATGCATGATTATTAGTTTAATGTCATGATTAATACTGAGAATAATTTTGTAGTACATTGAAAGGAAGTGTGAAAAATGATCTGCTGCTCTGTGTATCAAATACCCTAACAGCGTCTATGTCCCCACTATGCCTGTTTTAACCCCTAAAATCCTGTGTCTCTGTACGCACCACTGATAGTCCCATCCCCTGCTCCACTCGGGGAAGGAGGGGGGGAAGGGAGGGGTTTGGTTTACTACAATCACCCTAGGCATGGGATGACACCAATCCACTAGTGCCAAACAAACATGGCAGCTTTAATAAAAAGGGGATCAAGGTACTAACACAGTAGCTGTTGGTGATGACCATAAAAGGGGAAAAAAGCAGTTTCACCTATTTTTTTTTTTCTTGAATAATATCATGAATATGTGCCTGGTGTGTGGGAAATCACAAATTTAGCAACCCAGGCAACCATGATGAACAAATTTCATGAGTCTCTGCCAATTGGATAAATCTTCAGGCATATATTTAGGAAAATGTAACAACTGAAACTGTAATGGTGTGAAAACAGTAGTAAGCATCCAGTAGGTGTGTATGTTTACCATCTGTTGTAGTCAAGTTATTTAAGGGGTTGGTAAGGAACCACATGTGATAGAATATAATATCATACATGATAAACCAACATGGATTAATGAAAGACAGATGTCAAAAATGTTTGTATCTTCTTTGCGGACATATTACTCTGGACATCAGTAAAGTGTTTGACAATTGACATGGTTCCCTACAGAAATCTAATGTATAATTAAAGTGTTACTAAACCCACAACAGTAAAATCAGTCTGTATATTCAGTAAAGCATTCTTGTTATATTCACTGTGGAACCTAAGGGGTTAATCCTCTGCATTGTGTAAAAAGGCTGTTTGATTCTGTCTTCTTTGATCCTTCCCTTTCTCCACTGTCCCCTTCTTGTCTCCTGATAAGACATATGGTGTGGAGTCACTCTGCACATGCTCAGTTTGGTGTGCATTGCTAGAGAGGCTTTTTTTTTCTTGGAAGAGTGCATGTGATCAGCACAGGGCCAATCAGCACTGTCCAGAGAGAGGTCAGGGGTTCTGCATCCTCCTAGAGCAAAATAAAGACTCCTCCTTCAAGCTTTAACATGTGCTCTGCTGGAAACTGATAGAGGTCACGAATCTGCTCTAATTGCTGATGAGAAAAGGTATTTAGCAGTTTATATTTACTAAAATAATTGCACTTCCATGTTGTGTGTACTGTGGGAGACCGGATATAGTGGGTTTAGTAACACTTTAAAGTCTATTGGTTTATCAGGAACACTGAAGGATGAACAGCTTCTGTTCTACTAACTCTGCTCATAGCATCGTCTATTACTAACAGTCACTGAATCCTGTGAGCTGTGGGAGGATGTATAGTAGCTGTATTGTGTATTCTCAGCTATAGATAGAAATCAGATGCCCCAATAAGAATGGGTCCCTGATGTCATAGGACTCAGCCCTATTTTGCTGGTAGAAACCATATAAATGTATCACTGCCAGTGTAGTACAGCCCAATGCTGTCACTCACTTGGCCAACAAAAAGTAATAATAACAAAACTTCTGTAATTCTTTGAAACAGCCATGAGGGTTGATTTACTAAAACTGGAGAGTGCCAAATCTGGTGAAGTTGTGCATGGTAGCCAATCAGCTTCTAACTTCAGATTGTTCAATTAAGCTTTGACAATAAAACGTGGAAGCTGATTGGTTTCTTTGCAGAGCTGCATCCAGTTTTAGTAAATCAACCCCACTGTATTTCTGTTCTTTATAACACCTATGGAAAATATCAAAATTATAATGATAAAAGAAAATTCAACTTTACTGACTTTCTCCTTGAGATTGACAAAGCAAACGTGGCACCAACATCTAATGATGTTGACAGCTCTCATCTTAAATCCATTAGCACCTTTAAAGCAGTATTAAATCCAAAAGCAAACGTTTATTATATTGCAGCTTATTTATTCTTAGATTTGATGGCTGCATTTGTTTTTTAAGCTTTGTTTCCTTTATTTTCACTGGTGATCTGGAAAATAGTTGTAGATAGATTGCTAAGATTTAGATAGATAGATAGATAGATAGATAGATAGATATGATCATCAAGTGTATGGTGCATTCAACAATCTTTTAATGCAATTCTGGTTATTTAAAAGATCATTCCTTTGAGGGTGTGATATCTGATATAATCGCAAACAGCTTTCTGCACATTTTTGGAACTTTTTGCATTTAGTTGTACATAACATTAATGTGGTGAATAGCACAAAATATATATTCAATCTTCTCAGTGATAGGTGAACCATACAGATGAAGTATAATAGGAGCACAAGCAACAGGACTGAGTCCAACAGTCCAAACAAATCCAAATCTGAATTTAAAGTGAAGCTCCACCCAAAAGGGGAAGTTCTGCTTTAAGGCCTTATTAAGAATTGGCACCTTTGAGGAGTGGGTACCCAAATTTCACAGGTACCCGCTCCCACTTCGATTGCCTAGGCGATTGAAAGCGGACGTTGTCCCCCCCTACCCTCCTCGTAGTTTTCTGGGACATGTGACAGATCGCAGAAGACTACAGGACCATTGACAAAGTGCAGCACTACTCGCGCATGCACAGTTGACACCCGGCGGTGAGGCCGCAAGCTGTCACACTGAAGATGCCGGAGCTGAACATGTAGCTGTTGGATGCTGTGCCTGGGCTATGTTTTAGGAAGCCCAGGGTCATGTCCTGTGTTGCATTGCATGCATCAAACTGAGTTCCTGGACCATGAGGCTGTTGCTGCTGTCAGAGGGCCACATGCTAATGTGCTTAGAACCAAGCTTCAGAGACACTACAGAAAGAGCTTCAGTGGCAGAAAAATATAGGGCAAAGTAACAAGAAGAAGCTCACCAAGGAGCTGTGCCCTATTTTCAGTCTTCATCCATTATGAATGTAGGAGTGACCATCAAGGGATAGACTGGGCCAAGGAGGACATCACCAGAGCATCAGGGTGGTGAGAGGACTATGGGCCACTACTGAGTATCTAATTGGCTGTCAACTGTAACACTAACAGTTCTAAATTCCACTAATGATTGGGAACCAATCAGAATGGTGCCTAATGTTCCTAATCATCAATGCATGCTGGAGGCCTCATTCACAAAGTAAGTCTTCAGCTAGCAGAAGGCACTGCAGCCTGAAGATGCTGTTGTGCTATCTCTGTTTATTACTGTAATTGTTAGACACAATTACATTATTAAAAATAAACACAAATACATACAAATATAAATGTTTGACAAACTTTCACATGTTTGATCTTTTTCTTGGAAATCAATATCTGCCATATATCAATTACCCGTATGGCTAGAAATACTGAGGTATATTCCTGACACTCAATAAGACTGCAGAACCTGCTTGAATGTCTTCAGCATTACAAAATAGTCTAGTTTAATAAGACTAAATACTACTAGCTAGTTCCTGACTGTCTGAGGCTTCAATACTCGGAATCCTTGACCCTGGAACAAGCATGCTGATTAGCAAATTCACCAAGACATTTTTGAAGTTACAAGGTCGGTATGAAAACCAAGCAAAAAACAATCCTGGAAGGAATGTCAACAACAACAAGTCAACAACATCAGTCTTCATATTCTCTCAGTACAAGTTTCTGTTAAAACCAGCAGGAAAGCCAGGCAATACGCATTTCCAGAATGAAAGGCTTTTAATCATGGTAGATTTTGAACAAAAGGGATTATAGATCTGTGATCTTGCCTTCCTTAAATGTGACAAATAGATTGTGGAAATGGTCTCTTTATTTTCCCTGCCTAATCCATCATTATACTGACCAACACACAGCAGCTCAATACACAGGCTGTAATTAAATGAACACAAGCTCCACAAATAATTCCCCCCCCCCCATGGAACATTTCAGCCCAAGCTACCCGACATCTACAATTTTCCACCTTTAGCTGGATCCTCTTTGTTTATTTCCAAATGAGATATTGAAATGAAGCCAGGAACAAAATTGCAATTTCTGATAATGTTCTTCCACCAGTGTTTAATGAGAAGCTGTGCTTCTCTACTTTAATGTAGAGATAGGGTGCCCAGGAAATATTTCTGATATTAGGGACAATGGATTTGGATTTTTTTTTAAAGCACAGTAAATTGGGCATCTGAAAAACAAAAATCGATGACAGCTCAAATACAACATAATTTCACTCACACCATTTTTATTTGTAGATCCATGGGATTTAAAATTTATTCTATATAATGTAGAATCCAGCAGAACAATGAGACTGATTAGAAATAGCAAAGTATTGATCTCTGGCATTGGGATGCCGCATCATTTTCTCGCAGTCATGTGACATTTTGCCTAGGGTTGCCACCTACCCCAAACACATATTAATTATACAGGTTCTGAGGCTAATTTAATGCAGATAAGGCACTAAGTGAGTTTAATTACCACCTTAATCAGCCCCAGAGCCTGTGTAATTAATAAGTGTTCGATTTTAAAGGGATGAGGTGACAACCCTAATCTTGCTCCTTTGTGGCCAGTCTGTCATGCTCATCTTCTGGCATAAATTCCCAGCAAATCATGAAGCTGAAACATCAATGCAGGCAAGAAATTGAAAAATTTAAGGACTCACATTTTTGCTCTGGTTAAAGTCTGAGCTTCAACATGAAAATTAGACACCCAGTTCTGTTTAAAGTTTCCTTTATAAATGCCCCTTTTTCTAGTATAATATTGTTACATAGTTACATAGTTAGTCTGGCTGAAAAAAAAACAAAAGTCCATCCAGTTCAACCATAGAAAAAAAAAAGTTATAATCCTATATCCACAGTTGATCCAGAGGAAGGCAAAAAAACCCAGCAAAGCACGTTCCAGTTTGCTCCTGCTGGAGAAAAAAAAATTCCTTCCTGATCCCCCGAGAGGCAATCGGATATTCCCTGGATCAACTTTATCTATAAATGTTAGTATCCAGTTATATTCTGTGTATCTAAGAAACAATCCAGGCCTTTTTTTTGAAGCAATCCACTGAGCTGGTTAGAACCAACTCTTGAGGGAGTCTATTCCACATTTTCACAGCTCTCACTGTGAAGAAACCTTTCCGTGTTTGGAGATTACATTTTTTTTCCTCCAGACATAAAGAGTGCCCCCTTGTGCTCTGTGATGACCTCAGGGTGAATAGCTCTACACCGAGTTCACTATATGAACCACTGATGTATTTATACATGGAGATCATATCCCCCCTTAATCTCCTCTTCTCAAGAGAGAATAAATTCAGTTCCTCTAATCTTTCCTCATAGCTGATCTCCTCCATGCCTCTTATCAGTTTGGTTGCCCTTCTCTGTACTTTCTCAAGTTCCCCAATGTTCTTTTTGTGAATTGGTGCCCAAAACTGAACTGCATATTCCAGATGAGGTCTTACTAATGATTTGTACAGGGGTAGAATGATATCTCTCTCTCTCTGGAGTCTATACCTCTTTTAATACAAGAGAGGATTTTGCTCACTTTAGAAACCGCAGCTTGGCATTGCATGCCATTATTAAGCTTGTGATCTACCAAAAACACCATTGATTCCCCCAGTTGTACCCCCCCCCCCAGTATGTATGATGCATGCATATTCTCTAGCCCCCAAGTGCATAAGCTTACATTTATCAACATTAAACCTCATTTGCCACATAGTTGCCCAATTAAACAGTGCATTGAGGTCGGCTTGTAAGTTGAAGACATCCTGTAAGGACATTATTCCACTGCACAGCTTGGTGTCATCTGCAAGGACTGAAATGGGATTTTTAATCTCAGACACTATATCGTTTATAAATATATTAAAAAGTGAGGGTCCCAACAATGAACTTTGGGGTACACCACTGATGACCCCAGACCATTCAGAGTATGAATCATTAACCACTACTCTTTGAATACGATCTTTTAGCCAGTTTTCTATCCATTTATATATGGATTTTTCCAAGCCCGTAGACTTTACCTTACAAATTAGCCATGTGTGGGGAACTGTGTCAAACTCTTTTGCAAAATCCAAGTATACCACACCCAATGCCACCCCTCTGTCCAAGGTTTTGCTCACCTCCTCATAAAAAGAAATCAGATTTGTTTGACAACTTCTGTCTTTCATGAATCCATGCTGTCTGTTGCTTAAAATATTTTTTTCCAGCAAGAACGCATCTATGTGGTCTTTTATTAAACTCTCCAGTATCTTCCCAACTATAGAAGTTAAACTAACAGGTCTGTAAATACTTGGTAAAGATTTTGACCCTTTTTTAAATATTGGCACCACATTGGCCTTACGCCAATCCAGTGGTACTATGCCAGTCATTAAAGAGTCCCTAAAAATTAGAAACAATGACTTTGAAATGACAGAGCTCAATTCTTTAAGGACCCATGGGTGTATGCCATCCGGTCCAGGTGCTTTATTCACACTTGCTCTGAGATCAAGTCTCACATAGAGACAGACACCACCACCTTTCCTATTTACTCTGTCTCTCCAAAAGAGAACATAGCCAGGAATATTAATGGCCCAGTCATGCGAAGAATGAAGCCAAGATTCAGCAATACCAATTAAATCATAGTTCTCTTCATGCAACAAAGCTTCCAACTCGCCTATTTTGCTTGGCAGACTTCTGGCATTAGTGAACAAACACTTTAATTGAGTGAAACCTTGTTCACACATATTTTGAATATTTTTTATTTTCATACAAATGGTACCAATTCCACTGGTTGTTTGTAACATGGGAACCTTCTTATCTGCCATAGCCCTCCGCCCCATCTTTCCTCATTCCACCCACCAATAAGTACTTACCCCTGGCTGATCTGTCTACCCTGTTATAATCTAAATTTCCCTCCCCCCTCGATCCTAGTTTAAATACTCTTCCAGCCTTCCCATAAACCTCTCCCCCAGCACAGCAGACCCCCTTCCATTTAGGTGCAGACCATCTCTAGCATATAGGTTGCACCCCAATGAAAAGTCAGCCTAGTGCTCTAGAAACCCAAATCCTTCCCTCATACACCAGGTCTTTAGCCATGCATTGAGTTCTCCAATCTTCCCATCTTTCTTGAGTTGCGCATGGCACAGGTAATATTTCAGAGAATATCACCTTGGAAGTCCTTCCCTTCAACTTGCAGCCTAGTTTTTTAAATTGATTCTTAAGGAGCTTCCACCTTCCATGTATTCTGTCATTGGTTCCAACATGAACCAAGACAGCTGGGTCATGCCCAGCCCCTCCCAATAATTTATCAACCCGGTCCACCACATGCCGAACCCTGGCACCAGGGAGACAGCAAACCATTCAGCTGAGGCAATCCTGGCGACAAATTATTCTATCACTCCTTCTGATCTTACTACCACCAGCTGTCTATGCCTTCCTGCACTACCTTCACCACCCCTCCCAGATGATCTGCCCTCCCGCCTGTTAGGGATAGCAGTGACATCCAGGGCTGCCACCCCTGAGCTTGTCACCCCCACATCTTCACCCAACCTGGCAAATCTGTTTGGGTGCTCAAACCCAGGGCCAGCCTTTCTTTTCTGTGAGCCATTACCACTCCCTCTCGTTACAGTAACCCATCTTCCTACCTGATAACCCTGATTAGCCCCTCCGTCCTCCACATCACTCCCATTAGCTACCTGCTCAGAGAGCAGCAGACCCCTTTCAAGGTTGATAATTCTACCCAGTGTTGCAACTTGCTCCTCCAGATCTCTAACGCGAGATTCCAGAATTCAAGCCACTCACATCTGTCGCAGCGGTATCCATCCTGGAGCTGTTGCTCCATTTCTGCATACATGCAGCACACTGCACTGCACAAAACCTTCAACCCTGCTAGCACTCATATCCCAGTTACAATGTTAACAGAAAAGATCAGTTGTCACTTACAGCCCTTTTAAAAGCAGAGTTCACATTTGGGACCATGTTTCATGTAAAAAAATGTAGGAAGTAACATGAAACATGGTCACTTTCCCCAACTCCCCACCCTCAAACTGCACCCCTATTTATTTAAAGTTAGGCATTAATTCTAATGGCATGCTGCCCGCATTGGAATTCGCAATCATACTGGGAACCGAGCTTCCTGTGCGGGCTGCGTTTTCCAAAGAAGTGCAGGGACTTCTTCATTGCGTGTCACGAGTACGGGAGTCCATTCAAATGAATGGTCTCTTGTGCCCACGCAAAATGCGGCCTGCAGGAATGCAGAGATGTGAAAAGAGCCTAAAAGAGGAATTCCACTCAAAAGTGAAAGCTACGCTTGTTTGCCTCCTCCTTTGCCTCCTCCCTCTCCACTCTCATATTTGGCACTTTTTTGGGGGGAGCGGATACCTGGTTTTGACAGGTACCTGCTCCAACTTCCGGCTCAGCTCGCCGTTGCAAACTGAGCTGGAAATTTGGCCCCCTCCTTCTTCCTGCAGTCTTCTGGGACACTTTACAGGTTCCAGAAGACTGCCGGACCAATCAGGATGCATAGCGTGACTCACACATGTGCAGTAGACACCTGGCTGTGAAGCCGCAAGCTCTCACAGCCTGATGCCCACAGTTAAGATGCTGGTGCCGTGGAGGGAAGGGACGGGGTGGGTGAGCACATCGCTCGATCCTGGGGCAGGTAATTGTGTGTTTTTGTAGCTACTGACTTTTAATAGACACAAAAATGACTGGAACTCCACTTTATGCTCATCCCTTTGATATGCAGATAAACAAAATACCCATAACCCATAACCATAATGTTACTATGGATTTTTCTGTCTCCAGTCTGAACAGTTGAAAAACACTTTGTCAGAAGACCTGCTTTTTGATAGCAGTGGCAGTAATTACACAGCACCTCCTAGCTGTCATTTTGAAAGCAAAATGCAAAGAGGGTGGCAGCAAGGTAGATGGGCCGGGTGTACTACATATGCCCGGTATACTTTGGTATGTTATGGTAAGTACTTTACTAACCATCATGTCTGTGAGCACAGCCTGAAAAATGCCAGCCCATCTGAGTATCTGCTTCATTGGAGTTGATTTACTAAAACAGGAGAGTGCTAAACCTGGTTTAGCTCTGCATGGTAGCCAATCAGCTTCTAGGTATTTTTGTTAAAGCTTAATTGAACAAGCTGAAGTTAAAAGCTGATTGGCTACTGTGCACAGCTGCACCAGGTTTTGCACTCTCCAGTTTTAGGCCGGCCATAGGTCGATTTTTCGAACGATTTTTAGTTCAAAAACTGGACCTAAGAATAATTGGCCGATTTTTGCTCTGTTAGTGGGGCAATGGCACCAGCCGATTTTCATGGTTCCTCCCCATTTCGTTTATAGGGCATGCTGGAAAATTCGTAAAAAACAACCGATTTTCAAAATCATTGGTGGCACCATTTGGACTACAGAACAAAAGATGTTTTTGATTTTTGATCGAAAATCGTTTGGAATTCGACCCATGTATGGCCTGCTTTAGTAAATCTCCCCCAGTGTCACCAGCAACCCCTGGTGAATGACCTCTGAATTACACAGTGCAGGAAACTTGGAGTCTGCAGTGTAATAAGTAAACTGCTGCCTTCCAATATAAAGAGCAAACATTGCCCATATTCAAATTCCTGCAAAGGCAATAATAATTTATCATCTCTAACAGCGCAATGCATATTACATGATTTCTGAAACAGCAGCTGCTGCATGGTTTGTTATTCCAAACTTATTGTTGTGTAAAGCGCTCCCTATAACTGGGAGGAAAAGCATATTATTTTGTGCCAAACAGAAAGAAAGTAATTTAGTTTCATTATTTATTGCAGAAATCAGCGACAATACTGTTATGTTGCTGGGAGTTTGAAATCACCTTCTTCTCGTTTATTTTATTGATGTCAATTTACCATGAAGACCGTTGGGAATGAAGACTGATAATGACTCAACTGCTATTAGTATCCTGATGATAGGTATTATTAGAGTAATAAGAGGAATGTGTGTTTAGAAGCTGAAGCTCATTTTACGCATGGAAAGGAGAGGAGTAGAATAAAGGTGAGAGAAAAGGAAATGACTTTTTTTCTAGAGGGAAATATAGAAAATGCCATTCTTGGCCTCCAAAAAAATACTAGACTGGTTATCATCCTGATCCCCTGGCTTCTTTACTTGCTGATTCATTGATGGCACACAATTACACACCTTTTACATATTCTATTGAAAGGTGGGAGGTGCTTACTCCCGTAGGAGCTGCTGTAAAATTTGCCCAGGTTCCTCTGCAGTGATTGCCGCGCAGCCAGGCACACAAGCACAGTCACCCTTTTCATCAATAACCAGTCTAGGGCAGGGGCGGACTGACAACTCATGGGGCCCCCAGGCAATAGGGGATCATGGGGCCCCTATGTCTTTGCCCACACTCAAAGCACACCCAAAAAAGCCTATAAAAAGGTACCAGGGGCATTTCATGGGGCCCCTACTGACCCCGGGCCCTCAGGTAGTGCCCGAGTGCTCCAATGGTCAGTCCGCCCCTGGTCTAGGGGTATTGTTTTTATTTTTGGAGAACATAGATAAGTTGAGGGAATTGAATGGGATACTCCAAAAATAGAAACCTATGTACTAGTTGAGGACAGTGATCTCCTTTCAATAAAGCTGAAGATGGCCTTGCATATAGCAAACAGTGGACTTGGCTTGTAGTAGAAACAATTAAGTGCAGAGGTGAAGCAAAAGTCCTTGCATATAGCAAACTGTGGACTTGGCTTTGTAATAGAAAAAGTTAAATGCAGTCTTCTTTCTTTAAAGGAGAGACCTTTCACAAGGAATTAGATAAACTAAGCTCTTCAGAACACACAGATAGACTGAGCTCAAACAAACACAACCAGATGACTCTCTAGAGCAGTGGTCTCCAAACTGCGGCGAATGCGGCCCTTTGCTTGCCTCTATCCGGCCCTCAGAGTACTATTCCTCCCACTGATACCAACAAGGAGGCACCAATTCTTCTACCAAATATGGGGCATTTTTCCTTCCACTGACACCAGTGATGGGGCACAATTCCTCCCACTGATATGAACAATTCGGTGCTATTCCTCCCACTAATACCAATGATGGGGCACTATTTCTCCAACTAATACCAAGGATGGGGCACTATTCCTTCCTCTGACACTAATGATGGGGCACTATTTTGCCTCCTGACACCAATGATGGGGCACTATTCCTCCCTTGACACTAATGATGGGGCACTATTCCTCCCTTGACACTAATGATGGGGCACTATTCCTCCCCCTGACACAAATGATGGGGCACTATTCCTCCCACTAACATCAATGATGGGACACTATTCCTCCCCCTGACACTAATGATGGGGCACTATTTCTCCCCCTGTCATCAATGATGGGGCACTATTCCTCCTTTTGACACCAATGATAGGGCACTATTCATCCCCCTGACACCATTGATGAGGCATTATTTCTCCCACTGTCACCAATGATGGGGCACTATTCATCTCCCTGACACTAATGCTGGGGTACTATTCCTCCCACTAACATCAATGATGGGGCACTACTCCTCCCACTAACATCAATGATGGGGCACTATTCCCCCCTTGACATCAATGATAAGGCACTATTCCTCCCCCTGACACCAATAATGGGGCAATCTTCTTCCCACTAATATCAATGATGGGGCACTGTTCCTCCAACTAATACCAATGACTGAACACTATTTCTCCTTCCACTGACAACAAGCACTGTAGTTTTTTTACTCTTTTTGACTCTGGGACATTTTCTACTCCTACTGGCCACTCCAGCCCTCCTAAAGTCTGAAGGACAGTAAACCGGCCCTTTGTTCTAGAGCACAAGAGGGGTTACAGAAGCCCAAAAGTCTCTAAGATCTTTCACGGCATTCTGTACTCATAAATGTCCAGGGAAAGTTGGTTAGCCCCCTTCCAACATCCATGTAACACGTTTCTCCTGCGATACCAGACTAGATCTTCAGCAGACAACCCCTCAGTCAGCTCAGCATCCAGGCGAACACATGGCAGTGTGCCCAGACAGCACACAGCAGCCCTCCAGGCTGGACTGAGAGAGGAGATGTATGAATGTAAGTTAGGGACCTTAGACTGCAAGCTCCTTGAGGGTTAGGGACTGATGTGAATGTACAATATATATATATATATATATATATATATATGTAAAGTGCTGCGTAAATTGACAGCGCTATATAGGTACCTGAAATAAATAAAATCTGCCTGAGCCTGCAGAGACCAGTCTGAGTGAGTGAGCTCTGCACTACAGCTGAACTTTCCCCATCTCCCTCCTTCTCACCCCCCTCCATCTCTCCCCCTCCATCGCCTCCTTTCTCTCTCCCCCCCATCTCCCACTCCATCTCTACATCCATCTCCCTCCTTCTCTTCCCCCTTCTCTCCCTTCTCCATCTCCCTCCCTCCTTCTCTCCCCCCTCCATCTCCCTGCTTCTCTCCCCCCTCCATCTCCATCCTTTTCTCCCCCTTCCTTCTCATCCCCCTTCTCTCCACCTCCTTCTCTCCCCCCTCCATCTCCCTCCTTCTCTCCCCCCTCCATCTCCCGCTTTCTTTCCCCCTCCCTCTCACTCTCCTTCTCTCCCCCCTCCATCTCCCTCCTGCTCTCTCCTATCACCACCCTCCATTTTCCTCCTTTCTCTCCCTCCTCCATCTCCCTCCCTTCTCTCCTCTCCTTTCTGCCTCCTCCATCTTGCCCCTCCTCTCCATCCTTCTCTCCCTCTTTCTCTTCCCCCTCCATCTCCCTCCTTCTCTCCCCCCTCCATCTCCCTACTTCTTTCCCCCCTCTTTCTCTCCCTCCTTCTCTCCCCTCTCCATCTCCCTCCTTCTCTCTCCTCTCCATTGACCCCTCCATTTCCCTCCTTTCATTCCCTCCTCCATCTCCCTCCCTTCGCTCCTCTCTTTCCCCCTCCTCCATCTTGCCCCTCCTCTCCCTCCTTCTCTCCCTCTTTCTCTTCCCCCTTCATTTCCCTCCTTCTCTACCCCCTTCATCTCCCTTCTTCTCTTCCCCCTTCATCTCTTCTTCTTTTTCCCCTCCATCTCCCTCCTTCTCTCCCCCTCCCTTTCCCTCCTTCCCTCCCCCCTCCTCTCCCCCCTCCTCCTTTCCCCCTTCTTCTCTCCCCCCTCCATGGCCCCCCTTCTCTCTCCCCCTTCATCTCCCTCCTCTCTCCCCATCATTTCCCCCTTTCTCTCCCCCTCCATCTCCCTCCTTCCCCCCCCCTTCATTGCCCCCCTTCTCTCCCCCCTCCATCTCCCTCCTTCTTTCCCCTCTCCATCTCCCTCCTTCTTTTCCCTCTCCATCTCCCTCCTTCTTTCCCCCCTCCATCTCCCTCCTTTTTTCCCCCTCCATCTCCCTCCTTCTTTCCTCCCTCCATCTCTCTCCTTTTTTCCGCCCTCCATCTCCCTCCTTCTTTCCGCCCTCCATCTCCCTCCTTCTTTCCCCCCTCCATCTCCCTCCTTCTTTCCCCCTCCTTCTCCCTCCTTCTTTTTCCCCTCCATCTTCCTCCCTTCTCTCCCATCTCCATCTCCCTCCCTTCTCTGCCCCCTCCATCTCCCTCCCTTCTCTGCCCCTCCTTTCTCTCCCCCTCCATCTCCCTCTCTTCTCTCCCCCCTCCATCTCCCTCCTTCTCTCCCCCTTCATTGCACCCCTTCTCTCCCCCCTCCATCTCCCTCTCTTCTTTCTCCCATCCATCTCCCTCCTTCTCTGCCCCTTCATTGCCCCCCTTCTCTACCCCCTCCATCTCCCTCCTGATCTCCCCCTTCATTGCCCCCTTCTCTCCCCCCTCCATCTCCCTCTCTTTTTTCCCCCCTCCATCTCCCTCCTTCTCTGCCCATTCATTGCCCCCCTTCTCTCCCCCCTCCATCTCCCTCCTTCTTCCCCCCCTCCATCTTCCTCCTTCTTTCCTCCCTCCGTCTCCCTCCTTCTTTATCCCCTCCGTCTCCCTCCTTCTTTTCCCCCTCTATCTCCTTCCCTTCTCTCCCATCTCCCTCCCTTCTCTGCCCCCTGCATCTCCCTCCCTTCTCTCCCCCCTCCATCTCCCTCCTTCTAGCCCCCCTTCATCTTCCTCCTTCTACCCCCTCCATCTCCCTCCCTTCCCTTCCCTTCCTCCTTCTCTCCCTCCTCCATCTCACCCCTCCTTGCCCCCCTCCCACCTTCTCTCCATCTCCCTCCCTTTTCTCCCTCCTTCTCTCCCTCCTTCATCTCCCCCCTCTTTGCTCCCCCTCCATCTCCCACCTTCTTCTCTCCTCCCTCCCTTTTCTCCCTCCTTCTCTCCCTCCTTCGCTCCCCCCTCCATCTCCCTCCCTTCTCTGCCCCCTCCATCTCCCACCTTCTTCTCTCCTCTCTCCCTTTTATCCCTCCCTTTTCTCCCTCCTTCTCTCCCTCCATCTCCCCCCTTCTCTCCCTCCATCTCCCCCTCTCTCTGCCCCCTCCATCTCTCTCCCTTCTCTGCCCCCTCCATCTCCCTCCCTTCTCTGTACCTTCCATCTCCCTCCCTTCTCTCCCCCTTTCCATCTCCCTCCCTTCTCTCCCTCCTCCTTCTCTCCCTCCATCCCTTCTCTCCCTCCCTCCATTCTCTCCCTCCCTTCTCTCCCTCCTTCTCTCCCTCCTCATTCTCTCCCTCCTTCTCTCCCTCCTCATTCTCTTCCTCCTTCATCTCCCCCCCTTCTCTCCCTCCTCCATGTTCCTCCCTTCTCTCCCCCCCATCTCCCTCAGAATGCAACAGAGGATATAATTTCTGCCACAACCACAAAACATCACAGTGGCAGTATGGGTACACCCCAGGGTGATGCTCATCCTTACTGCTACACTCCATATGTTGTTTTGTTTTTTACTTACTTCTGACCCCTGTACTCTGTACTAGTTTTGATGAAGTTCTTTTTTAAGGAAAGGCTCAGTAAAGCAGCCTATACATTAGTCATTTTGTTTTTGTTCAGCAGTGGGTTGAACAAAAACAAAATACTTATTTACTCATCCACAAACTTGATGTGGATGGGGGAATGACTCCCGCTGAGGTAATGTGTTCTGACAGTAAAGAGTCTTCAATGCCGCCAGAATACACTGATCAGTGCTACCAGCTATAGTCGGCGGTGCTGATCGTGCAGAAATTTTCCTAGAGGCTGATTGTACAGAAGTTGATCAGTACATCGACTTCTGTACAACCATCCTGTCCATACATGGATCGGAATTCAACTGGTCCCTATTGAAGCAGATGAATCTTGATCCATGTATGGCCGCCAAAGAAAAAAATATCCTTTTTTGCGTGCATAAAAACATATGAAATGGAAACATTTAATTAACAAAATGTTCCTTTGTCCTGAGGTTTGTGTCTTTTGTGGCACAGTATTTAGTATTTTGTGGGTAAGAGTACTTTGCTCTTGGGAGGCAGCCTGTTTTACTGAAGAGCTGTTATCTTGCCTCAGCATGTGCTTGGCTGAGGGCCTGAAGGATTCGGGATTGAGGAGAATTTGCTGGAGGACATACCTTAGGAAGCTTGGCTGAAGGAGGACTACTTTCTTTGGAAAGTGTCACAGGCAAGCTGGTTGGGAGCTGTCTATCAACATTTTGAGTAGGACCTTTTTGCCTAGAGCTTGAGGTGTGCCTGTTCTTTGAGGGTTACTTGCTAGAAGTTACTACAAGGACTGTGATTGCTCGTACAGAGCCTCAGATTAGCTGGCTGTTCCCTTTACCTTCAACAATACTTAAGGCTGCCACTTAAGGACTCTGGCTGAGAATCTGTCCTCTAATGCCTCCGTATGCTTTGGAGTATCCTGCACCCTTATGCATCTACCCGCCTGTGTTCAAGTACTGCAGTTAACGTTCAAAAAGACAACCCTAGACCATTAGTGTGCTCTGGAACTGACACCTGGGCTGGCAGCCCCTTCAGGGGTTAGCACTACATCTGCATACTTATTCTATATTAGTAAAGTATGGGAAAAAAGACAGTCTCTTTGCCGGGCAGCCATCATTTTCAGGACATCTCAAAAATGGCATTATCCATATTTCTCTGGTTACATTTACTTTAAACTGTTGCAGTTTTCTGTAAACTGCTGAGTGGAATTAGACCCAAGCTCAAATATGTGAACATCACTGCCCCTCCTATTTACCTTGTCCAATCAGAGAAAGCCTTGTATTCAACTAAAAAAATAGGTGTCCTATGAATGGTGTCAAATGAGCAACCCCCTGAAGTTAGTGTGCAGTGGGGCAGTGGCGCACATAGAACCTCAGCAGGACCCAGAGGATTGCAGACATGTAGATGTGCTGACCATTATAATGATTTCCAGCTTCCCCAGTGGTCCATCAGGTATGAGATAGGCACGTTTATTTAGGCCAAGCTGGACCAATGTAGGTATGCATTTCAAATAATTCACGATGTTTAGTTTTAGGTTTAAATAGCCACTGGCCATACACATACACAATGACTGATATAATTGTATTGTTCTTCCTATTGAAAGCTGAATAAAAATGGCTGGTGTATGGAGAGCATCACACTGCCGGTGTAGGCAGAGGCACTTGTGATGAGCCTCTTGTGTAAATCCTTCCCTGGCACCCCAACACATGCGTAAATATTATTATTTGGTTTTCCTAACCACTAAGGTGCTCAGGGATTATTGTGGAAGTGTAAAACCCACCTTAAAGCAATTCTAATTATATATTAAAGCATCCCTTGAAATTAGCACTTAACCTTTTGAATTAGATTTGCATTAAAGGTTTTTGCATTGCAAACCTAGAGGGAATCATTAGAGTAGAGAATGCTTAGCCCCTGAGATGGACACCAGCGGAATAGTAAATGGTATTTATGCCACTTGAATTGCTAAGTGTATTCAGAGCCTTCACACAGTGGATTACAGAGAAGTTAGTCTTAGATTCTAGATTCTAAAGATGGAAAGATGAAGAATTGTGTTTTTTCGACATTATTAAGATTAGACATAATCATGATCCAGATGATACACTGTATAGGCATTAAAAACTGGGTTGCCTACATAATTATTTGGCAAATTGCTCAGACGAGTAAGTGAAATCCAGAGGATTCTGGAGCTAAATTTGACATAAACGTGTATCTTTCTTAACCATTTCAACCTTTGTGATGTACCCGTACATTGCCAGGTTAAAGTGGTTATATTGGGATGATCTCTGCAGCTACAGGCATCCCCCCGGTATTTTTTTTTCAACTAGCAGCTTCTTAGCCGCTGGTTCGCTTTTGCAGGCGTTGGGAGGGGTCCACCCCCTCCCACCTCCTTCTGTCAGCTTCCCTGGCTCTCCCATCCCACCGGGGAGCATTGGACTGGAGATTTTTATATACCGTAATTTGACGCCATTCCACAAGCGTGTGCAATTTTAAAGCTTGACATGTTGGGTATCTATTTACTCGTATAACATCATCTTTTATATGTTACCAAACAATTGGGTATTATATTATGTTTGTATGCATTAAAATTCCATAAAGTTAAATTTTTACAAAACAATTGCATTTGAAAACTGCTGTGCAAATACTGTGTGACATAAAAAAATAGCAAAAACACAAAAATATATAATGTTTGGAGGTTCTAAGTAATTATCTAGCATATCTAGCAAAAAATGCTGAGTTTTGCATGCAGGGGAGAAGGGTCAGAGTAGGCTTAGGGATGAAGTGGTTAAAGGCTAAAAATGATACATGCATGTGTAGTCCCAGTCTACAGCACTGGCAGATGAGGAGCGGCTGCTTGGACCCGGCTGTCCGATTTCAGTCTGTGCTGCCATTCCTGATTGAGCTGACAGAGGGACAGGCAGTGGTGTATTTTGGTTTTGTGCTGCCCTAGGCAACACAAAACTCATCTGCCCCACCAACACTGACCAACACTACCCTCCCCCTTCCCCCTCCCATGGAGACAGCCTGACATTGACCAACAACACCCCTGCCCCCCACCTGGGAGAGCCTTCCACTACACTATCAAGCAACCTCTCTCGGATCCCAAGTGGTTCCCGTGGTGCGCGTGTCCCTTCTTTCATCCCTTCTTCTGGGGGGAGATGCTGCCCCCTTGAAAAATGCCGCCCTAGGCAAGTGCCTTGTTTGCCTTGTGGTAAATACGCCCCTGGGGACAGGCACAGCTCTGTGAAGAGAAGACTGTTATTACAGAGCTTTGTGTAGCCTGTTTAAGCCCATCCACCACACAGAGGACACGGATATGGAAAGTGTGGACTGCTGTGAATGCTGGGAGGAGTTGAGGACTGTGGGACAGGTAGTTCAATGCAGACTAAGTCTGTTTTGTAGACTGGGGAGGAGGAACTTCATTTTACAGGTTTTCCTGGAGCTTGGTGGGGAACAAAAAAAAAAGGAAAAGCTTGTTCCCAGGCTTAGAGAGAAGTGAGAGGACATTGAAATGGAAGCAGTGTGTGCACCTAGTTGCTAGAAAAAATGCAAACCACCCTGGATGGAGCGTGGCACAGCAAAGGATATTCCCTGTTACCTGAAATCATTACTGTCACTGACAGAACCCACTGCCCAATTGATGAGAGAATCATGGAGTCGCTAACTTCATTGAGCTGCTGGCAGGGTACAAAAAGATCAGCAGTAACTCTAGAAATCGGTTGTAGGTCACTGGCCAACTCCACTACACTCAATGTGCTTGCCAGTGGGGAAAGCGGTTTAATAATAATTTTATTATTATACAGGATAAATACACTCACTGGCATGTATTTTTTTCTCAAACAATAGGTGCAGGAACTCTCCCTTTCCAAGTCACCCCTTGTCTCTGCCCCCTGCCCACCTTCGAGGACTGTTCCTTGGTTCCACCCTCTCCCAGTACTGCCCTTTTAGAACATACAGAAGAGTATGATTTTGTGGTGCTAAGAAATGTGTATGGAATTTGTTAATGATAACAAGAAAAGCAGTAAAATAGATCCCCTGCAGCCAGCAACAATAGACCCCCAGCAACAATAGACCCCCCAGCAACAATAGGCCCCCCAGCAACAATAGGCCCCCAGCAACAACAGATCCCCAGCAGTCAGCAATATTAGACTCCTCTCTCAACAGTAGATCCATCCTATCAACAATTGACCCCCCAGCAACATAAGACTCACCCCCAGCAACAATAGAGACCTCACCAGCATCAATAGACCTCCCCAGCACAATAGACTGCACTCACAAATAGTCCCCCCCCCAGAAACAATAGACCCCCAACAACTAGCATCAATAGACCCTTCAGCACACCCCAGCATCCCTTACTATTACATACATTCAGTGCTGGAGGTGCCAGAACTGCGTTCTTGCTTAAAAGAGTTCTGCTCACCGGCCACTTGGTAACACAAATTGCTAATCAGCCAATCATATCGCAGCAACTCAGTGCTTTTAGACATGTAGATGAGGTGAAGATGGCTTGCTGAAGTTCAAACCAAGCATCAGAATGGGGAAGAAATTGAACGTGGCATGGTTGTAAGTGTCATACGGGCTGGTTTGAGTATTTCAAAAACTGCTGATCTACTGGGATTTTCATGCAGAACTATCACTAGGGTTTACAGAGAATGGTCCGAAAAAGAGAAAATATCCAGTGAGCGGCAGTTGTGTGGACGAAAATGTCCTGTCAGAGGACAGGGAAGAATGGACATACAGGTTCGAGATGATAGAAAGGCAACAGTAACTCAAATAACCACTCGTTACAACCAAGGTATGCAGAATACCATCTCTGAATGCACATGTCGAAACTTGAAACAGATGGGCTACAGCAGCAGAAGACCACACCGGGTAGCAAGGTGTAGCTAATAAAGTGGCTGGTGAATGTGTAGCGCCAATAGTTTGCGCAGCACTTTACAACATGAGGGCAGACAGTACAGTTACAATACAATTTAATACAGGAGGAATCAAAGAGCCCTGATTGTTAGAGCTTACAACCTAAGAGAGAAGGTCAAGTGATACAAAAGGTTATAGCTGTGAAGAATGAGATAACGGGGAAAATTAAAAATACAGTTATTAAGTGGAGATAGAATAGCCTTCTCTGAAATGAAGGTCTTTCAGGAATCATCTGAAAGCAGAGTGGGAGATAGTCGGACAGATTGGGATAGGGAGTTCCATAGGATGGGAGAGGCTCGGCAAAAGTCCTGGAGGCGAGCATATAAAGAGGTGGCGAGGGAGCAAGAGAGTAGGAGGTCTTGGAAGGAATGAAGAATAGACTGCCAGACTATTATTTTGATATTTTTTTTTTTTTTGGGTAGGAGTATCCTAGTCTAGTGTTTAGGGGTTGCTCTCTGTTCCATTTGTTTGTCAGCAACCATATATTTTATCTGCCTTTGTTTTACATATTTGTTGTGCATTTACTGCTGTTGCTATCTCTTTATGCTATTGGGGTATTATGCATATTTGCAAGCCCAGGTGTGGGCCAGGTGTGTCAAAGAGCATGGCATCACTTGTAGAGATGAGCGAAGTATTCAAAAAATCGATTCGACTGATTCGGCGAATTCGTGGACAATATTCGATTCGAGTCGAATATATTCGCTGTGAATTTAACTTAAAAAAGGGTGTTTCTAGGCTTCAGAGAGACTTAATATTAGTGCAGAACACTGTACCTTTAATTTAAATGCCCTTGGAGTCTGCTGGGGAAGAGAAATAATACTGTCAGTCAGTATGACATGCAGATGAGTGCCGTCGATCTTAGAATCACCGCACACTTCACTCATTTGGCCAGTCACGGGGCCAAAACCAGAGTGTGGAGCCACAGTGTGGCGGTGGAGGCAGCAGCAATGGGAGGCCATTTGGCAACCTATGACAAAATGGAAACCAGCAGGAGTGTGAGGAGACCTCAAAGTGGCACATGGCAGAGTGGGAGCAATGGGAGGCGGTACAGGGACCCATGTCACACTGTGGACCCAGCAGCAGCGTGACCAAGCGGTAAGGGGGCCCATGGCAGATTTGGGGCCTGGCAGCACCTATGGGAGGCCTGTAATCTGCCAGCAACCTATGACAAAATGGAAACCAGCAGGAGTGTGAGGAGATCTGAAAGTGGCACATGGCAGAGTGGGAGCAATGGGAGGCGGTACAGGGACCCATGTCACACTGTGGACCCAGCAGCAGCGTGACCAGGCGGTACGGGGGCCCATGGCAGATTACAGGCCTGGCAGCAGCAATGGGAGGCCCGTAATCTGCCAGCACCCTATGACAAAAAATGGAACACACCAGCAGTGTGTGAGGAGACCTGAAAGTGGCACATGGCAGAGTGTGGCGATGGAGACAGTAGCAATGGGAGGCCGTACAGGGACCCATGAGAGACTGTGGACCTGGCAGCAGCATGAGGAGGCGGTATAGGGGCCCATGGCAGATTAGGGGCCTGGCAGCAGCTATAGGAGGCCCGTAATCTGCCAGCACCCTATGACAAAAAATTGAACACACCAGCAGTGTGTGAGGAGACCTGAAAGTGGCACATGGCAGAGTGTGGCGATGGAGACAGCAGCAATGGGAGGCCGTACAGGGACCCATGAGAGACTCTGGACCTGGCAGCAGCATGAGGAGGCGGTATAGGGGCCCATGGCAGATTAGGGGCCTGGCAGCAGCTATAGGAGGCCCGTAATCTGCCAGCACCCTATGTCAAAAAATTCAACACACCAGCAGTGTGTGAGGAGACCTGAAAGTGGCACATGGCAGAGTGTGGCGATGGAGACAGCAGCAATGGGAGGCCGTACAGGGACCCATGAGAGACTCTGGACTTGGCAGCAGCATGAGGAGGCGGTATAGGGGCCCATGGCAGATTAGGGGCCTGGCAGCAGCTATGGGAGGCCCGTAATCTGCCAGCACCGTATGACAAAAAATGGAACACACCAGCAGTGTGAGGAGACCTGAAAGTGGCACATGTTTGGGGCATGATTCATGGCGGATTTAGTCAGTTGTGTCAGGAACTGGTGGTTTGAAATCCAGACTAATCCACGCCTGATTCATTTTCACAAACGTGAGTCTCTCCACACTTTGGGTGGACAGTCGTGTCCTCCGCGGAGTTGCAATACCTCCTGCCGCACTAAACACGCGCTCCGATGCCACGCTACTGGCCGGGCATGACAGCCTTTCAAGGGCAAATTCAGCTAGTTGGGGCCAAAGGTCAAGTTTCGTTGCCCAGTACTCAAGGGGATTGTCTACCTCGGTTGGCAGGGTGCTGTCCAAGTAGGCCTAAGCCTGTTGTTTGAGGTCCTGCTCCAGGTCCACCTGATGCTGCTGCTGCTGCTGCGGCTGGTTATTAGTTTCCTCACTGCGCTGGTGAAGAAAGCTACTCATCATCGACTGCAGACTGAGGCAGCTGCTGCTGGTGGAGCTGCCACTGCTCCTACCACCCCACCCCTCCCCTGCTGCCATGGCAGCGTAACGCGAGCGCACAGGGCCCACAGTGTCTGAGGATGGACGTTGGCGCAGACAGGCAGAGACCAGCTGACTACATAGGTGGTTTTTATAGTACGTTATTTTGGCCTCCCTCTCAGCAGGTGTGAAAAAGGCCACCATTTTGGAACGGTAGCGAGGGTCCAACAAGGTGGACAGCCAAAAGTCATCCCTCTGTCTGATGGTTATTATTCGGCTGTCGCTACGCAAGCAAGCGAGCATGCTATGGGCCATTTGTGCCAAGGAATGCGAGGGACTCCCTGCCTCCATCTCCACAGCATACTGCCACGGTGCGTCTGGGTCCTCTGTCTCCTCTTCCTCCTCCTCTACCAGATGCTCCTGCTCCTCCACTCCTGTCCGCTGAGTGGAAAAACCACCCATTTCACTCAATAATTCCTGAGCACCAATGTCCTCCTCTACCTCCTCCTCTTCTTCCTGTCCTGCCCCCACAGGGGTCATGTGGCGTTGAGATCTGTGCGCCACGTCTACCGCACCCTGACCAGCCATTATTAACAGCATTTGTTCCAGGACGTGCAACAGAGGAATGACGTCGTTCATCCCATAGTCCTGCCGACTCACGAATAGCGTGGCCTCCTCAAAGGGCCTGAGCAAGCGCAGGTGTCACGCATGAGCTGCCAATGGCTGACATCTAAGTTACACAGGGAGTACCTTTATCCGCTTTTAACATCAGGAAATCTGTGATGGCCTTTTGCTGTTCGTAAAGGCGGTCTAACATATGTAGGGTTGAATTCCACCTTGTTGCAACGTCACAGCATGAGGAGTCGGTACGGGGGCCCATGGCAGATTACGGGCCTGGCAGCAGCAATGGGAGGCCCGTAATCTGCCAGCACCCTATGTCAAAAAATTCAACACACCAGCAGTGTGTGAGGAGACCTGAAAGTGGCACATGGCAGAGTGTGGCGATGGAGACAGCAGCAATGGGAGGCCGTACAGGGACCCATGAGAGACTCTGGACCTGGCAGCAGCATGAGGAGGCGGTATATAGGGGCCCATGGCAGATTAGGGGCCTGGCAGCAGCTATGGGAGGCCCGTAATCTGCCAGCACCCTATGTCAAAAAATTCAACACACCAGCAGTGTGAGGAGACCTGAAAGTGGCACATGGCATGAGACACTGTGGACCTGGCAGCAGCATGAGGAGGCGGTATAGGGGCCCATGGCAGATTAGGGGCCTGGCAGCAGCTATAGGAGGCCTGTAATCTGCCAGCACCCTATGTCAAAAAATTCAACACACCAGCAGTGTGAGGAGACCTGAAAGTGGCACATGGCAGAGTGTGGCGATGGAGACAGCAGCAATGGGAGGCCGTACAGGGACCCATGAGAGACTCTGGACCTGGCAGCAGCATGAGGAGGCGGTATATAGGGGCCCATGGCAGATTAGGGGCCTGGCAGCAGCTATGGGAGGCCCGTAATCTGCCAGCACCCTATGTCAAAAAATTCAACACACCAGCAGTGTGTGAGGAGACCTGAAAGTGGCACATGGCATGAGAGACTGTGGACCTGGCAGCAGCATGAGGAGGCGGTATAGGGGCCCATGGCAGATTAGGGGCCTGGCAGCAGCTATAGGAGGCCCGTAATCTGCCAGCACCCTATGTCAAAAAATTCAACACACCAGCAGTGTGAGGAAACCTGAAAGTGGCACATGGCAGAGTGTGGCGATGGAGACA
Source organism: Staurois parvus (assembly GCF_062004578.1). Classification (NCBI taxonomy): domain Eukaryota; kingdom Metazoa; phylum Chordata; class Amphibia; order Anura; family Ranidae; genus Staurois; species Staurois parvus. The sequence continues at coordinate 2,045,959 of NW_028320549.1, forward strand.
GCAGCAATGGGAGGCCGTACAGGGACCCATGAGAGACTCTGGACCTGGCAGCAGCATGAGGAGGCGGTATATAGGGGCCCATGGCAGATTAGGGGCCTGGCAGCAGCTATGGGAGGCCCGTAATCTGCCAGCACCCTATGTCAAAAAATTCAACACACCAGCAGTGTGAGGAGACCTGAAAGTGGCACATGGCAGAGTGTGGCGATGGAGACAGCAGCAATGGGAGGCCGTACAGGGACCCATGAGAGACTCTGGACCTGGCAGCAGCATGAGGAGGCGGTATATAGGGGCCCATGGCAGATTAGGGGCCTGGCAGCAGCTATGGGAGGCCCGTAATCTGCTAGCACCCTATGTCAAAAAATTGAACACACCAGCAGTGTGTGAGGAGACCTGAAAGTGGCACATGGCATGGTGTGGCGATGGAGACAGCAGCAATGGGAGGCCGTACAGGGACCCATGAGAGACTCTGGACTTGGCAGCAGCATGAGGAGGCGGTATATAGGGGCCCATGGCAGATTAGGGGCCTGGCAGCAGCTATGGGAGGCCCGTAATCTGCCAGCACCCTATGTCAAAAAATTCAACACACCAGCAGTGTGTGAGGAGACCTGAAAGTGGCACATGGCAGAGTGTGGCGATGGAGACAGCAGCAATGGGAGGCCGTACAGGGACCCATGAGAGACTCTGGACTTGGCAGCAGCATGAGGAGGCGGTATATAGGGGCCCATGGCAGATTAGGGGCCTGGCAGCAGCTATGGGAGGCCCGTAATCTGCCAGCACCCTATGTCAAAAAATTCAACACACCAGCAGTGTGAGGAGACCTGAAAGTGGCACATGGCAGAGTGTGGCGATGGAGACAGCAGCAATGGGAGGCCGTACAGGGACCCATGAGAGACTCTGGACTTGGCAGCAGCATGAGGAGGCGGTATATAGGGGCCCATGGCAGATTAGGGGCCTGGCAGCAGCTATGGGAGGCCCGTAATCTGCCAGCACCCTATGTCAAAAAATTCAACACACCAGCAGTGTGAGGAGACCTGAAAGTGGCACATGGCATGAGAGACTGTGGACCTGGCAGCAGCATGAGGAGGCGGTATAGGGGCCCATGGCAGATTAGGGGCCTGGCAGCAGCTATAGGAGGCCCGTAATCTGCCAGCACCCTATGTCAAAAAATTCAACACACCAGCAGTGTGAGGAGACCTGAAAGTGGCACATGGCAGAGTGTGGCGATGGAGACAGCAGCAATGGGAGGCCGTACAGGGACCCATGAGTGACTCTGGACTTGGCAGCAGCATGAGGAGGCGGTATATAGGGGCCCATGGCAGATTAGGGGCCTGGCAGCAGCTATGGGAGGCCCGTAATCTGCCAGCACCCTATGTCAAAAAATTCAACACACCAGCAGTGTGAGGAGACCTGAAAGTGGCACATGTTTGGGGCATGATTCATGGCGGATTTAGTCAGTTGTGTCAGGAACTGGTGGTTTGAAATCCAGACTAATCCACGCCTGATTCATTTTCACAAACGTGAGTCTCTCCACACTTTGGGTGGACAGTCGTGTCCTCCGCGGAGTTACAATACCTCCTGCCGCACTAAACACGCGCTCCGATGCCACGCTACTAGCCGGGCATGACAGCCTTTCAAGGGCAAATTCAGCTAGTTGGGGCCAAAGGTCAAGTTTCGTTGCCCAGTAGTCAAGGGGATTGTCTACCTCGGTTGGCAGGGTGCTGTCCAAGTAGGCCCAAGCCTGTTGTTTGAGCTCCTGCTCCAGGTCCACCTGATGCTGCTGCTGCTGCGGCTGGTTAGTAGTTTCCTCACTGCGCTGGTGAAGAAAGCTACTCATCATCGACTGCAGACTGAGGCAGCCGCTGCTGGTGGAGCTGCCACTGCTCCTACCACCCCACCCCTCCCCTGCTGCCATGGCAGCGGAACGCGAGCGCACAGGGCCCACAGTGTCTGAGGATGGACGTTGACGCACAAAGGCAGAGACCAACTGACTACATAGGTGGTTTTTATAGTACGTTATTTTGGCCTCCCTCTCAGCAGGTGTGAAAAAGGCCACCATTTTTGAACGGTAGCGAGGGTCCAACAAGGTGGACAGCCAAAAGTCATCCCTCTGTCTGATGGTTATTATTCGGCTGTCGCTACGCAAGCAACCGAGCATGCTATGGGCCATTTGTGCCAAGGAATGCGAGGGACTCCCTGCCTCCATCTCCACAGCATACTGCCACGGTGCGTCTGGGTCCTCTGTCTCCTCCTCCTCTTCCTCTACCACATGCTCCTACTCCTCCACTCCTGTCCGCTGAGTGGAAAAACCACCCATTTCACTCAATAATTCCTGAGCACAAATGTCCTCCTCTACCTCCTCCTCTTCTTCCTGTCCTGCCCCCACAGGGGTCATGTGGCGTTGAGATCTGTGCGCCACGTCTACCGCACCCTGACCAGCCATTGTTAACAGCATTTGTTCCAGGACGTGCAACAGAGGAATGACGTCGTTCATCCCATAGTCCTGCCGACTCACGAATAGCGTGGCCTCCTCAAAGGGCCTGAGCAAGCGGCAGGTGTCACGCATGAGCTGCCAATGGCTGACATCAAAGTTACACAGGGGAGTACCTTTATCCGCTTGTAACATCAGGAAATCGGTGATGGCCTTTCGCTGTTCGTAAAGGCGGTCTAACATGTGTAGGGTTGAATTCCACCTTGTTGCAACGTCGCAGATCAGGCGATGCTGTGCAATTCCATTCTGCCGCTGCAGCTCAATGAGGGTGTGCTTTGCGGTGTAGGAATGGCTGAAATGCATGCAAAGTTTACGTGACATTTTAAGGATGTCTTGCAGTGGGATGGTGGATTTTAGGAACCGCTTGACAACCAGATTGAACACGTGAGCCATGCATGGCGCATGGCACAACCTTCCTTGACGCAGAGCAGACACCATGTTCTTTCCGTTGTCGGTCAACATGGTTCCGATTTTCAGTTTGCGCGGAGACAGCCATCTGTCGATTTCTCTGTTCATTACACTGAGAAGTTCCTCCCCTGTGTGACTACGTTCGCCAAGGCATACCAGGTGCAGCACAGCGTGACACCGTTGCGCCCTGCACATGTGATATGCCGGTCGGGTAATGGGACTTGGCACGGGGGTGGCGGCTGAGGACACGGCGGAAGAATAGGTGGTAGAGGCGGACATCTTTTGTGGACCAAGGACGTGCAAACGTGGAGGCAAAAGCGGCGTGACCTGTCCAAGTTGCTGGTGCGGCTGTGACGGCACCACGTTCACCCAGTGGGCCGTAAATGAAATGTACTGTCCCTGACCGTAGTTACAGCTCCACACGTCGGCGCTGCCGTGCACTTTGGCAGAGACCGACATGCTCAAAGACTGGCCCACCATCTCTTCTACATGTGAATGCAGGGCTGGCACTGCCTTTTTGGCGAAGAAATGACGGCTTGGCACTCTCCACCGCGGCGCGGCACAAGCCATCATTTCTCGGAAAGGTGCTGAGTCCACCACTTGGAAAGGGAGGGACTGAAGCACCAGCAACTTGGACAGGAGGATGTTCAGCTTTTGCACCGTCGGGTGCGTGCTCGCAAACTGTTGTCTCTTGGAAACGGATTCCAAGAAAGACTGCTGACGGAATCCGTGAAGAGGAGTAGCAGGAGAAGGAGCATCTGAACGAGCGGAAGATGCCAACGAGCGACAACTCCCCTCAGCAGAGGTGTTGGAGCCTTGACTGGCTGATGGAGGGCGATTGAGGTCGGGTGACGGAGCAAGTAACGGAGCGGGTGATGGAGCGGGGGCTGGGGCGGGCAGAACCGCCGTATCTTTATCATGGTTTTCCCAGGCCACCAAATGGCGACGCTGCATATGCTGCCGCAACGCTGTAGTCCCAACATGGGCCCCCTGGCCACGCTTGACTTTCTGGCCACATAGTCGACATACGGCTACGTTTACTTCCTCGGGCGGCTTGACGAAAAATTGCCACACCGCCGAGTAGGAAACTTTGCCCCCGATACTCCTCACTGGCTGACTGCTGCTTCTTCCGTGCACACCGGCACCACTACTGGCCGTGGTGGTAGGCTGCAGTGGAGCTGGTGCTCTACTCCGTGGCCGTTTGGCTCCACTGACACTGCTGCGACCCTGCTGCCTCCTGGGCAACCCACCGACTGTTTCGCTCGCTGCCAAGCTGCCACCCTCTTCTCCTGATGATGCGGAAGAAATTGCCTGATGACGACGAGGCTGCCAAGTGCGATCAACCTCCTCATCATCAAGTAGGGTCTCCGCCTCACTACTAGCCCCCTCGGCTGCGTGTGGGTCAGGAGACAGACCTGTCTCTAGACCGGCTACCGAGCCACTCTCCTCGTCAGTACTTCTTCGCCTGGCTGCTGAAAAGGCGGATGTCTCCCCCCGTTCCTGACCGCCCTCTGTTAGCTCTTCCTCACTGTACAGTGGGGCTGAGCCCACAGCATGCGATACTTCGCTTGGTGAGGGAACACCAAAGGACAGGGGCAGGTAGAGGACACGTGATTTCAGTGGGCTTGGTCCTGGGCCATGCCAACTAACGGTTGTGTCTGACGTACCCACCGACCGTTGGCTGTAGGTGTCAGAGGTGACCTGGGAAGAGGAAGACGACCGAGCCAACCAATCGATGACGGCAGGGTTGTCGGTGGAGACACGACCGCTGGATGACACCGGGAGCACTGGCCTCTGGCTGCGAATAGTGCTGCCTCGACCCCTTCCTCTGCTGCCACGTCTGCTCGCTCCTAAAACATTGCCTCCTCTGCCACTCCTCTGACATACTGACATACTCTTTAATTCAACGATTCTGTGTCCCTGAGTAACAATTCTGTGTCCCTGAGTAACAATTCTGTGTCTGTCCCTGAGTAACAATTCTGTGGTCCTAAGTAACGGTTCTGTGGCCCTCAGTAACAATTCTGTGTCCCTGAGTAACGTTTCTGTGGCCCTAAGTAACGGTTCTGTGGCCCTCAGTAACAATTCTGTGTCCCTGAGTAACAATTCTGTGTCTGTCCCTGAGTAACAATTCTGTGGCCCTAAGTAACGGTTCTGTGGCCCTCAGTAACAATTCTGTGTCCCTGAGTAACGTTTCTGTGGCCCTAAGTAACGGTTCTGTGGCCCTCAGTAACAATTCTGTGTCCCTGAGTAACAATTCTGTGTCTGTCCCTGAGTAACAATTCTGTGGCCCTAAGTAACGGTTCTGTGGCCCTCAGTAACAATTCTGTGTCCCTGAGTAACGTTTCTGTGGCCCTAAGTAACGGTTCTGTGGCCCTCAGTAACAAATCTGTGTCTGTCCCTGAGTAACAATTCTGTGGCCCTAAGTAACGGTTCTGTGGCCCTCAGTAACAATTCTGTGTCCCTAAGTAACAATTCTGTGTCTGTCCCTGAGTAACAATTCTGTGGCCCTAAGTAACGGTTCTGTGGCCCTCAGTAACAATTCTGTGTCCCTGAGTAACGTTTCTGTGGCCCTAAGTAACGGTTCTGTGGCCCTCAGTAACAATTCTGTGTCCCTGAGTAACAATTCTGTGTCTGTCCCTGAGTAACAATTCTGTGGCCCTAAGTAACGGTTCTGTGGCCCTCAGTAACAATTCTGTGTCCCTGAGTAACAATTCTGTGTCCCTAAGTAACAATTCTGTGGCCCTAAGTAACGGTTCTATGGCCCTCAGTAACAATTCTGTGTCCCTGATTAACAATTCTGTGTCTGTCCCTGAGTAACAATTCTGTGGCCCTAAGTAACGGTTCTGTGGCCCTCAGTAACAATTCTGTGGCCCTAAGTAACGGTTCTGTGGCCCTCAGTAACAATTCTGTGTCCCTGAGTAACGTTTCTGTGGCCCTAAGTAACGGTTCTGTGGCCCTCAGTAACAATTCTGTGTCCCTGAGTAACAATTCTGTGTCTGTCCCTGAGTAACAATTCTGTGGCCCTAAGTAACGCTTCTCTGGCCCTCAGTAACAATTCTGTGTCCCTGAGTAACAATTCTGTGGCCCTAAGTAACGGTTCTGTGGCCCTCAGTAACAATTCTGTGGCCCTAAGTAACGGTTCTGTGGCCCTCAGTAACAATTCTGTGTCCCTGAGTAACGTTTCTGTGGCCCTAAGTAACGGTTCTGTGGCCCTCAGTAACAATTCTGTGTCCCTGAGTAACAATCCTGTGTCTGTCCCTGAGTAACAATTCTGTGGCCCTAAGTAACGCTTCTCTGGCCCTCAGTAACAATTCTGTGTCCCTGAGTAACAATTCTGTGGCCCTAAGTAACGGTTCTGTGGCCCTCAGTAACAATTCTGTGTCCCTGAGTAACGTTTCTGTGGCCCTAAGTAACGGTTCTGTGGCCCTCAGTAACAATTCTGTGTCCCTGAGTAACAATTCTGTGTCTGTCCCTGAGTAACAATTCTGTGGCCCTAAGTAACGGTTCTGTGGCCCTCAGTAACAATTCTGTGTCCCTGAGTAACGTTTCTGTGGCCCTCAGTAACAATTCTGTGTCCCTAAGTAACAATTCTGTGTCTGTCCCTGAGTAACAATTCTGTGGCCCTAAGTAACGGTTCTGTGGCCCTCAGTAACAATTCTGTGTCCCTGAGTAACGTTTCTGTGGCCCTAAGTAACGGTTCTGTGGCCCTCAGTAACAATTCTGTGTCCCTGAGTAACAATTCTGTGTCTGTCCCTAAGTAACAATTCTGTGGCCCTAAGTAACGGTTCTGTGGCCCTCAGTAACAATTCTGTGTCCCTGAGTAACAATTCTGTGTCCCTAAGTAACAATTCTGTGGCCCTAAGTAACGGTTCTATGGCCCTCAGTAACAATTCTGTGTCCCTGATTAACAATTCTGTGTCTGTCCCTGAGTAACAATTCTGTGGCCCTAAGTAACGGTTCTGTGGCCCTCAGTAACAATTCTGTGGCCCTAAGTAACGGTTCTGTGGCCCTCAGTAACAATTCTGTGTCCCTGAGTAACGTTTCTGTGGCCCTAAGTAACGGTTCTGTGGCCCTCAGTAACAATTCTGTGTCCCTGAGTAACAATTCTGTGTCTGTCCCTGAGTAACAATTCTGTGGCCCTAAGTAACGCTTCTCTGGCCCTCAGTAACAATTCTGTGTCCCTGAGTAACAATTCTGTGGCCCTAAGTAACGGTTCTGTGGCCCTCAGTAACAATTCTGTGGCCCTAAGTAACGGTTCTGTGGCCCTCAGTAACTATTCTGTGTCCCTGAGTAACGTTTCTGTGGCCCTAAGTAACGGTTCTGTGGCCCTCAGTAACAATTCTGTGTCCCTGAGTAACAATCCTGTGTCTGTCCCTGAGTAACAATTCTGTGGCCCTAAGTAACGCTTCTCTGGCCCTCAGTAACAATTCTGTGTCCCTGAGTAACAATTCTGTGGCCCTAAGTAACGGTTCTGTGGCCCTCAGTAACAATTCTGTGTCCCTGAGTAACGTTTCTGTGGCCCTAAGTAACGGTTCTGTGGCCCTCAGTAACAATTCTGTGTCCCTGAGTAACAATTCTGTGTCTGTCCCTGAGTAACAATTCTGTGGCCCTAAGTAACGGTTCTGTGGCCCTCAGTAACAATTCTGTGTCCCTGAGTAACGTTTCTGTGGCCCTAAGTAACAATTCTGTGGCCCTCAGTAACAATTCTGTGTCTGTCCCTGAGTAACAATTCTGTGGCCCTAAGTAACGGTTCTGTGGCCCTAAGTAACAATTCTGTGTCCCTGAGTAACGTTTCTGTGGCCCTAAGTAACAATTCTGTGGCCCTCAGTAACAATTCTGTGTCTGTCCCTGAGTAACAATTCTGTGGCCCTAAGTAACGGTTCTGTGGCCCTCAGTAACAATTCTGTGTCCCTGAGTAACGTTTCTGTGGCCCTAAGTAACAATTCTGTGGCCCTCAGTAACAATTCTGTGTCTGTCCCTGAGTAACAATTCTGTGGCCCTAAGTAACGGTTCTGTGGCCCTCAGTAACAATTCTGTGTCCCTGAGTAACGTTTCTGTGGCCCTAAGTAACGGTTCTGTGGCCCTCAGTAACAATTCTGTGTCCCTGAGTAACAATTCTGTGTCTGTCCCTGAGTAACAATTCTGTGGCCCTAAGTAACGGTTCTGTGGCCCTCAGTAACAATTCTGTGTCCCTGAGTAAAAATTCTGTGGCCCTAAGTAACAGTTCTGTGGCCCTCAGTAACAATTCTGTGTCCCTCAGTAACAATTCTGTGTCTGTCCCTGAGTAACAATTCTGTGGCCCTAAGTAACGGTTCTGTGGCCCTCAGTAACAATTCTGTGTCCCTGAGTAACGTTTCTGTGGCCCTAAGTAACAATTCTGTGGCCCTCAGTAACAATTTTGTGTCTGTCCCTGAGTAACAATTCTGTGGACCTAAGTAACGGTTCTGTGGCCCTCAGTAACAATTCTGTGTCCCTGAGTAACGTTTCTGTGGCCCTAAGTAACAATTCTGTGGCCCTCAGTAACAATTCTGTGTCTGTCCCTGAGTAACGTTTCTGTGGCCCTAAGTAACGGTTCTGTGGCCCTCAGTAACAATTCTGTGGCCCTGAGTAACAATTCTGTGTCTGTCCCTGAGTAACAATTCTGTGGCCCTAAGTAACGGTTCTGTGGCCCTCAGTAACAATTCTGTGTCCCTGAGTAACAATTCTGTGGCACTAAGTAACAGTTCTGTGGCCCTCAGTAACAATTCTGTGTCCCTCAGTAACAATTCTGTGTCTTTCCCTGAGTAACAATTCTATGTCTGTCCCTGAGTAACAATTCTGTGGCCCTAAGTAACGGTTCTGTTGCCCTGAGTAACAATTCTGTGTCCCTGAGTAACGTTTCTGTGGCCCTAAGTAACAATTCTGTGGCCCTCAGTAACAATTCTGTGTCTGTCCCTGAGTAACAATTCTGTGGCCCTAAGTAACGGTTCTGTGGCCCTCAGTAACAATTCTGTGTCCCTGAGTAACATTTCTGTGTCCCTGAGTAACGTTTCTGTGGCCCTAAGTAACAATTCTGTGGCCCTCAGTAACAATTCTGTGTCTGTCCCTGAGTAACAATTCTGTGGCCCTAAGTAACGGTTCTGTGGCCCTCAGTAACAATTCTGTGGCCCTAAGTAACGGTTCTGTGGCCCTCAGTAACAATTCTGTGTCCCTGAGTAACAATTCTGTGGCCCTAAGTAACAGTTCTGTGGCCCTCAGTAACAATTCTGTGTCCCTCAGTAACAATTCTGTGTCTGTCCCTGAGTAACAATTCTGTGGCCCTAAGTAACAGTTCTGTGGCCCTCAGTAACAATTCTGTGTCCCTGAGTAACGTTTCTGTGGCCCTTAGTAACAATTCTGTGGCCCTCAGTAACAATTCTGTGTCTGTCCATGAGTAACAATTCTGTGGCCCTAAGTAACGGTTCTGTGGCCCTCAGTAACAATTCTGTGTCCCTGAGTAACAATTCTGTGTCTGTCCCTGAGTAACAATTCTGTGGCCCTAAGTAACGGTTCTGTGGCCCTCAGTAACAATTCTGTGTCCCTCAGTAACAATTCTGTGGCCCTAAGTAACGGTTCTGTGGCCCTCAGTAACAATTCTGTGTCCCTGAGTAACAATTCTGTGGCCCTAAGTAACAGTTCTGTGGCCCTCAGTAACAATTCTGTGTCCCTCAGTAAGAATTCTGTGTCTGTCCCTGAGTAACAGTTCTGTGGCCCTCAGTAACAATTCTGTGTCCCTCAGTAACAATTCTGTGTCTGTCCCTGAGTAACAATTCTGTGGCCCTAAGTAACAGTTCTGTGGCCCTCAGTAACAATTCTGTGTCCCTGAGTAACGTTTCTGTGGCCCTTAGTAACAATTCTGTGGCCCTCAGTAACAATTCTGTGTCTGTCCATGAGTAACAATTCTGTGGCCCTAAGTAACGGTTCTGTGGCCCTCAGTAACAATTCTGTGTCCCTGAGTAACAATTCTGTGTCTGTCCCTGAGTAACAATTCTGTGGCCCTAAGTAACGGTTCTGTGGCCCTCAGTAACAATTCTGTGTCCCTGAGTAACAATTCTGTGTCTGTCCCTGAGTAACAATTCTGTGGCCCTAAGTAACGGTTCTGTGGCCCTCAGTAACAATTCTGTGTCCCTGAGTAACAATTCTGTGGCCCTAAGTAACGGTTCTGTGGCCCTCAGTAACAATTCTGTGTCCCTGAGTAACAATTCTGTGTCTGTCCCTGAGTAACAATTCTGTGGCCCTAAGTAACGGTTCTGTGGCCCTCAGTAACAATTCTGTGTCCCTGAGTAACAATTCTGTGGCCCTAAGTAACAGTTCTGTGGCCCTCAGTAACAATTCTGTGTCCCTCAGTAACAATTCTGTGTCTGTCCCTGAGTAACAATTCTGTGGCCCTAACTAACGTTTCTGTGGCCCTAAGTAACAGTTCTGTGGCCCTCAGTAACAATTCTGTGTCCCTAAGTAACAATTCTGTGGCCCTCAGTAACAATTCTGTGTCTGTCCCTGAGTAACAATTCTGTGGCCCTAACTAACGTTTCTGTGGCCCTAAGTAACAGTTCTGTGGCCCTCAGTAACAATTCTGTGGCCCTGAGTAACGTTTCTGTGGCCCTAAGTAACAATTCTGTGGCCCTCAGTAACAATTCTGTCTGTCCCTGAGTAACAATTCTGTGGCCCTAACTAGCGTTTCTGTGGCCCTAAGTAACGATTCTGTGGCCCTCACTAACAATTCTGTGTCCCTGAGTAATGTTTCTCTGTCCCTAAGTAACGTTTCTCTGTCCCCAAGTAACGTTTCTGTGGCCCTAACTCTGTCCCTAATACAGAGCGGTCTGCCTCTCTTGAATGACTGGAGGCAAATGAAGAATTCTAAAATGGCCGCCATTTATAGCTCGACCATTACACAGTGCTGGCTGGCTGGCTGCTGATTGGCTAATGCGATCACATGTCGTTAAGGAATGCATTATGGGTCAGCGCGCCTTGTCTGTGCGCCTTCCCAGACATCCCCGCTCCGTCGCCGCACATGTCCGCCGCCATTTTAGGAAAAATTTCGATTCGCGCGTCCGAAGTAGGCTATTTTTCCAATATTCGAAACGAATTCCACTTCGCCTACTTCGATTCGCTCATCTCTAATCACTTGCACAGTCATGGGCACTGAGAACAGGGGACCCGAGAGAACAATGGCACCTTTGGAGGATAGGCGTTACACACATGTTTTTTCAGGAAAAAATATGTACATCTATTTATTTATTTAACAGAAACCTGCAAAACATTGCACCTGCAATCAGTGGATCATTGGTGCAATGCCATGCTTCTGAAAGCACTTCCTCCATCTCCCTGCTTATACCTCTGCATGGACTTTCAGTTGCAGTGCTTGGGGATGTGTCAATGGACTACGCGTGTGCCGATTTCTGCACATGTAGTTTGTTGAGAACTACAAATTTGACTCGCCGCAGTGGCAAAAGGGACTTGTAGTTCATTCCTTTACAGATTCCTGCATGGGCGGTTTTTAGGGTGGGAGTTGGAGGCATTTGCACCATGTTACATGTTACACCCTAAATCAGATGAACTTATAGACCGTATAGTCCAGCAATGGGCAAACTACGGCCCGCGGGCCGTATACGGCCCGGCGGACCTTTTAATCCGGCCCGCGGAGCGTGGCAAACATTGGCTGTCAGAATGTGTGTAAGCGGGGCAGCGTGAGGAACGTGAGGGGAGCTAGGCTCCTCTCACAGTCCGCCCTGAAGACCGGAACGGCGCGGGAACACGGCGAGAGGAACGCGCGGAGCAAAGGTAAGTGAATTGACACAGGGGGGACTTGGCTTACTACTTGGGGGGGAATAGTACTGTGGGGGATGAAATACTATATGAGGGATGAATTAATATAGGGAATGAATTACTATAGGGGGGATGAATTACTATAGGGGGGATGAATTACTATATGGGGGATGAATTACTATGGGGGATGAATTACTATGGGGGATGAATTACTATATGGGGGATGAATTACTATGGGGGATGAATTACTATATGGGGGATGAATTACTATGGGGGATGAATTACTATATGGGGGATGAATTACTATATGGGGGATGAATTACTATAGGGGGGATGAATTACTATATGGGGGATGAATTACTATGGGGGATGAATTACTATATGGGGGATGAATTACTATGGGGGATGAATTACTATATGGGGGATGAATTACTATGGGGGATGAATTACTATGGGGGATGAATTACTATATGGGGGATGAATTACTATGGGGGATGAATTACTATGGGGGATTAATTACTATATGGGGGATGAATTACTATGGGGGATGAATTACTATATGTGGGATGAATTACTATATGGGGGATGAATTACTATGGGGGATGAATTACTATATGGGGGATGAATTACTATGGGGGATGAATTACTATATGGGGGATGAATTACTATATGGGGGATGAATTACTATAGGGGGGATGAATTACTATATGGGGGATGAATTACTATGGGGGATGAATTACTATATGGGGGATGAATTACTATGGGGGATGAATTACTATATGGGGGATGAATTACTATGGGGGATGAATTACTATATGGGGGATGAATTACTATATGGGGGATGAATTACTATGCTTACTATGGGGGAATATTACTATACTTACTATGGATGACACATACACATCATTCATCTACTCTTGGTCCGGCCCCCGGGTCCAATATATGAACCCATTGCGGCCCTCAAGTCAAAAAGTTTGCCCACCCCTGGTATAGTCACTATGCCTACTGTTCCTTTTGTTGAAATTGCTGCTCCAACACATAGATGCTGCATGTATTCATGGTGTGAACTGGCCCTTATTTATAACTATCCAGATACAAGAGCGGAGAAAAAAACAAATGAAAAGAGAAATGCCACTTTACCCTGTGCTCTGTAAGGTTCATCAGAGCAGAACAGGGAGGTGATGCTGAGCCGGGGAGATAATAAAGAAGAGAATGAGTGTTTTCTACACATTTATATGTTGTTTGAGGTGGACAGAACTTTGCAGCTCCAAACATCTGTGGTCATAATGGGCAGTACAGTTGATATCTGAAATCTGCAACCTCGCGTGTCGTCATCATCATCATTTGCAGGAGAGATCTCCGTGCTTTCCTGCCTAACCATTTTCTGGCTTTCTCAATAAACAAGTCACAGCAGGCTTGACTCGGGATCCTTAGAGTGAAGCCTGAGTCATAGAGAAGAAGGAAAGGAAAGTGAAAATTGTGTCTGATGATAATTTACTTCTGGTTTCTTTTTTATTTTTATTTCAACCAGATAAAGGAGTGTGAATTGACCAGAAGCCAATTCCCTACAACCTGTGAAAGTGTTGACTCCACATTAATCGTCAGTACCAATGGAGATAAAAATTTGGGATTTTCTTATATTTTCACCATCGACGATAATGGTGAGCACATTGGCCTCGCTAAGAGTTATGATTTAGAGATTTCATTTTTATATTTGTTATACTGTTATGCACACTCCCTTAATGTGTTTTTTTTTCAGCTGCGTTTTCATGAGAAAATTGAGATAACACTTTTAAGAACTGGTAAGCTGCAGTATATTACATTTTTGTTCTTGCATTTAGTCATCTTTTAAATGTTTGTCACTGATACATGTGCCCCCTTCCCTATGAATATTCCCCTTCTACTCCTGGGCTGGTGACAGCTGTAAAATATTAGATTTCCCATTGCTGTCTGTCTTGGTCACAGTGGTCACCAGGACAAAGGTTCTAATGCTTCCTCACTCTATCCAAAATGTTAAAAAATACTGTCTTTAGATACCCTTCAACTCTCATTGCCTAATCTTTATGCAGTATGGCGACAGAGCCAGGGGTGGACTGACAACTCATGGGCCCCCGGGCAATAGGGGATCATGGGGCCCCTGTGTCCTTGCCCAAACTCAAAAAGGCCTATGAAAAAGGTACCAGGGGCATCTCATGGGGCCCCCTACTGACCCTGGGCCCTCGGGCAGTGCCCGAGTTTCCAAATGGTCAGTCCGCCCCTGGACAGAGCTTAAACTGAGCCAATCTTTGGCACTCACGCTCCAAAAAACATAGAGCATGGGGCCGGTTTATGAAGATGGAAACTGCTATTTGTTTTTCTAATAAGAAATACCGTTTCCTACAGTTTCAATATTTAAAGAGCTGCTCTGGAAAATTCCTTCTTTCCTTCCTTCACCATATTTTCACTAAGAGCAAAATAACTCAACAAAATCTATTTTGCAATTCCTTTAAGAATATCTGTCTTCTTTGAAAATGAAAAATATAATTCTGAACCTGGCTTAGTACATATTCAGTGAAGGAAAGCTGCAAATATGTTTTGCTAGGTGGTTTAGTTCTCCTTCTAATATTGAACATTTGGCCCTTTTTGCTGTTTTTATAGCCAGTATATCGACTTTTTCCACTTGTTTTCCCTTGATCTCTTATGAAAAAAATTAAACAATTAAATGTCTGTAAAGGAACACAGTTAATATTTACCTGTTACTGCCCCCCGCAAAGTAAAAATTTGATCCCACCAGCTGGCCATACAATGATTGACTGCATTATGGACCAGCCAAATTTTGATCTGGCTTCCCTGCTCAACAGAAGTCCATTGTTTAATTGACTCTTGTTGAAGGGACATGTTGGAAAATATTATTGATCTGCAGCTGAAGCCAAACAGCTGCCTCCGCTGATCGTTGTACAATACAATGATGTGGGAGGGAATTCCTCCATCCACCCTGTTTGTATGGATGGAGAAAATGTTTTTTTTTGTTTGTCTTGCTACCTGGGCAAAAAAAAATTAACAGTAGATGTTCAGCCTAAGTGTGTAGAGATTCGCTGCCCTCTACTTTCAGCTGCTAGTATCACACTGCAATGTAAAATTATGTATGCCACTTCCTGACTTAGGGTTTGCTGGGAAAATATCCTGGAAGGAGGAAGTGGAGATGGAGAAGGTTCCAGCCACTGTCTTGTCCTTTTCTACCAGATTAGAAGAGACGATTATTGCTAGATAACTAAGATTGCATTCCAAGCTGGTTGGGTAACTGTTGGAGGGTCTTCTCATCACCGCAGATCTTGTCTTTAGGTCTCCGACACAAAGATCAACACTGCATCATTCTAAGAGGTCCCTGCAATGAGACTTTGCTGCAACATTTACCATGAAGTATCTCTTTTAATAACTATATATACCTGGGCATATCAGCACAATTCCTCCAGGACTCCTATTGTAGGGCCCTTTGCTGATAATATCTGTTTGTACTTTACATTTATGTACTGTTTATAAACTCTTCCTAACCGCCTCCTGCTCACCATATAAGGAAATGACGGACGGGCGGCGGGTCTCTTGTTCTGGGAGGACATCATGTGACATCCTCCCACTCTAACTGCGCATGTGCGCCCCCGTGGGTGCGCGGTGCGGCAGTCAGTGGTGTGCTGTGCCCCTAGGACACAGCAGATTACCAATCACTGTAAAAAGCTGATGATGTTGGCTCTGTTATGCGACCAGCTGTGTCCAATCACAACTGATCACATGTAAACAGGAAATGCCGGTTACCGGTAGTCCTCTCCCCACGCTGACATCGCATGAGGAGAGGAGAGACGGTAAGTAGCATTCCTCAGAGGAAACATGTACACTGATCATCAGCACACAGCCCACCAGTGATGAATGTCAATGCCTATCAGTGCTACCTAACAGTGCTGCCTATCAGTGCCCATCACTGCAGCCTCATTCACATCAGTGAAGGTAAAAAAGTGCCCGGTAGGTAAGTGGTTAAACAAAGCTTGTATTATTTCAATACTGGTGTGTGTCCTGGTGTGCAGTACTGTTGTGTCTGCTTATGGTTAATCTTATATGCTGGTTACAGTAGTTTTTCTGCTTCCAATTACTTTGATTAGATTGTTGGTTAATTTCCCAGGAAGGGAATCCCCTCTGTCTTGGGTGGAGGCACTGCCAGCTTTATTATCAATACCACTTTTCCACTTAGTGAAGGGTCTGGTTTTCTTATTTACCTACAGGTTTAGCACAATATCCTGTTTGCGGAGGGACATTTCTTAAACGCCCCCCCCCAAAAAAAAAGAGGGCTACAAGTACACAGCCTTCCTGATTTCCTATGGTTCCTTTTCTGAAATCTGGGCAGCCTTGTCCCCATCACATTGGCTGTGCCCTCAAGGACTACAGCTGGGGCTGTGTGTATCAATGTAGTCACAACTGGAAAATAAGCATGGAGTTTGTATGGCAGCACCTGGCCACCCCTAACCTTGTCTTCTGTGCCTCTAGGCAAACCTTTCTAAAGTTTTGGATAGAATGGGGAAATGTTAGACCCTCTTTTAAACTTGTGTTGCTGTCTGCATCCTTGTTGGGGAGATTCACCCCTCTAGTTGTACTAGTAATCATTATATTTGAGAAAGAAAGTAAGGAGAAATCCAACATTTTACAGCTGCCCCCAAAACAAGAGGTGATGGAAAATCTTCCACTGGAGACAACTCTCTAAGACTGACCATACACTATCCAATTTTCTGTCCATTTTCTGCCCAATTTCCTTTAGATTTACCTTCAACTATGTAGTAGAAGGGCCCGCCTAATTGGATACAATTGAAAGTGCTGTTTAGGTTTGACCTCATATTATATGATTTATGGTAAATCTAAAGTAAAATTCTCAAGAAAGTTGTATAATGTATTGTCAGTCTTAGGCTGGACATACATTATACAATTATCTGGAGATTTGTGGTTTAGATTTACCAAAAACCATATAATAGGAGGACAAACCTAAACAACACTTTCAGTTGTATCCAATCAGGCAGACCCTCGTACTACACAGTTGAAGGTAAATCTAAAGGAAATTGGGCAGAAAATTGGAAGATAATTGTATAATGTATGGCCAGCCTTAGAGGGGAATTCCCTTCAACTTTGGGGGATTTTCTCTAACTTCATGTTGCATCTGTGGGACTAGAAGTCAGACAAATTCTTCTAATGGACAGCAAAAAGAAACTGGCATGCGTTTTTAATCTCTCTACTCTCTTCAAAATATATACTGTAACTGACATCTACACTAGTGATGAATTTAGCTTGTCTCCTGCTTTGATACGGCTCATGCTTCACAGTGAGATTGTCTTACTATCCGGCACAGACATAAAGTCATGGTTTGCGACTATAGTTCTACTTTAATAGGAACTGAAGAGTAACTTTAAATGACACCTTCACCGAGAGACACATGTAGGCTGCCATTGCTGATCCCTGCCTCTGAAAATTCCAGTTCCCTGGCTGTCATGTTGACCCGATGGCTTCAACACTCATTAATTCACTGATCCACAACAAACATGAAGATCAAGCTTCTGAGTGCACTTTATACCACTTCCCGTCCGCTCTATAGCAGAAGTACTGCTACAGGGTGGCACGGGTGCGCAAAATCACGTATATATACGTGATTTTGCATTTCCAGGTAGGGGGTGCACGCGAAGTGCACATGCGCCCTACCCGCGCTGCAATTCGGAGCCGTGGCTGTCAATTACCAGGTCATGGCAGGTGATTACTCACCGGTGCCCGGTGATTGCCAAGTCTCTGACGGGGGGGGGGCACTGTGTATAAACAAAACAGTTCTCTCCCCTGTCAGCCCCTGCACACACTTTAAGGCTGTGCACAACACAGGCATGCAAAGCTGTGTGCTTACAGTGAAGCACACAGACACAGCCCTTGGTAAAACAGCTGTTAACCCTTTGATCACCCCACATGTTAACCCCTTCCTGCCCAGTGCCATTAGTACAGTTTCAGTGCTTTTTATTGCTTTAGTACTTTATGAGGATGTCAGTGACACCAAGTCAGTTCCCCCCAGTGTCAGGATGCGTGCCGCAGTCCTGCTATAAGTTGCTGATTGCCAACATTACAAGTAAAAATCCCAGTATATATACCGCCATTTGTAGATGCTATAACTTTCACGTAAACCAATTAATTTACACGTATTGGGATTTTTTTTTTAGCAAAGACATGTAGCAGAATACATTTTGGCCTAAATTTATGACAAAATTTGATTTGTTTAAAATTTTTTTGTACTGGACATGTTTAATAGCAAAAAGTCAAAAATTATTGTTTTTTTTCCTGAAAATTGTCGGTAATTTTTTTTTTATAGCGCAAAAAAATGAAAAACAGGCACAGGCGATCAAATACCACCGAAACAAAGCTCTATTTGTGGGGAAAAAGGATGTAAATTTAATTTGGGTGCAGCGTTGCATGACCGCGCAATTGCCAGTTAAAGTAACACAGCGTCGTAATGCAAAAAATGGCTTGGTCAGGAAGGGGGGGGGGGGGGGTAAATCCTCAGGAGGGCAAGTGGTTAGGTTAACTGATCTGCATGCTTGTTGCTGGTGAATGATTCTGTTATGAAATCAGTGGCAATCAAACAGCTAGCATTCATAGAGGCATCAGCAATGGCAGCTTCCACATTTTTTTTTTTTGTGTACATTCCCTTTAAGTTTAACATTGCAGCTCTGCATTAAAAAAATACAGATATAGAATAAATAACAAGGCAAGAAAACACCATTATATTATCGACCTTTACAAACAAATCATAATAACACATTAGGACTGCCATTTAAAACTGAATACTAACACTAGCTGCAAAGATTTTCAATCGATCTATATTTCTCGTCAATCAATAATCATATATTTTTAAAAAATCACCATTTTTCTGTTTCTACTCCTTCAGAAAGAAAGAATAGGAGCATGCATTAATATTTATTATCTTCCAGGCAGCAAGTCTATACATGACCACAATAGATAAGAGATTATGTCCTCAGACATGCATTGAGACATACTGTACATAGACAGAGACAACAGGCAGCATATTAATTGTCACTACTTGTCACCTCATCATATGTTAATCCTGGAGACACAGCAATATTCACACTTATAATGTGCATCAGAAATAATGTGCTCCCATCTAGAGCTGTAATCTGCTATGAAATATGATCAATTATGTGTAGTTGTCGCATATTTGACAGACAGCCGCTGATGCCTGCTGGGGATTTCAAAAGAGTTACTACTAATTTTTTATATTTTTATATATATATATATATATATATATATATATATATATATATATATAGTGTATATATATATATATATATATATATATATATACTATTTTTATGGACATGGCCCTTCCTGAAACTTACTGAATAAGTTTTAAATGGCAATGCTACTTGGATAAGTCGTCATGCACATTGGACATTTTTACAGCGGCTGTTTTTGACTTTGAACATTTTTTTCTACAGCCAGTAAACCCCCCCAGCATGTTATCCTATGTGTCCATGCACACATAGACTGTAATCAGCGTTTTTTGGCAAGGATGTTTTTTGGCTGGAGGAAAACCCAGAACTAATGGGTTTCTAGAGGAGTTTTTTAGCTGTAAAAATGCTCCAATGCTGAAAAGCGTGGTAAAACGCTGCAAACCAGCATTTTTAGTCTGTTTTTGACTAAAAAATAATCTTTTTTTGGTTAACAAAATGCAAAAAAATGCCTGCCTGCAAATTCCTCACCGCATCAGTGTTAACCAAGGCTAAGTCAGTCTATCTATCCATCTATCTACAGTGGGGATCGAAAGTTTGGGCACCCCAGCTAAAAAATTGTATTAATGTGCATAAAGAAGCCAAGGAAAGATGGAAAAATCTCCAAAAGGCATCAGATTACAGATTAGACATTCTTATAATATGTCAACAAAAGTTAGATTTTATTTCCATCATTTACACTTTCAAAATAACAGAAATCAAAAAAATGGCATCTGCAAAAGTTTGGGCACCCTGCAGAATTTATAGCATGCACTGCCCCCTTTGCAAAGCTGAGACCTGCCAGTGTCATGGATTGTTCCCAATCATCGTCTGGGAAGACCAGGTCATATCAATCTCAAAGGTTTTAAATGCCCAGACTCATCTGACCTTGCCCCAACAATCAGCACCATGGGTTCTTCTAAGCAGTTGTCTAGAAAACTGAAACTGAAAATAGTTGACGCTCACAAAGCTGGAGAAAGCTATAAGAAGATAGCAAAGCGTTTTCAGATGTCAATATCCTCTGTTCAGAATGTAATTAAGAAATGGCAGTCATCAGGAACAGTGGAAGTTAAAGCAAGATCTGGAAGACCAAGAAAAATATCAGACAGAACAGCTCGCAGGATTGTGAGAAAAACAATTCAAAACCCATGTTTGACTGCATGATCCCTCCAGAAAGATCTAGCAGACACTGGAGTTGTGGTACACTATTCCACTATAAAGAGACACTTGTACAAATATGGTCTTCATAGAAGAGTCATCAGAAGAAAACCTCTTCTACGTCCTCACCACAAAAATCATCGTTTGAACTTTGCAAATGAACATATAGACAAGACTGATGCATTTTGGAAACAAGTTCTGTGGACCGATGAGGTAAAATTTAACTTTTTGGCAGGAATGAGCAAAGGTACGTTTGGAGAAGAAGGGGCACAGAATTTAATGAAAAGAACCTCTGTCCAATTGTTAAGCATGGGGTTGGATCAATCATGCTTTGGGGTTGTGTTGCAGCCAGTGGCACAGGGAACATCTCACGAGTAGAAGGAAAAATGGATTCAATAAAATTTCAGCAAATTTTGGATGGTAACTTGATGCCATCTGTGAAAAAGCTGAAGTTAAAGAGAGGATGGCTTCTACAAATGGATAATGATCCTAAACACACCTCGAAATCCACGGGGGATTACATCAAGAGGCGTAAACTGAAGGTTTTGCCATGGCCTTCACAATCTCCTGACCTCAACATAATTGAAAATCTATGGATAGACCTTAAGAGAGCAGTGCGTGACAGACAGCCCAGAAATCTCAAAGAACTGGAAGACTTTTGTAAGGAAGAATGGGCAAAGATACCTCAAACAAGAATTTAAAGACTCTTGGCTGGCTACAAAAAGCGTTTACAAGCTGTGATACTTGCCAAAGGGGGCAGTACAAGATATTAACTCTGCAGGGTGCCCAAACTTTTGCAGACGCCATTTTTTTTTCTGTTATTTTGAAAGTGTAAATGATGGAAATAAAATCTAACTTTTGTTGACATATTATAAGAATGTCTAATCTGTAATTTGATGCCTTTTGGAGATTTTTCCATCTTTCCTTGGCTTCTTTATGCACATTAATACAAATTTTTAGCTGTTGTGCCCAAACTTTCAATCCCCACTGTATGTATCTATCTATCTAGAGATTTTGTTCCAAATACAGAGTTTTGGCAGACTCACCAACTTTTATTTTGAGGGCTTTTGCACACTTTTATTGACACTGTTTAAAGTGTTCTTTAACCCACAACAGTAAAATGAGTCTGTACATGCAGTAAAGCATGCTTGTTATATCCACTGTGGAATCTAAAGGGATAATCCTCCACAACGTGTATAAAGGCTGTTCGATCCCATCTTCTCTGATCCTACCCTTCTTCTACTGTCCTCAATCTATCTTTTGCTAGAACAGAGCCTTGTGGGCAAGCTGCACATGCTCAGTTTAGTGTGTATTGCTAGAGATTTTTTCTTGTTTTCTTGGGAGAGTGTATGTGATCAGCACAGGGTCAATCAGCGCTGTCCACACGGGGGGGGGGGGGGGGGGGTGTAAAGATCCTGCAGACTCATAGGACAATCATCAGAAGAGAATGAAATCTCCTATTTCACTCTTTAACCAGTGCTCTGCTGGACACTGATAGAAGTCACAAGACTGCTGTAACTGCTGATGAGAAAAGGTATTTAGCAGTTTACATTTACTAAAATAATTGCATTTTCAAGTGCTGTGTACTGTGGGAGACCAGAGATAGTGAATGCAGGGTCCTGGGTTTAGTAATACTTTAACTATGGGATTACCTCTGCAGGTGTTTTTTAGCAGCACACAGATAAAAATTACATGTTCAGCCTCCCGGCTAATTTGGTCTGCTTTAATCCTCAGTTGGCTTCAGACCTAAAAATACTGTATTTCTCTTGAGCTGGGTACATGCGGATCGACCAGCATTTGATCAGTGCTTGCAGCCAGTGGGTAAAAATCTGCAATGGGTAGGAATCTGCAACAATGTTTGTTAAAACCCCTGCAATATATTTTGGGCAATGTACCAAATATGCTACAGTATACTGAAACATACAGTGATAAGCACCTAATAATAAACATTATTTCAAATAAAAAGTCTAAACAATTAAAAGGTCTCTTGTGAAACAATCCAAAAATTCTTCAAAAAAACATCCTGCACTGTGATCCACCATCAGATAGAGATCTAAATCTGCTTACCAAATATTTTTGACTCTCAGAACCAACGAAAGTCAAAATCGCATTACGGATAAAATCCCACACAGGTCACCTCCTCTCTTCTGGAAGGCACATCATTGGAAAAAGCTCAGTCTCTCCTCCAGACAGTTCCTCCACATCATCCACCACAAGGGGTCTGTGCATGCAGGTAGATACCTGGAAAAAAGGTCACATGCTCCACATAATATATACAGCGCTTCAAAAACCATCAGAATCACAGAAATTGTGTTACCGGTGTTCTTCTGGTTTACATCCGGTCGGCGTGATGTCAGAACAAGCTCCAAGGAGCAGGGCCCTCCTATCTCTCTTCTATTGAACTGTATTGTTGCTGTATTGTCTTTATATTGTAAAGCGCTGAGCAAACTGTTGGTACTATATAAATCCTGTATAATAATAATAATAAGAACAAGCTCAGCTTGTTGTGTTTCGTGCGTTGGAAGACATAATCTATGATGAAACACGTTGGGCAGAGCTTGTTATGACGTCATCACGCTGAATGTAAAAGTAAGTATGCCGGTAATATGATTTCTGTACTTGCGATAGTTTTACAGCGTTGTATATGTTATTTTATTTCTGGGAGTGCAATTTTTAGTCTTTTAAATTAGGCACACAGTTTTCGCCTGTGTGGAGCATGTGATCTTCTTTACTGGATCACAGTGGAGGAAGTTTTCTTTTGAGGAATTCATTGGATTGTATCACAAGAGACTTTTTCATTATTAAGACTTTTTATTTGAAATAATTTTTTTTTATTAGATGCTTATCACTAGAGATGAGCGAATCGAACCTGGCGAAGTGGAATTCGTTTCGAATATTAGGAAAAATTCAATTCGCGCCGAATCCGAATATTAGCAAACTTCGGATGCACAAATTGAATTTTCCCCGATCGGCCGATTTTCATCCCTTCTACAGCAGGCAAAAAGTGTCCCTGCAGAGAGCTCCGCTATTTCTGACAGTTCTCTGACAGTTCCTTCACATTTACAGCAGTTGAAACATTGTATCTATTTGTTTCCATTTAGGATACAGATGTTTTTATTCGGAAACAAATACATACAATGTTTCAACCGCTGTAAATGTGAAGGAACTGTCAGAGAACTGTCAGAAATAGTGGAGCTCTCTGCAGATACACTTTTTGCTGCACTGGAATTCTTCTTCATCCTCATCCTACTTCTTCTTCTTCTTCTTCTTCTTCTTCATCCTCATCCTACTTCTTCTTCATCCTCATCCTACTTCTTCTTCTTCTTCTTCTTCTTCATCCTCATCCTACTTCTTCTTCTTCATCCTCATCCTACTTCTTCTTCTTCTTCTTCATCCTCATCCTACTTCTTCTTCTTCTTCTTCATCCTCATCCTACTTCTTCTTCTTCTTCATCCTCATACTACTTCTTCTTCTTCATCCTCATCCTACTTCTTCTTCTTCTTCTTCTTCTTCTTCTTCATCCTCATCCTACTTCTTCTTCTTCTTCTTCTTCATCCTCATCCTACTTCTTCTTCTTCTTCTTCATCCTCATCCTACTTCTTCTTCTTCTTCATCCTCATCCTACTTCTTCTTCTTCTTCATCCTCATCCTACTTCTTCATCCTCATCCTACTTCTTCTTCTTCATCCTCATCCTACTTCTTCTTCTTCTTCTTCTTCATCCTCATCCTACTTCTTCTTCTTCTTCTTCA
The DNA here is from genome assembly GCF_062004578.1 of Staurois parvus. Lineage (NCBI taxonomy): Eukaryota > Metazoa > Chordata > Amphibia > Anura > Ranidae > Staurois > Staurois parvus. Next base: position 2,069,821 of record NW_028320549.1, read on the forward strand.
TCCTCATCCTACTTCTTCTTCTTCTTCTTCATCCTCATCATCCTACTTCTTCTTCTTCTTCTTCTTCATCCTCATCCTACTTCTTCTTCTTCTTCTTCATCCTCATCCTACTTCTTCTTCTTCATCCTCATCCTACTTCTTCATCCTCATCCTACTTCTTCTTCTTCTTCATCCTCATCCTACTTCTTCTTCTTCTTCTTCTTCATCCTCATCCTACTTCTTCTTCTTCTTCTTCTTCTTCTTCATCCTCATCCTACTTCTTCTTCTTCATCCTCATCCTACTTCTTCTTCTTCATCCTCATCCTACTTCTTCTTCTTCTTCATCCTCATCCTCATCCTCTTCTTCTTCTTCTTGCCATGGGCCCCTGTACCGCCTCCTCATGCTGCTGCCAGGTCCAGAGTGTGTCATGGGTCCCTGTACGGCCTCCCATTGCTGCTGTCTCCATCGCCACACTCTGCCATGTGCCACTTTCAGGTCTCCTCACACTGCTGGTGGCTTCCATTTTGTCATAGGGTGCTGTATGGCCTCCCATTGCTGCTGCCTCCACCGCCACACTGTGGCTCCACACTCTGGTTTTGGCCCCGTGACTGCCCAAATGAGTGAAGTATCACTGTAGGATGAGGTGTATGTTTCATTGTAGCGCAACACATTTGGTAGATAGATTGCTCATAGCATGCTGGAATATCTGTTATTTTACTGTAATTATGTTAACATTTTTTTTTCTTTTTTCTTTAGTTTTATTTTTATTTTCCACAAGCGCCTGACTTTTTTTTGTATAATGTATTTTGGTCACCCAGAGGAGAATGTGTTTTTTTTTTAAATAAAAGTGAAAGGAAAATTCACCATTCACCTATCCATTCATATCTCCATGCTTTATTTTGTTGAGAAAGTAGCATTTCTAGCAGCAGCCAGCTTGAGTAAGGGCAGATGATTTGTGTAATTTTTACGTCCTAGAATCGATCTGCTCTTAGATCAGGCATGCAGGCATGAGGGTATGCTTTGCTGAGATAGCCTCTCCTCCCCTCCTCTGGATGAAATTAAAAAACAAATGCCCATGAAGACTCCTGGGATGTATGACGTCATTTTGGCCCAGACCAGAAACCAGGAAGCAGTACTAAGGGAATGTAAAACAGAGTTTAAAACAAGTGAATATAATATGCTTTCCTATCTATTTACTAATGCTAGCAGCATAAGCATTAAAAAATGTTAATGTCGATTGAGAGAATTTAGTTCCACTTTAATTATTAAAGCCGCTGCAGAGGTTTCCAGTACTGTTACTATATTGGTGGCATGTTCTGTCACTATGTAAAGAGAGCGTGCCCCTCTAGACCACCACGCAATGTAAGGGACATCCTCCAGCCACTGACCACCAATGCTGAGGTAAAAGGGATTATTTTTACAGCCAGCCACTGGCCACCAATGCTGGGGGGGGGGGGTGTTGGCATTTTTTAGCCTTCCAGTGACCATCAATGTTGGGGGGCTTATTTTCCAGTCAGCCACAGACCACAAATACTAGGGGGAGGTTGTTTTTTCAGCCAGCTACTGCCCATCAATACTTTTGATTTATTTCAAGCGGAGTTCCACTCACACTGTAAAGAAAATAAAAGTCAACAGCTTCAAAAACTGTAGCTGCTGACTTTCAAAAAACAGCCACTTACCTGTCCCACGATCCTGCGGTGTCCTCCCCGCAGCCCATTTCACCAGCCATCTGGTGTTCCAGGCGCTGGCATCTTCAGTGTGGGCACCCGGCTGTGACAGCTTGCAGCTTCACAGCCGGGTGCCCACTGCGCATGCGTTAGTAGTGCTATGCTTCCTGAATGACCTGTCACGTGTCCCACAAGACTACGGGGAGGGAGGGTAGGAGGACAACTTCCGCTTCCGATTGCCTAGGCCAGTGGTTCTCAACCTGTGGGTTGCGACCCCTTTGGGGGTTGAATGACCCTTTCACAGGGGTCGCCTAAGACCATCAGAAAGCACATATTTCTGATGTGTAAAGAGCAGATACTGTGTTAAAAGCAGCTACTGTGCTGAAAGCAGCTACTGTGTTGAAAGCAGCTACTGTGCTGAAAGCAGCAGTATTGAAGGTAAAACGACACTTCATGAATTATAATTACTGGGTAAACAATTTTATGGTTGGGGGTCACCACAACATGAGGAACTGTATTAAAGGGTCGCGGCATTAGGAAGCTTGAGAACCACTGGCCTAGGCGATCACAGCGGAAGTGGGAACTGGTACCTGTCAATTTTGCGCTCCCCAAAGGTGTCAATCCTTAATGGGGAGCGGGGGAGCAGTCTTTAAAGCGAAACTTCCCCTTTTGAGTGGAGCTCCGCTTTAAGGTATGTTGGAAAGTGCTGATGAGTGAGGTGTGTTACCTTTCGGTGTGTAGAGAAATCACAAAACAATACCATCAGTGCTGCTTTTTGGAGTCTTGAAAACTGCCCACTTGGAGGGAAGAGCAAGAAAGCTCCAGAGTGTCACTCAACCAGTAAAAAAAAAGATATGTATGAAGGAATTTTTAATAAAACGATTATAAGAGGGTGTGCGGAAATTGGGCCACATGATAAAATGACTGAAGATGTACTTTAACAACGCACAAGTACAAAACAGTATTTCAGCCACTTCTTCAATCTATTTGTAATTTCATCACAAGCGTGTGGATCCAAATCACCCAATTAAGCACTCAGCAAGTCCAGGCACCACTTTCTGAAGCTATCAGGTAATAAGTGACTGTGTAACAGCTCAGTCAATACACTAATGCAGTTTATTTGCAGAATTTGATGTGCGCAAAATTAGAAATGAAATTTCAGGCAAACTCCAAAACACTGTTTGTTCCACATTAATGCCACGCTACTGCTTTCTACCGGCACTGCCAGAGGTGCCAATCCAGCTTGATTCTTTCTGTAAACAAATCCAAAAATCAGTGTGTGAGCAGCTCCAATTTATCTAACTTGATATGCTGTCTGCCAATCAATACATTAGATTTCTTGAAGAGTGAACAAACACAGTTACCTGATATTTCCAGAACAAGTTCTGCTCTGTGCTTCATGCCTGTGTTTAAATCACATTCCAGGTACAGAAATTGATTATTACAGCAGAAAGGGAACCAAATTCTAATGTAAATCACCCTCCCAGGAATGAGACATTTGAAGCAGCCCTTGAAATATGTCGAATAGCTCGAGAAAACCTTGTCCTGGTGTGTAGGACGTTCCATTTTATGTTTTATGATGCTTGTAGAAATATTGTCTGTTGTGACTACTAGTGTCTCTATAGAAAAGATAATACAGTGTCAGCGAGACGCACTCCAAACAAACTTGAAAGGAATCTCTTCAGAGCAGGAGCTTGCTAACATCAATGTAAAGAAAGGAAAGAAACAAACAAATCCTCAGGCCACAAATTCCACGTTGTATTTTGCCGTCAGCTTTTCACTTTCTGTTGGGTAAAGAAAGCTGCTTTATTGGTGCTTGTCTCATACACACTTTATAGGCAAATCAGTACCTTATGGTTGTTTAGGTAACGTAAAGCTGAACTCCGACCTTCCCTTTAGTCTTTATAGGCAAATCAGTACTTTATGGTTGTTTAGGTAACTTAAAGCTGAACTCCGACCTTCCCTTTAGTCTTTATAGGCAAATCAGTACTTTCTGATTTTAAAAAAATTCTATATTTAAACCTCTGCACTGGATGTGTGCCTAAAATCCCTATGACTAAGTCAGAAGTGACGAAACGCGTCAAGTGCGGCGACCGGATGTGACGCCGGAGCCGGAAGTGACGTGGGAGTGTTGTCCAAGAGGTCCGGTGGTGGTGAGGTTTCACGTACCCACATCTGATGTCAAGCAACAGTGATATGATAAGTGATTTTAGTTCTTGTACTTTGTGACTGGCTTTTCATTTTTATTAAATAAAACTGTAAACATTGATTGATTATGGTACCATTGGAGATTATTTTTATATTTCCATTGCAATGATACCTGGTGGAGAGGAGTAAGGAGGTTAATGAAGGTTTACACAGCGGTGGCTTTAAGTGGAATCTCAACAAGCAATACATACCAACCATGAGAGTGGAAAACATGTGGGTCTGTTGAGTGTACACACAGAAGGGAATGTTGTCTCGCGAGCACTTGCTGGTGTTAGCTTGGGATGTAAAGTGACAAGAAGATTGTGGAACCCACTTGATTTGATAGACTTATGCCAGGGGTCTCCAAACTATGGCCCACCAGGTGTTAAGAAACTGCAAGTCCCATGAGGCCTTGCAAGACTCTGACAGCCACAGGCAAGACTCCCAGAGGCACAAGACTCCCAGAGGCAGAAGCCTGATGGGACTTGAAGTACTTCAACAGCTGGAGGGCCATAGTTTGGAGACCCCTGACTTATGCTAATAAGGATATTTTTTAATTTGATGTGCGCGTTTTTGCTTTAGTGTTCACAGTGCCACTGTGGAAGGTGTTTTTTCACATTAGATATTAGTACTTTCTGATTGTTTAGGCAACTTAAAGCTGAACTTCGGCATTCCCTTTAGTCTTGCACAGTTGTACACACTTCTTCAAATGTGCTATAGGTCCTCCAACATCTCTAGGCAGCATATACATGATTCATGTTTTTGACTTGGTCCCCCATTCTCTCATGGGGAGTCACTCCTGTGAAGGTTTTGTATTCTGAAATCAGAATACACTGAACAGAGCCTTATCCTGCCACTATATTGTGTGTGACGTGTACATTAACACCTACAACTCCTCCTCCATCTATGTATGATCTGTACATTATTGATGTGCTATAACTATTGCACCATGCTGTATGTTTTAATCCTTTCAATATCAGCATGTTTCCTCCTCTCCATAAAATTTGGAAAATTTTGATCATCTTGGTGCATCTACTTTCCAAAAATGGTTCATTTTGTGGGTTTTCATACTGTCCTGGTACTTTATTTGAAATTTTTTATGATAGGAAATATGGGAAAATGTTTAACTGAAAAAGCTCAGTGGTTAATAAATACCATAAAAAAGCCCTAATTGTCTAAAAAATTTCACAAAATAACTTGAGTACAGTATTGCTTGGCTGAGTAATTGTCAGTCAAGTGGTCATTATAAAGTGTTGGCTATAAATTTGTGCATGGAAGCTTGCAGTTATTACTGTAGTAGCACCAATTACTACAATGATTATCAGCTTCCCCAGGTGGCCATTCAGATAAGATATGCATACTTACATTGCTCCAAGCTGGACCAATACATGTTTGCAATAAAGATCATACCTTGAGTTCAGCTTTAAGCAACCCAGCTGTGGGCTTCATAGGTTAGGTCAGGGTTGTCAAACTGATGACCCTCCAGCTGTTGCAAAACTACAAGTCCCATCATGCCTCTGCCTTTAGGAGTCATGCTTGTAACTGTCAGTCTTGAAATGTCTCATGGGACTTGTAGTTTGGCAACAGCTGGAAGGCCACCAGTTTGACACCCGTGAGTTAGGTCATGGGTAATGGCACTCTGTGATCACTTCAGGAACATTAGTTCCCTTACGAGGGCTGCCAAAATGCTGAGCCTTACCATTTCTTGCTCTGCTACTAGAATACAACTTAAAGGCATTAAAAATCTTCATACCCGCACCTTCTGTTTTTCATCTGCATATGATGTGCATTGATCATGTACAGTAGTTTCATGGGGTCCTTTTTCTGCCCTGTACATACAGCCTGTAGTAGAATAAATCTTCCAATTCCTGTGTTACATGTTACTGCTTGTGTTCACACATAAAGCATTCTGCATGGTGTGACCTCTGTCTGTAGTCTGAAAACTGACATTTCCTGAGAAGATACAACATATCCTACAATCCCCGGGTCTTTGGGTTTAGTACTCTACAGGTGACAGCTAAATAGTAATTAGATCTGAAACAGAAAATGTCAGTGTAATTAACATAGAGCTCTCACATGCTGGAAATGTGTTTCACTTCATTAGCTCTCTCATATTTGGGACTTGAGAGAGAATTAAAAAGACTTGCATTGGTTGCTATGTGACCCAGAACAGCAAATTGTCTGTCCCTAGGAACAAGCAAACTAAATGAACGTAGGATAATCCAACAAGCTACAACACTACAAACTGCAGCCACAAAATGTGAGCCCCTTATTACATGTGTAGCACCCTCCAGAGTGCTCCTAGAATAGTGTAGTGTTTTGCACGTAAAATCATTGCTGTCTGACTCATGGTAATTGTGTGAGTCTGTGATTGAGGTTGGATTATTGAAGGTCAGCTGGCTCTATCGCCTCCTCCTGACTCTAAAGGACCATAGAACCTTCCAGAAGTTGGTAAGCAGGAAGGGGTGGAGACCTAACCTGCATGTTTATGGGAGTCTGGCCTTTCCCAGGTTTGGAGACCCTGGTAGAGTGGTACACTGGCCCATAAATATGGGAGAGTCAGGCTGATGGAGGAGTCAGGTGGAAGATGGAGTGCTGTCGGTGCCTGGCAGGGGTCCCTTAGGTCTGGGGGGGGGGGCAGCTTCCAGGCTGGGCTGGGCTGGCTCAGGAGGATACACTCAGCATTACCACATGAATGGGATTGAGACCTGGATCAATGGGAGCAAAGAGGACAGAGTGAGTACATCAATACTTCCTGGGATCCACAAGGGGAAAGACTGCCACATGTAGCAAGCTTTCAAAGGACAGGGCTGGGCTCAATCCTTTATTCTTGTCCCGGGAGAACTTCGGAGCAGCCAGGAGGGCTGGTAGTGTCTGCAGGCTGAGGAGCTGTTAAGGCAAACAAATGACACAGGAAATACAACTACATTAAGGGCCTGTTCACACCAATTGCAGTGCGGGAATCACATGTGTCCATGACTGTTTTTTGCTCTGCATGGGAGGGCGCTTAGATGTGTGAGTTGTTAGATGTGCAGGAGCCATTAATTGTTAATGGCACCCCAAATGTATCTAGAAAGTGTGCACATTGCACTACCATGTGGTTTGGTGTGGCTGGATTTTAAAAGTCACACCCGCCATACTTTTTGCACATTCCTGTGTGTTTTGCAACTCATTAAAGTGAATTGGCTGTCAAAAACGCTCTGCACAGGAAGGTTCTGGTCTGGTTTAGCCCTAATCTCTAGTTAAAATAACAAAAACTTTTGAAATTGCATAAAAACGTTTAAAAAAGAATTCCAGGTATGGCAATTTTTTACAGTTACATTGGTCAAGCTTGGACCAATGTAACCACCAGGGGTGGACTGACCATTTGGAAACTCGGGCACTGCCCGAGGGCCCGGGGTCAGTAGGGGGCCCCATGAGATGCCCCTGGTACCATTTTCATAGGCCATTTTTGAGTTTGGGCAAGGACATAGGGGCCCCATGATCCCCTATTGCCCGGGGGCCCCATGAGTTGTCAGTCCGCCCCTGGTAACTACGCATATACCATACATGGTCAAACCCCCTGGTAGCTGGAAATCACTTTCAGTAGGCACCTCAACTCCATGGATCTCCAATAGCTTCTATGTTCTGTGCCAAGTGGTTGCCATGCAGCCTACTGAACACAGGAGGTGGCTTGCTAGGAACGGGTGCCATTCAGAAACGCTTTGGGGTTGATATTATAAAACTGGAAAATGCAAAAAAACCTAGAAGCTGATTGGTTTCTGTGCAGAGATGAATCATATCTTGCATGCTCCAGGTTTAGTAAATCAACCCCCACTGTATCTTCTCAATGGATGCAAAGCATGCCCTGATTGGATGAGGTGGAGCAGTGACATCTGATAGGATCAATGTCTGTCTGTATGTAGCCGACCTGTCCTCATTTCTCTCACCACCGGATCTGGGGAAAAAAAGCTATTGACACAGAAGTGTTTAAGCCGTATTTCTGAAGTTTGATACAATATACAAGGGGTTATATATAGAGATAGAAGAGGTGTTTCTTTATCAGGGTAACCAATGAAGCATTACACTCTTATCAGTATAGTTACGTGAAGAGCAGAACTTGCAATAGCAGAGGTATACCGTGTAGGGAAAATCCATTTAAACAGAAATTAAAGCAATTCCTGAGAAACAAATCTTGATCTTGTATGGTATATACATATGTGCATTTCTCCAAGCTGGACCAATGTAAAAACATCCATAATAGGAATTCATCTTTCAAGTAGAACTCCAGGGAAGCAGCTAAATTCACAAATGAATTACACATCTGTGATCTTTTGTGTCTTTTAAAAGATTTATAAAAATTTTTGCAAGTCCTGTCATCCAAGCATCCCTTCCAAACAGCACCGGACTGGACCTTCCTGCAGACTATGCTGCAGCTGATTAATTTAGCCAGGACCTGCCGCAGCCTGTTACATGATAATGATGGACAGCAGCACTGCTGTCATTCCTGACCCAGAACTTCTCCTGCATGTATGTTCACGGTTCTAGACTGACAGCACTGTGCAATACACAAGAACTTGATTGGCTAGTTCCATGACTGGTACACTGTTCACTTCTTCCTGAGATTGACTAAAATAACCACACTGACAAACAACAAACATAATTTTAACTGTGTTGATACTTTATTATTTATCAGCCACAGCTTGATATCTATGAATAATGAACAATCAACCAATAAAACACATCTAACACCAAATCCCTTTTAGTAGTGCTGAGTGGCATATCTCCACTTTTCTTCCTTAGCAGGAGCCAGTTCAGCCCTCAGCCATCCAGGTTAGGCTCAGGGGCTTACTTGGGCCTCCTGCTATCAATTCCACCTCCTCTACCAGCCACCTGCCACCTCAGCCTCGCAAAAGGGATAAACGCCAGCTGTCACAAAAAATACCACCTGACAACAAATATACATGACTGGAACCAATAATAAGTTGTCTCTTAAATAATTCCTTTGTATTTATTTATTTATTGTCCTGTAAGAAAAAACTGCACTTTTTTTAAATTTATGTACGTATTCTTTTTTCTTTTTCCCCAATATTATATATATAATTTTTTTTTTATAAAACTATAACAACAAAACCCAGGAACCAAAACTTGGGGATGGAGGTTGGGGACTTCTTTCTTCATGAAAGGGCGCCAACTGAGTGACGGGTATGTCATGGGAGTTAACGTGATGCAGGAGTCCCCTCCTTTTTCTTCCTCCTACAAATAATCTGCCACCACAATCCAAATCACGCCCCTTCACCATCCTGCCCTTCTGCCATCACTTAACCCCTTTATTACCCTACAGACTAGTCCGGAGGGACCGTCCCCCGTCATGATGCCTGCTGTGTTTATAACACAGGGCATTGCTTAAAAGCAAAAACTTCTAATTGTGTTTTTACATTGCCTAATTAAATGGCTGTTTTATGTCTCCGTGGGGTTGGCTTTAAACTAATCCAGGAAAATTGAAATTGAAGACATATTTACCTTGATCTCTGTACCCCCCACACCGCCAGTGTTTCCTTATTCTTACTTTCTTGATTACTAAAAAAAGACTGCCATAATAAATGGTATACATAACAGGGAAAGTCAATTGTCTGTGTTACTTAAAAGTGCAGATTAATGTGCGATCAATGACGAGAAGGGAGTGAATGGCCCCTTTAGGCCATCATTTCTCTGGACTGACAGTCTCACTATTCATTCTCCTTTCCAAGATAAAGTAATGCCTGTTCCCCGTGGCTCACTGACCATGTATACTGTACCTATCAATATATAAAGGGCTGCAAGCAATTGTGTTGCAAGGACACTATAGTTAACCGTTGTGATATATTTTCCTCTAAGAAGCAACTACAGGCAATGAATAAAATAATTTCAATTGCTTAGGGCCCTTGCACACGGTCATCTTACTAACCATGTTTAATGCATCAAAAAGATGCATCATTCCATTTGGGACCACTGTAGCAGAAGCTCTCTGAGACGTAAATTTGCCTATGTATAGTCACATCTGTATTTCTCATTTGGATGACTTTATTTTTTGCTGTCTGTGTCCCATTTCTGCAGATATCTCTTTACTTTCTGCAGATGCAACAGAAAGTGAGAGGAAATATCTACGAAGTGAGGAAAATGCCCCTATAATTAGTTCTTACCAAAACAGGTACCTATATTAGAAATGAACCTCATGTTTTGGTGAAAACTGGCCCAATATTATTTTCAATTAAAGGCTAAGTTCACCTTTTGAGAAAAAAAAATAACTGCAGGTAAAAAATGTGCAATTATAATTTTTTTTCTAAGGAGCCTGCAGAGCTTTGCACCCACAATCAGCAGATCATGGGTGCAGTATCAGGCTCCTGCGGACTCTCAGAATAGCTGTCTGCCTGTACCTCGTACAGGCAGGCAGTTACCTGAGGGCAGGCAGATCAATGGACTACGAAAACGCTCACCCCATCAGCGCCCTTGTAGTTCATTGAGAACTACAAGCCATCAGCTGCAATGGCTGATGAAACTTGTAGGCATTTATTCGTAGGGACTGTGAATGAATGATGCAGCCATGTGGGCGGAACTCCACATGGCCATGCTATTTTCAAATATTGACACCGGTGTCAGGAGAAGATTTCCTGTCCACTGTCAAAGGGAAGGGGGGCTGGAGGGAGAGGCTGCAGATGCTGGAACATATTGCATGTTCCACTCTGTAAATGGGTGGAACATGTTACAAAAGGTGAACTTATGCTTTAAATATGTTGAGCTGGTGCCTCTGAGTGGAGATGTGTCACCATTCAGACCTCACAGTCAGTGACAGCTGCTGTTATATAGCTACAATACGTGCAAAAAAGAAAGAAGGAGCTGACCCTTTAAATAAAAACACCATAAACTAAATATGCAAATATATACATCAATGAAATCCTATTCACTGTGACTAAAACTAAATGTCTATCAAATGAATGTTCAGAAAAAAGTCCCGTATCACCAAGCTTCTTGTGTATACAAATCAATGAAAGTTTCTGGTTCTTCTCCACAGAAAGACTTAAAAGAAAATATTAAGTGCTCCACCACATGCTCAGCTAAATTGCCAACTCACCGGAATGATATGACCAGTAGCAAAACCAGCTCTATGGATGGACTCCCGGTGTTATACAATTATCTCTTCTCCATGAGATGTAGTACAACTCCACATATAGATATTCTGAATGGTGAATTCTCATTATTCCAGTAATAAATGGAGAAATAGACCAACAATAAAGTAATATAGTGTAGTAATTTATTAAAATGAGTGAAATAACAAGGCAAAGATGTCAATGCACTCACATGATTTTGATGCCAAGTAGGGCACCAACATAAACAGCTCACTAGGGGGATCCTCACACCGCCGCTTGCAGCTATCGAGCCGACGTGCATTCCATAGATTGGATGTGACATGGACCTGGGGACTGGACGTGACATGAGCGACTCAAACCTCTATGCATTTTATCCGTGCATCATCAAGAGGCTTTTTATATAGCTATATGCTGCCCATTCAGACCAGAGATCACAACATCCAGCAGGGGGAAGCCTTCCACCACTGGCTTATGCAGATACAGTAATCCTACTCTTGTAAAGGGTCCGGGTCCGAACACACACACACACACACACACACATATATATATATATATATATATATATATATGGGACATTATACTACAAAATACTCCCACAAATGCGGGCCATTGGTTGCAAGCAAGATTTGTTAATTTGCACACACAAAAAAGTATTTTTCCAAACAAATTTGTTACACATCATGTTGCGAAAATGAATACACCCCAACGAAAGCAAAGCTACATTTTAGACAACAAAATCCTAATTACCAAGAATTCAGATACAGGTAAGTCTAATTCTCCATTAAACAGGTGTCCAGCAGACAATTGATGATAAAAGTGCGTTACTTGACAAGGAAAACCCCTTCCCATTTCATGCTGTCTGCAATGGCACCACATGGCAGAGAAATGTCACAAGGCCTGAGAAAGAAAATAATTTCTTTACTCAAGAAAGGTGAAGGCTACAAGAAGATCAGCAAAGCTTTACTTATCAGTCAGAATACTGTAGCAAAAGTGATACAAAAATTTAACCAAGATTGAACTGCAGCCATCTCACAGAACAATCCAGGCCATCCACTGAAGTTAACATCTCGACAGGAGCGTCTTCTGATGAGAAGGGTTGAAGAAAATCACCATGCAAGTTCACTGCAGTTAGCAAAAGAGGTAGAAAGCCAAACTGGTGATTGTCTCCCATTACACAATATGGTGTACACTGCAGAGAAATGGCATGCATGGGTGTCATCCACGAAGAAAGCCTTTCCTAAAGTACATGCACAAAAAAAGCCCGCCTAGAATTTGCCAGGGCTCATGTTGAAAAAGAAGAAGACTACTGGGACTCTGTACTCTGGAATGATGAAACCAAAAAAAATGTTTTTGGAACTGATGGCTTCAAAACTGTATGGCGTTGCAAAGGTGAGGAGTACAAACAAAAAGGTTGGGTGCCTACAGTGAAACATGGTGGTGGCAGTGTCCTTCTGTGGGGCTGCATGAGTGATGCTGGAGTCAGGGAGCTGCATTTCATTGATGGTTTCATCCAGAAGACACATCCAAGGCCACTGTTGCATTTCTGAAGAAGAAAAGGGTGAAAGTGATTCAGTAAATGTATATTATATAGGGCGCGCTTGTTGGAGCCCAACCTCTGTAGCTGTAGGATAAAGGTGCCAGATGGATATCAGGGATGGATGGGAGCAGTAACACTGAGGCAGCTCTTCTTAGAGTGGAAGCAAGGCTCTAATGCAGTAGTAAGAAAAAGAGCAGAAGGCGCCTCTAAGTGCAGTATTGACAATTTATTTAGTAAACAATGGATAAATTGCACTTACAAGATAAATAGTTAAAAAGACTCATCGTGTGGTAATTAGATCCAGGTGGGACATCCAGCTGTCCAGCAGCAAACTCTGTCTATAAGATCAGGAAGTAGAGTCCAGGATGTGCCTGTGCATGCTGAAGAGGTCGGAGCATGCTCAACAGGCTCCTTCTTCAGACCTCAGGTCTGAAGAAGGAGCCTATTGAGCATGCTATGAAATGCATTACTGTCCCCTTCACCTCCTACATCCGACTCTGCTCTCCTAGCTTCATTTTGATGCACAGGCACATCCTGGACTCTACTTCCTGATCTTATAGACATAGTTTGCTGCTGGACAGCTGGATGTCCCACCTGGATCTAATTACCACACGATGAGTCTTTTGAACTATTTATCTTGTAAGTGCAATTTATCCATTGTTTACTAAATAAATTGTCAATACTGCACTTAGAGGTGCCTTCCTCTCTTTTTCTTGAATGTGATTTAGTGGCCAAGTATGCCTCCTGATCTGAACCCAATTGAACACCTATGCGGAATTCTGAAGCGACAAGTTGAGCATCACTCTCCATCCAGCTGCCAGGCTCTAAAAGAGGTAATTCTTGAAGAATGGAAAAAGAAATAAATATATATGAAAGGGGTCCCTTTAAATACAATAGGTTAGCAGAATTTCTGCTAGCAAACGGCAGGGCCCTTGTTTTGAATGTAGGTTTGAACAGGCTTGAATGAAATAGCATTCATCAGGTAGGATCCGGTAGATTGTATTCTGTAAAGGGCAGATGGGTTAACAGTGATAGCTCCAAACAGGTATCCTCTGATATACAAGCAGGGAAGTGGCGTCTGTGTGCAGTGTCTATATTGTGTTAAAGAGAGTGTCGGGCTTACACCCGCTCAGCAGTCCTCTGGGAGGTGACACAACCAAAATCTGCAGTGGTGGTTCAGGTTCCTGGAAGAGTAGAGTGGCACTGGATCACCTCCTGACAACCGATCAGGACAGCAAGTAACAATACTTGCAAGGGGACTAGCAGTGGCCGACCCAATTTCCAGATGATACTGTGGTCCCTGGAACGTTGAGGGTCGCCCCGTGGTGCTGGGTGATGTTGAGCTGCTGAGCAGGATCACTGCGCTGAATGGTCGTGAGCCGCAGCCTAATCTTGAGGGGGGGAAAGAGACACGCTTCCCTCTCTCCAGCTCCAAATCCCCACGCCAAGAGCTCCAGCTCGGCTGCTTCCCCAGAATGCCCTTTGGTTTATTCCTTCTGGTAACTGTAGTCCAGACAATGCTGAAAAATACAGTGCAACTAGGCTGTGTGAAGGCAGGGAGCAGGATCCAGATACAGCCGTGCTGGATAGATGGATCACTGAGGAGTGTGTTTGAGGATGCAGAGTCAGACGAGTCGGGTTCGGTAGCAGTCGGGCAGATCAGGCACAGACGGCAGGAGGAAGCATAGTCGGGTCACAGGACAAGTCACCAGCGGAAGATCAATCAGACAGGAACAGGAGACAAAAGGGTAATCCAAGGCGAACCAGAGGTCAGGGCATGTAGCGGCCAAGCGGAGGTCAGGAACAAGCTGGTTCTGTATCAGGAGTTAATCACAGGAATCAGTAAACACAAGCAGGGATAAGACCAAACAGCAATGAGACATTACTGCAGCCAGTTTAAATAGTCCCTTTGGCGCCAGTATTAGTGACAGGCGCGCGCCTGGCTGCGCGAGTGCGCATGTGCACGCGCCTATGCCCAAGCACTCGCACATCTGCTGTTAATCATAATTCTGCACATGCACATATTTGTGCGCTGTGGATCTTCGCCTGCACTATGGGCAGGCCTTTCCTGACACTGTCTCACCACCTCCATTGCCGACATTGCTCCGCTCCTGTATGCTCCCAGTCAACAGGCTTCCTCAGTAGCGAAAAGGTTACAATAAATCATGTTCTTTATGACAACATCCACTTTTCACCATGACCGCCAATCACACTTTGTTTGTTTCACTGGAAATTGTCCCTATTATGAACGACCAGTAGGTTGTGTTTGCTTCTGAGGCAAACAGATCCCAGTCCTTTTCTGCTTCCAGAAGTGTTGATATCTGGTCCCCTACTATGTTCAGTGGTTCCTCCCACTGACCTCATATCACTGCTGTGGCTTGTAGTGGCATAGGAGTCATCAGAAGGAACCATTGAGCACAGAAGGGGACCTAGAATCCAACACTTTCAGAAGCATTGGCTTCTGCATAGATTTCTGGGGGTGATACCTCTGCATCAATGTTTGGTGACACTTTAATTAGAACTTTTTTTAAGTTACCGAGTCTCTTTAAAAGATTACGAAGGCTTAATGAGTTGTATTTTGTTTCACTCTCTATATTAATAGAACAGCAGCTGTGATAATGCTGAAGTTAGATGTCTGATTGGTTTGACACGACATGTAATGAATGGAGTATACTCTTCACTGACACGTGGTAATTATTGGGTAACAAAGAAGAGTCTTCCTACTGAAGCCTGGAGAATTAAAGTCCATACCTCAGTCAATTATCTTCCAAGTTACAAAGACAATCACGGAAAGACTTCTCATGGTTTTCGCATTAAAGCCAAACATGTTTTTGATAGAAAGCACAGATAAGTACATCTGCTGAGTTTTTATTGTTGTTTTTACCTATTTAGGAAGATTCATGCTTACATATTACAGTTAAAGCACCATTCACATGGACATACACTGATGTGAAATCGACCCAACAAGTACACAAACTGCAACTGAAGCTTGACATTGTTTCTTCTCCAATATACTAAAAAGTTGCTTTTATTATTATCTTAGTTACTTTTGGGGAGCCTTGGGTTGGATGCCATCTGGAACGAAAGGGCTCTATATACCTGGAGGTACTGCACCCAAGGCCGATGTCAGTATTTGAGAGGGATGGTCCATGTGTCCTTAGGATCTGCATGTCTGGCTGGTCATCTGCATAAGAGTGCACAAAGGCGCATTTAAAATGTGCGGTCGGTGAGTGCGCATTTTTTCTATCCGATACCAGTCACCTTTATAAGGAGGAAGACCTTCATACACCTATGGTCACTTAATTGTGGAAGGACTTTATGAACTATTTTATTTGTATTCCTTTTAGCATGTTCTTTTTTTAATTAATACACCAGCGCTGCACTATATATTATTATTCTTGCTTAAAGGTCCAGTGATTCCTTAGAGTGTTCCAGCAGCTGAACTATGAGCGCTCGCTTTACCCTTATGCAAATAATTTTTCATTTGCCTGGAGTTGGGCTTTAGATCCTCATGGAATCTGTACAGTCTTGAGATGTCCGAGATGTCTATTGCACTGGCTCTCACTTAGCACCCTCAGGAGGTGTGGCCATGACAGCCTAGGTGTACAGGAAGTGGGTTGAATAGTGTTGGCGGTCATTGTTCCAGGTAAAGGGCCAGAAGTGTGGCAGCGAAAGATGCATTTTCCATTCTAAATCTACTAGAAAACCTAATTAGAACAAGAAAAAAAATAAATTTTGAAATAACTAAACCTGGTAGAGGGTGCCAAACCCATAATGAAGACCAGTGACAGTCTGTAGTCCATTACATAAAAGCACACTTTACAGTTTTGCAAATTCCAAATAGAATATCTTTTCACATATTATATTAAATATTTTTCCAATGCTCCCAATTTGGTAATTAGCAGTTTAGTAGAATGGAAAATTACATGCCTTTATTATCAATAGAATTAAAATTCTTGAAAGGATCCTTAATAACTGCAAGCATAGGACGTTGCTTCTGTATCTTCTTCTTTGAATCATCTGTCGAAGAATGAATGTTCTGCCTGAAGAGACTTGTTTGCATCTGAATGAGATATTAATCTATTTTAATTATGGATCTCTGCTGTTGTGCATGCTGCCAACACGTTCCATTTTTGTCTCAAGAAAAAAAAAATTAAGAGTCAAGGATCTCCAGGCAACAAAACAACTGCAGCTTCTTCTATTTAGGCAATGGACAAGGACATTGTGTCCAGCACAAGGACTAATTCACGTTGAAGAATTCTCAGATTCTGTTGGTGCCAAAGCAAGGTTATAGGTATTTGCAATTACTGCCAAGGTCAGCTATTTACCACGATGTAATATAAACTGTTTCCCGGGCACAGTTCCAGTGACATCCTTTAAGGAACACTCTATTTAGACATGATGGAAAGCCAGTCTATACCAATAATTACAAATCAAATTTATTTGTACAATAAACATAGGTAAATGGTAAATGAGGTTCTTAATTGAAACCTGTATTAAGAGAAATAAACAGGCTGCCGTTGCTGATCTTCTGAAATGGATAGTTGCCTGGCTTTAGTGATGGGCCGAACATTCGTTAGGTTTGAATGTTCGACCGCGAACAAGTCTATGGGACTCGAACTTGTGAATTCAAAAGTGCCCATTTTGAAGGCTTATAGGTAAGTTATTGGCCATAAAAGGGGTTTGGGACTCGGGTACTGCCCTGAGGGACATGAATCAGTGAAAAAGAATTTCAAAAAGTACTGTTTTTAAGGAGGAAGTCATTTTTCATTGCTTAAGGTAAAAAAAAAAAATATGAAAAATTCCTTTAATTTTATGCGGGGGGGGGGGAGTCCCCTTAAACTACCTGCAAAGTTGCATATCTGTACAATGTATAGAACCTGCTGCAGAAGGACTGACATTTTTATTTAAAAAAACAACAGATGAACAAACAAAAAACAGCATGGGGTCCCCCCCAATCCTTACCAGACCTTTAGATTAGGGGGGACTTCACAGTAAAAAAAGTGCGTGGGGTTCCCCCTAAAAGCCATACCAAGCCCTTTAGGCCTGGTCAGACCTTTAAGGGGAACCCCACCTCCCAAAAATAGGGGGGAAAAGTGCATGGGGTTCCCCCTAAAAGCGAGGGAGCACCCCCCTCCTGAATCATACCAGGCCACATGCCGTTAACATGGGGGGGGTGCTTTGGGGTAGGGGGGCTCCCCCCAAAGCACCTTGTCCCCCATGTTGATGGCGACAAGGGCCTCTTTCCCATGTTGATGGGGACAAGGGAATCTTCGCCACAACCCTGGGCTGTGGTTGTGGGGATCTGTGGGGGAGCGACTTATCGGAATCTGGAAGCCCCCTTTAACAAAGGGACCTCCATATCCTGCCCCCCCCCTTTTAAATGAGTTTGGGGTACATAGTACCCCTACCCATTCACCAAATAAAGTGTAAAATGTGAATGAAAACACAACAGTTTTTGACAATCCTTTATTAAAACTAAACCACCTTACTAACCGTTCTGTATCTGCCACCGCTCTCTGCCAATCCCTCCACTGGCTTCCCATTGCCCAACTGTTGATAAATCCTGTATAATAATAATGTATAATAATTAAAGAAAAAAAAATGAATACTTATTCCAAGCATTTATGATGGCCAGTGTTTTCTGAAGCTCGGGTCTGCAGTGGCATCTTCCTCTCAGCATTAATAATCACTAATACTTTATGGTTGAAGGTGGGTGTTAGCAGCTTAGGGGTAGGGATTTTCCATTCCAGCGCAGGAGACTGCATTTGTTTTTGGTTTCCTCTCAGCATTGATTACTTTTAAATGCATACCTGTAGTGGAAAGACATTTCTTGAGAGGTCAGAAAAAAGTAAAAAAAAAGTCTTTTATCTGTTCAAAACTCTTTATAACGTGCACTTTAACCTCCCTGGTGGTATTCCCGAGTGTAGCTCGGGGTTAATTATCAGTGCCAAAAGCAGTAACCCTGAGCTACACTCGGGATTACCCTGCAGCGTTGCTCTGGGATTCCTCCAGCCCTTACCTTGTCCTGCGCTCCCACGATGTGCGTCCTGCAACGTCCCCAGCCATCTTCTCCGGCCGAAGCCGGCATCTGTATTCCGGGTTCCGGTCCCTGCGAGCGTCGGGACATACAGGGGCCGGAACCAGCGGGAAATTTAACATTTTTAAAAAGTGACATTCACTAAATACACTAAAATCACATAGTAAAACATTACTGTATCAAACCATTTCACATGCATTTTGTCCCGAGTGCTTTGTCCTGCGCCCTGCCTGCATTTTTACTTTTCTTTCTGCCTGAAAACTGAGAAAAGTCCATGACGTCCAAAAAGCATCCCTTTATGTCAAAAGCGGTTTTAGACCAGCTAGAGAACAGCGATAGTAAATCAGAACCACTTGCAGAATTGAGTGATTATGATTTTTGGGGAAATTCGTCATCAGACACTGAAAACGATTTTGCGACTAAGATCAGTGATGTGCGAACTTGGCGCTCTATTTCAAATTTCAGTGTTTTTGGTTTGATTATATTATTGAATTCAATTTTTTATTATTATTATATTATTATTTTTTATGATTTTTTATTATATTATAATTTATGATTTTGTGTTTCAAATTTTATCATACCCGGGATGTCTACTACACTCTTGTTCGGACAGATTTCAGTGAGTTATTCCTAAAAATTACAGGCCTACAATGAAAAAAGGACATATTTCCATGCAAAAAAATGTACTGCTTTCAGCACAGAAATATGGACATAATCATACCACTAGGTAGGTTAAAGGCATGAATACTGTACAGGGACATGATTAAAAATTAATTTGTAAATGCATTGAAAACCAATTAATCCGTTCGTTTTGCGAAAATAATTTGTAAATGCATTGAAAACCAATTAATCCATTCCGGACGTCAGAAAAAAGTAAAAAAAAGTCTTATCTGTTCAAAACTCTTTATAAAGTGCACTTTAAAGGCATAGTACTGTACAGGGACATGATTAAAAAAAAATTTGTAAATGCTTTGAAAACCAATTAATCCGTTCGTATTGCGAAAACAATTATTAAACCGAGACATTATTTTCAATGGATTTTCATTCGTAAACCGGAAATTACGTTAATAGAGGTGTTCGTAAACTGAGGTACGCCTGCAATTTTGCAAAGAATATCCAATCATATCCAAAGAAAATAAATAAAACACCATTTCTGCTTGTGTAGCCACCCTGCCATAAGCAGGAGTGTCTCTAAATTTAGTCTGAATGGCATGGCTGCAGTCAGCCAATAACAATTATATGTAAACAATATGTACCGTGTTTCTTGAATACCATGAATCAAAAAAAATACAAATTATTGTCTCTATCACTCATGTGCTAAAAAAAAAAAATAACAATGTGACTACTTTCATATAATAAAAATCCATTTTTATATAGCTTCATGTCCAACTTCCATTCCCAGTGTGCAAAGGTAAGGTCATCTTGTTTTAGAGTTTCTTCTCTTCAAAGAAATATGTTGAATATGATTATGCTGAATCATCTACACAAACGTCTGAATTCTCATCTGTAGCAAAATTATAAAGCAGACTATTGAATTCAATTGAAGGATATTATCTTGATACTTTGGATGATTGAGGATATTCTCTGTCAGGCGACAATTGTACGATAACTGGGTATAACAATTGTGAATCATAGTCTGTCTCTTTCAATAATATGAAACTTAAAATTTGGCATACGCTGTAAGAATACAAATAGGTCTTTCAAACTTATATTAAAGCTAAATTCCAGGTATGATCCAAATTGCATACATGTATTTACATTTAGTCAGCTTGGCCTAATGTAAACATGTGAGACCAGACTGACCTATTTGGAAGCTGTGAATCACTGTAGTAGCCTGAGCTACTACAGTGATGGCCATGATCTTCCAGGTTCTGTGCTAAGCGGCTGCCCTTATGTATAGTAACCATAGGGGGTTGCTCGCTAAGCATGGCTGCCATTCAGAGGATGTCTTGCATGTTTCTTCATGAATGCTAACCACTTTCTGGTTGGAGGAGGTGGAGTGTAGGGACAATAATGTTGCGTTCTCCACCTCATCCAATCAGAGAACGTTTTGCACTCATGGAGGAAAATGCAAGACATTCTTGTAAGCAAGTAGGGCAGAGTAGGTCCTCTTTAATATGCCTCCTTCCTCTAGGAGAAAGCTAGGAGTTCCTACAAAGACCAAGGGAGGGGTCAGTGGACCCTGAAGAAGAAAGCAGGCATGAAGATCAAGTTGCTGTCCTCCTGCTCTCCATCTTGCTGGGGGAGAGCAGGGTATCATGAGGAATCCCCTTCAGGATCCTTGGGAGAGAAGAGGCAATGCTGTTCTATGAAAGATGGAGGTGAGACTATTGGGTCTTGGTTTTCCTCGTGGTCCCTCTCTCCTTTCATTACGGGTGTAGTGCCCTCCAGGGTTAGCTAGTTGTTTTTTTTTTTTGGCAGAGACTGAGTAGCAGCCTGGGATGTGTCAACCTGTGAGTGAGGCAAGAGTTCACCTCAGGACAGGCTACGGAGGATCTGAAGGTGAGAGCTTTTGGAGCCCTTCCACCTCTCCACAAATCTGAGAACTTTCTGGGGGAGGGGCAGAGGAGGGGAGAAGGCTCAGATCTGCATACTTGAGGGACCTTGGCCAAGCCCCTGACAGGAGGCTGGGCATGGTGACCAAGGCAACACTTAGGTTTCTCAGAACCTGGGTGTGGCAGAGCAGTGTGTCAGGTGGAAGATGGAGGGAGGAGCTGGAGTTTGGAGCCTGGGAGGGGGCCCCAAGAAGGAGTCCTACCTGCAGGCAGTTGCTGGAAGGGAGGATCTCCCCTGTCCCATCGTCTCCTTGGGAGGACAGCCTGTGAAGCAGGGAAGGAGCTAGCCCAGCATAAGGCCTGAAAGCAGCCACCAACCCACTAAGCTGACAGGAAAGGACAGTGTGAGTACTCTTGCACCCCCTGGACTGGATAAGGGGAGAGGGCAGTTAGATGGAAAACCCAACTAGCTTCTCATCCAGGACTGCTGTTCTAAATCTGCAGTTCTTGGGTCCCCTTGCCCAAGGAATACCCTCAGGCAGCTGGGTGAAGAGTTGGATTCATCTGGTAAGTACACCAAAGAGCTTTTAATACTCTTAGAGGAGAGACTATTTTTGTCCACATTTTTGTACATGCTTGCTCTGTTGTCCTCAAGTCTACAGTTCATTGAGCATCCCCTATACCCCTAGACCCCTTCCAAGTTCTTTACCCCTTAATAAAATCACAAAACCAAGCTTAAGGACTGTTCTTTGACTTCAGTGTGCAAAGTGTGGGAAATGCGTGTTGCCTGGCCATGCAGAGCATAGGGGGGTTAGTGCTACATAGGAAGGAAGTTGTGACAAGGATATTAGCTGAAGGGAATGTAGGCTAATCACTCCAACTGAGCAGTGGAGCGAGCATCTTCTGAACGGGCAGGGATCAACTGCCTCCTGTATCTAGATCTAGTACTGTTCTGGGGTGTTGGACTTGACCTTGTTATGCTGCCATTTGAAATGAAGCAGTAAAGAAGTTAATGTGCAACTTTGGTCTCCACGTGACTTTGTCTACAAGCCACAGTCAATTATCAGGAGCGTATTAGAGGTTATTGCGTGTGTAAATTTGGCTGTCAAGCCCGAGGAGGAATGAGGGCCAGAGTGCAGCTATTCCTGGGAGTGGAGGAGTTGAGCAAGAACAGTCAGGAGGGTGGAGGCGGGTCCAGTCTTCAGCCACCATCATTACACTTGAGACCACAGTTGGGCTGAGAAGTGCATACTGTATGCCTTGGAAGTTGGTATCCGGCTGCTTGCTTTGGCCATGCGTGAGGTAGCTGGGGGCCTTCTTACTTTCACGCAATGGTGGCCATGCCAAGAATGCGACCTTCTCCCATAGCATTTAATATAAATGAAGTATGTAAATTAAACCTGATTGCTTGCTAGGAATCATTCTATTTTATAAATCCACCAACTGCTCGAGCAATGATTAAGTATGAGTTAATCCACACAGAAATTAATTGCTAATTAAATCTGAGCTCTGGAATAGGCAAATATTATCTAAATACAAGTGGTATGTAAATTCTTCCGTGAATCTTAGTGTCCTTTGTGTATGTCTTCCAGATCTGTGCAATAAAATAGTGTCAACCTTTTCCTCTGCACAGCAGCTTTCTGTAATAAAGAGTGGTCACTACTGCTCTTCTCTTCCGGTTGACTGGTCTTTTCTCCACCCCCTCCTGTAGATAGCTTCAGGCAGTCTGTAGTGGGTTGGCCTGTTGGGGCCCTCCCACAGCTCTGTTCTCTGCATAGGCTCCACACACCACAGTGATTATGTTGCCACTACATTTACCATGTAACATAGGAGTTTTTTAAAGGCATTTGGTGCACACACAAACTGGATTTATATCTTTTTGGCTATTAGGTTTTGATACGGTTGACCATCCCCTCCTCCTAAAAAAACTCCACTCTCTTGGCCTCAGAGACTCTGCTCTCTCCTGGGTCTCCTCCTACCAATCGCAGCGCTCCTTCAGTGTTACCTATAACGCTGCCTCTTCCTCTCCAATCCCTCTTTCTGTAGGGGTCCCTCAAGGTTCTGTTCTTGGACCCCTTCTCTTCTCCATCTACACCTCCTCCCTTGGTCACTTGATAAACTCCCACGGCTTTAAGTACCATCGCTATGCTGATGACACGCAAATCTATCTTTCTACCCCTCACCTCACCCCTTCAGTCTCCTCTCGCATTACTAACCTACTAAGTGACATATCGGCATGGATGTCACTCCACTTCCTCAAACTCAATCTTTCCAAAACTGAGCTCTTAGTATTCCCCCCAGCCCGTGCCCCCTCCCCTGACTTCTCCATCAAGATCAATAACACAATCATCAGTCCCTCCCCTCATGCCAGAGTACTAGGTGTAATCCTAGACTCCCATCTGTCCTTTCAGCCCCAAATCCAATCACTGTCCAATTCGTGTAGACTTCACCTCCGCAACATCTCCAAGATATGACCGTTCCTAACCTCGGAAACCACTAAGCAACTTATTCACTCCCTGGTTATATCTCGCCTTGACTATCGTAACTCCCTCCTCATTGGCCTACCTTATCGCTATCCCCCCTTCAGTCTATCATGAATGCTGCTGACAGGCTCATCCACCTCACTAACCGTTGTGTATCTGCCACCCCTCTCTGCCAATCCCTCTACTGGCTTCCCATTGCCCAACGGATAAAATTCAAAACACTAACAATAACGTATAAAGCTATTTATAACTCTGCCCCAAATTACATCACCGATCTTGTCTCTAAATATCACCCAAACTGTACTCTCCGCTTCTCGCAAGACCTCCTACCCTCTAGCTCCCTTGTCTCCTCCTCCCATGCTCGTATCCAGGACTTCTCCAGAGCTTCCCCCATCCTCTGGAACTCTCTACCCCAATTTATCAGACTATCGCCTACTCTGCTCACTTTTATGCGATCTCTGGAAATCTATCTCTTCCGGGAAGTCTATCCTGCCCTCAGCTAATACTGGAATCTTATACTCTTCCAACCAGTCCATCGCCCACAGTTACTACCTTTTGTACCACTAGCCCCTCCCTCCTAGATTGTAAGCTCCAAGGAGCAGGGCCCTCAAATCCCTCTTGTATTGAACTGTATTGTTGCTGTATTGTCTCCTGTTATATTGTAAAGCACTGAGCAAACTGTTGGCGCTATATAAATCCTGTATAATAATAATTAGGAATTATATTTAAGTTATAGCATTTCTGCCTGGAGTTCAGCTTTAAAGTGTTACTAAACCCACATCACTAAAATCAGTCTGCATATGCAGTAAAGAATGCTTGTTATATTCACTGGGAAACCTAAGGGGTTAATCCTCTGCATTCTGTAAAAAGGATGTTTGATCCTGTCTTCTCTGATCCTCCCCTTCTTCAAGTGCCCCCTCTTATCTCCTGATAAGACATATTGTGTGGAGACACTCTGCACATGCTCAGTTTGGTGTGCATTGCTAGAGAGAATTTTTTTTTCTTGGGAGAGAGCATGTGATCAGTACAGGGCCAATTAGCACTGTCAGGTGTTCTGCATCCTCCTAGAACAGAAAGAAAACTCCATCTATAAGCTTTAACCAGTGCTGTGCTGAACACTGGTAGAAGTCACAAGACTGCTCTAACTGCTGATAAGAAAAGGTATTTAGCAGATTATATTTACTAAAATAATTGCATTTCCATGTTGTGTGTACTGTGGGAGACCAGATATAGTGAATGCAGGGTCCTGGGTTTAGTAACACTTTAAGTGAGAGAAGATTAATGAATGTATTGAGGAACTGTTATCCATAAGTGTACAGAGTGTAATGGGGAACTGATGTCTGTATTGAACAATGTGAAGTGTTACAGAACATGGGCAATGAATTACAAGGAGCTAATTGTGTTCTTTTGATGAAGCATTGCTTTTAAATTGAAGTGCTGCCTTAATGCCAATCTTTCATTAAACAGCAGCCTTAGCTTATCATTGGGGGCAACAGTGAGCACTTTCTCTGGGTCCCCACTTGGGTGTAGTAAGCATCACCCCAAAACTGGGATATCGATAGCAGCAACATAGATATAGTTAATTGTGTATCCTTTGGTAGACATGGTGGTGGTGAGTAGGTAACACTGACTGATAATGGTGAATATATAAGTCCTGTTTGACACCCCTGCCCCTTTGGGGTAAACACAAAAACGGGTTGCTGCTTTCTGTGATGTAATGCAAGGTTCTTGGTTTTGTAACACTTTAAACCTACTGCCTTCTCCAATCATATCTTAATCCTACAGAAGATATTTCTGCTGGCTACGATTCAGACTGCTACAGAAGCTTCTCCCCATTTTAATACCTGCCGATGTTCTGAGATGGGAAAGAGGGACATGTTTCAGCACAACATATGTAGGCAAAAGACACAACCCTACCAGTTACATGGAGCTGTAAGAGTTGATAAGCAAATTAATAAATTCATTAATTTAGAGGTTGAATGAAAAGTTGTATAGTATAACACTTATATTAGTTAAAACGGAATTTTACCCATAAAAACCTGATAACAAATAATGTTCTTTAGCAAGGAACATGCATTCCACATTAATAATTATGCTACCAAAGTTACCAAAAGTGTGCTGTAAATTGCCTCCAGCATTGCTCCTGTTTTTTCTTGCTGAAGGCTAACATTTTTTTGAAGCCCAGAGCCCCTGAGTAGCTGTAAATCGTTAGGCTGTCAGCAGATCGACCTCTTCATTTTCGGCACAGTGCCAAAAAATAGGGAGCAACTGAGCATGTGCGGAGCAGGGTGAGACAGAGTATTACTGGAATTATAACAGTGTAGGCACTTACAGCTGTGTTCAAAATAATAGCAGTCAGACATCACTAACCAGATCAATCACTGGTTTTGGTAAAAATTATATTTCTACATGGCAAATAATATACTAGCAGGTGTAGTAGAGTAATAGAAATCCAACAGAACCAAGAGTCATGACATGCATGCTGCTGATTCTGTGTAATTGAATCACTAATTGAAAGGGGCATGTTCAAAATAATAGCAGTGTGGAGTTCTATTAATGAGATCATTCATTCTTTGAAAAACAGGTGGCAATTATTACCCTTATTTAAGGAAGGAAGGCAGCAAATGTTGTACATGCTGGTTACAGTGCATTTCTCTCTGAAATTCTGAGGAAAATGGGTCGTTCCAGACATTGTTCAGAAGAACAGCGTACCTTGATTAAAAAGTTGATTGGAGAGGGGAAAACATATAAAGGAGTGCAGAAAATGATAAGCTGCTCAGCTAAAATGATCACAAATGCTTTAAAATGGCAACCAAAACCTGAAAGACGTGGAAGAAAGCGAAAAACTACCATTCGAATGGATAGAAGAATAGCCAAAATGGCAAGGACTCAGCCAACAATCGGCTCCAGGAAGATGAAAGAAGGTCTAAAGTTACCTGTGAGTACTGTTACAATTAGAAGACGCCTATGTGAAGCCAAGCTATCTGCAAGAAGCCCCCGCAAAGTCCCACTGTTGAGAAAAAGACGTGCTGAAGAGGTTACAATTTGCCAAAGAGCACATTGACTGGCCTAAAGAGAAATGGCGCAACATTTTGTGGACTGATGAAAGTAAGATTGTTCTTTTTGGGTCTAGTGGCCGGAGACAGTTTGTCAGACGACCCCCAAACACTGAATTCAAGCCACAGTACACTGTGAAGACAGTGAAGCATGGTTGCGCAAGCATCATACTACGGTGTTGGGCCTATTTATCGCATACCAAGGATCATGGATCAGTTTGAATACATCAGAATACTTGAAGAGGTCATGCTGCCTTATGCTGAAGAGGAAATGCCCTTGAAATGGGTGTTCCAACAAGACAACGACCCCAAACACACCAGTAAACGTGCAACATCTTGGTTCCAGACCAACAAGATTGACGTTATGGAGTGGCCAGCCCAATCCCCGGATCTTAATCCAATAGAAAACTTGTGGGGTGACATCAAAAATGCCGTTTCTGAGGCAAAACCAAGAAATAGAGAACTGTGGAATGTAGTCCAATCATCCTGGGCTGGAATACCTGTTCACAGGTGCCAGAAATTGGGTGACTCCATGCAACACAGATGTACAGCAGTTCTCAGAAACAGTGCTTATACAATTAAATATTCATTAAGTGATTCAAAGGAAAGCAAAATCTTCAAACATTTTTTAGTTTATATAGTGAATGTTTGAGTTTGTAAAGAAGAATACAAACACTGCTATTTTTTTGAACAGTCTAATATTCACTTTTCTTCATTTTTTTTAGAGGAACAACACAAATTTGATATATTTTTCTTCATGTTTTGATTTGGAATAGAATGTGTAGTGTTCCCAATGCATTTGTGTGTATGGAAATAAAAGCTATTAGAAGGATTTTGAGCTTTATTCACTTTTTTCAACACACTGCTATTATTTTGAACACAACTGTATTTTTTTGTTTTACATAGCCACAACTGCAAAAGGGGACAGCATGAAGTGATCTAGCAAGACTTAATTTTCTGAATAAAGTTCCACTTTACATTTTTTATAGAGGTCTATATACTAGATTAAATAGAGGGCCAACTTAAGAGAAAAGAGTGATAAAGGGACTTCCAAAAGAAGGACAGTTGGGAGCTCTGCTCTTCATACCATGTCATATGATTTTTCCCACACTGGATGCATTACATATCTAATCAATCCTATCAAGTGATTAATGCTGCCAGTATAATATTATTATGCACTTATTCTACATTAATAAGCATTATCTGTTCTGTTGTTTTATGGAATACTATTGTTCTTTGTTTAAGATATGGAGAGAAATGTTTTACTACTAAGAATCAAATAATTGTTTCTAGATAACATCAACTTTTGAAATATACACGTATGTCTTTAAATTGCATTAATGAGGAGATGTGTCATAAATCCTTTTATTCCAAAATGCTTTTATTACTTTCTTTCCAACACCTTTAAATTACAGTGTTTATTAGTCACATTTGTCTCTGCGGTGAGGCTGGAGAAGACCTCTGTTAAGGGATGTCGATGTATTAGCTACTAACATATCTCTGGTCACGGTGCACTTTTTAGAAAACCAACTCCATAAAAAATAAATCACAGGCAGCATTATTCAAGGAGCAGAGACAACTTGCCTCTATCAGCTAATCTGAAAACAAGGACACAGACAACACATTTTTTGGTTAAAGTAAATCTAAACTCAGTTTAACAAATCTCACATACGCTTTAACATGTTAATAAAATGTAAAAAGTAATTTTCAATTCACTTAAATCTGTAGCTTTCATTAAAATACTTCCCGTTACAGGTCGACAATGCTCTGTCCTCTATCAGTGTATGCTACAAGCAGCCAAGCCACTATTTGTGTGTCCAGGATCTGATTGCAAACTCTAAACATATCTAAAATGCTTTAAACCTTTCACTGCCAGAGCTTTTTTCATAATATCTTGCACACATGTTAAAAAATAATTTTAGGCCTGAAGATTAGTTAAAATCTCCAAACAGAAAATATATTTTCAGAAAGCAGAAACCCTGGAAAATAAAATGGTGGTAGTTCCAATCTTTTATGTCACATGATATTAGCGCATATTTTGAGTAAAAAAAACAAAGAATACACTAAAGTTTAATTTAGTGCACACAAATGCAATACATTACCCAATTGTTTGCTAAACTATAAAAGATGAGGTTGTGATGAGTAAGTAGATAGCCAACATGTCAAGCCTTAGAATTGCACCTGCCCATGAAACGGCAACAAACTTGGGTACCCAGAATCTTCAATAGGTGACACTTTAAATGGACTTACAGGTCATCAGTGTAAACTGTGAATAATGGTTGTCACTCCAGCATAAGCCACAATCAACATTTTCATTTATAGGCACCCCCCAAGGTGTGCATTTATGTACATATGTACGTGTACATGGGGGCAGGGGAGTTCACATTTTGTTTCACTTAACCTTATTGCTATCACTAGTAGCCCCCTGTATGGTAGTATATTTACTGTGACAGGTTCTCTTAATGAGATATCTGGGGTTTATTAGACTCCCTGATGTCTCCCCTGAAATCTAGTTAAGCTAATGGAGTGAATATCATGCTTTATTAGCTTCTTCCTCAGCCACAGCAATTGGGGAAGCTGACAGTGGAAACCAAGTGACAACATCTTCATTATTTTTGGATACCTACTAGCTATGGGGAATCAACGAAAGGAGGTTTGCTGGTCCCTCTCTCCTCTACCCTGCCTGCTGGTGAGATAGCAGAGATAGGGAAACCCTAGCAAGGCAGTTTGCTGGGGGGGGGGGGGCAGTGTACAAGGGGCCTGTGGAAGCAATTGGAAGGCTGTAAAGTCACCAGATCACTAGCCCCCCCACACTGCTGACGCAGGTGCAGTAAGAGGGTTAAAGCAAGAACATCTTAACACAGGAAAAAGTGATCTGGGAAGCAAGATGTTCTTTATAATCCTAGATCCTGTATTTAGAAAAGCTAAAAGCAGGAATGCAAGTGTGAATTTAGCCTTAAAAAAACAATTGCTTGGTGCCAACTAGTGATGAGCTAAAGTTAGTTTCAAACCCATTAGAAACTGCCACATAGCAGGCTTCTGGTCTATTCCGCTGTGGCCAGAGAACTCCCTGCCCTGCGGCCACACATGAGAAATTGGCAGGGATGCTGATGACATTACTGACCTAATATGGCCACATGGCCATATTTGGACAATGTCATTGGTCAGATTGGGCTGACATCCTGCTATGTGAGATCACCCTGCAAACTTGGGCTGAACCTTGGCTCATCTGTAGTTGAGTTTGGAAGAAGAGCAATCCAGGCTTCAGTGTCTTTGGCTGAAAAGTGATTTAGCACGTGGAGCCTCCATGTCAGCAAGTTATTTTTCCCAAGTGTGCTACCATGTACGGACCAGGAAACTTGAAAGTTGTATACTTAACTTTAATTTCCTTTATTGGTGCCTGTCCATGGCAGCATACACTCGCATCATCATCTGAATCTTTTCACTAGAATGCCTGGAGTGATTATACTTGCAATCAGGACCATGCAGGGCGTGTGTGCCAACGTGGCCATTTGTCTCCCTTTTCCCACCACGGCTAAGGTGGACACCTCAGCGGTAGCTCTGCATGTATGTTTGTGTCCTCACTCACACAGACAGTTCAGTGACATGGAGCTGGCCTTCTGCTGCTGTTGCCCCTGATGATGTGTTAGGAAGCTCAGTAACACTTGGCCTGTAATTTTATCTGGCACAGAGTTATTGAACTGCACTGCGAATGGAGTGACCAGTATGGACATTCCAGCCTCTGCCACTGTGCCTCCATGAGTGCTGTCCAAGGTAGCCACCTCAATTGGCTTCCCAGGCAGCATGATCTTGCTTGCAGTTTTAAAACTTTTCACTGGTCCTGTAGGAGGGGATAGGGAAGGACTTCTATCACTAGTATGAAATACGAGTAGCATAGTAGAGGAATATTATAACCATAATGCTCCAAACTTATATAACTATTTCTACTTCATAAGAACAACTAAGTAGGTTGTCTTAAACGATGTAATGTCACAGTATTTGTCCACACAAAATCTTCCAATATTAGGACTTCTGGTGACAACCATCTTAGGGAGGGTTTCCGTTACTTTGGAAAAATCTCTTCTTACTTCCTGTTGTCTCAAGATAGGAAGTAAAGGATAATATCCCTAGCAGGACACAGACAGCAAAGGAGAACGTATCAGGGAATTTATTCATTCCCTACTCTATTCAGGAATAAATAAATAAAAAAAAAAAATGTTGGCTTTAGACATACATTATATTGCCAAAAGTATTGGGACACCCCTCCAAATCATTGGATTCATGGCCACAGCTGTATAAAATCAAGCAGCTAGGCATGCAGACTGCTTCTACAAACATTTGTGAAAGAATGGGTCGCTCTCAGGAGCTCGGGGAATTCAAGCGTGGTACCGTGATAGGTTGCCACCTGTGCAATAAATTAATCTGTGACATTTCCTTGCTACTAAATATTCCACGGTCAACTGTTAGTGGTATTATAACAAAGTGGAAGCAACTGGGAACAACAGCAACTCAGCCACGAAGTGGTAGGCCACATAAAATGACAGAGCGGGATCAGCGCATGGTGAAGCACACAGTGCGCAGAAGTCACCAACGGTCTGCAGAGTCAATAACTAAAGACCTTCAAACTTCATATGGCCTTCAGATTAGCACAACAACAGTGTATAGAGAGCTTCATGGAAAGGGTTTCCATGGCCGAGCAGCTGCATCCAAGCCTTACATCACCAAGTGCAATGGAAAATGTCAGATGCCGTGGTGTAAAGCATGCCACCACTGGACTCTAGAGCAGTGGAGAAATGTTCTCTGGTGTGATGAATCACGCTTCTCTGTCTGGCAATCTGATGGACGTGTCTGGGTTTGGCAGTTGCCAGGAGAATGGTACTTGCCTGACTACATTGTGCCAAGTGTAAAGTTTGGTGAAGGGGGATTATGGTGTGGTGGGGTTGTTTTTCAGGGGTTGGGCTTGGCTCCTTAGTTCCCTGTGAAGGGAACTCTTAAGGTGTCAGCATACTAAGACATTTTCGACAATTTCATGCTTCCAACTTTGTGGGAACAGTTTGGGGATGCCCCTTCCTTTTCCAACAACTGTGCACCAGTGCACAAAGCAAGGTCATTAAAGACATAGATGAGTGAGTTTGGGGTGGAGGAACTTGACTGGCCTGCACAGAGTCCTGACCTCAACCTGATAGAACACCTTTGGGATGAATTAGATCGGAGACTATGAGCCAGGCCTTCTCATCCGACATCAGTGCCTGACCTCACAAATGCACTTCTGAAAGAATGGTCACACATTCCCCTAAGCACACTCCTAAACCTTGTGGACAGCCTTCCCAGAAAAGTTGAAGCTGTTATAGCTGTAAAGGGTGGGGCCAACTCAATATTGAACCCTACGGACTAAGACTGGGATGCCATTATAGTTCACATGCGTGTAAAGGCAGACCGACCAATACGTTTGGCAATATAGTGTACTTTAGCATCCATGCAATCTGTACCTTTATACCTGTGAGTTATATTACTGGTGACGTATATGCTATTATCATCCTTGCTTCTGCTGTGTGGTTCCTTGATAAAATGGAAATTAATTTCCACAGAATTGCAAAAGCTTTCATGGTCTCTCTCAAGGGCTGTCTTGGTTTAGGTATAAGATTTACTTATGTCTGCTATTCGGGCTTCCAGTGACTCCCAACGGAGATACCTCTTGTCGCCCCTGATTGCTGTGCACAGTTAGGGCCAGGGGAAGCTTGTAGGATGGACTGTAAACAACAAAGGAGGTCAGAAAAGATTGTGGATAGGAAGTCATAATTTAATGGCGCTTGGAGTCCCCCTATCAGTGGAGAGTATGGCACCATTGACAGTTTTATTTACTCCTCCTTAACAGAATTTAGGCAAGGACTGCCAGTTTGCAGAGTAAGCAGCCTAAAGATCGAGTGCTCATGTTGTTGCACAATGCAAGTTTGCTACCTGAATCTCAAAGTACCTACTGTTTGTACCATTGAAAATATTCTACTAAAAAAGGTTTGAAGAGCATGAACAATATTGATAAGCTCATTTACATTATTATTATTTTTATACAGGATTTATATAGCGCCAACAGTTTGCTCAGCGCTTTACAATATAACGGGAGACAATACAGCAATGATACAGTTCAATACAAGAGGGTTAGGAGGGCCCTGCTCCTTGGAGCTTACATCAATGTGAACTCTTTTTTTTTGCCGCTGAAAACAATATAAATGTCTTTTAACAGTAGCTGGGTGCAGCCAGCTCTGTGATCTCCTGCCCCTGCTCACATTCCCTCCCCCCACCACTGTGCTGCCAACTGTGAAATAGAGGAGCGGGCTGCAAGTCTTGGTGCTGGCTCTCCTCTATTCTATGCTGTGACTGTGATCAATGAGCAGGCTGTGCTTTATTTGCTGGCTCTCCTCCTTCACCCCTGGCTGTGAGTAGTGAATAGTAACATTTCTGTTTGAGAGTTCAATCCCCTGCTCACCCCCCTTTCTGCCATGATCTGTGTAAAAGTGGCCCTGGGCAATTCTCCGCATGCTCGTGCCCCCTTCCTCCTGGCCTCCTTGACCTAGGCCAATCAGCGCAAGGATGGAGTGTGCAGCAGTGCAAAGGACACTGGGAATTGTAGGCTGTGAGGAGCACTGCACAAAGAAGTTAATACAGTTAAAACTACAGCACCCACAATTCACTGTACACTGAAGAAGAGAGTTTAACCATTTTCCGGGGCAAATTAATCCAGATTGGGGCCACTCCAGAGAGGAGAGCGAAGGGTACAGACCTATTGTCAGCATCTGTGCTCAACATTTGAGGGACCAGAGCCAAAGAGAGAAGCTAAGAGGACCTGTTGCTGTGCCTGTCCACCCATATCAGGGAGAGGGGACTGACCTACATCTGAGTCTGCCAGAGCTGCCTTCAGTGACTGATCTTGAGAGAGGGCGTTTCTGCATCTTCAGGATCAGAGTTGAGAGACTGCACCCTGTGTGAGGAGTCCCTGGCACCTATTTTCTGGGACTTGTTGATCACCAAGCCATTGGGACCAGACAAATTTCCTGCCTCCTGAACTATATGCTTTAAATGCTCACTACACACTGTTAACACAATACAGACTGCTCCTATTTAGCTAGCAGCTCACCTGCCATTCTTTACTCACCCTCTCAAAGCGATGGTTTATGCGCACCGCCTAAGGAAGGGCCCCATCGACAGCCATCCAAATGTTGAATTTCAGCCGCCTTCAGATGTACCCCATACACTACAAACGCATACACCCATCTGGCATAGGGGCTGTATGCATAGATGATACTCAAGGACCCTTTTATTTTCCAGAGTTACAGTAGTTGATGCTGTTCTAGAGACTTTAGTGGCACCTGTTCTAGTTCACTTTACCCTTGCTGCAGTTCCTTTAGGTGCGAGTTAGTGGGTCATTGATCATCTATCCATATGTCTGGGTAATTACCTGTTTATTGACTTACTTGTCTGCCTACCATAATACATTTAACTTTTTTATCACCAAGCTGCTTGTGGCTTCATTTCTGTGCATTATCATACAGTGGTAGCATAGTAATCCTTATGTCACACAGGTTTAACCGACTTTTAGTCTATGACCATGTATGTCAGTGGTGATTGTGACAGAACAGAGGACCCATCATCAATTGCTACTGTGGGGGTAAGTGCTACATAACAATTTGCAAATCTTTACTGAATAAGGTTGCACATCTTAAAATTTTTTGTGCATAGGATTCATACTCCTTTTTGTTTTCAGCATTTGAACATCAGCAGTTAGGTAAAGTTAGTGATATTAAAAGCTTTTTTTTTTTCTAAATAACAAACAAATCATACTTATCTGCTCTCTGCAGTGGTTTTGCACAGAGCAGCCAAGATCCTTCTTTTCTTGGTTCTCCTGCTGGCGCTCCTGGCCCCTCCCTCCTGTCAGGTGCCCCCCTAGCAAGCAGCTTGCTAGGGGGGCACCCACTGCTCCATGGATCCATTTACACACTGAGCCATGGCTTGGCCCCACTCCCTCTCTCTTCTTATTGGTTCACTGGCTGTGATTGATCTCAGCCAATGCGTAGAGGGAGTCCCGGGACTGCCGAGACTCCAGTGCACATCGCTGGAACCAGAGGGGGCTTAGGTGAGCATATGGGGGGCTGGGGGAGCTGCTGCAAAGAGAAGGTTTTTTACCTTCATGCATAGAATACATGAAGGTATAACACTTTGAGCCTTTACAACAGCGGTTCTCAACCTGGGGGTCGCGACCCCTTTGGGGGTCGAACGACCATTTCACAGGGGTCGCCTAAGACCATCGGAAAACATATATTTCCGATGGTCTTAGGAACCGAGACACCGCTCCTGTCTCAGGCGATCTGTGGGCGGGATGATATGCTGCCCCTGTAACCTGGCCACACCTCCGGGATCACTCAACAGCTCTGCCTCCTCGCCGCTGATTGGCCACCGGAACTGTAGCTCAGGAGAGGCACACAGGCGGCCAATCACCGGCGAGGAGGTGGAGCTTGGAGAGGAGGAGCCGAGCGGCAGCACGCAGAGATCGAAGAAGATCGAGGGAGCTGCAGGAGCGAGTGAAGAGAGAGGCCAGAGAAGGAAGACAGCTGACAGGTAAGTGCAAATTTTGCTGCTGCAGCCAGGTATGCTGCCTGTAGATGGGAGAGGGAGAGAGCGAGCCCAGGGTGGAGCAGGAGTCAGCAAGGTAAGTATCATTGGTATCAGTGGAGGGATAGTGCCCCATAATTTGTGTCACTAATACCAACGATGGGGCACTATTCCTCCCCCCACTGACACCAACGATGGGGCACTATTCCTCCCCCCACTGACACCAACGATGGGGCACTATTCCTCCCCCCACTGACACCCACGATGGGGCACTATTCCTCCCACTGACACCAACGATGGGGCACTATTCCTCCCACTGACACCAATGATGGGGCACTATTCCTCCCCTCACTGACACCAACGATGGGGCACTATTCCTCCCACTGACACCGACGATGGGGCACTATTCCTCCCACTGACACCCACGATGGGGCACTATTCCTCCCACTGACACCCACGATGGGGCACTATTCCTCCCACTGACACCAACGATGGGGCACTATTCCTCCCAATGACACCCACGATGGGGCACTATTCCTCCCACTGACACCCACGATGGGGCACTATTCCTCCCACTGACACCAATGATGGGGCACTATTCCTCCCACTGACACCCACGATGGGGCACTATTCCTCCCACTGACACCCACGATGGGGCACTATTCCTCCCACTGACACCCACGATGGGGCACTATTCCTCCCACTGACACCCACGATGGGGCACTATTCCTCCCACTGACACCCACGATGGGGCACTATTCCTCCCACTAACACCCACGATGGGGCACTATTCTTCCCAATGACACCCACGATGGGGCACTATTCCTCCCACTGACACCCACGATGGGGCACTATTCCTCCACTGACACCCACGATGGGGCACTATTCCTCCCAATG
The DNA here is from genome assembly GCF_062004578.1 of Staurois parvus. NCBI lineage: Eukaryota > Metazoa > Chordata > Amphibia > Anura > Ranidae > Staurois > Staurois parvus. The sequence goes on from NW_028320549.1 coordinate 2,105,873, forward strand.
ACACCCACGATGGGGCACTATTCCTCCCACTGACACCCACGATGGGGCACTATTCCTCCCACTGACACCAACGATGGGGCCCTATTCCTCCCAATGACACCCACGATGGGGCACTATTCCTCCCAATGACACCCACGATGGGGCACTATTCCTCCCACTGACACCCACGATGGGGCACTATTCCTCCCACTGACACCCACGATGGGGCACTATTCCTCCCACTGACGCCAATGATTGGGCACTATTCCTCCCACTGACGCCAATGATGGGGCACTATTCCTTCCACTGACGCCAATGATTGGGCACTATTCCTCCCACTGACACCAATGATGGGGCACTATTCCCCCCACTGACACCAATGATGGGGCACTATCCCTCTCACTGACACCAATGATGGGGCACTATTCCTCCCACTGACGCCAATGATGGGGCACTATTCCTCCCACTGACGCCAATGATGGGGCACTATTCCTCCCACTGACGCCAATGATGGGGCACTATTCCTCCCACTGACACCAATGATGGGGCACTATTCCCCCCACTGACACCAATGATGGGGCACTATTCCTCCCACTGACACCAATGATGGAGCACTATTCCTTCCACTGACACCAATGATGGGGCACTATTCCTCCCACTGACACCAATGATGGGGCACTATTCCTTCCACTGACACCAATGATGGGGCACTATTCCTCCCACTGATACCAATGATGGGGCACTATTCCTCCCACTGATACCAATGATGGGGCACTTTTCCTCCCACTGACACCAATGATAGGACACTATTCCTCCCACTGACACCAATGATGGGGCACTATTCCTCCCACTGACACCAATGATGGGGCACTATTCCTCCCACTGATACCAATGATGGGGCACTATTCCTCTCACTGACACCAACGATGGGACACTATTCCTCCCACTGACACCAACGATGGGGCACTATTCCTCCCACTGACACCAATGATGGGGCACTATTCCTCCCACTGACACCAATGATGGGGCACTATTCCTCCCACTGACACCAATGATGGGGCACTATTCCTCCCACTGACACCAATGATGGGGCACTATTCCTCCCACTGATACCAATGATGGGGCACTATTCCTCCCACTGACACCAACGATGGGGCACTATTCATCCCACTGACATCAGTGATGGGGCGCTAGTCCTCCCACTGCAAAATTACAGTTATGAAGTAGCAACGAAAATAATTTTATGGTTGGGGGTCACCACAACATGAGGAACTGTATTAGGGGTCGCGGCATTAGAAAGGTTGAGAACCACTGCTTTACAACATTCCGTTACAAATGGAGATTTGTTCCTGGCCTTGAATGCTATTGTCCTTCTTCACAGATATATTTGGAATGTACCCAGTAGACCTTTTATAATCTTACAAAGCAAAAGAACTCGAGAGTACATTGTCAGGTTTTTGTTTAGCGAGCAAGTGGTTCACTGTCAGCTTTTCCGTCACTTACAGTATGTCCACACATAAGATAAATTACAGTGTTTTTTCAGATATTACACATTTAGAAGTCTTTGTATATCATTTACCTGAAAGTAAATTTTGGCATGGCCTTCATATACATTACTTGCTTATTGTATTTGGTTATTATATTTCTTATGCAGATTTGTAAATAATGCCTTTAGTAGCTACCCTTATGGTCCTTTAACACTATACTTGAAAATAAAAATTCATTACAACACACTGAAAATGCATGTGCAGTAATGCACATTTGCATGCATTTTATGCACACTGCATCGGATTTTTATGCATTGGCATGCATTTTAACATTCATCCTTTGATAAGAGTTTGCAGTCTTATTTCCTTTTTCAATACTCAGAGTTCCCTGGAAGAATCAAAATAAGAAAAAATGCACTTCAGTACTTTGGTTGCATTTCATTGACATGCTAAGCCTACGTTTACCATTGCTGCATGATCATGCATTTTTAAGTGTGGTTTTGTAGTGCACTTTCACATGTTTTTATATGCATTTGGATGCTTTTTGAATGCTTTATGTGTTTTTTGTAACAGGGAGAGCCCAGGTAAGCACAAACCCTGCTAAAACCTACAAAAACATGCCAAAAACACATGTACAACCATGTACATGCCTATTGAAGTCTATGGAGTCAAAAACACACTATGCTTCACCAAAAGAAGCCCCTGCACCTTTTCAAGAATTGCACTGATTCTAAAGAAAATATATATGTATTTTTTAAAATAACAAACATGGTCTATTTACCTGCTTTGTGCAATAGTTTCTCCTCTTCTGCGGTCTTCTGCTGGCACTCCTGGCTCCTCCACCCTGCCCTGGGGGCACACATGCAGGATTGCTCCCAAACTGTGCTCTGTGTCTCCATTGACACACAGAGTGCAGCTTGGCCCCACCCCCTGCTCCCTCCTCACTAGCTGTGATTGAAAGGAGCAGGAGCCAATAACTCCTGTTGCTGCCTCCATGTCCAGTAAGGAGGGAGAGAGCCAAGAGATCCTCTGCTCTTGTGCACAGTGCTGGATTGAGATGGGGCTCGAGTATGTGTAAGAGGGGTTGGGGGGGAGCTTCACAGAGAAGGTTTTTTACCTTATTGCAGAGAATGCATTTAACTTTAAAAACCTTTTACCTTTAGAACTATTTTAATGTGAAAGGACACCATACAGAGTAATGTGGTTTCCATTGTCATGCATTGCAGATGCAGGGAAATTGCAATAGTGTGATTGGGCCCTTCATGTATGCTGCATTGACTTAAAATGCATTAATGTTGCATTTTAAGGCAACACACTGCACATATACACAACATTGTGATGTGAACGAATCACATCACGATCCACTCATTCCTACACTGGAAGACAAGGTTTACCTAAATGTATCATGGGGGCACTATTGGTGTCCAGTGTCCAATGGGGATCTTGGTTTGGCACACTTAAGGTGGCCATAGATGGATCAAAATTTCTATCCATGTGGGGCCACTGCAGTTGAACAGAAGTTGATCTACTGATCATCTTCTGTTCAACCACCCTGTCAGATAAAAGCTACTCGATCACCGTCTTCAGCCAATAGCTGACACGCAGATCTGTGTATTCTGACAATGGGGGAGTCTCCCTGCTGTCAGAATACAATAGCGCAGCGGTGAGGATTCCCTCATCCCATTTGAATGTGTGGATGTGGAAATCGGTTTAGTTTTTTTTGTTTAGTACTCTGGCTGAACAAAAAAAATCTGAATCATGTATGGCACAACTTTAGTCACAGGTTTGCATAGACACAAACCACAATTACCTGGCATAAGTGGGAATCCTAAAGTTTCCTATCGTATTCAAGATGATGCCTTTTCTTACACATTGAGAGGTTTTGTCATCCCAGAATTAGTAAGTGGATCAGGACTTGAACAGTGACTCACCTCCTCCACTGTGATTCACCTTATTTTAGCTAACACTGGAAATGAAAGAATCCATTTGAATAAATAAATAATTTTTATACAAAACATAGCCATTTGGGGACATTTCCCAGCTTAAGGTAAGGTACAGAACAATTACATGAAGAAGGTGGTGAGAACAGAACAAGGTCAATCACACTCACTATTTCATTTAAATGCATCTAGAACTCCATAACATATGTACTAACCAAATTCTGAACTTCTGCTTTTTTTCTCAGTAATTCCACATTATAGCATACCACTATGTATTTAATGGTAAATGGAACTTAGCCTTTACCACACATCACTGAAACTGTTCTGGGAAGTTCATATTGACAATTGTTTGCATTCAGATAAAATCTTAAAACAATTATTTTCCTCACGGTTTCCATGAGAGGGATGTCACTTATACAGCTGGACCCACAAGGTCATTAAAGCATAAGAAATTTAACATTGCAAAGAGATTGATGTATTCTTAAATGTTGCATAAGCAAGGGTCAGCTAATGCTGACGGGGTGACTGTGTCACTGCAATTATTGATGTGGAATTTGCAGACAAATATCTGACATGTTTTGCTTATCCATTCCGAAACATGCAATTATTTAAATGAACGCTCCAACTATATCTTTATTTTTCTTAAAGCACGAGTGGAGAATATTTAAAGGCCTTTATTCTTTATGTTTTCATTAAAGCGGTAGTAAACCGCATCCAAAAAAAAGGAAAAAAAAACCTGCAAGGTAAAGGCATAATGTGCTAGTATGCATTGCATACCAGAACATTATGAAGGACTTACCTTGAAATGATGGCCTCCAGTGGAGCGTTGCCACGGCTCCCCGGGCTTCCATCTTTACCCAGTCTTCCCTCCAGGTTCACGAGTTCTGGCCGGCTGACTGGCGAAGCCGTGATGACGTCACTCCCATACATGTGCGCGGAAGTCCCAGGCTACGGCACAAGGCTATGAAGGAATGGCACGGGTATGCCATTCATTCAGAGAGCATGTCCTGGCTATCAAAAAGGACTAAGATCTCCTAAATGGTGCACGTTTAGGAGATAATAAGTTTACCTACAGATAGGCTTTATTATAAGCTTACCTGTAGGTAAAATTATTAAAGAAGAGTTTACTACCACTTCAAATATGAAAAAATCTAATTACAAACCGCACCTCTCTCTGCCTTGTAATAGCCTCGGCTAATTACCTCTACTTCACCATTCAGACTAGGAGGTGGTGGGACAGCCCTGTAAGCCCATCAGACTTTACTACATTGCATGTGTTGTCATTAGAACAGATGGAGCTTGATGATTGGAAGAGAGAGAACCAAGATGACCCTATGAGTGAGGTGATGCTCCTTAATGATCCAGTCACAGGCTTGACCAAGATGCTTGTTCTGATTGCAACTGAGAAGTTTGTTGAGATAACAGCAAGTAGGAGATGTCTGAATTAGAACAATGGCTGAACAAAACAACAATATTTTTGGCTGGTAAGAGAGCTCAAAAATTTCAACCGTGTCTTAGCTTTTTCTCTACATGTTAAAATATATGAAATTATGGTTATTGAATCCTGTTTCTTACTATGTAAAGGGGAGATTCCACTTTAATTCTTCCTCCCCCAGCCCCCAGCACATTTGGCACATTATAAAGTGGGAATGGGTACCTAGTTTTGATCACCTAGGTGGTTCAAGAGGAAATTTGGCCTCCTCTCTGTTTGCCCACAGCCTTCTGGGTAACGCCACAGGTCCCAGGAAGCTGTGGGACAGTACAAAAAGTACAATGTGGCTCACATATGCGCAGTGGGAACCTGGCTGTGAGCTGGACTCCCAGCTGGACTCCCAGCTGGACTCCCACAGTAAACATGCTGATGCCGGGGACACAAAGACCAGTGAAGAACCGGCCTGGGTGAGGACAGCACTGGATCCCTGGTCAGACAAATTACCTTTTCTTAGCTGCAGACTTTTCATTTTTTTTTTCTTTCTAGGGTGAAGATCCTTTTTAAGGCAAGTTAGTTTTTCATTTTTGTTGGTACCTCCCATAATTCATCAAGGTTCTGCCTTGTTTAAAATGCTCAATTATTATACAGTACCTCAGTCATTATACCTGTCAAAACCAGTCCCACTTCCGCTCAGACCGCCTAGGCGATCTGAGCAGAAGTTCTCCACCCCACAGTTTTCTGGGATACGTCACAGGTCCCAGAAGACTGCAGGACCATTCATAATGTGTAGCCCAGCTCATGCATGCAAAGTGGGTGTCTGACTGTAAAGCCATTAGCTGCCCACAGCTGGCACTATGGACCAAAGATGGGTGGTGAAAATGGCTCAGGTGAACACAACGCTGAATTCTGGGACAGGTGAGTGACTGTTTAATTAAAGTCAGCAGCTTCAGTTTTTCTAGCTGCTGACTTTTTAAAAATATGATTGGAGCTCCTCTTTAAATAAAATTTAAAGAAAAGCCACTTAATGCTTCTTTATTGTCTATAATGGTCATTGGGTATCAGTCACTTTGCTGAATTCAAATAGTACAATAAACCAGATTCTTTGTATTTTTTAACTGAAAGCTTAGTACTATGAAAAAGGCAAATCTCTGGGTCTACTAGAATATCAACCTCTGTAATTTTCTGAATCAAGCTTACTATTTTCCCCCAATACTCTTGTATTTTAGAACACTCCCACCATATGTGATACATTGTGCCACTACCTCCACATCCACGCCAACATAAAGGTGAATTATCTTCACTCAATCTGTGTGCCACACTCGGTGTGATATACCATCTTGCCAAACGCTTATAATTCATTTCTACCTCCTGCATATTTATATTTCCATGGATTTCTATACATTTTCTTCTGTTTTTCCGCATCTATTGTAACTCCTATTTCTCTTTCCCATGTTTCTATATATGGAGGACTTATATATGCGTTTATTTCAGTGAGAATCTTATATATTTTAGAGGTTCCTTGTTTCCCATCTACCCATGTACCTAATAAGTGCTCAAAAGGATTCCAATCCTCTCTTATTCTTAAAGGCTTTAAAGGCATCCTGATGGATTGAGATGCAATAAGTATTGAAGACTATGCATATGCATGGATGCCATTACTAGTTGTGCCATTAACAAGCTCTCTATTTGGGATGAATTTTCACAGAATATAGTTATGTCTCTCTCTCTTGATATAATGTATGGAGTGGACTGGCTCTTGGAATTTTAAAAGATTATTTTTTAAGTGGATAGACCCAGTTTCCATAGTACTATATAACACTATATTCCACAGTACTTGATAGCATTTCCATTGCAGTAACTCACTGCAGGCTATGTGACTGGTTTTATAAACCTTAAACATGATTTACTCCATAAAGCTTTATATGCAGATAAAAAAAAGACACAAATTAATGCAGCACTGAAGTTTACATGTTCTTCCTGTGCCTGCGTGGGTTTCCTCTGGGTACTCTGGTTTCCTCCTGTTAAGATGTGAACAATATGGAGTCAGATCATCATATCATTCATATATCAAGAGTTCCTCTATAACTGTTTTTCTGCACTTGTTTTTCTGTTCTTGAATTCTTCTGGTATTTTATAACCTTTGTAACCTTATATATCTTGATATTGTTGGGACATCTGTGGTTTCTCTTTTCCAGAATTGGTTGACTGAACATTGTCAAGAACATTTCTCAGAAATCACTATTTTACTAAAAAGTCCCTTTTTGCATAATCATCGGTTGAGTTATTATGGCAAGTAACCATTACTTGTGTCCAATAGGTCAGTGTGACCACATCTCGTATTGAGACAATTAGTTAGGAATTTCTCGTGATTTGGATTTATGCCCTAGATTGAAAACCATGTTGAAGGTTTCTTATAAAACATCCACCAATGTATCTATCTGTATCACATTGACTCTGTATGCTCTGTGATCCAATGTACATTGTATTTCTTCAGTAAACTTATATAAAACGAATTCAACAAAATTGGTATTGATGTCCATCATTGACATACTGGTAGGTTAATTAGCTCCTATCTAAATTGTCCCTAGTATGTGTGTGTATGAATGTGAGTTAGGGACTTTAGATTGTATGCCCCTTGAGGGTTAGGGACTGATATGAATGTACAATATGTATATTTATATACTGTATATATATATATATATATATATATATAGTGCTGCATAAATTGACAACGTTATATAAGTACCTGTAATAGATAAATATACTCCTGTTGAGGAGTTCCTGCACTGAAGTTCATTTAACCTTCACATTCAAGAGGGTGCTACACCCTGAAGGAGCAGATGAGTTTTAGTGTCCTTTGTTGCTTCATTGCTAGTTGTTTGTGGATTATCCCAATTTTCACCCTCACCTCATCTAAGTTAAACCAGCAAATAAATTGCAAAAAGACGTGCGCTGTCTGTTTTCTGACTTAAGTGACTGTGAACTACAGATTTCCTGGCTGCCATGTGCATATAAGGGAATAGAACCTGGGATCAATTAGCCAGTCCAGTCTGGGATCTGTGCTACTTTGAAATTTCATTGATGGATGCCAATTGGCAGGTGCTATTCTGAGGCAGCTGTCTTCCAGTCATTGAAAGTGTATGTAATTGTGTGCACATGAAAATGATTCCTGCTTCAATATGTTAGAATGTTATATTTCAGGATCCTTGGATTACAGTTCCTTCCATTCTAAAATGTACCTATTGCGAGTATATTGTAAGGTTCCTTTTTGAAGGCCTCATGGCAGGGGTGGACTGACCATTTGGAAACTCAGGCACTGCCCGAGGGCCCGGGGTCAGTAGGGGGCCCCATGAGGTGCCCCTGGTACCTTTTTCATAGGCTTTTTTGAGTTTGGGCAAGGACACAGGGGCCCCATGATCCCCTATTGCCCGGGGGCCCCATGAGTTGTCAGTCCGCCCCTGCCTCATGGTGTGATGATAGCTTTATTGAAAGCATATATAACTACATGTGCATACAGAGAATATTATTGAATGTGTCTCATTCAAATCTTGAGTGTATTGTATGATACCCTGCAGGGTAGATTAATAAATTCTTCACTATGGATAGCTAAAGCTATATTTTTGTTTTGTAATGAGTATAGTTTTAATATTAATTGTTTTGGATACATCATGATTAACTGGATATACTGTATTAATTGTATAATATAAAATTCAACTAAAACAAAAACAACCTGCGCCACAAAAACTATGTGAAAAATTTGAAAGTGAATGCTGCTGTGCCTTGATATGAATCAAAAAGACTGATAAAAATAAAAAAATCAGTGAAATAATAAAACAGTGCAAAACATGAAATGAATAAAAAGTAATTATGCATAAATCATAATAAATTCCGTGGCTATAAAATAAATGTCCAAAACCAACAAAATGAAAAAAATATAAAATTTGTGTCCAAATACTTTAAAATAATGAAACCAAAAAACAAACAAAGTCCCCTTTAAACATGCAAATAGTGCTCCAAAAATTTTTTAGGATAAGTGTAATACAGAGAAAAGACTCCATGGATCCACATCTTCCTGTGAATACTAATGTATTCTGCACTCACCAGGGATAAGAATAAATTGCACTTTATGGATACAATATTATCCTCCAATTCCCAGGTAAAATTTCCTCTCCATAGCCTCCTCCATATACAAGAGCTTCCTTACATCCAACTTCAAAAGGGATTTCCCCTCATAATGATGTGTTATATAGGAAGACAAAGGAGATCCAATAGTGAAATATTGCAAAGACTTTTAATTGAATAAAATAGTGCTCAATCTATTCAAATTATAACTTAAAATAAGTCGCCAATTGACAAAATCCTCCAAAACAGACTTCCTAGTGTAAAATGGATTCCAGAAAGTAAACCAAACTGTCAGCACCGTATATGACGTCACACATTCAACATAGGAAGCCGGAAGTAAGTCTGTCTGACACGTTTCACCCCTCCTCCAGGGCGGTATCAAAGACCTAGATCTCCGGTTCCTCATCACTTATATATTACACTGGCGTGCCTCCCACCTACGAATTAACCAATCAGGATTACTTATGGTAAATCAGGGACAAATAGGGAAATATCCAACCTTCCCACAATGCCAAATAGTCATTAATAAGCTGCCAGTATGTTTACCTATCGGGTCCCCTTTCATAATAAACAATAAAATGAAATTAAATTAAAATTAACAATATATAATAAACAAAATAAAACCAACACAAATCTCTATGACATAGAACCTATGCAAACATATTGTTCACACACCACGAGTTTCACCAGAGATGATGAATGTATCCTTAATCATAATTAATACAAATTCAATAATAATATTTATCAGTATAAAAACATAATACATAGAAATATAAAAACATAATACATGTAAAAATAAAAACATATTACATTTAAATATAAAAACAACTCAATAAACTAAATTAAATGTACCCCATAGTGTTATTTATTCCCCTAAAAAGGATAATGGACTCATCCATCCATCCCTATAAATGGGGGACAATAAAAAACTACCAATCAGATAAAAAACAATTTAAATCAATTTTAACATTGAGCCCTTTAGGAGGTCAATGTCTTTAACCACTAGCCTACAGGGCACTTATACCCCCTTCCTGCCCAGGCCAATTTCCAGCTTTCACCGCTGTCACATTTTGAATGACAATTGCACGGTCATGCAACACTGTACCCATATGAAATTTTTATCATTTTTTTTAGACAGATAGAGCTTTCTTTTGGTGGTATTTAATCACCTCTGGGATTTTTATTTTTTCTTAAACAAACCAAAAACCACTAAAAATTTTGAAAAAAAAAAGTTTTTTCTTAGTTTTTGTTATACAATTTTGTAAATAAGTGATTTTTCTCCTTTACTGATGTGCGCTAATGAGGCTGCAGTGATGGGCACTGATAGGCTGCACTGATGGACACTGATAGGTGGCACTGATGGGCACTGATGAGGAGGCACTGGTAGGTTTCACTGATGGGCACTGAAAGGCAGCACTGATACATGACACTGATATATGGCACTGATAGGCAGCACTGATATGCAGCACTGACTGGCACTGACTGGCACTGTTAGGCGGCACTGACTGGCACTGTTAGGCGGCACTGGCTGGCACTGATAGGCAGCACTGACTGGCACTGATAGGCGGCACTGATAGGCGACACTGACTGGCACTGACAGGCGGCACTGATTGGCAGCACTGATAGGTGTCACTGATTTGCATTGATAGGTGGCACTGACTGGCACTGATGGGTGACATTGAAAGGCAGCTTACATGGGCACTGATATTTGGCATTGATGTGCACTGGTATGCACTATGTGGCATTGATGTGGCACTGATGGGCACTGGCACGTGGCACTGATGAGCACTGACTGCTGGCACTGATGGACTTTGACAGGTGGCACTGCTGGGGCTACACTGATCATCAGGGCACACTGATCATCAGTGTCCTGATGATCAGTGTACATGTCCCCTCCGTGGAAAGCCGATTACCGGCTCTCCTCTCCTCTCCTCTTGAGCTGTCAGCGTAACAGCTCGAGAGGAGAGAAATGCCGATAACCGGCATTTCCGTGTTTACATGTGATCAGCTGTGATTGGACACAGCTGATCACATGACCGAGCCGACATCTTCGGCTCTTTCCGTGATCCGTTGTGTCTGAGGGACACAGCACACCGACGACCACCGGCGTCATATGACGTCCTATCAGAACGAGAGAACCACCTTGCGCCCGTCATTGTACTATATGGCGGGCGGAAGGTGGTTAATGACAGAATCCATTTCGTTTCATTTTTTGAGATTGATCTGATCAAATTAACCCCACGCCAGTGGGGTTCCACCCTATCAATTCCACAAAATCTCAAGACAGACGGATCCTTATTTTGAAACTTCCTGAAATGATTGGATAAACTGTGATGTTTGAACCCCTTTTTTTAAATTTCTAATGAGTTCTCCCAATCTAGTAGACAATTTTCTAGTGGTTCTCCCCACATACTGTAAGTTGCACGGGCACTCTAAAAGGTAAGTTACAAAGGTACTTCCAGAAGATAAAAATTTCCAAATATTAAACACTTCCCCACTACTCTGCGACTGAAATTGTGTACATTTTTTTGTATTAAGGTCCTCTTTCATATTCCTACAGGCCAAACATCTACCGCATTTAAAAAAAACACCTGATCAAGAAAGGGCATCCTTTTTAAAGGTGGATACGGAACATTTTTTACATGTTTGGTTCTTAGGGTGGGTGGTTTTTATAAATGAATCAAGGTCCCTTGGGTAACATTTTACCTAGTATATCATCTTGTAATAAAATCGGCTTCCTAATAATTCCCTCCATGACTTTATATTGCCTAGAAAAACCCGTGATGACGGCTAAGTCGAATTTATCCACTTTCTTATCCCTCTTCACCAATAATTCCTCTCTGTTCATATTCCTCACCTGTTCCCTGATCTTATTAAGGCTATGTGTTTGATACCCCTTTTCCTCTAATCTCTGCATTAGAACATTTGATTGATCCTCAAAATCAACTTCATTGTCACAGTTTCGTTTCAGTCTTACAAACTGACTTCTAGGGATAGCCTTCAACCATCCCTGATGATGACAACTGTGTTTAGGAACGTAACCATTCCTATCCACTTTTTTAAAATGAGTTCTTGTACAAAGTTTAACCCCCTGTTTGAAAATGGTTAAATCTAAAAAATCAATTGACTGAGTGCTAAGATTTGCAGTGAATGAGATGTTATATTGATTAGTCCCCAAACTTCTAATGAATTCCTCCAGAGATTCCTGCGTTCCTTCCCATACAATGCAGATGTCATCTATGAACCTTCTATACAATTTAAGCTCTGATCTCCTATTGTTAAATATCGATTCATGTTCTCATTTACTCATAAACACATTAGTAACAGAGGGTGCATATTTAGCACGCATTGCAACACTGGTTTTCTGCCTGTAAAATTTGCCATCATGCCAAAAAAAAATTATGGCTCATAGCCAAATCCAGGGTTTGCAATAAGAATTCTCCCTGTCTATTATTAAGTTAATTATTTTTCTTCAAAGACCACTCAACCGCCTCTATTACGTCTTTTTGTGTAATATTTGTATATAAGAAATTGACGTCTATGCTTGCCAACACACAATTAGCACCAACCTCAACTCCTTTGAGAATATTACTAAGATCACTGCTATCTCTAAAATAGGCTGGAAACTCTTGTACTAGAGGTAGCAAAAATTTGTCAAGATATTCACCCTCTCTGGCAAAAAGGGAATCTACCCCACTGACTATAGGCCTCCCTGGCAGTTTGGCCACATCTTTATGAATTTTTGGTAATTGATAAATGACTGCAGTAATTGAAGCATAGGGAACCAGATACCTACTCTCTTTTTTATTAAGAAATCACTCTTTTTCACCTAAATTTACAAATTTTTTCAACTTTGCTTTATACTTATTAGTGGGATTTTCTTTAAGCACCTCGTATGTCTCTATATCCCCTACAAACCTATTCAATTCCTCATAATAGTCCTTCTTATTCATAATTACCACTCCACCTCGTTTATCAGCTGGCCTGATTACAATGTCTTTGTTCTTCTCAATTTGTATTAAACCTTGTATTAGATCTTTCTTTGGTCTCACATGAGAAATAATAAGGGGTTCAAGATCATGCTTGACCATTTTTTTTAAAGTGTCTACACAACAATATTACTAATCTTGGGATTAAAATTGATTTATTTATTAAGTTAGTGTGTACATAGGGACCATCATCCCTAACTCGACAATTAACCTTTTTATCCCAATAATTTTTAATGTTGAGTTTTCTAATAAACTTCTGAAAATCCACATACATTTCCAATCTGTCTAATTGTTTATCTGGGGCAAATTTAAGTCCCAAAGAGAACACCCTTAGTTCCTCCTCGGTGAACTGATGCTCACTGAGGTTGAAAATGCCTTGATTTAGGTCTCCCTTTTTCTTTTTCCTCTTCCGCCCTCTGCACCCCCTTCTTCTCTTTCCATGTTTCTCATGTATGGGCCTGTATGTGCCATGGGTGGATCTGGTCTCCATCCCCCCCTTCCTCTGCATGGGGGAAAATAAGGTCCACCCCTTCCCCTGCTTTGGGGGCCACCCCTTCCCCTCCATGGTGGTGATCCATACTCTCTTCTTATAAAATCCCCTCACTGAGGGTGGGAGTAAGTTCGTGATGGGGATTGTTGCCAACCTCTCAAGGGGTCAAACCTGTTATTAGTGGATACATCATACTGTGGGGTTCTTCCCTGATAATTCCCTCCCCCCTTATACATCATAGGTGATTTTTCCTTCCTCTCAGGGATATGAATGTGAGTATCCTTTTTAGTCTGAGATGAGGGAGTCTGTGGATAATCCTTATCATTATCCCTCTCTTCTGTTGATGCCCTAGAATCAGTATTGCCTTTAATAATTTCTTCCTGCCTTTTATACACCATGTTATGTTTGTGATCCTGTATGTCTCTACAATATTTTTTGATTTTCTTTTTTTGCGTATCCTCATCTACCGTCTTGATGTATTCTTGTAGATGTTGCATTTTTTCTTTACAATAATGGTGTTGGCAAAAGGAACTATTTTTTCTTTTAACACGTGGATTTTTTCATCCAGGGATTTTAATTTCTTTTTTCTCCTCGAAATAATACGTTCCAAGAGCTTTTTTTCCACGTGATTAAAGAAGGAAAACCATTCCTCATCTAGTTCTTTCCCAAAAAGACCATCATTTGATGCTACTTCCCATCTTAACGGACTAGGTGTGATTCCCTCCCTAGTATATTTCTCTAAAGTCAAAACATCCCACCATGCCCTAATTTGCTTATCTAGTGTGTTCCCCCAGGTGTCTAAAATCTTTATTCAAATCTACTTGCTCAAATTGGTTTGGATACATTATAACATAGAATTCAAATTAAGTTTCACGCTCTCCCTCCATAGACACCCCTTCCTCCTTGAGGTCCCCCAGTGGTATTTTTTTTTTTCCAAAAATATTTTATTAAAATAAGAATAGACAAGATAGCATATAGAGCATATAAAGCTATAAAGCACAGTCAGAACACAGACATGACATATTGCTTCCCGTTTCGCAGACGGGACTTAGTGTAAACTGTAATACAAAGAAATGTGGTGTAGAACAATACATCAAGCATACAATTCAAACCATTGGATACGTAGAGGAAAGTAGGTACATCACTGAAGGTGTATGTCGTGTCGTCTTGAGTATCAGCAATTCTTAATGATGAGGTGATATGAAGATTTGAGCATTGAAGGCATTAAATGTTGTTAAAGTCATGGTTTACGTGTTTATAGCCTAAGTGTATAATATAGTTGCAGTTAGTCATATCTGCGTGAAGGTGAATACAATATTTGGTTGGTGAAGAATGACTGATAAGGTGGTATAACAGGTGTGAAAATAGAGAGAGGTCAGAAAGAAGAACAGCAAGAAAAAGAGATGTAGGATGAGATGGTAGGTGGGATTTAAAAAAAAAAAAAATTTTTAATATGGGGGGGGGGTAATGGGTTGCGTGACAGTAGAGTATATAGGCAATAAAAAGTTAAAATGGATCACCTCCCCAAGTATTAGCCGAGCCGAAAAGGTAATATTAAAACTTAGAATATGTTACATGCAAGATCAGACAGTGGGGTAACACGTGCATCAGAAACCCCCAGTGGTATTTTATACATTTATTTTTTTACATTCCATTTTCTGATGTCTTTTATCTTGTTCTGAGATGCAGTGGATTCCCTTCCTCTTATGGTGGTGGGAGGTCCTAGATAACGCTGACATTAAGACTTTGGTGCCACTCTTTGCATTAAAGGAGAAGTACAGCCAAAGATCTTTTGGCTGTACTTCTCCAGTGGATCACACAGGAGCCCACAGGAGTCACCGAGAGCCTGAGCCAGCCGGTCCCGCCCCCTCCAAATCCCAGCAATCCAGTGAGCATTGGGGGGGGGGAGCAGACAGCGGTGATTGACAATCACCGCTCTCTGCTCAGAGCTGCTGTGAGAACTCAGTGATCAGCGGTCATGTCACACGTAGAGCCAGCGGGGGACAGATGCAGCATTGGACCGATACTGCATCCACCTAGATAAGTAAAAATGGGGGGGGAAAAAAGAAACCCCTACTTCTCTTTTAAGAATCCGTAAAGTTAACCCATCATTTTGCCATTTGTTCTTATCCTCCAGGTTCCATTAATATGATAGCTTCATTTCTTGCAAAGGATCGGGCTAACATTTTTTCCGTCCCTCTATTAAAACTCCTACCTACATACAGTATTTGTCATTAATTAGAGATGAGCGAATCGAACTCGGCGAAGTGGAATTCGTTTCGAATATTAGGAAAATTTCGATTCGCGACGAATCCGAAAATTAGCAGACTTCGGATGCGCGAATCGAAATTTTTCCTAAAATGGCAGCGACATGTGCGGCGACGGAGCGGGGATGTCTGGGAAGGCGCACAGACAAGGCGCGCTGACCCATAATGCATTCATTCATGACATGTGATCGCATTAGCCAATCAGCAGCCAGCCAGCCAGCACTGTGTAATGGTCGAGTTATAAATGGCAGCCATTTTAGAATTCTCCATTTGCCTCCAGTCATTCAAGAGAGGCAGACCTGTCTGTATTGAGGGAGAGAGTTAGGGACACAGAAACGTTACTTAGGGCCAGAGAAACGTTACTTAGGGCCAGAGAAACGTTACTTAGGGCCACAGAAACGTTACTTAGGGCCACAGAATCGTTACTTAGGGCCACAGAAACATTACTTAGGGCCACAGAAACGTTATTTAGGGCCACAGAATCGTTGCTTAGGGCCACAGAATCGTTACTTAGGGCCACAGAAACGTTACTTAGGGCCACAGAATCGTTACTTAGGGCCACAGAATCGTTACTTAGGGCCACAGGATCGTTACTTAGGGCCACAGAAACGTTACTTAGGGCCACAGAAACGTTACTTAGGGCCACAGAATCGTTACTTAGGGCCACAGAAACGTTACTTAGGGACACAGAATTGTTACTTAGGGACACAGAACCGTTACTTAGGGCCACAGAAACGTTACTTAGGGACACAGAATTGTTACTCAGGGACAGACACAGAATTGTTACTGAGGGACACAGAATTGTTACTGAGGGACACAGAATTGTTACTCAGGGACAGACACAGAATTGTTACTCAGGGACAGACACAGAATTGTTACTCAGGGACAGACACTGAATTGTTACTCAGGGACAGACACAGAATTGTTACTCAGGGACAGACACAGAATTGTTACTCAGGGACAGACACAGAATTGTTACTGAGGGACACAGAATTGTTACTGAGGGACACAGAATTGTTACTGAGGGACACAGAATTGTTACTCAGGGACAGACACAGAATTGTTACTGAGGGACAGACACAGAATTGTTACTGAGGGACAGACACAGAATTGTTACTGAGGGACACAGAATTGTTACTGAGGGACACAGAATTGTTACTGAGGGACACAGAATTGTTACTCAGGGACAGACACAGAATTGTTACTCAGGGACAGACACAGAATTGTTACTCAGGGACAGACACAGAATTGTTACTGAGGGACACAGAATCGTTACTGAGGGACACAGAATTGTTACTGAGGGACACAGAATTGTTACTCAGGGACACAGAATTGTTACTGAGGGACAGACACAGAATTGTTACTGAGGGACAGACACAGAATTTTTACTGAGGGACACAGAATTGTTACTGAGGGACACAGAATTGTTACTCAGGGACACAGAATTGTTACTCAGGGACACAGAATTGTTACTCAGGGACAGACACAGAATTGTTACTGAGGGACACAGAATTGTTACTGAAGGACACAGAATTGTTACTCAGGGACAGACACAGAATTGTTTCTGAGGGACACAGAATTGTTACTCAGGGACACAGAATTGTTACTCAGGGACAGACACAGAATTGTTACTGAGGGACACAGAATTGTTACTGAGGGACACAGAATTGTTACTCAGGGACACAGAATTGTTACTCAGGGACATAGAATTGTTACTCAGGGACAGACACAGAATTGTTACTGAGGGACACAGAATTGTTACTGAGGGACACAGAATTGTTACTCAGGGACACAGAATTGTTACTCAGGGACAGACACAGAATTGTTACTGAGGGACACAGAATTGTTACTGAGGGACACAGAATTGTTACTCAAGGACAGACACAGAATTGTTACTCAGGGACAGACACAGAATTGTTACTGAGGGACACAGAATTGTTACTGAAGGACACAGAATTGTTACTCAGGGACAGACACAGAATTGTTACTGAGAGACACAGAATTGTTACTGAGGGACACAGAATTGTTACTGAGGGACACAGAATTGTTACTCAGGGACAGACACAGAATTGTTACTCAGGGACAGACACAGAATTGTTACTGAGGGACACAGAATTGTTACTGAGGGACACAGAATTGTTACTGAGGGACACAGAAGTGTTACTCAGAGACACAGAATTGTTACTCAGGGACACAGAATTGTTACTCAGGGACAGACACAGAATTGTTACTCAGGGACACAGAATTGTTACTCAGGGACAGACACAGAATTGTTACTGAGGGACACAGAATTGTTACTGAGGGACACAGAATTGTTACTCAGGGTCACAGAATTGTTACTCAGGGACAGACACAGAATTGTTACTGAGGGACACAGAATTGTTACTGAGGGACACAGAATTGTTACTGAGGGACACAGAATTGTTACTCAGGGACACAGAATTGTTACTCAGGGACAGACACAGAATTGTTACTCAGGGACACAGAGTTGTTACTGAGGGACACAGAATTGTTACTGAGGGACACAGAATTGTTACTCAGGGACAGACACAGAATTGTTACTGAGGGACACATAATTGTTACTGAGGGACACAGAATTGTTACTGAGGGACACAGAATTGTTACTCAGGGACAGACACAGAATTGTTACTGAGGGACACAGAATTGTTACTGAGGGACACAGAATTGTTACTCAGGGACAGACACAGAATTGTTACTCAGGGACAGACACAGAATTGTTACTGAGGGACACAGAATTGTTACTGAGGGACACAGAATTGTTACTGAGGGACACAGAAGTGTTACTGAGGGACACAGAATCGTTACTTAGGGCCACAGAAACGTTACTTAGGGCCACAGAAACGTTACTCAGGGACACAGAAACGTTACTTAGGGACACAGAATTGTTACTGAGGGACACAGAATTGTTACTCAGGGACAGACACAGAATTGTTACTCAGGGACAGACACAGAATTGTTACTGAGGGACACAGAATTGTTACTGAGGGACACAGAATTGTTACTGAGGGACACAGAATTGTTACTCAGGGACAGACACAGAATTGTTACTCAGGGACAGACACAGAATTGTTACTGAGGGACACAGAATTGTTACTGAGGGACACAGAAGTGTTACTCAGGGACACAGAATTGTTACTCAGGGACACAGAATTGTTACTCAGGGACAGACACAGAATTGATACTCAGGGACATAGAATTGTTACTCAGGGACAGACACAGAATTGTTACTGAGGGACACAGAATTGTTACTCAGGGTCACAGAATTGTTACTCAGGGACAGACACAGAATTGTTACTGAGGGACAAAGAATTTTTACTGAAGGACACAGAATTGTTACTCAGGGACAGACACAGAATTGTTTCTGAGGGACACAGAATTGTTACTGAGGGACACAGAATTGTTACTCAGGGACACAGAATTGTTACTCAGGGACACAGAATTGTTACTGAGGGACACAGAATTGTTACTCAGGGACACAGAATTGTTACTCAGGGACAGACACAGAATTGTTACTGAGGGACACAGAATTGTTACTGAGGGACACAGAATTGTTACTCAGGGACACAGAATTGTTACTCAGGGACACAGAATTGTTACTCAGGGACAGACACAGAATTGTTACTGAGGGACACAGAATTGTTACTGAGGGACACAGAATTGTTACTGAAGGACACAGAATTGTTACTCAGGGACAGACACAGAATTGTTACTGAGGGACACAGAATTGTTACTGAGGGACACAGAATTGTTACTCAGGGACAGACACAGAATTGTTACTCAGGGACAGACACAGAATTGTTACTGAGGGACACAGAATTGTTACTGAGGGACACAGAATTGTTACTGAGGGACACAGAAGTGTTACTCAGGGACACAGAATTGTTACTCAGGGACACAGAATTGTTACTCAGGGACAGACACAGAATTGTTACTCAGGGACATAGAATTGTTACTCAGGGACAGACACAGAATTGTTACTGAGGGACACAGAATTGTTACTGAGGGACACAGAATTGTTACTCAGGGTCACAGAATTGTTACTCAGGGACAGACACAGAATTGTTACTGAGGGACACAGAATTGTTACTGAGGGACACAGAATTGTTACTGAGGGACACATAATTGTTACTCAGGGACACAGAATTGTTACTCAGGGACAGACACAGAATTGTTACTCAGGGACACAGAGTTGTTACTGAGGGACACAGAATTGTTACTGAGGGACACAGAATTGTTACTCAGGGACAGACACAGAATTGTTACTCAGGGACAGACACAGAATTGTTACTGAGGGACACATAATTGTTACTGAGGGACACAGAATTGTTACTGAGAGACACAGAATTGTTACTCAGGGACAGACACAGAATTGTTACTGAGGGACACAGAATTGTTACTGAGGGACACAGAATTGTTACTGAGGGACACAGAATTGTTACTCAGGGACACAGAATTGTTACTCAGGGACACAGAATTGTTACTCAGGGACAGACACAGAATTGTTACTCAGGGACACAGAATTGTTACTGAGGTACACAGAATTGTTACTGAGGGACACAGAATTGTTACTCAGGGACAGACACAGAATTGTTACTCAGGGACAGACACAGAATTGTTACTGAGGGACACAGAATTGTTACTGAGGGACACAGAATTGTTACTGAAGGACACAGAATTGTTACTCAGGGACAGACACAGAATTGTTACTGAGGGACACAGAATTGTTACTCAGGGACAGACACAGAATTGTTACTCAGGGACAGACACAGAATTGTTACTGAGGGACACAGAATTGTTACTGAGGGACACAGAATTGTTACTGGGGGACACAGAAGTGTTACTGAGGGACACAGAATTGTTACTCAGGGACACAGAATTGTTACTCAGGGACACAGAATTGTTACTCAGGGACAGACACAGAATTGTTACTGAGGGACACAGAATTGTTACTGAGGGACACAGAATTGTTACTCAGGGACACAGAATTGTTACTCAGGGACACAGATTTGTTACTCAGGGACAGACACAGAATTGTTACTGAGGGACACAGAATTGTTACTGAAGGACACAGAATTGTTACTCAGGGACAGACACAGAATTGTTTCTGAGGGACACAGAATTGTTACTCAGGGACACAGAATTGTTACTGAGGGACACAGAATTGTTACTCAGGGACACAGAATTGTTACTCAGGGACAGACACAGAATTGTTACTGAGGGACACAGAATTGTTACTGAGGGACACAGAATTGTTACTGAGGGACACAGAATTGTTACTCAGGGACAGACACAGAATTGTTACTGAGGGACACAGAATTGCTACTGAGGGACACAGAATTGTTACTGAGGGACACAGAATTGTTACTGAGGGACACAGAATTGTTACTCAGGGACACAGAATTGTTACTCAGGGACAGACACAGAATTGTTACTCAGGGACAGACACAGAATTGTTACTGAGGGACACAGAATTGTTACTGAGGGACACAGAAGTGTTACTGAGGGACACAGAAGTGTTACTGAGGGACACAGAATTGTTACTCAGGGACACAGAATTGTTACTCAGGGACAGACACAGAATTGTTACTCAGGGACACAGAATTGTTACTCAGGGACAGACACAGAATTGTTACTGAGGGACACAGAATTGTTACTGAGGGACACAGAATTGTTACTCAGGGACACAGAATTGTTACTCAGGGACAGACACAGAATTGTTACTCAGGGACACAGAATTGTTACTCAGGGACACAGAATTGTTACTGAGGGACACAGAATTGTTACTCAGGGACACAGAATTGTTACTCAGGGACAGACACAGAATTGTTACTGAGGGACACAGAATTGTTACTGAGGGACACAGAATTGTTACTGAGGGACACAGAATTGTTACTCAGGGACAGACACAGAATTGTTACTGAGGGACACAGAATTGTTACTCAGGGACAGACACAGAATTGTTACTGAGGGACACAGAATTGTTACTGAGGGACACAGAATTGTTACTGAGGGACACAGAATTGTTACTGAGGGACACAGAATTGTTACTCAGGGACAGACACAGAATTGTTACTCAGGGACAGACACAGAATTGTTACTGAGGGACACAGAAGTGTTACTGAGGGACACAGAATTGTTACTCAGGGACACAGAATTGTTACTCAGGGACAGACACAGAATTGTTACTCAGGGACACAGAATTGTTACTCAGGGACACAGAATTGTTACTCAGGGACACATAATCATTGAATTAAAGAGTATGTCAGAAAACATGCAGAGGAGTGGCAGAGGAGGCAATGTTTTAGGAGCGAGCAGACGTGGCAGCAGAGGAAGGGGTCGAGGCAGCACTAGTCGCAGCCAGAGGCCATTGCTCCCGGTGTCATCCAGCGGTCATGTCTCCACCGACAACCCTGCCGTCATCGATTGGTTGGCTCGGTCGTCTTCCTTCTCCCAGGTCACCTCTGACACCTACAGCCAACGGTCGGTGGGTACGTCAGACACAACCGTTAGTTGGCATGGCCCGGGAGCAAGCCCACTGAAATCACGTGTCCTCTACCTGCCCCTGTCCTTTGGTGTTCCCTCACCAAGCGAAGTATCGCATGCTGTGGGCTCAGCCCCACTGTACAGTGAGGAAGAGCTAACAGAGGGCGGTCAGGAACGGGGGGAGACATCCGCCTCTTCAGCAGCCAGGCGAAGAAGTAGTGGCGAGGAGAGTGGCTCGGTAGCCGGTCTAGAGGCAGGTCTGTCTCCTGACCCACACGCAGCCGAGGGGGCTAGTAGTGAGGCGGAGACCCTAATTGATGATGATGAGGCTGATCGCACTTGGCAGCCTCGTCGTCATCAGGCTATTGCTTCCGCATCATCAGGAGAAGAGGGTGGCAGCTTGGCAGTGAGCAAAACAGTCGGCGGGTTGCCCAGGAGGCAGCAGGGTCGCAGCAGTGTCAGTGGAGGCAAACGGCCACGGAGTAGAGCACCAGCTCCACTGCAGCCTACCACCACGGCCAGTAGTGGTGCCGGTGTGCACGGAGGAAGTAGCAGTCAGCCAGTGAGGAGTATCAGGGGCAAAGTTTCCTACTCGGCGGTGTGGCAATTTTTCGTCAAGCTGCCCGAGGAAGTAAACGTAGCCGTATGTCGACTATATGGCCAGAAAGTCAAGCGTGGCCAGGGGGCCCATGTTGGGACTACAGCGTTGCGGCAGCATATGCAGCGTCGCCATTTGGTGGCCTGGGAAAACCGTGATAAAGATACGGCGGTTCTGCCTGCCCCAGCCCCCGCTCCATCACCCGCTCCGTTACTTGCTCCGTCACCCGACGTCAATCGCCCTCTATCAGCCAGTCAAGGCTCCAACACCTCTGCTGAGGGGAGTTGTCGCTCGTTGGCATCTTCCGCTCGTTCAGATGCTCCTTCTCCTGCTACTCCTCTTCACGGATTCCGTCAGCAGTCTTTCTTGGAATCCGTTTCCAAGAGACAACAGTTTGCGAGCACGCACCCGACGGTGCATAAACTGAACGTCCTCCTGTCCAAGTTGTTGGTGCTGCAGTCCCTCCCTTTCCAAGTGGTGGACTCAGCACCTTTCCGAGAAATGATGGCTTGTGCGGCGCCACGGTGGAGAGTGCCAAGCCGTCATTTCTTCGCCAAAAAGGCAGTGCCAGCCCTGCATTCACATGTAGAAGAGATGGTGGGCCAGTCTTTGAGCATGTCGGTCTCTGCCAAAGTGCACGGCAGCGCCGACGTGTGGAGCTGTAATTACGGTCAGGGACAGTACATGTCATTTACGGGCCACTGGGTGAATGTGGTGCCGGCACAGCCGCACCAGTAACTTGGACAGGTCACGCCGCTTTTGCCTCCACGTTTGCACGTCCTTGGTCCACAAAAGATGTCCGCCTCTACCACCTCTTCTTCCGCCGTGTCCTCAGCCGCCACCCCCGTGCCAAGTCCCATTACCCGACCGGCATATCACATGTGCAGGGCGCAACGGTGTCACGCTGTGCTGCACCTGGTATGCCTTGGCGAACGTAGTCACACAGGGGAGGAACTTCTGAGTGTAATGAACAGAGAAATCGACAGATGGCTGTCTCCGCGCAAACTGAAAATCGGAACCATGTTGACCGACAACGGAAAGAACATGGTGTCTGCTCTGCGTCAAGGAAGGTTGTGCCATGCGCCATGCATGGCTCACGTGTTCAATCTGGTTGTCAAGCGGTTCCTAAAATCCACCATCCCACTGCAAGACATCCTTAAAATGTCACGTAAACTTTGCATGCATTTCAGCCATTCCTACACCGCAAAGCACACCCTCCTTGAGCTGCAGCGGCAGAACGGAATTCCACAGCATCGCCTGATCTGCGACGTTGCAACAAGGTGGAATTCAACCCTACACATGTTAGACCGCCTTTATGAACAGCGAAAGGCCATCACCGATTTCCTGATGTTACAAGCGGATAAAGGTACTCCCCTGTGTAACTTCGATGTCAGCCATTGGCAGCTCATGCGTGACACCTGCCGCTTGCTCAGGCCCTTTGAGGAGGCCACGCTATTCGTGAGTCGGCAGGACTATGGGATGAACGACGTCATTCCTCTGTTGCACGTCCTGGAACAAATGCTGTTAACAATGGCTGGTCAGGGTGCGGTAGACGTGGCGCACAGATCTCAACGCCACATGACCCCTGTGGGGGCAGGACAGGAAGAAGAGGAGGAGGTAGAGGAGGACATTTGTGCTCAGGAATTATTGAGTGAAATGGGTGGTTTTTCCACTCAGCGGACAGGAGTGGAGGAGCAGGAGCATCTGGTAGAGGAGGAGGAGGAGGAGACAGAGGACCCAGACGCACCGTGGCAGTATGCTGTGGAGATGGAGGCAGGGAGTCCCTCGCATTCCTTGGCACAAATGGCCCATAGCATGCTCGGTTGCTTGCGTAGCGACAGCCGAATAATAACCATCAGACAGAGGGATGACTTTTGGCTGTCCACCTTGTTGGACCCTCGCTACCGTTCAAAAATGGTGGCCTTTTTCACACCTGCTGAGAGGGAGGCCAAAATAACGTACTATAAAAACCACCTATGTAGTCAGTTGGTCTCTGCCTTTCTGCGCCAACGTCCATCCTCAGACACTGTGGGCCCTGTGCGCTCGCGTTCCGCTGCCATGGCAGCAGGGGAGGGGTGGGGTGGTAGGAGCAGTGGCAGCTCCACCAGCAGCGGCTGCCTCAGTCTGCAGTCGATGATGAGTAGCTTTCTTCACCAGCGCAGTGAGGAAACTACTAACCAGCCGCAGCAGCAGCAGCAGCAGCAGCAGCATCAGGTGGACCTGGAGCAGGACCTCAAACAACAGGCTTGGGCCTACTTGGACAGCACCCTGCCAACCGAGGTAGACAATCCCCTTGACTACTGGGCAACGAAACTTGACCTTTGGCCCCAACTAGCTGAATTTGCCCTTGAAAGGCTGGCAGATTACGGTCCTCCCATTGCTGCTGCCAGGCCCGTAATCTGCCATGGGCCCCCGTACCGCCTCCTCATGCTGCTGCCAGGTCCAGAGTCTCTCATGGGTCCCTGTACAGCCTCCCATTGCTGCTGTCTCCATCGCCACACTCTGCCATGTGCCACTTTCCGGTCTCCTCACACTGCTGGTGTGTTCCATTTTTTGTCATAGGGTGCTGGCAGATTACGGGCCTCCCATTGCTGCTGCCAGGCCCGTAATCTGCCATGGGCCCCTGTACTGCCTCCTCATGCTTCTGCCAGGTCCAGAGTCTCTCATGGGTCCCTGTACGGCCTCCCATTGCTTCTGTCTCCATCGCCACACTCTGCCATGTGCCACTTTCAGGTCTCCTCACACTGCTGGTGTGTTACATTTTTTGTCATAGGGTGCTGGCAGATTACGGGCCTCCCATTGCTGCTGCCAGGCCCGTAATCTGCCATGGGCCCCTGTACCGCCTCCTCATGCTGCTGCCAGGTCCAGAGTCTCTCATGGGTCCCTGTACGGCCTCCCATTGCTGCTGTCTCCATCGCCACACTCTGCCATGTGCCACTTTCAGGTCTCCTCACACTGCTGGTGTGTTACATTTTTTGTCATAGGGTGCTGGCAGATTACGGGCCTCCCATTGCTGCTGCCAGGCCCGTAATCTGCCATGGGCCCCTGTACCGCCTCCTCATGCTGCTGCCAGGTCCAGAGTCTCTCATGGGTCCCTGTACGGCCTCCCATTGCTGCTGTCTCCATCGCCACACTCTGCCATGTGCCACTTTCAGGTCTCCTCACACTGCTGGTGTGTTCCATTTTTTGTCATAGGGTGCTGGCAGATTACGGGCCTCCCATTGCTGCTGCCAGGCTCGTAATCTGCCATGGGCCCCTGTACCGCCTCCTCATGCTGCTGCCAGGTCCAGAGTCTCTCATGGGTCCCTGTACGGCCTCCCATTGCTGCTGTCTCCATCGCCACACTCTGCCATGTGCCACTTTCAGGTCTCCTCACACTGCTGGTGTGTTACATTTTTTGTCATAGGGTGCTGGCAGATTACGGGCCTCCCATTGCTGCTGCCAGGCCCGTAATCTGCCATGGGCCCCTGTACCGCCTCCTCATGCTGCTGCCAGGTCCAGAGTCTCTCATGGGTCCCTGTACGGCCTCCCATTGCTGCTGTCTCCATCGCCACACTCTGCCATGTGCCACTTTCAGGTCTCCTCACACTGCTGGTGTGTTCCATTTTTTGTCATAGGGTGCTGGCAGATTACGGGCCTCCCATTGCTGCTGCCAGGCCCATAATCTGCCATGGGCCCCTGTACCGCCTCCTCATGCTGCTGCCAGGTCCAGAGTCTCTCATGGGTCCCTGTACGGCCTCCCATTGCTGCTGTCTCCATCGCCACACTCTGCCATGTGCCACTTTCAGGTCTCCTCACACTGCTGGTGTGTTCCATTTTTTGTCATAGGGTGCTGGCAGATTACGGGCCTCCCATTGCTGCTGCCAGGCCCGTAATCTGCCATGGGCCCCTGTACCGCCTCCTCATGCTGCTGCCAGGTCCAGAGTCTCTCATGGGTCCCTGTACGGCCTCCCCTTGCTGCTGTCTCCATCGCCACACTCTGCCATGTGCCACTTTCAGGTCTCCTCACACTACTGGTGGGTTCCATTTTGTCATAGGGTGCTGGCAGATTACGGGCCTCCCATTGCTGCTGCCAGGCCCGTAATCTGCCATGGGCCCCTGTACCGCCTCCTCATGCTGCTGCCAGGTCCAGAGTCTCTCATGGGTCCCTGTACGGCCTCCCATTGCTGCTGTCTCCATCGCCACACTCTGCCATGTGCCACTTTCAGGTCTCCTCACACTGCTGGTGGGTTCCATTTTTGTCATAGGGTGCTGTATTGCCTCCCATTGCTGCTGCCTCCACCGCCGCACTGTGGCTCCACACTCTAGTTTGGGCCCCGTGACTGCCCAAATGAGTGAAGTGTGCGGTGATTCTAAGATCGACGGCACTCATCTGCATGTCATACTGACTGACAGTATTATTTCTCTTCCCCAGCAGACTCCAAGGGCATTTAAATTAAAGGTACAGTGTTCTTCACTAATATAAAGGCTCTCTGAAGCCTAGAAACACCCTTTTATAAGTTAAAATCGCAGCGAATATATTCGCATCGAATCAAATTTATTCCTCGAATTCGCCGAATCAGCCGAATCGAATTTTTGAATACTTCGCTCATCTCTATCATTAATGTTTGACATAATGCTGACCTTTTTTCTATTTATTGAGGATATTTTATGATGACATACATAGTAGTGACTGAAGAATAAATACAGGTACTGCCAAAGTGAGTTCAATAGCATTTAAAGAAGACAATTCAATCAAGAAATGACCTGAAGAGCTTTGCAATAATTTATATCCTCTTCTTGTTGAACAAAACAAGTATAATGATGAGTGAAATTATCTTATTGATACTTATATTGCTGCACTGCTTAGAACTTCTCCCTAACTTGGGCATAAAATATGGTACCACTTGGATAAGGAACTATTTTTTTTATAGAAAGAAAATATGCCAGCTAATGAACAATAATAGAAATGTTATAACATGTGGGAAAACCTCTGTTTGAGATAATGAGAACTTTTGATGATGATCATTAATGCTTTGCAACTCAATCATCACAAACAACATTTGGTTAGGGCTTACTGCTTGCATGTAATGGGTCATGTATTCGGACCTAACTAAAGTGGACCTTCTTCAAAAGACACACTCTAAGGCTGGTTTATATATGGAAACAATTCCTGAAGGAGATAGACCTCTGAACATTTCTTGTTGATATTCATGGAATTTTTTGATACATCACCATATGAAATGGATTTCATGGCATACTCTTCTAGATGAATAAGGTGTCATGCTATTGTATGCTCCTTTGCCCTGGTTATATTGTTCGTTCTACTCAGTGACCAGCTTTGGATCAACACCAACCCATGACCATGCATGTGCCTTCAGAATTCAGCTATTTAATAATGCACGTTATATGATTTATGCTGCCTGGATACCACAAAAAGCTCTCAGCATCCATCATCTTCTTTAGTTCAGCCCCGGGGGGCTAAGCATTCTTTTCCTGTATATTCGTAGGATGAGATTTTAAAGGCTGGAGAGTCCCACAGAGCATACATATTGACAGACCACAATACAATTGATGAACAGCTCTCCATGTGTTATAATCCAACTGCCTTATTTTGCATTTTCATAAAATAACATCAACCATTCTATAAATGCATGCAATTATTGTTCATATTTGTATTCACAGTTATTTATTGATACCAAGGGAAGAGATACTGTATAAAAGTAACAAGCAATATATAACTACTAACATTATATATCTGACAGCTGAGTTTGTTTTAAAGACACAGTAATCGACAAAACAGTTTTTTTTATTTTTAAAGAATTACCAGAGTAACTATCTCTGTTTAAAATGGCAGTTTCGGGATCGATTTTAACACCCAAGAAATCACTGCTTAGGTTTTTCATCTGCACAGTTAAAGCACTAATTCTTAGATACAGTACTGGTGCTGGCCTACAGTGTCGACACTGAGAGAATGGGTAGCCAAAAGATGCTACTAGACAAGAATGGAAGAACTGTTTACCCAACAATAGGACATATATAATTCTTTGACAGCAAAATGGACCCCATGGATTCTCTACATGGACACTAATGACTTCAAGACCCTAGCATGAGCCTATACACTAAAGCACAGGCATATACTCATCTAATAGTACAAGATGTTCTTGGTGAGCATTCACTGAATTGACTTGGGGCCAAGGGCGGACTGACAACTCATGGGGCCCCTGGGCAATAGGGGATCATGGGATCATGGGACCCCTGTGTCCTTGCACAAACTCAAAAAAGCCTATGAAAAAGGTACCAGGGGTATCTCATGGGGCTCCCTACTGACCCCGGGCCCTCGGGCAGTGGCTGAGTTTCCAAATGGTCAGTCCGCCCCTGCTTGGGGTTATATCTTCCGACTTGTGACTTTCTCCACCGTACAATACTACATTTATCCTTCCTAACTTTCTCCCCATGTACCTCCTAATTCATCTCTCCCTTCTCCTTCCACCCTGGGTTCCTAAATCACTGGAGTGACACTCAGAAGGCCATCACATCCCAATGACTAAGATGTACTGACTCCCACTAACTTTGGTAACATAATACACCACCTTTGCCTCTTGTGCCACTGATGGTGTTTATCAGAAGTGTATATACTGTATCACTTTCCTATGATGGTGGTGAGCTAGGATGCAGGGTGTGAAACACTTGTTACTGATACATATTAACATTGTTATGTGGAGCCTATCTATCATTGAGCTGATGTTTATTTATAAAGGTACCCGCCCCCTTATCTCCCTCTTTTCTTTTCTGTATCTTATTCCCTACTTTTCCCTACAGATTGAGTAAAACAGTTGGCATTGTGACCTTATTTATTTATGGTTTCAGACAACAGCCCTCTCTGTAATAGTACTTTTTATGCTATTCCCCTTTCTGTGTCAGATATTTGGACACATCTTCAATTTAATCCTCATGTAAGGCCACTGCTTCTCCCATGATGCAATGGGTACTCATCCCTACTCTTCTCCTGTACACTTTCTTCTGACTGATGTCAGCTCTACCCCTTGTATTAGTGAAAGGCAGGGACACATGTACATAGTTTGCCTAGTGCTGAACCACTGATGAATTGCTTCGTGCATTGCGATTTTGTATATATTATATTTTATATATTTATTCTATTGAGGATTCATTTTTGACACTTCATGTGCTTTATATTTAGTTAGAAGTATATATTATAAATGGTAATACTGTACATGATTTATTATTTTATAGCCCATACACAAACAGACACACTTACACTAAATTATTTTTCTCCTGACCTTGAAAGGCATTGTGCTTGTGCTTATGTTTGTTACATTATCCATTAA
Source organism: Staurois parvus (assembly GCF_062004578.1). Lineage (NCBI taxonomy): Eukaryota > Metazoa > Chordata > Amphibia > Anura > Ranidae > Staurois > Staurois parvus. Next base: position 2,136,009 of record NW_028320549.1, read on the forward strand.
TAAGTTGTAAGAGAAGCGCGGTACTTGTTGGAACCAGAAGACTGTCAAATGCTCCTAATTCTGAGCAAAGGCTTAAAGCAAAACAGGCATTAGCACGCAAAAACAAATGTGTTAGCATGTGCACAAAACATATGCGTATGCAAGCGCACACATGCAAGCGCACACACGCTCCAAATAGCCCATTTAAGCTAGATCATGACATGAATGGATTGCTGAGTGACACTGCTTCTGTTTTGCGCTCCTGTACATTGCTGTCCGGCTGTGTACTGATCCCAGCTTTTATCCTGACTCTGCCCTCTGCCTGATGTTCCTGCACCTCACTGCCCAGCTGTTGATGACCTTCTGGCTTGTACCCTGGCTATGCTCCTGTTTGCCAATCAAGTGTCACCATGTTCCAGTTCCTGGCCCCTGACTTGTGATCTACAGTCATCTGCTTCCTGCAAACATCAGCTGCCTCTTACACTGGCCCTCGTGTCCTCACATCTGTCATCACTATCGGGTGTTGGACAAGAGGTGCAAAAGAAACCCCTTTCCAGCTCGATCTCCACCAGGTACATGACATAAGTAAAGTTCAATATAAAAAAAGGATTTGGTGGATGTGTGGCTGTTTGTATTTGAACTTTGAATGGTGGGGGGGAGATGGATCCTGTTTGGTCACATAAACCTGTGACCAGGGGCGGACTGACCATTTGTAAACTCGGGCACTGCCCGAGGGCCCGGGGTCAGTAGGGGGCCCCATGAGATGCCCCTGGTACCTTTTTCATAGGCTTTTTGTGTTTGGGCAAGGACACAGGGGCCCCATGATCCCCTATTGCCCAGGGGCCCCATGTGTTGTCAGTCCGCCCCTGCCTGTGACCAGTGGTGGTGAGCCAGAAGATCTGTTTAGGGTAGTACTGTGTATAACTATTCATTTTATACTCTGTAAGTGTATTCACTTTTTCACATCACAGTTATCTACTGTATGTAGCATTAGCATAAATAGAACAAAAGTTATAATTTATAAATTGTACATTATCTTACCTGCCAATGCAAGAAAGGTGGGTAACATCATTAGCCATATCAAGGTATTTTCACAACTTCTTTTATTTTCAAAGTACTTTTTAAATTGTGTTTAGTGCAGGGCAATTTTGATATAGTATAGAAATAAGTGTTAAAGCATAGGAACAGGGGGACACAGTATTAAACACCATATTATAACCATCCTTTACAATGCTAAAACTTTTGAATGTTGTACTTACTGCTTGCCCTAGTGACAGCTATCAGGAAGCAAAAGGAATGTTCTCCAATGGGGAAGAAGATTCCCTTTAAAGCCTAAGTGTAGTCAAAATAAAAACACATGTCGTTGGGTGCCATGCTGGCAGTATCGATCCCCCCCCCCAAGCTGTTGGGATCTGTGTAAACAACAGGCTGTGTGTGCAGCAGCCGCCTCTCACCCTGAGCTTCCCTGCTGTGCAACTTCAGAGCAGTTCTGCATGTGATCCCTGCTCGCTCCCTCTCCCCCCTAACAAGCAGCAGAGCGACTAATCAGGAAAGACGGGAGGAGGATCATGGGACATGTAGTCCCTTTGGGAGCACTGCCCACTGAATGTAATGGGGCCTACAGCCCCCACCAGTCCCTGCAGAAGAAGGAGGGGAAATTGCTGCATTCTCCTAGTCTGTAGGGGACACAGCTTCCACTTGTCATTTGAGCCTAGAGAGTGCACATTGCTGTCAAGTGTGCACCACCACTGATGCATAACTGTGGCCTGAGCAGGATCTGGAGTGCTAAGCCCATGTATGCCAACAGACAGAATCATCTGGGTGCTGAGCAGAGAGTGAATTAATCGCTCATCAGATAATGAACTGCGATATCACTGGGACTGGTGATCTGCTGCTGTGGAGATTTACAATCTGATGGTAGTGATACTGAGCCTATTAGGAACTGACCAAACGGCCATCTACTAGTCTTAGCAGTGCCTGCAGACTTGACTGGGACTATTATCATGTGCACCAATGATACAACAGGGCCTCAACGCTAACCGGCTGAAGAATTAGGAGTAAAGACTGCCCCTTTACAGCTGCTACACAGACACCTTTGCCTATTGCTTATTCTAAGAGATTCCTCTCAGGTAACATTACACAATATCCTAATCATTCTCCTAGAGTGCAGTCTAGACAATTTATAGCATTATTATTCACATTTTAATTAATCCTTATGTAGCGCTACTCCCATATGAGCCACAGAAATACTGTCCAAGTCTTCCCCACAAGTTTGCCCCGCAGAAACATGGGCTCATTCACACATTTCTTCAATGACCAGTCTAGGGGTGTTGTTTTTGTGGTTTTATTATTGAGAACTTCGATAAGGTTGAGAGAATTAGGTGGAATATTCCAAAAAACAAGAACTGTGTGCACTTGAGGACTTAGATATTCTTCGGGACAAGCTATAATAAAGTCTGTGCTTTTAACAGTAGACTTCAGCTTTAAGGTAGTAGTAGTAGTAGTAGTAAGCTAGAGCAGAGTCCCTTCAAGATTATATGGACAAAGCTTTTCAGAACGCCAGCTGGTGTCCCCTTTAGCTAGACCCACAGCTGACTCTCTAGCACTAGAGGGTTATTAGCAGCACAAAATCTCTAAGATCCTTCAGAAGTGTCTATACTCACAAGGCCCAAGGACAGCTGTTTACTTTCTTCCATGATACCAGACCAGATCTTTAGTAGACGGCCCCTCAGTCAGCTCTTATCAGTATCTGGGTCTCAGCATTCAGGCCCTCAGGCCACCCACCTGAGGCCTTACAACAGCAGACAAAGCAGTATTGCCTGGAGAGAGCAGCGTGTCCCCTCCAGGCTGGACTAATCCTCTCCAAGAAGAGACCCTGAGCTCAGTGTGCTCACTGAATATATAGTATCCCAGCATGCCATCAGGTGTGGCTCTCAGTAAGCGGTTGAGACCTCGAAAAGAGGTAGCCTGTTGGAAGTCTAGGGTTCCATTTTTTTGGACTTACATGCAATATGGATTGGACACCTCTGTCTAGTGTGATTTGCCTTTGACCTGTTTGTCTATTGTGAGTACGATACTTACTTTTTATCCTTCCAATAAATTTTGTACGATAATGCACTAGGCCGGTGCGCCTCTGTTTGTTTTTCTTTGTATCCAGTGACATTGGACTACCCCTGTCTGTTGAGGGCAGCACGGAGTGCATTCTCCAGGATCTCTGTGATGTTACCATAACCTTAGCCGAGTCCATCCCGAAGCGCAGTAGTACAGAGTTTGCTGTGTGTTCCAGCATGCCATCAGAGCCTACCTCTCTAGGATAGGCCAGGGCTGTATCAATATTCATGCTGCTATAGCATCACACTTATCCAGAAACAGCTTCACTGAGTACAGTGAGCTAATTATGATTTTACCTAACAAATAATCACTCTTATATTGACTACAGTGTGGTAACTAAATTTACCTATCAAAATATATACTAAATCTATCTATCGAAACCTAGCACCTATCTAGGAGGGTGCCACATCTATATGCACCTTGATGACTTTGCTGATTTATGTGCTGATTCCAGTCTGTGGTACAAAACTCTATTCTAAGCTACCTTGGCAGTGTGGTTATACGGTCTAGCAGATTGTGTCCAAACCTACCTTCTGGGTGTTCATTTATGCTCCAACCACCATTTATTCTAACCTGTACCAATACTAATAAAGGGTTTTTGTCTATTTCCTGGTGCTAATTCACAGCTCAGTTAAATGTACAGTATCTATGCTCATGCTCTGCTTGCAGTAAATTTCATTCAACCAGCTGTGTCAGAGGGGATGAGGGTGTTTTTGGAGTCAAGGTGAGAACCCAAGTGGGCCAAGTGGCTCGTGTGGGTATAGCACTACACACAAAAATCAGCACAAGGGCCATAGCTTATTGTTAATGCTTCTGCTTCTTTGAAATCCTCCTCTGCCAATGCCCCTACCCCTGCTGCCATAATCTTCTAGTGCGGAAGAGTCAATAGAAATGAGGGAGCTATAATTTGCACTCACCAAGTATGTCCGTTTGTACCCGCCCTTTCAGCCCAGCTCCTCCATTCATATAAACCGTGCTATGGCTTCTATGAATGAAACAGCATCTCTGAATGAAAGATGGGTGGATGATTAAAAGGTCTGACCCTCCATTCATAGATCACTTTTCATTCATAGAAACTGTAGTGCCGGCTCCAATGAATGGAGGAGCTACGTGGAAAGGGCGGGCATAGATGGGTACTATTAATGAGTACAAATGCCAGCTCCTTCGGTTCTATTAACCATCGCTACACCAGAAGATTATGGCAGATTAAATGAAAAGGGGGGGGGGGTGAGATCGATAGAGATTGATTTCAAGAGAACCAGGAGCCAGCAGCACAAGGGACACAGAATATTAATAGTAAGTCGTGTCCCTTGTACTGATTTTTGTGGTTTTTATTTTGACTACACTTCAATTTAATGATGGTGATACCAAATTTAAAGCTGAATCTGAAGTAAACACATAGATGAGATACATGTAAGGAAGCTGTTTTACCTATCAAAGGATTTGTATTTCGTTCAATCACGTTCTGAGCTTGACACATCTCTGCCATAGAGCACACCCCTGCCTGGCAGGTCAGGAAACATGAAATTCAGATACTCACACTGTTTACAGTAAATTACATGATGGATGGAAACCTAACTGTAATATTTTGCTTCTTTTTGCTCTCCCTGCAACTCAGCTTCAAGATCACAACCTTCTAGCTTGTTTGCAATGAATGGCCACCTTTATGTGTTTGATATGTTCTTTGCATCGATATATGCTCAGAATGTTGAAAAAGATCTATTTCATGTGTGTACCCTAACAGGCAAAACCATTTATTTCACACGTTGTTTAGAAGCATCATCAATGAAATGTGACTTTTCCTAATTAAAAATAAATTAGCTTTTAAATGAAGAAGGAACGTCTTAATTAGATTTCTTATTATGTGTGTCGTGGTTCATGCCTTGCCGATGACGGAATTGCCTTTTTTTAAAATGAAGAATATTTTGTTGGTGGTGAGGGGTCTATGAAGTGCAAATTGGCAATGCAGATATGTGCAAGCGATATGCCATTTCTAGATATTCTGATAGCTTTCAACATACTCGCTACTTTGGGATGTTTGTGAAGTATGTTTTTTTGTCAGGATTCTTTACAGAGGAAAGAAATTCTATTACAAGCATTGAATATTTGTTATAGCTATCCCTTGGCACAGCAGAATACCAATTACCTTTCTATGGTCTGGGTTTCCTTTGAGTCATTCCCCAGGCCACTCATAAAGTGACTTTAAATGTATTTTTTTTAGAATAACAAACAGTTTTATACTTACCTGCTCCGTGCAATGGAATTGCACAGAGCATCCTCGATTCTCCTCTTCTCGGGTCCCCTGCCAGCGCTCCTAGCTCCTCCTCTTCTTCTTTGGTCCCCTACCGGTGCTCTGGTGATTATCCCTATAGGAAGTTGCTTTCCTGCGGGCTCACTCCCGAGCAGTGCTGCCTACATCTATAGACACAGGCAGAGGGGCTTGTCTCTTTCATCAATGGCTGTGGTTGACAGCAGTGGGCTCCTGCTGCCTCAGCAAAGCCTGTTAGACCAGAAAGTGAGGGGAGAGAGTTAATACATACGGGCACAGTGCTGAATCAAATGAAGGCTCAGGTAAATATAAGGAAAGGGGGGTGACGGGGGATACTATTACCTAAACATTTTCTTACCATAATACAAAAATGCATTAAGGTAAAAATTATTAAAGCTTTATAACCACTTTAAGTACCACAAAGCGTTGTCATTAGTCATAAGTTTTTATTGTTTTATTATAAAGATTATAAATGAGCAATGTAAAGCAGTGGTGGTCACCGTTTTTGATATATGGGTCATCATATGCAGACCCTGACTTCACCAAAGGGCCATACATAATATTCAGTAAATGTAATGGTACAGAAAGCTGTCAGATATAGCAGACATGCATATAGGAGTCGTTGGAGAATAGACACATGCTTCAGGAGAATATCGGAAGAAGACTGCATGAGACTTCTAGAGACCTCTGTAAATACAGCCTCTTTAACCCTTTACCAATCAGTACTCCCTTAACCGCTTCCCATCCGACCCATGTAGATAAACGGCTGGACGGGAGTGCAGCTGGAGCAGGTTGACGTTTCTAAACATCACCCCGCATTGATTGCCTGTGCGCGCTTCCTGGGAGAGCGCAGCACCGATCGTTGTACGGGACCTCTGTGTGAGGTCCCGATACATGTGATCACTGATTGGCCAATCAGTGATCACATGAATAGTAGTAAACAAGATGTCACTTCTGACATCATTGCTTACTACGTGTGAAATCTGTGAATGATCACAGAGGTCACATGGTAAAAGGCTATTCACAACAGCTTTGTACCATGTGACAAGCTGTGACCAATCACAGATCTCACAGTATTTCTCAATGGCTGCAAGAATGCAGCCAGAGAGAAGGAGAAATTATTGCATTTACAGCCTTTATGTAAAAGCAATCAGTGTAAAAATAGAAAAAAAAAAATCTTCATCATCCCCCACAAGTCATACAGTGTCCATATGGTGACACTGTACTGCTAGTCTGTCAGTATGTTAAAAGAAACCCATAAATAATAATATAAAAATAAAAATGTAAAACATTTTTTTTTAAATTATAATTTTTGGTTATAAACTAATTTGGGTTATTTTTTTTTTTACTGAAAAGATAGATGAATACATTTTGGCCAAGATTTATGAAGAAAGATTATTTATTTGCAAAAAAAGAAAAACACTTTTTTAACATTTTTTAGGAATTTTCATTTATATAGAAAAAAAATAAAAATCCCAGTGGTGAATAAATACCACCAAAATAAAGTTTTATCTGTCTAAAAAGAATGCTAAAAAAAGGGTACAGTGTTGCATGACCACGCAATTGTCATTCAAAGTGTGATAGCGCTGAAAGCTGAAAATTGGCCTGGACTGGAAGGGGGTGAAAGTGTCCGGACTTGAAGTGGTTAAAAAATTACTTTTGCCACATATTTCTTTCAGAACGATCTATTTTTATAAGTTTTGAGGATAAAAATAAAACCTAAAAAGATAAAAGGGTTGGACAGCACAAAAAAGTAAGGTACAAATGCAGACAAATTTGCTGGTACCCTTGCAGCTCTTTGAAACAATGCTTTATTCCTCCTGAAAAGTGATTCAATTAAAAGTTATTGTCTTGTGTATACCTGCATGCCATTGGCATATCATAGAGTAAAGCAAAGAAAATGTGAAAAGAAATAAATGATTGCATATTATACAATAATATTCTAAAATGGCCTGGACACATTAGTCTCAGGTCTTCCAGCTGTATAACAGCCAAACAGGCAAAGCTAAAGGTACCCCAGAATATCTAAGAACAAAACATATTCTAAAGTGTCTTTCTATGAGTTCTGATCTGAATCCTATCAAACACATATGGCAGGGTTTCACAACCAAGGTTCCAAGGAGAGAGGTTGCTAGGGGACCCTTGAGTAATTAACAATGTCTTCCTCTCAGATAAGTTCCCACTTACACCATTGATGTTTGTAGTTATCTGTAGGGGGTAATTCTTCCCAATGATCACAAGTGTAAGAAGCATTCTTCCCACTAACCATCACACTAATATATCATGAGTTGTAGATAAAGATGTGCATGACGAAAACATTTGATTTGTTTTGTTTCTGATTCATTTGTTAAGTTAATAATTTTGTTTTAATAGGCAGAAGATGCTATAAAATAAATCCTTAATAATAAATAAATACGTGCAGTCCAAACCCTATAAGTCCAAAATTAGATCAAATCAAGTTCTTCTCGAGTAATAATGTGTTCAAAAATCTTTCAGAAACTTTCCCCGATAATATTCCAATATTCCAAAAAACAGACGCTTTTATATCTTTCAAAAAGATAGGTGGGAGACAGTCCTCCTGTGGATCTTTACCAAGTTTAATCCGCCTTCATAATACTATCAGGATCCAAAAGCCTTGAGACTCCATATGTCCCCATCAAACATATAAATGTAAGCATATAAGGGACAAAATAGTGTGATACCGCCAAGATAAATCATTAAATTGACCTTTAATCAAGGTGCTTACATTTTTCCAACTTGAAAAACGCTTTAAAATACCATACTACAGTTTTGCTGTCCTCCAGGAAGTGACCAGGGAAAATCAGATGGTCTTTCCCTCATCCAAAATGGCCACCAGTCGACTTCCGGTTCCCGTGTGCGTGTTGATGTCACTTCTCCTTGACGCGTTTCGTCATCGACTTAATCATAACCCTCTGCTTATTAATTTTTGTACATCTTTTGGGGTAAAGGTGTTGATGGTGCTGTGGGAAATTGTGTTTATATAATTTGTTTATTTAGAGAGTGGTTTTTGATTTTATTAATAATTTTGTTTTGTCTATTCATTATGTTAGAATGATTAATTTTCAGAATTTGTTTCATATAAGCAGATTCATTTCGTATATTCATTATTTTCTAATAGATTTGAAATTCGAATTTCAGAAGATGAATATATGAGTTCTACTCTATTCTATTTTTTCTATTTTATTCTTTTACTTTCTATTCTAATTTATCCTCTCCTATTCTTTTATATTTTGTTCTATTCTATTCCATTCTATTTTTATTCTATTCTATCCCATTTTTATTCTTTTCTATTCTATTTTATTCTATTCTTTTATTCTCTATTCTGTTATATTCTATTCATCCAAATTTCAATTCGTACTGAAATGAATTGCACATGTCTAGTTGTAGATATAGTACTTTTTGGCAGGGGTTCCCTGAAACTGGAAAGTTATTACAAGGGTTGAAAACGTTGAGAAAGGCTGTTCTATGAAAAGAACTGAAACATACAGTCTGGACAAGACACTCCTCAAGCCTGAGTCAGCCACAGCCAGGGGTCAGTAGGGGGCCCAATGAAATGCCCCTGATACCTTTTTTATAGGCTTTTTTGGGTGTGCTTTGACTGTGGGCAAGGACACAGGGGCTCCATGATCCCCTATTGCCCAGGGGCCCCATGAGTTGTCAGTCAGCCCCTGGTGGGCCATACTACATTTTGGCAGGTACATAGGTCTCATTGTGTGCCACAGAATTCACTGGTTTGTAGTGATTAGCTCGAAAGGTTATGCACCTCATTATTAGGTTAAGCCGCACATAATTTTTCTACATGACATTTTCATTTGATTTATTATTTCAAATATTCTATTGCATCAAAAATCAAAAGCACTCCTGATTTTTTTTTGGCAAATACGAAATGTACAATAATGAATGCCAATTAATCTGGTCAGTTTAAAGTTATTTCAGAGTTTAAAAGAAATAAACCAAATCATTTAAATAGCAGAATGTTCCTCCTGTTAATCACATTTTTTAACCTTTCAGAAAATGTACCATATTGTATAGGAACTATAGAGCTCAAAAGACTTTTTCTGGATTTGTTCTTTTTGACTAGCCAGAAAGACGCAATTTAAATGTCATTTCTATTAACAAATTCAATTAAGAGTTGATCTTTTCTAGTTTTAAAAATATTGTAACAAAAAGAAAAGGCTTATACAAGTGGAATGTGTTGGAATGTACAAGAGGTCCTAAACATACAAGTATTGTTTAGTCTTTTCTTTGTAAAATGTTATCCTTCATGCCAGCATTACCAAAGCATTTGACAAGCTTTAATTATCTTTTTAAAAAAGGTTCTAAAGACATTTTCTTAAATTAAAATAATAAACATGTTATACTCACCTGCTCTGTGGTATGGTATGGTATGGTATGCTCTATACTCTATGGCAGGTGTCTCCAAACTTTCCAAACAAAGGGCCACGCTACTGTCCTTCAGACCTTTGGGGGGCTAGTGTCCAGGCCTGGCATGAGTGAAAGTAAACAATGTCTCAGGTGTGGTGTTCAGTTTCATAGTGCCTGTAGTCAGTAGGAGGAGGATTAGTGCCCAATTTGTGGTGTCAGTGAGTGGAATAGTGCCCCATCTTTAGTGTCAGTGGGAGGAATAGTGCCCCATCATTGGTGTCAGTGGGAGGAATAGTGCTCCATCGTTGCTGTCAGTGGGAGGAATAGTGCCCCATCATTGGTGTCAGTGGGAGGAATAGTGCTCCATCGTTGCTGTCAGTGGGAGGAATAGTGCCCCATTGTTGGTGTCAGTAGCAGGAATAGTGCCCCATCGTTGGTGTCAGTTGGGAATTATGCCCCACTGTTGGTGTCCGTGTTAGGAATAGTGACTCAAATCAGTGGGAGCATTCATGCCCCAAGGGCCGGATAAAGGCTAGCAAAGCGCACCATCATTGGTGTTAGTGGGAGGAATAGTGCCCCATCATTGGTGTCAGAGGGAGTAATAGTGCCCCATCATTGGTTTCAGTGGGAGGAATAGTGCCCCATCGTTGGTGTCAGTGAGAGGAATAGTGCCCCATCTTTAGTGTCAATGGGAGGAATAGTGCCCCATCATTGGTGTCAGTGGGAGGAATAGTGCCCCATCGTTGGTGTCAGTGGGAGGTATAGTGCCCCATCGTTGTTGTCAGTGGGAGGAATAGTGCCCCATCATTGGTGTCAGTGAGAGGAATAGTGCCCCATCTTTAGTGTCAATGGGAGGAATAGTGTCCCATCATTGGTGTCAGAGGGAGGAATAGTGCCCCATCATTGATCTTAGTGGGAGGAAAAGTGCCCCATTATTGGTGTTAGTGGGAGGAATAGTGCCCATTGTTGGTGTCATTTGGGAGTATTAGTGCCCCAAGGGTCGGATAAAGGCTAGCAAATGGCCACATCCAGCCCTCGGCCCACAGTTTGGAGACCACCACTCTATGGTATTGTAGTGTCCCTGACCCTTCTCTCCTGAGGTCCCCTGCCTGCGATCTTGGCTCAACTTTTTTTTGTGTCTGCCCCAGCAAGCCGCTTACTACGGGGGCAGATGTGTAGGCTCACTCCAAAGCCAGGCTGTGTGTCCATAAACACACACAGTGCGGCTTAGCCCCACCCCCCGCTCTCTGCTCACAGGATTTGACTGACAGCAGCCGGAGTCAATGGCTCCCAATGCTGCCCGATCCTTCTGTGAGAAGAGAAAGACAGGGGAGAAGTACTGTAGATGGGAATTGCGCTGGATCAATACAGGAAGGTTATGTTTTTAGAGGGGGTGGGGGAGACACAGCAAGTGGAAAAATGTTTTTTACCTTAATGCAAGGAATATTATAGTTCTGGTTAATGTGTGCTGCAAACAGATATTAATATGTACCTAAATTATATGATCAACAGTTTAAAGACACCTTGTAGCACAATGGTTAACATAGCTCTCTATAGCGGCTGGGATATGACAATGTAAACATGTTAGCCTCCAGTAGATTGTTAAAGAGGAAATTCACTCTTCCTCTGTTTTTGTTCTCTAACCTCCATTTACCTGTTAGGCTGGATTGTTCTGTAATCATATACTGACCTGCCCAGCTACTCCGGGGAAGAGGTTAACATCTGGGGCAGCCAAAGGGTTAACTGTGTGCCTAACAAATGTAGCGTGGGTAATATGTGCTTCTTTTATTACAGACCTGGCTGTTTTTTCTCCCTGCTTTGCAGGTGGAAGAAACAGTCAGATCGCTAATAGGTGTACAAAGACCTGTGTTGTTTATAGACACAGGACTCTGTGTTGTGATTGGCTAAAGCCATAAATCATTGACCGGGCCCTGCTGAAAAAAAATCCCGCTGTAGCCAGTAAAAGTAGGGTTTAGCAGAGGACATGCAAATGCTAGCCGCTAACTCGGGACAGGCTGGACAACGTACATGTATATGATCCAGTCTGCTTCTGCTGCCAGCCCAAAGGAAATGCATCGTGGATGGGTGGGAAGTAGTTAAAGGAGGTTAGAAAACAAGTCACTGAACTCAGGTCTCACTTCTACACAATTTCACTACTGTGAGGGAAACATTTAGCTCAACAGACCTCTCTTCACTCTGGTAGCTCCAAGCAACTGTCTCCAGAGTCACACTGCAACACCAACACACTTGAGACAGCAGGGCACAAGATTTATAGCACATTTCAAAAGAGGGAGAACCCCCCTAATCCACTCCACAAGAGTGTCGTTCCACTGGCAGGCCAACACTCCAATTCTGAACCAGTCCCAAGAGGCATTGTTTCACTCACTGGGTTGTGTCTAGAGGAAGCTGAAAGGAGGCAGCTGTCCTGGGGACTTGTGAGTAAGTGACTTTAAGTTGATCCCTGAGACTTAGTGCTGGACACTGCACTGGATTCCATTGTTGTGTTTGGCATGGGGTAACCAGATTCCCAAAGACTTGCCCCATGGTCTTCAGCAGTGGGGTCTTGGACTGTTCAGTCTTAGCTACTACTGCTGCTAAAATACTGTTCTCTGATCACTATTGCTGAGTGTTTCTTTGGAAGTATCCCATGCCAAGACTCCCAGGTCGTAATCCGTCCCCTGTTACCAGTTCATTCAGCAATAAACTATAAGAAAAGATAATCCCTACGCTGTTATTTAAAGCCAGAGTGGATGAACTGTTGCATGGGTGGTTGGAGGCACTTGTGCTCTTTGGGGAAGAACCATTTAAATTCAGTGGCCCCCATCGGGGGTGGAGCTACACACATCCAAAATATATGATGCCAGAATGCTGTCTGTGAAAAATGTACTGTTCAGTAAAGGCATCTCCCAAGCATGTAATTGAAGGGATTGGTGGTTTTCCGTGTTGCCCTTGAAGTCCTCTCCCCAATGTACTGTATTTTAAAAAAAAAAATTTCTGTGTTAGATTTCCCATATGCTTAGCTCCCAATGCCCTTTTGTGACAATAGTTTGCCTATAAACTATGAAAATGGCTATAATTTAGAAATAAGATTTGCCCACATAGACTTCAAAGTTTGCAGCTAAGCTCATGTTTTGTGGATTTCAAGCAGGATTCGACACCCCCACTACGAATCATGGCAGATTCACTCATGCCTGGTTTAATGCTTGGCATGTATTATACAAATCCTTAATGTTACTTGTAGGCCTTTAGATTTGGATACAGTGGAGAAAAACTTGTTACACTGATTATGTATTTAATGCTTTTTATATACGGTATAGCTGCATCAATTAATATTTATATAAAATAGTGATCTATATAATTTTGTATCTGCAAAGATCCCAGCTGAAGCTATTGATGGGAAGGGTAGTAAATCGAATTCAGTATTTAATTAGAGCCATAATTATAGAGTCTGACCAAGAAATTCATTTTGTAATGTTTTTCATAAATCAACTTTGGGAGACCAAATGGCCTTATTTAGTGTGTAATTTATTATGTTTAGTTAATCTCATTTGCAAATTTATTGAGGTGTATACATGCCATTCTGGAGCTCTTGTAAATCTTGCTGTTTTATGGTGTTTTTAAAGGTTCAGGAGAAACATTCTGTTTTTTATAGAGATTGAGGGAAAGAAGATTGTTACAATAGCACACTTAGAAAATTTCCAATCAAACTGGCACCATTCTCTTCACAGTGAGCTGGATATTGCAGGAACAGCTCACCATTCTTGCTAAGTACCGTGTTTCCCCGAAAATAAGACACTGTCTTATATTTTTTTGGGCTCATAGGTCTTATTTTTGGGGTAGGTGTTATTTTTTAAATGTTCAGGTGTGGACAGGGGGTGCAGAGGTGAGCTGCAGGCAGTTGTGGATGAGGGTTACTATGGAGAGGGCCGGTTGATGACAATTGTGAGCTGCAGTCAGGTGTTGCAGAGGTGACTTGACAGGTGAGTTTCAGACAGGGTGCAGATATGAGCCACAGACAGGGTGAAGGGGTGAGTTGCAGACGGGGATGCAGAGGTGAGCTGTGGCCAGGGAGTGCAGAGATAAGCTGTGGCCAGGGGGTGCAGAGCTAAGCTGTGGCCAGGGGGTGCAGAGCTGAGCTGTGGCTGGGGGGTGCAAAGGTGGGTTGCAACTCAGCTCACCTCTGCACCCCCCAGCCACACCTCACCTATGCACTATGTCTGCAACTCACCTGACTCAATTTACACCTGATTGCAACACCTGATTGCAGCTCACCTTTACACATCCCCCCCTCCCCCTCCACTGCCCTTATATGGTTAGCTAGCTTTGCAAAACACAACTGTCAGCAGCCGGCCCCTCTCTATAGTAACTCCCTTTTCGGGTCCTATCTTCCCACACAGTGCCCCAAGCGCACTTACTCACCGCTCTGCCTCTTCCCCACTGGCCGGTGGTCACCCCTCGGGCATCGACTTCCATGCATTAGGCTGTAGGAGGAGATGCCCCGCCCCTAAACACACTGCACCCGCAGATATCTGTTCCTTCCCTGTCCCACAGTGAGACAAAGGTAGGGAGGTTCTGTGGGAGCAGATGGTGCTGTCACTTTAGCCGCGCTTCTGTGTTTATAAGAGACAGTAGATATGGGTGTGCGCAAGGCCAGTGGCGGAATGGCGTTCCGCCATGTTCCGGTTGAAAAAAGCCCTGATCACAACTAGGTCTTATTTTCGGGGTAGGACTTATACTTTAGCAATTCCCAAAAATAGCACTAGGCAGGGGCGGACTGACAACTCATGGGTCCCCCGGGCCATAGGGAATCATGGGGCCCCTGTGCCCTCGCCCACACCCAAAAAAGCCTATGAAAAAGCCAATGAAAGGTACCAGGGGCATCTCATGGGGCCCCCTACTGACCCCGGGCTCTCGGGCAGTGCCCGAGTGCTTGAATGGTCAGTCCGCCCCTGGCACTAGGTCTTATTTTCGGGGTAGGTCTTATTTTAGGGGAAACAGGGTAGATACAGTATCTCACAGAAGTGAGTACACCCCTCACATTTTTGTATATATTTGATTCTATCTTTTCATGTGACAACACTGAAGAAATGACACTTTGTTACAATGTAAAGTAGTGAGTGAACAGCTTGTATAACAGTGTAAATTTTCTGTCACCTCAAAATAACTCAAAACACAGTCAATAATGTCTAAACCGCTGGCAACAAAAGTGAGTACACCCCTAAGTGAAAATGTACACATTGGGCCCAATTAGCCATTTTCACTCCCTGATGTCATGTGACTCGTTAGTGTTACAAGGTCTCAGGTGTGAATGGGGAGCAGGTGTGTTAAATTTGGTGTTATCGCTCTTACTCTCTTATACTGGTCAGAGGTGAGCTATGTATGTACTATGCAGTTCATCACTCACCTGAGCATGCCCTTATGCAAAAAAAAAAAAAAAAAAATATATATATATATATATATATATATACACACACACACTGCTCAAAAAAATTAAAAGAACACTTTTTAACTAGAAAAGCTACAATTTCTGGGGAAATTGTGTGAAGTGTTCTTGCCTCCACCTTTATATTGTGAGAATCACAAGACCCAGACCTACATTTTGATGCATAGTATGTCTCTGAAATATTAAAAATGAAGGCACAGCCGCAGTTTACAAATTGCCCTTCAAATTTGAAGTGGCTAGAGTGGAGTTTCAATAAATGTCAATGGGCGGCGTGAGTTGCAAACAAATGGTCATATTGTGAAAACTGGTAAAATATGAAAGTGCAGCGCTAACTTAAACAATGATTACACATAAGATAGATCCCATTTGAATGTGGATCGGCAAAAAAGACGGCGTCAGTTCATCAGATGTGCTAAATACGTATACAGTCTCCAACACTTGAAGAGCCAGGGATAGTAGATATCAGAAATGATAAAGAAAAGCCAAGTAATGCACTGACCAGATAGCGCAAGTTAAAGCGCATGGGACATTTAAGACCTGTCCCTGGTACTCAGCCACTGTATCACTGGAGCAAGGCGGTGTCATCTATAGGGTGACCACTAGATGTCATCTGTCCGGATGGAAGCTGTGTCCAGCCACTGTGTTGATGGATCAGGTGGGTGTTGTCTGTAGGGTGACCACTAGATGTCATCGGTTCCAGGAGAAACTGTATCACGGATCCAGGGATGTCACTGCAGATGTGTTCTTGTTAGGCACAATCCCAGGACCTACTGGATTTACAGGCTCCCCAGAAATAAAGAGCCCGTGGAAAAAGGCCTCAAATAGTGTGATAACGTTTATTTAAAATTGAACAATCAGAAAAGAACTTACTTAGCAAAGGTACAGCTGCTTATAAACGGCCAGACCGGAGGTACATGTACATAAGATAAACATAGCTTGGCACTTCCCTAACGCGTATCGTGTAAGTACACATCATCAGAGCCCTCTGATGATGTGTACTTACACGATACGCGTTAGGGAAGTGCCAAGCTATGTTTATCTTATGTACATGTACCTCCGGTCTGGCCGTTTATAAGCAGCTGTACCTTTGCTAAGTAAGTTCTTTTCTGATTGTTCAATTTTAAATAAACGTTATCACACTATTTGAGGCCTTTTTCCACGGGCTCTTTATTTCTGGGGAGCCTGTAAATCCAGTAGGTCCTGGGATTGTGCCTAACAAGAACACATCTGCAGTGACATCCCTGGATCCGTGATACAGTTTCTCCTAGAACCGATGACATCTAGTGGTCACCCTACAGACAACACCCACCTGATCCATCAACACAGTGGCTGGACACAGCTTCCATCCGGACAGATGACATCTAGTGGTCACCCTATAG
The DNA here is from genome assembly GCF_062004578.1 of Staurois parvus. NCBI lineage: Eukaryota > Metazoa > Chordata > Amphibia > Anura > Ranidae > Staurois > Staurois parvus. The sequence goes on from NW_028320549.1 coordinate 2,152,576, forward strand.
ATGACACCGCCTTGCTCCAGTGATACAGTGGCTGAGTACCAGGGACAGGTCTTAAATGTCCCATGCGCTTTAACTTGCGCTATCTGGTCAGTGCATTACTTGGCTTTTCTTTATCATTTCTGATATCTACTATCCCTGGCTCTTCAAGTGTTGGAGACTGTATACGTATTTAGCACATCTGATGAACTGACGCCGTCTTTTTTGCCGATCCACATTCAAATGGGATCTATCTTATGTGTAATCATTGTTTAAGTTAGCGCTGCACTTTCATATTTTACCATTACTCTGGAGGTTCACGAGGTGCCTTTTAGTGCCAGCAGCTACCCTATCTACATCCTCATACTGCGCTCGATTTTATATATATATTTATATATAAGTTTATATTGTGAAAACTATCAGGACTATGACTTAGCTGTGGACATTTTAGTGGCAGCAAGGATAGCTGAACGTTTTGATATAAGATTTGTGTAGGTGGGCTTGAAAATGAGGGAGTGATGGCAGTTTACAAATCATGTCCTGATTTTTCAGCTCACATTTAGCTTTCGAACTATCCAGCATTCATTCCTATGGGACCAATTTTACCACAAAAACGCTGATATTTCGTGAACCATTCGGTGAAACGTTCCACAAAGTAATAGCAACTCAATCGGGAACAATCCGCACGTTTCGGTATATTACTGTCTATGTAGTGTAAAAACTGTGGGAGAAGTTAGGGTGGTAAATTTGGCTATAATAATAAGAATATATATGTGAGATAACAGTAAGTGGTCTTGCCATGCAAGAACACTTAATCAGAGTATAGCATCAAATCAGTTAAACTCCTGCGATATTGATCTGGTCAGTTAAGTAGCAGTTTCAGCTACTTTGGTGTTAATCAAATTAAAAACAGTTGCACTACATGGGCAACAATGAGACAACCCCCAACACAGGAATGGTTTTACAGGTGGAGGCCACTGACATTTTTTTCTCTACTCATCTTTTTTGACAGTGTCACTACTGATAGCATGAGGCGATACCTGGACCCTACAGAGGTTGCACAGGCAGTCCAACTCCTCCAGGATGACATATCAATACATGCCATTGTCAGAAGGTTTGCTGTGTCTCCCAGCACAGTCTCAAGAGCATGGAGGAGATTCCAGGAGACAGGCAGTTACTCTAGGAGAGATGGACAGGACCGTAGAAGGTCCTTAATCCATCAGCAGGACCGATATCTGCTCCTTTGTCCAAGTAGGACCAGGATGAGCACTACCAGAGCCCTACAAAATGACCTCCAGCAGGCCACTGGTGTGAATGTCTCTGACCAAACAATCCGAAACAGACTTCATGAGGGTGACCTGAGGGCCTGACGTCTTCTAGTGGTCCCTGTGCTCACTGCCCGGCCCCAAAGACCTTGATTGGCATTTGCCATTGAACACCAGAATTGGCAGGTCCACCATTGGCGCCCTGTGCTTTTGTTTTTGGTGGTGGATTAAATGACATGAGGAGATGAAATATGAAACACATTCAAGTTGAAGAAAGCACTATTTGACACTTTTTGATTTTATGATTTATATTCATTATTTTGTATTGATTCATGTTCACATTATTGTTTGGTTTTATTAATAAGTGAGCTAAGAAGTGCAGCATTGTATGTTTTTCATTTTTGTTCACGCACATGTTATGAGCATGTGGTAGTGTGAGACGCTTCTTGTATTGATATTTATAGTTCTATCCACAGATATTTATAGTTATGTACTGCTCGTGAGAGATTGTTTACTACAGAAGAGCTTAAAATTAAATTCAAGGCGACTGTTAAATGGTGTTCGGTTCCAGGTGGAACTACATATACTACTCTTCATTTTGGACCCTTCGATGAGCTATAGTCTGAATGGCAAATCTTTCAAGGTTTAACTACTACAGCACCATGTCTCTACATGTACAGTTGTGTTCAAAATAATAGCAGTGCGTTGAAAAAAGTGAATAAAGCTCAAAATCCTTCTAATAGCTTTTATTTCCATACACACAAATGCATTGGGAACACTACACATTATATTCCAAATCAAAACATGAAGAAAAATATATCACATTTGTGTTGTTCCTCTACAATAATGGAAGAAAAGTGAATATTAGACTGTTCAAAAAAATAGCAGTGTTTGTATTCTTCTTTACAAACTCAAACATTCACTATATAAACTGAAAAATGTTTGAAGATTTTGCTTTCCTTTCAATCACTTAATGAATATTTAGTTGTGTAGGCACTGTTTCTGAGAACTGCTGTACATCTGTGTTGCATGGAGTCAACCAACTTCTGGCACCTGTGAACAGGTATTCCAGCCCAGGATGATTGGACTACATTCCACAGTTCTTCTCTATTTCTTGGTTTTGCCTCAGAAATGGCATTGATGTCACCCCACAAGTTTTCTATTGGATTAAGATTTGGAGATTGGGCTGGCCACTCCATAACGTCAATCTTGTTGGTCTGGAACCAAGATGTTTCACATTTACTGGTGTGTTTGGGGTCGTTGTCTTGTTAGAACACCCATTTCAAGGACATTTCCTCCTCAGCATAACCTCTTCAAGTATTCTGATGTATTCAACCTGATCCATAATCCCTGGTATGTGATAAATAGGCCCAACACCATAGTATGAGAAACATCCCCATATCATGATGCTTGCACCACCATGCTTCACTGTCTTCACAGTGTACTGTGGCTTGAATTGAGTGTTTGGGGGTCGTCTGACAAATTGTCTCCGGCCACTAGACCCAAAAAGAACAATCTTTCATCAGTCCACAAAATGTTGCACCATTTCTCTTTAGGCCAGTCAATGTGCTCTTTGGCAAATTGTAACCTCTTCAGCACGTCTTTTTTTCAACAGTGGGACTTTGCGGGGGCTTCTTGCAGATAGCTTGGCTTCACATAGGCGTCTTCTAATTGTAACAGTACTCACAGGAAACTTTACACCTTCTTTGATCTTCGTGGAGCTGATTGTTGGCTGAGTCCTTGCCATTTTGACTATTCTTCTATCCATTCGAATGGTAGTTTTTCGCTTTCTTCCACGTCTTTCAGGTTTTGGTTGCCATTTTAAAGCATTTGCGATCATTTTAGTTGAGCAGCCTATTATGTTCTGCGCTTCTTTATATGTTTTCCCCTCTCCAATCAACTTTTTAATCAAGGTACGCTGTTCTTCTGAACAATGTCTGGAACGACCCATTTTCCTCAGAATTTCAGAGAGAAATGCACTGTAACCAGCATGTACAACATTTGCTGCCTTCCTTCCTTAAATAAGGGCAATAATTGCCACCTGTTTTTCAAAGAATGAATGACCTCAGTAATAGAACTCCACACTGCTATTATCTTGAACATGCCCCTTTCAATTAGTGATTCAATTACACAGAATCAGCAGCATGCATGTCATGACTCTTGGGTCTGTTAGATTTCTATTACTCTACTACATCTGCTAGTAAATTATTTGCCATGTAGAAATATCATTCTACCAAAAACAGTGACTGATCAGGTTAGTGATGTCTGACTGCTATTATTTTGAACACAACTGTACATGGTGAATACCAACATTTTTTCTTCAATGTGGCACCTGTGGTTCCTGCATGTCAAGCGATTACCTCATCCTGTTTTTTGAGGGGGACTCATTCTCCAAAACATATAGAGCATTTTCACTTTGACCAATTTTGGTGAGTGGTATCATTTCCCTGAGAAAGAATCTGTATTGAAGTATTCGAAATGTGCTGGATATAGGCTGAATGCACTTGTAGTTTCCTCAACTGAGGTTGCAAGATGAAAGTCAGCTTCAAGAGCTACCACTAATTTTTCAAGGCAATAATACAAATATTGTCAAATTAACATGCTGTTAAGAATTGTCATGTTCTATTGGGGAAATATGCATTTGATCTATTAATAAAATGCCAAAAGTTTTTAAAAAAAAAAATTGTTTGGTTTACTTATACTCCTAGGTTGCCTTAAAAATCCCACCAAATGTAAGGTATATATACCGTATTTTTTGCTCCATAAGACGCACTTTTTCCCCCCAAAAAAGGGTAGAAAATGTCAGTGCGTCTTATGGAGCGAATATGGAGCGGCCGGTCCGGTATTCCCACCGCCTCCGTGTCAGAATACCGGGCTGGCCGCTCAGCTCTGCAGCGGGACCTTATGGAGATGACTGCTGACCTTTGGGGAGGTGGGGAGCGGGTACCTTCCCGGCGCTGTCTTCCCGGCTTCTGTAGTGTGGGCGCTGGGCATGACAGCCAGGTGCCAAGTGCGCATGTGCAAGAAGCGGTGCTTTTTGTGAATGGTAAGGCGGTACCTGGGACACATGACAGATCACAGAAGCCGCCGGACCAATCACAAAGCGCAAGAGCTTCTCGCTCATGCACACTTGGCACCCGGCTGTCTTGCCGAGCGCCCACACTACAGAAGCCAGGTAGACAGCGCGCGGCTGGATAGAGGAACAGGTAAGATCAAAGAACAACTCCGCGGAAGTAAGAGCGGGTACCTGTCAAATTCAGGTACCCGCTCCCCCCCCTCCCCAAAGGTCAGCAGTCATCTCCTGTACTGTCCGCAGTCTCTGGTCATTCCTGTGCTGTCCGCAGTCTCTGGTCATCCCTGTGCTGTCCACAGTCTCTGGTCATCTCCTATACTATGTCTGCAGTCCATTAGTTCAGAATTTTTTTTTCCTGTTTTCTGCCTCTAAAACCTAGGTGTGTCTTATGGAGCGAAAAATACGGTAGTTTTATTAGAAAAACACCCTAGGTTATCCTTTTTGAACTTACTACTTGCATTAACCCCTGGTTCACATATCTGCGGCCGTGTAGGCCACGTTTTGCATGGGCACGAGAGCCCATCCATTTGAATAGACTCCTGTGCCCCGGGCCACACAGGGAAGATGTCCTTGCTCTTCCTTGGAAACTTCTTTGGAAATGGGAACTGAGGTTCTCAGTACAGTTGCAATTTCCAGTGCGGGCGGTGTGCCATTAGAATTAATGGTACCCGCCTGTGTGGGTGGTGCGGCTGCAGGTATTTTTGTGCGGGTCCCGCAGCCGCACCACCCGTACATATATGAAACTAGCCTGAAAGAAACATGCACATTTAATGATACGTTGATGATTACAAAGCTACATTAATTTATGTCTTTGCATGTGTCTGGAGTTCAGCTTACAGCCCTCAGTAAATTTTTTTAAAAGAGTACAAACTGAAACCCTGATATTAATAAATAGATGACCAGCACGGCATACAAGAAAGGGAGACCACTTTTAGCACATGCACCTAATATTGTATCCTTAGTTATATGTATCTAAAATGGTACTGACACCTTAAGTAGAATATTATTTGTAGTGTAGCAGGTTTCTGTGGGTGTATGCCACTTTAGCGATTAAGAGGAGTTGAAATACATCTTTCAGGTACAGTACATCATTAAACTTTTTGTCAAGGGAAAAGCTTTATCTTGTTCTGCTTCTGCTTGAAGCTGCCAACTATGACATGGCCTCGGAAATATATATATAGTTTTTTTTTTTTATAACTGACTGCGAGAGAGATCAGCAATTAATCTTTGCTCTCTCTGGTGTTAGATAGATGTCATTGCAATTGCACTGGGACCTTGCTCTGCACTAAATGGATAAGATGTAACAGCAATTGCAAAGATGGGAGAATCTTCAAAGCCCAGTGCTTCAATAGGTACCTAGAGGAGATAACATTCTAAGGCCACATCATCCCTGGGCTGCTCCGGAAGAGAAGATTTAGATCTAGAAAAGAGTAAGTGATTTTTTTTGTGATTCAAAAATACTTTACAGAAAGCATTCTTTAATGATAATGAAACAAACGTAAGCATACCTCCCAATTTTAGAACTGGAGAAAGATTGACATGCTAGTGATGAGAACATGCGGTGCATGCTGAAAAGTGGGTGTAGCTGAATTGAATTGAATAGTGGACATGGCTTAAAAAGGCATGGATAAAGTAAAACTAAAGGCAACCCTTTTTCATTTTGGTTAGAGTTACATATTTGGTAAGGTTGAATAAAGACATCAGTCCAACCAGTCCTGTGTGTATGTGTGTGTGTGTGTGTGTCGCTGCCACTTTCACTATCCTTGAATATTGTGTTGTCTAAGTCATAATTAATCTACATTCCCCACTGACACCACCAAATGTAGAAGGCTGCTCCACATCCTTACCGCAGTAAAGTACCTCTTACACAGTTTAAGATTGAACCACTTTTTGTCCAACTTCACTAGATTTATTTTTTATTTCAGGTACTTATATAGCACCGTCAATTTACGCAGCACTTTACATATATATTGTACATTCACATCAGTCCCTAACCCTCAAGGGGAGTACAATCTAAGGTCCCTAACTCACATTCATACATACACATACTACGGCCAATTTAGACAGGAGCCAGTTAACCTACCAGCATGTCTTTGGAGTGTGGCAGGAAACCGGAGTACCCAGAGGAAACCCACGCAGTCACAGGGAGAACATACAAACTCCAGGCAGGTGGTGCTGTAGTTGGTATTCAAACCTATGACCCTAGTACTGCCAGGCAGAAGTGCTAGATGGCCGCATGTCTTCTTTAGAGACCTTAGGTTAAATAGTTTCATCCCAATGCTAGAGTCATCATTCAAATGTTTGTATATTGTAATCATATCCCCTATTAAAGACCCCTTCTCCAGGCAGAATAAGTTTAGTTTTGTAGTCGTTCCTCATACATTAGGTCCTCCAACCTCTTTATTAGCTTTGAGGCCTTTCTCTGGACTATCACCAGTTCAAGGACATCCTTCCTGAGGACTGGTGACTAGAACTGAATGGCATAATCAAAATGTGGCCGAACCAGAGTTTCGTAAAAGTGGTAGAATTATAGTTTTATCTCTTGAGTAGATACACTATTTAATGCATGCTAGTAGTCTGCTGGTCTTGCTTACTGTACCTTGACATTGAATGCTATTGCAGAGTCAATAGGCAATTGATCTCATTGTTTAAAAAAATATTGCGCTTTGTAAAGCAGTAAACTTCAATCAACATGCATGTGCACTATGAAGGCCCTCACACCTATAGAAAGCAATCAAATCAGTGAAAACAAACAAATAAATAATAATGTATAAACTTCACTGGACATGTACATACACTATGAAGACACACATACCTATGAAAAGTGATCAAAGTAGTAAAAATCTAAAACCAGTGACATGTTATCCATGCAAACACACAGCAAAGTCCATATGTAAATGAGGTTTCGCAACCAGTAATAGTGCTGTATTTCAATGCCGTAAATGTAGTGTTGATATCGTGGGTAGTATTCCTTCGGGTATTCACCAACACGTGCACCACCACCAAATAATTAAATGGAGGCTTACCAGTAGCAGAGACCTCTTAATTATAGGGGGTCTCAACCAGCATTGCAATATGGAATATTATCCAATTATCCATGCCATGCCCAGATCAGGGATTTTCCAAACTTCTAAGACCCATAGGTGTGAGGGCCTTCATAGTGCACATGCATGTTGATTGAAGTTTACTGCTTTACAAAGTGCAATATTTTATTTAACAAAGTTTTTGTAAAGAGAGGATATCCTCTTTATTATTTGCAACTTTGTAAGATAAGGGTATCGGAAATTTGCGCACTTTGATCCTGTTTACATAATTGATCTCATTGGTTAGATTTCCTTTAATTTCTTGTCCCACAGCCAATACAGGACATTAGAGAAAATCCCTCCAAAGTGAGGAAATCCTTGATTGTCTCCAGAGGTTGTGTCCCTCTATTAGCTTGGTGCTCAACAGTACAGCAGCAGTATAATAATCATGACAAGCAACAGGTAATGTTGTATTCAAAATAACATGACTTGCCGATGCTGCCATTTGATATAATTCATTATTTAAATAATGGAGGTCACTTGAAACTGTTGTTGAGCTGCAATGTGATGATTTTGGAATTACACTTGGATTACAAGTACAAATATTTGCATCCAATGAATGTCGCATCCCTGGGGTTATGATATAGCAATGGATGAAATGGAGACCATTTGATGTGAATGATCTCTCTGTAAGGCATTTTTCAAGTTTAAGTATAACTCACTGCAATTGAAGCTAATTAATTATGGAGATTGTAGAATTTAAAGGCACAGCCAGCTGGTTAAAGTACGATAATCTCTACCATTCTTGCTGCCAGTAAATGGACTGGTGTAATCTTTTGCACATAGTCATGTCAAGCGTATCATCTGATTGTGAAATCAGATTGTACAGCGCATGCTTACCTTTACAGAAGAGATACAAGGCCCATCATATCTAAACCAGAAGTCTGTAAGTATTATTGCTATGTACAGTATTATATTATATATTATATATTGCTATTGTATATATAGCCAAAACCTTTTGGGTAGCTAGAGAGGAGGGTTAAAACCACTGAGGTGTTTTTTTGCTGTCTGTGTACTATTGAGGAATGTCCCTTCAGTGCCTTTTCCTTTGTCTATCCAAAACTATAAAAAACAATGTTTTTTTAATGTAATTTTACAGTCTGCCTCTTTTCTTAAAACAAAATGGCTACATTCACAACAAATGCTGTTGATTTTGGCCCTTTGTACATCTGGAGGAAACATAACATTCCCTAACATTCCCTAAAATTCAGTGAAAAACTCTACCACCTTCTTCCATTTACAAAATATCATAAACCATATTGTATCTTTGGGCAGTTTGCCAACAGATTGAATCCCCTAGGGCAGACTGTCCCTTTAAAAATGAGGTACCTAGACCTGTCTGGGATAAATAAAAAAAAAAAACTTACTAAATAGGTGCCTTTGGTGTTTTCTAATTTCATTATTTTGACAAATTTCAAAGAGATCACTTTTCAAGCCCCAGCAGGCAAAGTAGTAAAATATCACTGCTGCATATTTCTTCATTTTATTCACCTGCAAGATTACTTCTTATCAGTTTTCATTAGCTATGGTCTAAGAAATTAAAAACTTTCCTTGGAGAGCTTCGGATTAAATGTCTGAATTTCAAGCAAGTAATTATTCGCCTCTCGGTAATAATGTGATAGAGGCAGGAGGAAAGATAAAAATGACATATTGTTGTGCATTGTTGCAGGCTCTTCTGGAGAAAAGATTGAATTATATTGTCCCGAGAGAGAAGCTGGCATAAAGTGATTCCACCAAAAGCAAGGCATTCATTCTGAGCAAAAGTTCAGCCATCTTGTCCCAGACATTATAATGGCAGAGCCATTTCTTTTAACTTTTAACTGGTAATGGATGGCTGAGCTGTTCAATGATTACCCAGATTTGCTGATATCATACAGTAGATCTCATCCGTCAGTTGCTATGGTTTTTAGAGCGTCAAGACATTTCATTTTTATAGAGTGTATACAGTATTTGTTATTGTATTTTGTAATACTCCCATGATCATAGCTCATTTGTTTCCCATGATCTCTTTAACAGAACATTTTCAAAAAGCTTATATAAATAATGGTATTACACAACTGGTGAAGTAAATTTAAAATCTCATATAAGTTTTAACATGTTCATGCAATTTGAAAGTTTTCAAAATGTTTTAAGTGGTTCTAAAGGCAGAGGGTTTTTTTTCTTATCTTTATGCATTCTCTGGGAGAAGGAAGATTTGCTTCCTTGATGTCCGAATGACAATGCCCCTTTCAGGTAACTCATTGCTCCAAGCCCAGTCAAGTCATTTAAAGACGCACTATTAAAGGAAATTTTGGTAGTTTAGGCATATATGTAGGACCAACAGTTTGATTATGAAGCACCTATAATTTATAAACGGTTTTTAGATGGGGGTACCATAAATGGATACTTGAGAGAACCTTGATGACTGCTAAAAGCAAGAAAAGGGCTGATTTATTGAGGGGGAATGAACAGTTTCACAACTCAAAGAGGAACCCTCTCTATGACTTATAGTATTGAATTTGAAGAAAATTGTGAATAGATATTTCACCTTAAGCTTTTTCAATCTGGTTGGCACATAGTCCACCATGTGGCAGCACATTAAGGGCAATCATTAGTGTGGTGCTTTGGGGTACTCTTGTTGCAGCCATGTATTGGGGGATGCAAAGTTCGCTCCTCTGTCAATGGCAAAGAGTTCAAAATTGATTCCTTTTTTAATTGTAACACCTGGTATATCATCTATGTCATCACTTACAGCTTATGCTACAGTATATGGATGTTTTCAGATAACTGTCAGTCCTCATGCACTAGGGACGTTTTGATACCGCTGGTAACGTTAGCTGTGTAAAGTCACATTAAAAACGTGTTTTTCAGCTTTTTTTTTAGCATTTTTGCATTAGCGTTTAGTGGAGTTTTCCAATGTTGGCATTTTTTAGCTTTTTTTTATAAAAAAAGTCCAAAAATGCCAGTTTGCGGTGTTTTGCTGCATTTTTCAGAGTTAGAGCATTTTTACAGCCAAAAAACTCCTCTAGAAACCCACTAGTCCTGAGTTTTTTTTCCTAACAAAAAAACATCCCTGCCAAACAAACATTGATTACAGTCTATGTGTGCATGGACACATAGGATAACATGCTGGGGGGTTTACTAGCTGTAGAAAAAAATGTCAAAAGACAAAAACTGCCGCTGTAAAAACGTCCAATGTGCATGAGGACTCAGTAGTAAAAGCCGAAAGAACTATTAATTGACGGGTGTGGCATTATCTATTTAACAAATAACTCTCTTGGCTTCTTTTGTTATGAATGAGCAGAATTTTGTGTGAAGCACATCAATAAACTGCTATTTTGCATACCCATGCTGTCCTTTTGAAGGAATAAACTATTGAACAACTTTACGGTGGAGTGCAGCCATTACTTTTCACTCAGTATTGCGGTGGCAAGCCATGGCGGGTAACTGCATGAGAGCTGTGTAAGGCTGACGGCATCTCACCTGGAGTGGTGATCTCTTCTAAGTATTAGGGGGGCTGGGGGGAATGCTGCAAACAAAAGGGTTTTTTACTTTCATGCATGCAATGCATGAAGGTAAAAAGAAAAAAACAAAAACCTTGAACCTTTACAACCACTTTAAATATTCATCTTTCATCATCATGTGTTAGGTACACCTAAAACCAGATGATGTGTGGCAGTCCAGACAGGTCTCAAATCCAGTTACTATGTAATTCAAGAGCCCCCTCAAAGAACAAAAAAAAACATACCCTCATTGAGCTAGCCAAGGCTCTTTGCAACGGCTTCTTGTCTACATGTACTCCAGTGAAGGCTGCATGGTATTTCTTGGTGAGGGTTTCCTGATGATGACAACAGCAGACCATGCTTGTGGAGGCCAATTCTAGTCAGAAGATTATGTGACAGGGTGACAATGTAGGAGCATGGTTTAAAAACAGGTAGAGCCAGGGGCGGACTGACAACTCATGGGGCCCCCGGGCAATAGGGGATCATGGGGCCCCTGTGTCCTTGCCCAAACTCAAAAAAGCCTATGAAAAAGTACCAGGGGCATCTCATGGGGCCCCCTACTGACCCTGGGCCCTCGGGCAGTGTCCAAGTTTCCAAATTGTCAGTCCGCCCCTGGGTAGAGTGCATTGACACCCTATAACAAGATGCACTTGAACAAGGACCTTTATGGTAGAATCATCAGGTACTATTTTGATCTCTTTCCGCCCACGTAACACATGTATGCGTCAATGGACAGCTGATGTTTCTGTGCTGTCAAGGACAACTCTCAGTCCCTACTAATGATTCGCAGTCAGTGGGGCCGGTTCCTGAATGTGTGACCACTGTGACAGCCTAGTACATTGGTCACATGATCGCTGATTCTTCCTGCCCTCGGGCATACATGGGACGCCGTGGTTTGGCAGGAAGGGTATAATGAAAGCTTCAGACCTCAAACTAATAGAAAATTACATTTGAAATTACATTGACAAAGACTTATTAAAGGCATATGTAACATTTTAGAGATTGAGTTTAGATATACAGAGCAGAGGATCACCATGACAGCCAGGAAAGCTAGCATTTTCCAGAGGGCAGTCTATATATTTCCCTAATAACAAGTTTTCAATAAATAATTCTATACAATAGAAGCAATATGAAACACCCTTTTTGTATATAAATAACTTTTTTTTTCATTTGTGGGTGGTATGTGACTCAACTGGTATAAAACACATACATGTCAATCACTATTTCTTTCCGTAAAATAAAACGCAAAAAGCTATCTGTGTGTGTGTCACTTATCATCAGGTTTTATATTAATCCATGTGGAAGCTCTGGATGGGTCCAAGAGAGGGATTTCTCTATAATCTGCTTCCTGACAGCTTTGTAAGTATTACAATTTCCCCACATGGTTACAGATTGTCAAACACAAGCTTTGCCAGGTTCGGACTGTAACAACATAAATACATCAGAGCCAGAAACCTTCACTGATTTATGGAGAGGACAGACTGCATCAGAGTTTCCAGGGCTTTATATGATCCAATGTTTAATTAGCAGAGAATCCTGTTCATAAACTGTCAGCGAGTCCGGTATTTATCTGGATTCCATCTGTGGTGAACACACGGTTGTTAATCCCCCGCTATTGATTTTTGAAGAAAAAAATCGCTTTCTGTTGGGGTTTTCCAAAATCAAGTATAACACTTATTGAAATTAATGCCTAAGCCAACCTGCCAGAGTGACCCTGCTCCATGTTTCTGCCAACTGGCTCTTTGCAGGGTAACGCTAAGCTGGCTAAAGTGCTTAAAGAAGACAACTGGTACAAGTTGTCCCCACTTCTCCAATACTTACTTCTACAGCAAAAACAAAATTAAAATATGTGTCTTCAGATACACTTTGACCCCAGCAGGATCTGGCTGAAGACTGAAGAAGTCATTCATATTGAAGGACGACTGTACCTTTGGTAGAAGTTGGTTCCATTCCCTCGAGTGCAGGTTTCTGCCAATCGGCTCTTTGCGGGGTAACGCTGAGGTGGCTACAGTGCTTAGAGAAGACAACTGGTAAACATTGTCCTTTAAAGTTTTGCCCCACCTCCTTAAGGCCCCACCTGCTCCAATACTTACCTCTTAAAAAACTAAATTAAAAATATGTCTTTAGATACACTTTGACCCTAGCAGGATATGGTTTAAGACTGAAGAAGGCACTCATATTGAAGCACAACTGTACCTTTGGTAGAAGTTGAATGCAGCCTACTAGGTCTCATACTTACCTCTATCCCAGAAATCTACATTGTGTATCTCTGCATGGAACCACTTGAATCGCTTGAGTGCAGCCTATCTGGTCTGATACTTATCTTGGCCCCTGTCCCAGCAATCTCCATTGCATATTTCTGCAAGGAACCACACAGCCTTTCCTCAGAAAACATACTTACTGGACCCTCTTCATCCTGGAGCTTTGCATTATGGCCTTATTAATTCCTATAGGGAGCCATGTTCATGGTGACCTCCAGAGTGCAACTTTTTCCCTAGGAGTGAGAAGGGCCACAGCATGGATACATAGATAAAGAGGACCCAGCAGGGATGCTTTCTAAAGAAAGACAGCGTGGCTCTAGGCCAGGCTCTTGGTGAAGACTGCTGGAACTGGGGGAGGGGTAAGTATCAGATCAGGTAGGCTGCACTCAAGGGAGGGGGGCAACTTCTACCAAAGGTACAGTTGTCCTTAAAAATGATTGCCTTCTTCGGTCTTCAGCCATCTCTTGTTTGGGTGAAAGCAAATCTAAAGACACTTTTTTTCTTTTAACTCGCTAGGGATTGGTTAGAACTGCAGACTTGTTTCTTATCGTGGGGGAAAACTCAAGCAAAGACATTTCCATGGCAAAGCAATCCAACCCTTGATAAATTCAGGAAGGGGATGTCTGACATGGGCAAATGTTGCCTATAGACATTCCATAATTGCCAGATCCTACTGTAAGCTTCTGCCAAATTTAATCTTATCTTCATAGGCCCCATATAGTTTCACAATTTAAGCTTCAGTTGGTATTAATTTTTAATGCTTAACTGGAGAACCTATAATAATTGATCAAAATAATTTTTTTTACTATTTGGCACATTTTCAGCTATGTTGTAAATATGTACTGTCAAACTGTATAATTTATTCTTGTCTGTTATATGTATCTTACCTGTAGGTCATTTTTATTGGGGGTATGTTGCACAAATTGGTACTGTAGCTCCATGCTTTCCTCATAAATTTTGATAATTGATATTTTATTTTACTAGCGGTTGAAAATTCACTTTCATTATACAATCATGTGAAAAACAAATTTCTGTTTTCAGTACATTAACATAACAGTGCCGCGCTTTCTGTAAATATATGTGAATATAGACAAATTATATAAAAAAGTGAACTTAGATGAAAAAAAAGTCTCTAAATATAGTAATTTCTTCAACTTGAAAAAACTCTACAATTCCATATCTTCATGCAATTTCCATCCTCCACCACAAACACCAGATGTACGCTCACCTGGAGTTTCTGACCTCACATATAGTTTGGTCAAAAAATGCATGTGTCCCTTGAAATGGACATGAATGGGCAGGTATATCCTGGAAATGGACTCTTCCTCCAGAGATCACCGATACCTTTAATCTTTCCTCCTCCACTCAGCAAACATGTCAAAAACCGAGTGAAACACAATAGTGCTTTATCCTTTAAAACACATTACTTTATTAAAAGCATAAAAGTGGCCACTCACATGGTTCAGGTGCTTGATCTCAACAGATATATGCGCAATAAAAACAAAAGAGAAAAGTTCCCAGCTCAACTTGCCAGCCAGCTTGCAAACAAACTGAATTAACCTGTCTAACAGTATGCGTTAAAAACAGGGGTTTAGTTAGCACACATTTGCAAACACATTAGTAAGCTACAGAGCCATGGCACCCCGATATTCTGTAGCTCCTAACTCTACAAATTTTGAGAGCCCCCATAGTAGAGGCACATGTATTTAATGGATAGACCAAGGGCAGGTGAACCTGAGGGAGCCCACCCCTCTTTAAAGGTACAGCAGTGCACCGGACACCCAGCATGTAGCACTTGTCAAAGACTGTCTACTGTCATTTTTTACACTACACTTTTTTTTGTGATGAGTAGCGGTACCATGTACCCCATACTCATTCACATGGAGGGGGCTGGGATCTGGGGGCCGCCTTGTCAAAGGGGGCTTCCAGATTCTGATAAGCCCCCCGCCTGCAGACCCCCATAACCACTGGTCACAGTTGAGGGGAACAAGGTGACTTGAGGGGAGGGTCCTGCCCCAAAGCAGCCCCCCCATGTTGAGGGCATGTGGCCTAGTATGGTTCAGGAGTGGGGGTGCTTCCTAATCTCCCCCTTTCCTGACCTGCCGAGCTGCATGCTCTGATAAGGGTCTGGTATGGACCCCGCGCCATTTTTTAAAAAATATGGTGTAGGGGTTCCCCTCAGAACCCATACCAGACCAAAACAGCTTAGTATGGTTGGGGGGGGGGAACCCCAATGCTGTTTTTTGGCTTACTTTTTAATTGCCGGCAAATCTTTTTTTTTTAATTCAGTTTTCAGCAGGGAACTCCGCTGAGAGCTGATACATTACTGCATGGTTTTCACTACTAAAAAAACGCATGATTTCTTAGAGTAAGTAATGCAAAATTTTGGTAGTGTTTTTTAGTGAATGCCAATTTTTTTTGCTGTGCGGTATGTTACCGTATACTCAGATGTGGTAAAACACATCTTAGTGAATTGTCCCCTGGGTTCAAAGTTCGTGGTTGAACTTTCTTTAGGTTGGAATGTTCGACCACGAACTGAACAGGGGAGTGTTCGACCCATCACTACTTATATTAAAAGTCAGCAGCTACAGCACTTGTAGCTGTTGACTTTAATTTTTTTGGGGAGAGACTGGAGCTCCTCTTTAAGATAATAAATATACTGTAAGCCGACGGGCTGAGGAAGTTCTAGGCAGTTTTACAAGCTAGCCAATTAACAGCAATTAAGGAAAAACAAAACTGGACATTTCTTAGGTACTGTCTTGCACTGCTCTAATCACGAGGCATGTTTTATAACTGGAAAAACAAACTGAAATGATGGGCTAAGTCATAGAATGGGGAAAAATATGTGCTCCCTACTAGTACATATTTTGTTTGTTTTTGGCAATTCCAACAAAAACTCTTGGAAGTCCTGTTTTCATTTACAAGCTAAAGAGAAAAAAATGTCAAATTGAATCGAAAAGGCATGTTAGACAGAATGAAATTAACGCAATTCAAGGGATTCAAACATAACAGCTTTAGCTGTTTTCAATCACTCTCTAAGTAGCAGTTACACAGCTCATTGGTTTTCCTCTCCTTTATTTATAGTGTGATTCACATTTCGCTATATATGAACAAAATCTACACTTTCACACCTGTCTAAAAATATATTTTCTAGTAAGTTTTCTATTAGCAATTTCACCAGATTAAGCTTGTCATATTTTCTAATTCATATGAATGTTTTGAATAGAATAATAGTTCTGTAGTTATAGATCATAAATTGCAATTTTGTGAAGGGCTGATGATCTGACATTGTGAAAGAGTGTGTCAGGACAGGTAGCTAGAACTGCCCCAATGGCCTGAATATACATCATACTTCAGTATGGTAAGACTTCCCAATGTGTATGGGAAGTCAATAGATGTGCAGTATATGGGCATGACATACAGTAGTACTGAACTATGCTCTAATGTGTAAAGACCAAGAACTAGTCACCAAAATTACTTGTAGGCTTCCTGCAACTGATCTTCCCCCTTACTGACTACCATGCCTCTTCTGTATTGTCTCTATGTGGTGGTGGCCATAGTAATAGTGAAGCAGGGCATTGGTTCCTCAAATCTGACCCTTACCTTGATGATTGGTAATCTAATTAACTGGTCATAGGGTGATTGATTAATAGGCAGCAGGAGAGGTGGATAAGCCACAGATCTACAGACAGCAGCACAGGTGGAAGAATATATCAGTAGGCAACAAAAAAAAAAAAAGAGGAAGCACGAAAGGCATAACTAGAACCTTCAGGGCCCTGGTGCATGAAACCATGAAGGGCCCTCTGATACTCCCACTTCCCTTCCATTGGTCCCAGGGCCCTTTCCTCTAGTCCCAGACCCCTTCCCTCCCAAGCTAGGGCCCTTCCCTCTGAGCCTGTGGCCCTACCCACTTATCCAGGTCCCTTTACGCCTGTTGCAGAGTACTTTATTATGGCCCTTTCACATGTTCTGCAGCAGGTCCCCTTCCTGCCATCTTGGGGCCCACAGTATTTATTAGAATCAAGAGTACAATTACACATACGGTAAATCAACAAATTGTTCAGCAGCTCTGTGGGCTTCATCTGATCAATAAAACTAATATCATATTTAATATTAGACCTGATTGGGAGAGTCGCCAAGACCACATCCTGATCACCATGCCAATAGAGAAGGCTATGCAGTGTTACCACTGCTAAGCGACCAGCAGGGGGCTCAGCTGTCTACAACTAATAGTGTCTACCCTCCTGCACACACGCCCATCAGCCCCATAATGTAACCAACACTGGGTCCTAATGAGCTTCCGCTACTGCCATGGAAGCAGAGACACTGAATGGTTACTGTCAATATCAGGGGCAGGACAGCAAAAGAAGCCTGGGAACCCCCGCGGTGGTATGACTTTTGCGACCCTGGTAGTTCTACCACTGGAAAGCACAGATTCACAGAATTAATTAAAGTGTATGTTAAGGCCGACTCACAAGATTCTCTGCCTTTCTGCTTTAGTCCATGAGATGATGAATTGGACAGCCAGCCCTTCCTCCTTCTCACTTATGGACTTTCCATTAACAATAAGCAAAGGATATACACTGATCATCCACAACTCAATGGCCAGTGACGGGTTAAGTGAATAACATTGATTATCTCATTACAATTTCATCTGAAAGACAGTGGAATACATTAGGCAGCATGTAAACACTTTGGCCATTTGGTTGATGTGTTGAAAGCAAAAAAATGGGTAGCGTAGTTTGTTGTGTATGGGGCTGCATAGCCACAGATTGGTCAGAATGCCCATGCTGACCCGTGTTCACAGCCGACCATACCTACAATGGGCACGGAGGCATTAGAACTGGACCATGGAGCAATGGAAGAAGAAGGCTTGGACTAATGAATCACATTTTCCTTTACAACATGTGGATTGCCATATTCATGTGTGTTGCTTACCTGGGGAAGAAATGGCAGCAGGATTCAGTATGGGAAGAAGGCGAGCCGGTGGAGGCAATGTGATGCTTTGGGCAATGTCCTGCTGGGAAACCATGGATCCTGCCATTAATGTGGATGTAACTCTAACATGTACCATCTTCTTAAACATTGTTACTGACCAAGTACACCCCTTCATGGAAAAAGTATTCCCTGATGGCAGCAGGATAATGCCCTCTGTCTTAAATGGTTGAAGAATGGTCTGAGGAACACAACAAGTGTGCCTTTATGCCTCGATGGATCAGGGCTGTTTTGGTGGCAAAAGGGGCTAAACCCATGTACAGTGGGGCAAAAAAGTATTTAGTCAGCCACCAATTGTGCAAGTTCTCCCACTTAAAAAGATGAGAGAGGCCTGTAATTGGCATCATAGGTAGACCTCAACTATGAGAGACAAAATGAGAAAAAAAATCCAGACAATCACATTGGCTGATTTGGAAAGAATTTATTTGGAAATTATGGTGGAAAATAAGTATTTGGTCAATATCAAAAGTTCATCTCAATACTTTGTTATATATCCTTTGTTGGCAATGACAGAGGTCAAACGTTTCCTGTAAGTCATCATAAGGTTGGCACCCACTGTTGCTGGTATGTTGGCCCATTCCTCCATGCAGATCCCTTCTAGAGCAGTGATGTTTTGGGGCTGTCACTGGGCAACACGGACTTTCAACTCCCTCCAAAGGTTTTCTATGGGGTTGAGATCTGGAGACTGGCTAGGCCACTCCAGGACCTTGAAATGCTTCTTACGAAGCCACTCCTTCGTTGCCCGGGTGGTATGTTTGGGATCATTGTCATGTTGGAAGACCCAGCCACGTTTCATCTTCAATGCCCTTGCTGATGGAAGGAGGTTTGCACTCAAAATCTCACGATACATGGCCCTATTCATTCTGTGGCTGACTAAATACTTTTTTGCCCCACTGTATGTTTGTAAATTAAATGCTATTAGCACATAATGAAATAGGTATTTTTAAATTTCTTGAATGTGCCTAGGTGAACTTATGCTTGAAAGACTATGAAATCCATATATGGAAGTCACTTATGAAAACACCAATTATGCCAAACCAGTATGTAGTTAATTTAAAGTTAATGGAAGCCAGGCTTACTTGAGAATGTAATTTCTCTTCTGTTATTTGCAGCTATGTCAGGTTTGGCTCCCATCCAGTGCATATCACACTCTGCCTGTTAGTCGCTGATATTCACACTTTCTTAAACACAGTATACATTCCGCCTTTCAGGAAAACATAGATCATTTTCAAGTTTTAAGTCCAATTATCTCTCCTTCCTCGGCTGAGGTTTTTTTTTTTTCCTCTTTTTTTCCAGGTGTTTTTCAGTTTGATTTTCTGTCTCTAAAATTGTTGTTTTTTCTTGTTTCCTCTTCAAAGCCATCCAATTCAATTACAGAAGCCATCTGCTCTCTCTATAGATTGGACTGAAGGAGTCTGGAGGACTCTGTTGATTGTTCCCCAAAGGCATACAAATAAAGCTTGTCCGATGCTGAGATTACCTATTATTTAGATTCTCACATTGTGTGGATGCTGTAAAAGGAGAGTTTGTTGTGTTAGTGGTAGTTTTTTGCTATAGTTTTTCCTATTCTAGGCTTATTATTGCTGTATATTATTTGCATGACTTAAGTAGAATGACTTCTGGAAGCTAAATAAATAAAAACTATGTAGAGCAGTAATACTACATATAGATTTATTTTTTTTTTATTTCAGGCACTTATATAGTGCTGTCAATTTATGCAGCGCTTTACATACATATATATTATACATTCACATCAGTCCCTAACCCTCAAGGGGTGTACAATCTAAGGTCCCTAACTCATATTCATACATACACATACTAGGGCCAATTTAGACAGGAGCCAGTTAACCTATCAGCATGTCTTTAGAGTGTGGGAAGAAACCAGAGTACCTGGAGGAAACTCACGCAGGCACAGGGAGAACATGCAAACCCCAGGCAGGAGGTGCTGTCGCTGGGATTTGAACCAACAACCTGAGTACTGCCAGGTGGAAGTGCTAGCCATTTAGCCACTGTGCTGCTCTGTGAGGGATCTAACGAAGTGTAATATGTCAAAGAGAACACTAAATGAAAAGTCATTGTCAGTCCATAATCTTATTGTCCAACTGGTTAAAAAAAAAAAAGACGAAAAGACATTCAATGCGTTTCAATGGCCACACAATCCCCTTTCAGGGCCAGAGAAAAAGATTAATATAATATTTATAAAATTGGTGATAAAGCAGAAATGCTGCTAAAATGTATCTACATGTATAAAAGAAAAATAAGCAAATAATAATGGCATGTCCATTGAGGGAAAAAGTATAAAAAAAAAATAATTAAGATCTGCATCCAGCACCCTTTTACCATTATTCCTAGGAATCTAACAAAGACTGGGCTGATTGGTCAGCTATTAATGTATAAGTACTGCTGTGGCTCACAATAAAATAATAATGGAGCCTATTTCTGAATTGATTTTCACCAGCATGTGTGTTCTAGTTTGAGCTTAAAGAGTATGTAAACCCAACATTTCATATTCCTGATATGTACCTGCAGTACCATGAAAAAGCATCCTGTTCTTGTTTCCTTTGTGTAAAATGCCTGGTGTTCCTGCCAGTCCCTCTGCTTTGACCACACTAGCCAGGAGAGCACACCATGTTCAAGTTTCGAGCTGTGCTGGGAACTCAATGTGCTCTCCTTCAGTTATCAGACTTGTCCTGACATCCCCCCCCCCCCCCCGCACAGTCATTTACTGGATAGATAATTGTGCTGTAGTTTCTCCTCCCGTAGCTCTTATGCAGCTGGGAACAGAGGGAATGTGATCACATATTAACCCCCCTGGCGGTATTCCCAAGCTCGGGGTTAACTTTCAGTACCAAAAGCGGTAACCCCGAGCTACACTTGGAAATACACTGCAGTGATCCCTCGATCACTTACCTTGTCCTGCACTCCCTTGATGTCCCCCCTGCAGCGTCCCTGGCCGATGCCGGAATCCGTCTTCCGGGGTCTGTTCCCTGCGAGCGTTGGGACGTACGGGGGATAGAACCGGCGGGAAATTAAAAAATGTAAAAATTTGACATTCACTCAATACACTAAAATCACATAGTATAACATTACTGTATCAAACCATTTCACATACATTTTGTCCCGAGTGCTTTGTCCTGTGCCCTGCCTGCATTTTTACTGTTCTTTCTGCCTGGAAACTGAGAAACGTCCATGGCGTCCAAAAAGCGTCCCTTTAGGTCAAAAGCGGTTTTAGACCAGCTAGAGAACAGCGATAGTAAATTAGAACTACTTGTAGAATTGAGTG
Source organism: Staurois parvus (assembly GCF_062004578.1). Lineage (NCBI taxonomy): Eukaryota > Metazoa > Chordata > Amphibia > Anura > Ranidae > Staurois > Staurois parvus. Next base: position 2,173,994 of record NW_028320549.1, read on the forward strand.
ATAATCATTTGTGGGGAGATTCGTCATCAGACACTGAAAACGATTTTGCAACTTGGCTCAGTGATGTGCAAACGTGGCGCTCTATTTCAAATTTCAGTGCTTTTGGTTTGATTATATTATTGAATTAAATTTATTTATATTATATTTTTATTTTTTGTGATTATTTATTATATTATAATTTATGATTTCGTGTTTCAAGTTTTATTATACCCGGTATGTTTACTAGACTCTTGTTCGGACAGACGTCAGTGAGTTATTCCTAAGAATTACAGGCCTAATAAAAAAACAACATATTTCCAAGCAAAAAAATGTACCACTTTGAGCACAGAAATACTGGCATAATCAGACCGCTAGGGAGGTTAAAAAAAAAAAGGAAAAAAAAGTTTTTATAAATCTTTTTTTATATCTATGCACAAATGTTTTGACTTTCATTTTGTATATTTTAAATGGAATGGGTTGTTTTACAAGGTGAGGGTTTCCATATACTTTAAAGGTTATAAAATCAGTCTGCATCGGATGGTGAATAATGGAGTATTCAAATGAGGACGTTTGGGTTAGAAAGCTATATCTGCTCTAGTGACAACTCATAAGTAGAGATGAGCGAATCGAAGCATCCGAAGTGGAATTCGAGTCGAATATCGAAAAAATTTCGATTCGTGCCGAATCCGAAAAACAGCCTAATTCGGACGCGCGAATCGAAATTTTTCCGAAAATGGCGGCTGACATGTGCGGCGACGGAGCGGGGATGTCGGGGAAGGCGCGCAGACAAGGCGCGCTGCCCCATAATGCATTCCTCAACGACATGTGATCGCATCAGCCAATCAGCAGCCAGCCAGCCAGCACTGTGTAATGGTCGAGGTATATATAGCGGCCATTTTGGAAATCTTCATTTGCCTGCAGTCATTGAACAGAGGCAGACCGCTCTGTACTAGGGACAGGGACAGAGTTAGGGCCACAGAAACGAGAATTGGGGACAGAGAGAAGTTACTTAGGGACAGAGAACCATTACTCAGGGACACAGACTTGTTAATGAGGGCCACAGAATCGTTATTTAGGGACAAAGAAACGCTAGTTAGGGCCACAGAATTCATACTCAGGGACAGACAGAATTGTTACTCAGTGCCAGAGAATTGTTACTTAGGGCCACAGAAACGTTATTAGGGCCACAGAATTTTTACTCAGGGACAGACAGAATTGTTACTGAGTGCCAGAGAATTGTTACTCAGGGACAGACAGAATTGTTACTGAGTGCCAGAGAATTCTTAGGGCCACAGAATTCATTCTCAGGGACAGACAGAATTGTTACTCAGGGACAGACAGAATTGTTACTGAGTGCCAGAGAATTGTTACTCAGGGACAGACAGAATTGTTACTGAGTGCCAGAGAATTGTTACTCAGGGACAGACAGAATTGTTACTGAGTGCCAGAGAATTGTTACTCAGGGACAGACAGAATTGTTACTGAGTGCCAGAGAATTGTTACTCAGGGACAGACAGAATTGTTACTGAGTGCCAGAGAATTGTTACTCGCACAGACACAAAATTGTTACTTGCACAGACACAGAATTGTTACTCGCACAGACACAGAATTGTTACTCAGGGCCACAGAATTCATACTCAGGGATAGACAGAATTGTTACTGAGTGCCAGAGAATTGTTACTCAGGGACAGACAGAATTGTTACTGAGTGCCAGAGAATTGTTACTCAGGGACAGACAGAATTGTTACTGAGTGCCAGAGAATTGTTACTCGCACAGACACAAAATTGTTACTTGCACAGACACAGAATTGTTACTCGCACAGACACAGAATTGTTACTCAGGGCCACAGAATTCATACTCAGGGACAGACAGAATTGTTACTGAGTGCCAGAGAATTGTTACTCAGGGACAGACAGAATTGTTACTGAGTGCCAGAGAATTGTTACTCAGGGACAGACAGAATTGTTACTGAGTGCCAGAGAATTGTTACTCGCACAGACACAAAATTGTTACTTGCACAGACACAGAATTGTTACTCGCACAGACACAGAATTGTTACTCAGGGCCACAGAATTCATACTCAGGGATAGACAGAATTGTTACTGAGTGCCAGAGAATTGTTACTCAGGGACAGACAGAATTGTTACTGAGTGCCAGAGAATTGTTACTCAGGGACAGACAGAATTGTTACTGAGTGCCAGAGAATTGTTACTCGCACAGACACAAAATTGTTACTTGCACAGACACAGAATTGTTACTCGCACAGACACAGAATTGTTACTCAGGGCCACAGAATTCATACTCAGGGACAGACAGAATTGTTACTGAGTGCCAGAGAATTGTTACTCAGGGACAGACAGAATTGTTACTGAGTGCCAGAGAATTGTTACTCAGGGACAGACAGAATTGTTACTGAGTGCCAGAGAATTGTTACTCGCACAGACACAAAATTGTTACTTGCACAGACACAGAATTGTTACTCGCACAGACACAGAATTGTTACTCAGGGCCACAGAATTCATACTCAGGGACAGACAGAATTGTTACTGAGTGCCAGAGAATTGTTACTCAGGGACAGACAGAATTGTTACTGAGTGCCAGAGAATTGTTACTCAGGGACAGACAGAATTGTTACTGAGTGCCAGAGAATTGTTACTCAGGGACAGACAGAATTGTTAGAGTGCCAGAGAATTGTTACTCAGGGACAGACAGAATTGTTACTGAGTGCCAGAGAATTGTTACTCGCACAGACACAAAATTGTTACTTGCACAGACACAGAATTGTTACTCGCACAGACACAGAATTGTTACTCAGGGCCACAGAATTCATACTCAGGGACAGACAGAATTGTTACTGAGTGCCAGAGAATTGTTACTCAGGGACAGACAGAATTGTTACTGAGTGCCAGAGAATTGTTACTCAGGGACAGACAGAATTGTTACTGAGTGCCAGAGATTTGTTACTCGCACAGACACAAAATTGTTACTTGCACAGACACAGAATTGTTACTCGCACAGACACAGAATTGTTACTCAGGGCCACAGAATTCATACTCAGGGACAGACAGAATTGTTACTGAGTGCCAGAGAATTGTTACTCAGGGACAGACAGAATTGTTACTGAGTGCCAGAGAATTGTTACTCAGGGACAGACAGAATTGTTACTGAGTGCCAGAGAATTGTTACTCAGGGACAGACAGAATTGTTACTGAGTGCCAGAGAATTGTTACTCAGGGACAGACAGAATTGTTACTGAGTGCCAGAGAATTGTTACTCGCACAGACACAAAATTGTTACTTGCACAGACACAGAATTGTTACTCGCACAGACACAGAATTGTTACTCAGGGCCACAGAATTCATACTCAGGGACAGACAGAATTGTTACTGAGTGCCAGAGAATTGTTACTCAGGGACAGACAGAATTGTTACTGAGTGCCAGAGAATTGTTACTCAGGGACAGACAGAATTGTTACTGAGTGCCAGAGAATTGTTACTCGCACAGACACAAAATTGTTACTTGCACAGACACAGAATTGTTACTCGCACAGACACAGAATTGTTACTCAGGGCCACAGAATTCATACTCAGGGACAGACAGAATTGTTACTGAGTGCCAGAGAATTGTTACTCAGGGACAGACAGAATTGTTACTGAGTGCCAGAGAATTGTTACTCAGGGACAGACAGAATTGTTACTGAGTGCCAGAGAATTGTTACTCAGGGACAGACAGAATTGTTACTGAGTGCCAGAGAATTGTTACTCAGGGACAGACAGAATTGTTACTGAGTGCCAGAGAATTGTTACTCAGGGACAGACAGAATTGTTAGAGTGCCAGAGAATTGTTACTCAGGGACAGACAGAATTGTTACTGAGTGCCAGAGAATTGTTACTCGCACAGACACAAAATTGTTACTTGCACAGACACAGAATTGTTACTCGCACAGACACAGAATTGTTACTCAGGGCCACAGAATTCATACTCAGGGACAGACAGAATTGTTACTGAGTGCCAGAGAATTGTTACTCAGGGACAGACAGAATTGTTACTGAGTGCCAGAGAATTGTTACTCAGGGACAGACAGAATTGTTACTGAGTGCCAGAGATTTGTTACTCGCACAGACACAAAATTGTTACTTGCACAGACACAGAATTGTTACTCGCACAGACACAGAATTGTTACTCAGGGCCACAGAATTCATACTCAGGGACAGACAGAATTGTTACTGAGTGCCAGAGAATTGTTACTCAGGGACAGACAGAATTGTTACTGAGTGCCAGAGAATTGTTACTCAGGGACAGACAGAATTGTTACTGAGTGCCAGAGAATTGTTACTCAGGGACAGACAGAATTGTTACTGAGTGCCAGAGAATTGTTACTCAGGGACAGACAGAATTGTTACTGAGTGCCAGAGAATTGTTACTCGCACAGACACAAAATTGTTACTTGCACAGACACAGAATTGTTACTCGCACAGACACAGAATTGTTACTCAGGGCCACAGAATTCATACTCAGGGACAGACAGAATTGTTACTGAGTGCCAGAGAATTGTTACTCAGGGACAGACAGAATTGTTACTGAGTGCCAGAGAATTGTTACTCAGGGACAGACAGAATTGTTACTGAGTGCCAGAGAATTGTTACTCGCACAGACACAAAATTGTTACTTGCACAGACACAGAATTGTTACTCGCACAGACACAGAATTGTTACTCAGGGCCACAGAATTCATACTCAGGGACAGACAGAATTGTTACTGAGTGCCAGAGAATTGTTACTCAGGGACAGACAGAATTGTTACTGAGTGCCAGAGAATTGTTACTCAGGGACAGACAGAATTGTTACTGAGTGCCAGAGAATTGTTACTCAGGGACAGACAGAATTGTTACTGAGTGCCAGAGAATTGTTACTCAGGGACAGACAGAATTGTTACTGAGTGCCAGAGAATTGTTACTCAGGGACAGACAGAATTGTTAGAGTGCCAGAGAATTGTTACTCAGGGACAGACAGAATTGTTACTGAGTGCCAGAGAATTGTTACTCGCACAGACACAAAATTGTTACTTGCACAGACACAGAATTGTTACTCGCACAGACACAGAATTGTTACTCAGGGCCACAGAATTCATACTCAGGGACAGACAGAATTGTTACTGAGTGCCAGAGAATTGTTACTCAGGGACAGACAGAATTGTTACTGAGTGCCAGAGAATTGTTACTCAGGGACAGACAGAATTGTTACTGAGTGCCAGAGATTTGTTACTCGCACAGACACAAAATTGTTACTTGCACAGACACAGAATTGTTACTCGCACAGACACAGAATTGTTACTCAGGGCCACAGAATTCATACTCAGGGACAGACAGAATTGTTACTGAGTGCCAGAGAATTGTTACTCAGGGACAGACAGAATTGTTACTGAGTGCCAGAGAATTGTTACTCAGGGACAGACAGAATTGTTACTGAGTGCCAGAGAATTGTTACTCAGGGACAGACAGAATTGTTACTGAGTGCCAGAGAATTGTTACTCAGGGACAGACAGAATTGTTACTGAGTGCCAGAGATTTGTTACTCGCACAGACACAAAATTGTTACTTGCACAGACACAGAATTGTTACTCGCACAGACACAGAATTGTTACTCAGGGCCACAGAATTCATACTCAGGGACAGACAGAATTGTTACTGAGTGCCAGAGAATTGTTACTCAGGGACAGACAGAATTGTTACTGAGTGCCAGAGAATTGTTACTCAGGGACAGACAGAATTGTTACTGAGTGCCAGAGAATTGTTACTCAGGGACAGACAGAATTGTTACTGAGTGCCAGAGAATTGTTACTCAGGGACAGACAGAATTGTTACTGAGTGCCAGAGATTTGTTACTCGCACAGACACAAAATTGTTACTTGCACAGACACAGAATTGTTACTCGCACAGACACAGAATTGTTACTCAGGGCCACAGAATTCATACTCTGGGACAGACAGAATTGTTACTGAGTGCCAGAGAATTGTTACTCAGGGACACCTAATCGTTGAATTAAATAGTATGTCAGACAACATGCAGAGGAGTGGCAGAGGAGGCAATGTTTTAGGAGCGAGCAGACGTGGCAGCAGAGGAAGGGGTCGAGGCAGCAGTATTCGCAGCCAGAGGCCAGTGCTCCCGGTGTCATCCAGCGGTCGTGTCTCCACCGACAACCCTGCCGTCATTGATTGGTTGGCTCGGTCGTCTTCCTCTTCCCAGGTCACCTCTGACACCTACAGCCAACGGTCGGTGGGTACGTCAGACACAACCGTTAGTTGGCATGGCCCGGGACCAAGCCCACTGAAATCACGTGTCCTCTACCTGCCCCTGTCCTTTGCTGTTCCCTCACCAAGCGAAGTATCGCATGCTGTGGGCTCAGCCCCACTGTACAGTGAGGAAGAGCTAACAGAGGGCGGTCAGGAACGGGGGGAGACATCGGCCTTTTCAGCAGCCAAGCGAACAAGTACTGGCGAGGAGAGTGGCTCGGTAGCCGGTCTAGAGACAGGTCTGTCTCCTGACCCAGACGCAGCCGAGGGGGCTAGTAGTGAGGCGGAGACCCTACTTGATGATGAGGAGGTTGATCGCACTTGGCAGCCTCGTCGTCATCAGGCAATTTCTTCCGCATCATCAGGAGAAGAGGGTGGCAGCTTGGCAGCGAGCAAAACAGTCGGTGGGTTGCCCAGGAGACAGCAGCAGGGTCGCATCAGTGTCAGTGGAGCCAAACGTCCACGGAGTAGAGCACCAGCTCCACTGCAGCCTACCACCACGGCCAGTAGTGGTGCCGTTGCGCACGGAGGAAGTAGCAGTCAGCCAGTGAAGAGTAGCGGGGGCAAAGTTTCCTACTCAGTGGTGTGGCAATTTTTCCTCAAGCCGCCCGAGGAAGTAAACGTAGCCGTATGTCGACTATGTGGCCAGAAATGCAAGCGTGGCCAGGGGGCCCATGTTGGGACTACAGCGTTGCGTCAGCATATGCAGCGTCACCATTCGGTGGCCTGGGAAAACCGTGATAAACATACGGCGGTTCTGCCTGCCCCAGCCCCCGCTCCATCACCCGCTCCGTTACTTGCTCCGTCACCCGACGTCGTCAATCGCCCTCTATCAGCCAGTCAAGGCTCCAACACCTCTGCTGAGGGGAGTTGTCGCTCATTGGCATCTTCCGCTCGTTCAGATGCTCCTTCTCCTGCTACTCCTCTTCTCGGATTCCGTCAACAGTCTTTCTTGGAATCCGTATCCAAGAGACAACAGTTTGCGAGCACGCACCCGACGGTGCAAAAGCTGAACGTCCTCCTGTCCAAGTTGCTGGTGCTGCAGTCCCTCCCTTTCCAACTGGTGGACTCAGCACCTTTCCGAGAAATGATGGCTTGTGCCGCGCCGCGGTGGAGAGTGCCAAGCCGTCATTTCTTTGCCCAAAAGGCAGTGCCAGCCCTGCATTCACATGTAGAAGAGATGGTGGGCCAGTCTTTGAGCATGTCGGTCTCTGCCAAAGTGCACGGCAGCGCCGACGTGTGGAGCTGTAACTACGGTCAGGGACAGTACATGTCATTTACGGCCCACTGGGTGAACGTGGTGCCGGCACAGCCGCACCAGCAACTTGGACAGGTCACGACGCTTTTGCCTCCACGTTTGCACGTCCTTGGTCCAGCAAGCATGTCCGCCTCTACCACCTCTTTTTCCGCCGTGTCCTCAGCCGCCACCCCCGTGCCAAGTCCCATTACCCGACCGGCATATCACATGTGCAGGGCGCAACGGTGTCACGCTGTGCTGCACCTGGTATGCCTTGGCGAACGTAGTCACACAGGGGAGGAACTGCTGAGTGTAATGAACAGAGAAATCGACAGATGGCTGTCTCCGCGCAAACTAAAAATCGGAACCATGTTGACTGACAACGGAAAGAACATGGTGTCTGCTCTGCGTCAAGGAAGGTTGTGCCATGCGCCATGCATGGCTCACGTGTTCAATCTGGTTGTCAAGCGGTTCCTAAAATCCACCATCCCACTGCAAGACATCCTTAAAATGTCACGTAAACTGTGCATGCATTTCAGCCATTCCTACACCGCAAAGAACACCCTCATTGAGCTGCAGCGTCAGAACGGAATTCCACAGCATCGCCTGATCTGCGACGTTGCAACAAGGTGGAATTCAACCCTACACATGTTAGACCGCCTTTACGAGCAGCGAAAGGCCATCACCGATTTCCTGATGTTACAAGCGGATAAAGGTACTCCCCTGTGTAACTTAGATGTCAGCCATTGGCAGCTCATGCGTGACACCTGCCGCTTGCTCAGGCCCTTTGAGGAGGCCACGCTATTCGTGAGTCGGCAGGACTATGGGATGAACGACGTCATTCCTCTGTTGCACGTCCTGGAACAAATGCTGTTAACAATGGCTGGTCAGGGTGCGGTAGACGTGGCGCACAGATCTCAACGCCACATGACCCCTGTGGGGGCAGGACAGGAAGAAGAGGAGGAGGTAGAGGAGGACATTTGTGCTCAGGAATTATTGAGTGAAATGGGTGGTTTTTCCACTCAGCGGACAGGAGTGGAGGAGCAGGAGCATCTGGTAGAGGAGGAGGAGGAGGAGACAGAGGACCCAGACGCACCGTGGCAGTATGCTGTGGAGATGGAGGCAGGGAGTCCCTCGCATTCCTTGGCACAAATGGCCCATAGCATGCTCGGTTGCTTGCGTAGCGACAGCCGAATAATAACCATCAGACAGAGGGATGACTTTTGGCTGTCCACCTTGTTGGACCCTCGCTACCGGTCCAAAATGGTGGCCTTTTTCACACCTGCTGAGAGGGAGGCCAAAATTACGTACTATAAAAACCACCTATGTAGTCAGTTGGTCTCTGCCTTTGTGCGCCAACGTCCATCCTCAGACACTGTGGGCCCTGTGCGCTCGCGTTCCGCTGGCATGGCAGCAGGGGAGGGGTGGGGTGGTAGGAGCAGTGGCAGCTCCACCAGCAGCGGCTGCCTCAGTCTGCAGTCGATGATGAGTAGCTTTCTTCACCAGCGCAGTGAGGAAACTACTAACCAGCCGCAGCAGCAGCAGCAGCATCAGGTGGACCTGGAGCAGGAGCTCAAACAACAGGCTTGGGCCTACTTGGACAGCACCCTGCCAACCGAGGTAGACAATCCCCTTGACTACTGGGCAACGAAACTTGACCTTTGGCCCCAACTAGCTGAATTTGCCCTTGAAAGGCTGTCATGCCCGGCCAGTAGCGTGGCATCGGAGCGCGTGTTTAGTGCGGCAGGAGGTATTGTAACTCCGCGGAGGACACGACTGTCCACCCAAAGTGTGGAGAGACTCACGTTTGTGAAAATGAATCAGGCGTGGATTAGTCTGGATTTCAAACCACCAGTTCCTGACACAACTGACTAAATCCGCCATGAATCATGCCTCAAACATGTGCCACTTTCAGGTCTCCTCACACACTGCTGGTGTGTTACATTTTTTGACATAGGGTGCAGGCAGATTACGGGCCTCACATAGCTGCTGCCAGGCCCCTAATCTGCCATGGGCCCCTATATACCGCCTCCTCATGCTGCTGCCAAGTCCAGAGTCTCTCATGGGTCCCTGTACGGCCTCCCATTGCTGCTGTCTCCATCGCCACACTCTGCTGCCATGTGCCACTTTCAGGTCTCCTCACACTGCTGGTGTGTAGAATTTTTTGACATAGGGTGCTGGCAGATTATGGGCCTCCTATAGCTGCTGCCAGGCCCCTAATCTGCCATAGGCCCCTATATACCGCCTCCTCATGCTGCTGCCAGGTCCAGAGTCTCTCATGGGTCCCTGTACGGCCTCCCATTGCTGCTGTCTCCATCGCCACACTCTGCTGCCATGTGCCACTTTCAGGTCTCTTCACACTGCTGGTGTGTTAAATTTTTTGACATAGGGTGCAGGCAGATTACGGGCCTCACATAGCTGCTGCCAGGCCCCTAATCTGCCATGGGCCCCTATATACCGCCTCCTCATGCTGCTGCCAAGTCCAGAGTCTCTCATGGGTCCCTGTACGGCCTCCCATTGCTGCTGTCTCCATCGCCACACTCTGCTGCCATGTGCCACTTTCAGGTCTCCTCACACTGCTGGTGTGTAGAATTTTTTGACATAGGGTGCTGGCAGATTATGGGCCTCCTATAGCTGCTGCCAGGCCCCTAATCTGCCATAGGCCCCTATATACCGCCTCCTCATGCTGCTGCCAAGTCCAGAGTCTCTCATGGGTCCCTGTACGGCCTCCCATTGCTGCTGTCTCCATCGCCACACTCTGCTGCCATGTGCCACTTTCAGGTCTCCTCACACTGCTGGTGTGTAGAATTTTTTGACATAGGGTGCTGGCAGATTATGGGCCTCCTATAGCTGCTGCCAGGCCCCTAATCTGCCATAGGCCCCTATATACCGCCTCCTCATGCTGCTGCCAGGTCCAGAGTCTCTCATGGGTCCCTGTACGGCCTCCCATTGCTGCTGTCTCCATCGCCACACTCTGCCATGTGCCACTTTCAGGTCTCCTCACACACTGCTGGTGTGTAGAATTTTTTGACATAGGGTGCTGGCAGATTATGGGCCTCCTATAGCTGCTGCCAGGCCCCTAATCTGCCATAGGCCCCTATATACCGCTTCCTCATGCTGCTGCCAGGTCCAGAGTCTCTCATGGGTCCCTGTACGGCCTCCCATTGCTGCTGTCTCCATCGCCACACTCTGCCATGTGCCACTTTCAGGTCTCCTCACACACTGCTGGTGTGTTACATTTTTTGACATAGGGTGCAGGCAGATTACGGGCCTCACATAGCTGCTGCCAGGCCCCTAATCTGCCATGGGCCCCTATATACCGCCTCCTCATGCTGCTGCCAAGTCCAGAGTCTCTCATGGGTCCCTGTACGGCCTCCCATTGCTGCTGTCTCCATCGCCACACTCTGCTGCCATGTGCCACTTTCAGGTCTCCTCACACTGCTGGTGTGTAGAATTTTTTGACATAGGGTGCTGGCAGATTATGGGCCTCCTATAGCTGCTGCCAGGCCCCTAATCTGCCATAGGCCCCTATATACCGCCTCCTCATGCTGCTGCCAGGTCCAGAGTCTCTCATGGGTCCCTGTACGGCCTCCCATTGCTGCTGTCTCCATCGCCACACTCTGCCATGTGCCACTTTCAGGTCTCCTCACACACTGCTGGTGTGTTACATTTTTTGACATAGGGTGCAGGCAGATTACGGGCCTCACATAGCTGCTGCCAGGCCCCTAATCTGCCATGGGCCCCTATATACCGCCTCCTCATGCTGCTGCCAAGTCCAGAGTCTCTCATGGGTCCCTGTACGGCCTCCCATTGCTGCTGTCTCCATCGCCACACTCTGCTGCCATGTGCCACTTTCAGGTCTCTTCACACTGCTGGTGTGTTAAATTTTTTGACATAGGGTGCAGGCAGATTACGGGCCTCACATAGCTGCTGCCAGGCCCCTAATCTGCCATGGGCCCCTATATACCGCCTCCTCATGCTGCTGCCAAGTCCAGAGTCTGTCATGGGTCCCTGTATGGCCTCCCATTGCTGCTGTCTCCATCGCCACACTCTGCTGCCATGTGCCACTTTCAGGTCTCTTCACACTGCTGGTGTGTTAAATTTTTTGACATAGGGTGCAGGCAGATTACGGGCCTCACATAGCTCCTGCCAGGCCCCTAATCTGCCATGGGCCCCTATATACCGCCTCCTCATGCTGCTGCCAAGTCTAGAGTCTGTCATGGGTCCCTGTACGGCCTCCCATTGCTGCTGTCTCCATCGCCACACTCTGCCATGTGCCACTTTCAGGTCTCCTCACACACTGCTGGTGTGTTACATTTTTTGACATAGGGTGCAGGCAGATTACGGGCCTCACATAGCTGCTGCCAGGCCCCTAATCTGCCATGGGCCCCTATATACCGCCTCCTCATGCTGCTGCCAAGTCCAGAGTCTCTCATGGGTCCCTGTACGGCCTCCCATTGCTGCTGTCTCCATCGCCACACTCTGCTGCCATGTGCCACTTTCAGGTCTCTTCACACTGCTGGTGTGTTAAATTTTTTGACATAGGGTGCAGGCAGATTACGGGCCTCACATAGCTGCTGCCAGGCCCCTAATCTGCCATGGGCCCCTATATACCGCCTCCTCATGCTGCTGCCAAGTCCAGAGTCTCTCATGGGTCCCTGTACGGCCTCCCATTGCTGCTGTCTCCATCGCCACACTCTGCTGCCATGTGCCACTTTCAGGTCTCCTCACACTGCTGGTGTGTAGAATTTTTTGACATAGGGTGCTGGCAGATTATGGGCCTCCTATAGCTGCTGCCAGGCCCCTAATCTGCCATAGGCCCCTATATACCGCCTCCTCATGCTGCTGCCAAGTCCAGAGTCTCTCATGGGTCCCTGTACGGCCTCCCATTGCTGCTGTCTCCATCGCCACACTCTGCTGCCATGTGCCACTTTCAGGTCTCCTCACACTGCTGGTGTGTAGAATTTTTTGACATAGGGTGCTGGCAGATTATGGGCCTCCTATAGCTGCTGCCAGGCCCCTAATCTGCCATAGGCCCCTATATACCGCCTCCTCATGCTGCTGCCAGGTCCAGAGTCTCTCATGGGTCCCTGTACGGCCTCCCATTGCTGCTGTCTCCATCGCCACACTCTGCCATGTGCCACTTTCAGGTCTCCTCACACACTGCTGGTGTGTTACATTTTTTGACATAGGGTGCAGGCAGATTACGGGCCTCACATAGCTGCTGCCAGGCCCCTAATCTGCCATGGGCCCCTATATACCGCCTCCTCATGCTGCTGCCAAGTCCAGAGTCTCTCATGGGTCCCTGTACGGCCTCCCATTGCTGCTGTCTCCATCGCCACACTCTGCTGCCATGTGCCACTTTCAGGTCTCTTCACACTGCTGGTGTGTTAAATTTTTTGACATAGGGTGCAGGCAGATTACGGGCCTCACATAGCTGCTGCCAGGCCCCTAATCTGCCATGGGCCCCTATATACCGCCTCCTCATGCTGCTGCCAAGTCCAGAGTCTGTCATGGGTCCCTGTATGGCCTCCCATTGCTGCTGTCTCCATCGCCACACTCTGCTGCCATGTGCCACTTTCAGGTCTCTTCACACTGCTGGTGTGTTAAATTTTTTGACATAGGGTGCAGGCAGATTACGGGCCTCACATAGCTGCTGCCAGGCCCCTAATCTGCCATGGGCCCCTATATACCGCCTCCTCATGCTGCTGCCAAGTCCAGAGTCTCTCATGGGTCCCTGTACGGCCTCCCATTGCTGCTGTCTCCATCGCCACACTCTGCTGCCATGTGCCACTTTCAGGTCTCTTCACACTGCTGGTGTGTTAAATTTTTTGACATAGGGTGCAGGCAGATTACGGGCCTCACATAGCTGCTGCCAGGCCCCTAATCTGCCATGGGCCCCTATATACCGCCTCCTCATGCTGCTGCCAAGTCCAGAGTCTGTCATGGGTCCCTGTATGGCCTCCCATTGCTGCTGTCTCCATCGCCACACTCTGCTGCCATGTGCCACTTTCAGGTCTCTTCACACTGCTGGTGTGTTAAATTTTTTGACATAGGGTGCAGGCAGATTACGGGCCTCACATAGCTCCTGCCAGGCCCCTAATCTGCCATGGGCCCCTATATACCGCCTCCTCATGCTGCTGCCAAGTCTAGAGTCTGTCATGGGTCCCTGTACGGCCTCCCATTGCTGCTGTCTCCATCGCCACACTCTGCTGCCATGTGCCACTTTCAGGTCTCCTCACACTGCTGGTGTGTAGAATTTTTTGACATAGGGTGCTGGCAGATTATGGGCCTCCTATAGCTGCTGCCAGGCCCCTAATCTGCCATAGGCCCCTATATACCGCCTCCTCATGCTGCTGCCAGGTCCAGAGTCTCTCATGGGTCCCTGTACGGCCTCCCATTGCTGCTGTCTCCATCGCCACACTCTGCCATGTGCCACTTTCAGGTCTCCTCACACACTGCTGGTGTGTTACATTTTTTGACATAGGGTGCAGGCAGATTACGGGCCTCACATAGCTGCTGCCAGGCCCCTAATCTGCCATGGGCCCCTATATACCGCCTCCTCATGCTGCTGCCAAGTCCAGAGTCTCTCATGGGTCCCTGTACGGCCTCCCATTGCTGCTGTCTCCATCGCCACACTCTGCTGCCATGTGCCACTTTCAGGTCTCTTCACACTGCTGGTGTGTTAAATTTTTTGACATAGGGTGCAGGCAGATTACGGGCCTCACATAGCTGCTGCCAGACATGTAATCTGCCATGGGCCCCCGTACCGACTCCTCATGCTGTGACGTTGCAACAAGGTGGAATTCAACCCTACATATGTTAGACCGCCTTTACGAACAGCTAAAGGCCATCACAGATTTCCTGATGTTAAAAGCGGATAAAGGTACTCCCTGTGTAACTTAGATGTCAGCCATTGGCAGCTCATGTGTGACACCTGCGCTTGCTCAGGCCCTTTGAGGAGGCCACGCTATTCGTGAGTCGGCAGGACTATGGGATGAATGAGGTCAAATCGGCCATGGGCCCCCGTACCGCCTGTTCACGCTGATGCTGGTCCCACAGTGTGACCTGGGTCCCTGTACGGCCTTCCATTGCTTCCACTCTGCCATGTGCCACTTTGAAATCTCCTCACACTCCTGCGGTTGTCCATTTTGTCATAGGTTGCTGGCAGATTACAGGCCTTCCATAGGTGCCACCAAGCCCCATATCGGCCATGGGCCCCCGTACCGCCTGGTCACGCTGCTGCTGGGCCCATAGTGTGACCTGGGTCCCTGTACCGCCTCCCATTGCTCCCACTCTGCCATGTGCCACTTTCAGGTCTCCTCACACACTGCTGGTGTGTTACATTTTTTGACATAGGGTGCAGGCAGATTACGGGCCTCACATAGCTGCTGCCAGGCCCCTAATCTGCCATGGGCCCCTATATACCGCCTCCTCATGCTGCTGCCAAGTCCAGAGTCTGTCATGGGTCCCTGTATGGCCTCCCATTGCTGCTGTCTCCATCGCCACACTCTGCTGCCATGTGCCACTTTCAGGTCTCTTCACACTGCTGGTGTGTTAAATTTTTTGACATAGGGTGCAGGCAGATTACGGGCCTCACATAGCTGCTGCCAGGCCCCTAATCTGCCATGGGCCCCTATATACCGCCTCCTCATGCTGCTGCCAAGTCCAGAGTCTCTCATGGGTCCCTGTACGGCCTCCCATTGCTGCTGTCTCCATCGCCACACTCTGCTGCCATGTGCCACTTTCAGGTCTCTTCACACTGCTGGTGTGTTAAATTTTTTGACATAGGGTGCAGGCAGATTACGGGCCTCACATAGCTGCTGCCAGGCCCCTAATCTGCCATGGGCCCCCGTACCGACTCCTCATGCTGTGACGTTGCAACAAGGTGGAATTCAACCCTACATATGTTAGACCGCCTTTACGAACAGCTAAAGGCCATCACAGATTTCCTGATGTTAAAAGCGGATAAAGGTACTCCCTGTGTAACTTAGATGTCAGCCATTGGCAGCTCATGTGTGACACCTGCGCTTGCTCAGGCCCTTTGAGGAGGCCACGCTATTCGTGAGTCGGCAGGACTATGGGATGAATGAGGTCAAATCGGCCATGGGCCCCCGTACCGCCTGTTCACGCTGATGCTGGTCCCACAGTGTGACCTGGGTCCCTGTACGGCCTTCCATTGCTTCCACTCTGCCATGTGCCACTTTGAAATCTCCTCACACTCCTGCGGTTGTCCATTTTGTCATAGGTTGCTGGCAGATTACAGGCCTTCCATAGGTGCCACCAAGCCCCATATCGGCCATGGGCCCCCGTACCGCCTGGTCACGCTGCTGCTGGGCCCATAGTGTGACCTGGGTCCCTGTACCGCCTCCCATTGCTCCCACTCTGCCATGTGCCACTTTCAGGTCTCCTCACGCTCCTGCTGGTTTCCATTTTGTCATAGGTTGCTGTATGGCCTCCCATTGCTGCTGCCTCCACCGCCACACTGTGGCTCCAAACACTGGTTTTGGCCCCGTGACTGGCCAAAGGAGTGAAGTGTGCAGTGATTCTAAGATCGACGGCACTCATCTGCATGTCATACTGACAGACAGTATTATTTCTCTTCCCCAGCAGACTCCAAGGGCATTTAAATTAAAGGTACAGTGTTCTGCACTAATATTAAGTCTCTCTGAAGCCTAGAAACACCCTTTTTTAAGTTAAATTCACAGCGAATTTATTCGACTCGAATCGAATATTGTCCACGAATTCGCCGAATCAGTCGAATCGAATTTTTCATTTCTTCGCTCATCTCTACTCATAAGCTTTGATTTTATCTCACTTTCTGTTTCGGTGACAATGGTAATCAGGACAGAAAGAAAGAGTGAATATCCTCAAAACAGACACAGACAGCAAACAAAACCCGAAAACCTTTATGCATGCACTTTAAAGTTTTCCACATTGTAAATACAGAGAATGTTAGCTAGACATTGACTTCCCATGAAAAAATAAGCAATCCAGACGTTATCCAAACATGTTGGCTAATGTGAACAATGTATAGGCAAAAGATGATGGTTATTTTATTTTATAACACAGAAAATCTTAATTGATCATTTATAAAATGCTTGAGGGCCGGTTCACACTACAAAAATGTACTTCGGATGCATTTCGGATAAGTTTTTGCTTACAGTTCACACCACACTCCCAGTGCAGTTTTGATGCAGTTTGCTATGTTCCAGTATGGTTCTGTGCAGAAAAAATGCAGCATGTTCTACTTTTTTTTCTGCACCAGAAACTAACTGGAACTGTCTTCACTAGTGTGAACTAGGGCCATTGGAGTACATGGAAAACACTGTGCATGCATTTTTGATGCAGAAAAAAAAACACACTGAACTGCATCTAGTGTGAACTAGACCAGATTGTGATTTTTTTTACTTGAGTATAATATTTTTATAATATGCAAGCACCAGTTACATTTTACCTAGACTCTGGGACTCCATTAGGAAGATTTCCTTTCACTCTCTGTTCGGGGTAAATTTTTCCCAGACAGGAAGGGGGGATCTACATCAAGGATACAGGCAATAAAATGCTGAAAGTGGTTCTAACATTCCCTTATGTAACCAGTTGTGGACATTGAGCATACTATGCATGCTGAAAACATTAACTCAAGTCGTACTGGTAGTTCCTTGCCCAAGAAAAGGTATGAGGTTTTTAGTTTTTTTCACAAGCATTATTGCTTCATTCCTACACCAGAGAGCAGGCGTGTTCTCGATACGGAGCCTATCTTGCAGAAGGAACTACCAGTACAAATTGCCAATACACTGAAAGAGGTCAACCTGCTGCCTGAAAGTTTACTCCAAAGGTCGTCAGTCAAGCTGGTACGATCCTGGTACAGGCAAAGTTTTCTTGAACTTTTGGAATATGAGAATAAGAGCCCAGATGATCCTGATGTGCTTTATGAGCACTCTCTCTCACTGGCTCGTTTGTTAATGAGCAATTTAAGGTGGATTCCATAAGTGTCATTTTGGTCCATAAACATCTAGATTGGATATTCCCTGGAGATCTGGAGAGTAGCGGCCGGATGATCAACTGATGTGCAGACGTATCCCAGATGATCCCCGAGGTTTCCCTTAGGATGACCAGGAGTGGTCTATGTACTCAAATGCGCTTATAATTGTGCTCTCTGGTTAGTGCAGTATACACTAATTTTCTTATCCACTGGAAGGACGGAGTTCACCTCTTCTATATACTGGACGTTTTCTCATTACTGTTTATGTCACAATTGCACCTTATGCATCATATTGAGACACTACTATCACTTTTACCTTAGCGCTCCACATTATTTATATTTCAAGTGTAATAAAAGCGCCACACCCTTAATACTTTAAAGCAGCAATTCCACCTCAAAGAAACCAAATAAATTTCTTAGTGCTATAACTTAAATAAAGGAATGCGCTAAAACCACAAACTATTCCTAATTTAGTGTAGAAACATTAGTGCAAAAGATATAAATATCTATTCTCAATTAATATCAAAAATATCAAAATTATGTGAAAACTATTTTTTAGTGCATAAGTAATTTCAATAATTAAATAATAATTTTATATTTTTATATTCACAAATTTAATTATTGAAATTACTTATGCACTAAAAAATAGTTTGCACATAATTTTGATATTTTTTGATATTAATTGAGAATAGATATATATATCTTTTGCACTAATGTTTCTACACTAAATTAGGAATAGTTTGTGGTTTTAGCGCATTCCTTTATTTAAGGCATATTTATATTTGGTTGTTTTATCAGTTATCATTTTACATGTCATTCAATAGCGCTGCATTTCTAAATATGTACCCAGTGGTGATTAAATACCACTAAAAGAAAGCTTTATTTGTCTCAAAAAAATTATAAAAATTTAGTTTGGGTACAGTGTTGCATGACCACACAATTGTCATTCAAAGTTCGACAGCAGAAAAGGGCTAAAATTGCCCAGTAGGCAAGTGGTTAATGTTGTTATGTTTTACCTACAAATATATTTTTTAAAGGCAGAAATTGTACGTATCTGCATTGTTCTTGCTATCAATTTCCTGTATTTCCCTGTAGATTCTATTGGGTGAGAGAGACCAACCACATATGAAGCACCCACATCCCAAAACAGCAATACAAAAGAGAATGAGCATTTTTTGACTGTGTACCCCCTTCCCTTCCTATGTGCAGCTGGGTCTCATTGACCTCTGTGGAGGTGGCGTGTCCTGGTTGGGGGCGCACTTGGTAACTGACTTGACACTTAATATCATCTTTATGCAAATGCAGGATGTTGGGCAAATAGTTTCCTTATATTGCTTGTAAGTATAGCATGACATGATGTTTGCATAATGAAATATACGATTTATATGCAGTTTGTTACTTTATCTTGACTCTGGTAGTTTTGTAGGTCTGACACTGGGATATACCACTGAAGAAGAGGATGCCATTTTTTTTTTTTTGAAATGCGTTAGGCTCACCCGTGCCCCACAGTTCCATACTGTTAAGAACCACAGGGGGATCTTTACTAGATTGTCCACCCCATTTGGGGGGCAGGTGATACACAGTCTCTGTACAATATAGGCATCTGTTTTTATGCTGTTTTATAGTGTTGGAATTTTTTATAGGATCAATAAAATTGCAGAATTTTTTTATTTTTATATACTTTTGTTACATACTGCTTTTGCGCCCACAGAATCGCTGGGGGATAGTTTCTCCTTTGTATTTCCCTGTACAGCATGATTCACACTGGGAGAGGAGGACCTGCACCAGGATCAGTAATTGGACCCTGATCATCCTATTCACATAGGGTTAACCCTGCAACAGTCCCCACCTAGTGATTGGCTCCAGCTGTGTAAAAGAAGGAGGAGCTTGCCTTGGACATGCTCCATGCAGTCGCTAGCCAGCTCCTTGTAACAGCTGGAGGATCATGTGTGCCAGTGTGTGTGCGGACCAATCTTCTGATCAGTAACTGCTCACCGCCCAGGATCTTGGGCTAATGTCATCACTTCCCATCCTAGGGGGAGCCGTCGACACTTCACTGCTCCATGGTATACTGTATACTGAGAAACCAACAGACTTACTGGCCAGATCACCAGATGAAAACAGAAAGCCTAAGAAAGAAAACTAATGCATCCATCACATCTAAGAATTGGACCACAAGGTGACTATCCCAGGGCCCAGAGTAACATTCAGCTGATCCTGTTTGGAGCCAGGTCTACTATAAGGGACCCCCAGATGTGGCACCCCCCATCACGGAATCACCTGTTCCGAGCTTCTTTCCATCCACAGCTGGAGTGATCTTTGGTGTATGAGACATAAACGCGCAATTAAATTGTGCTTCCGGTGAGTGCGCAATTTATTCATTTTTCTGCACAACGCCGGACTATATACGTCACAGGGATCTTATCAAAACACATCCATCTGTGGCCTTTTTTTGATTACTAGACTATTATTGGACTATCTTTTTATTGTGCATTCATATTGTGCGTTTTTATTGTGAAGTGAAGGCGTGTGGGGTACACGCCATTACTTCATTTTCTTTTTTGTTTGGGAAGGTCACACACATTATATGTGGCCTATACTATTTGATATTAATTCAAGGGATTTTGCACTACCTTACAAGCACTGGTGCAGTCATATATCTTTTAGCGCTGCACTATTTATGTTATATATGTACTAAATGGTCATGTGTGGGAACAGGCTGTGAGATAATTGTGCAGAGTAAAGATACCATAATTTTCTCATCATTCCCCAGGTATGAGGAGAGGGGGACTCTGCAGAAAAATGAAGAATTCATACAAGAGGACCGTAGGCCACACAGAGAAAGTGCCAGCTTGTGCTGTGCCTAGGCACCCCTAGGTGGCAGTGTGCACTAGGCGGCTGCCTAGCTTGCCTAGTGGAAGCACCAGCCCTGGCTGCATGCACATGAGGACAGGAGGAGAGAGCAGACCAAACAGCAGGATAACTTCATTAAAGTGCTGTTCATTTTTCATTAAGTAATCAGCAGGTCAACTGTGTATTTTTGACAAAAATGTGCTACAGTGGAGGTCAAGCATATTAGTTTCGCTGTCTGGCAGGGGTATCGGAAGAACAACACTGGCTGCACATAAATACAATGCCTTTAGAAGGTAAAACTCTTATATGTATCTTATATTGTGTATTTAGCTGCTTGCTTGGAGTCCAGCTTTAATTATCTGTATACAATCTTTATTTTACCAATGAATACAAAGTACATCTGATATCATGAATCTGTAAAGCATGCTGGACTTTCCAATATGAAAGCTCAACACTTTCAGTTTTTAGGGATAGAGAGACAATGAACAGCAGAGCACAGTGCTTACTCCCGTAAATTGTTTCCCAGTTCTTGCCCACGTTCTTTCCCAGTTCTTGCCCACATTCTTTCCAAGTTCTTTCCCAGTTCTTGCCCACTTTCTTTCCCAGTGGGTTGCCCTGCAGCCAGGGACATGATCACAATCGCTCTTTGGCTCAGTAACAAGTCTAGATGATATTCTTTTTGTTGTTTTTCATTTTTGGAAAACTTGGATAGCATTGAAGGAATTGAGTGGGGTACTCCAAAAACAGAAACTATGTACAAACTGAGGACAGTGATCTCTTTTTAATGAAGCTAAAGCAGAAGTCCTTGCACATAGCAAACTGTGGACTTGGCTTTGTAATAGAAGCAGTAAAAGCACTAAGCTGCAACAAGAGCAGAGTCCCTTCACAGAGAACTAGATAGACTGAGCTCTTCAGCTGATGTTCCCTTCAACAAACACACCCAACTGACTCTCAAGCATAAGAGGGATGGCAGCAGCTAAAAGATCTCTCATGGCAATCTGTACTCACAGAATGTATAGGGACCTTTGGTTGCCTGCTTCCAACTTCCAAGCAACACATTTCTCCAGTGATACCAGACTGGGTCTTCCAGTCATGAGGCCTCATGAACAGCAAGCACATGGCAGCAGTGCCGTGGAGGGCAGCAGACTGGACTGATCCTCAGCAGGAAAAGACCCAGAAGCTCAGTCTCTCAGAGAATTTATGCAGCTACCTAGAAGTCTTCAGGACCCTGTTCCCTGGGATTGGCCAGGGCTGCATAAATATTCATACTGCCATCTGCATAACTCAAGACCTATGTTCCAGAAAATGATACCACTCTCTGGAATCAGACTAGCAACAGCTGAGAACACTGAACTGACCTAATTAATAAGCTGCACTGGATACAGTGAGCACATCTAGATTTGCCTAACACACTAACTACAGCCACACTGATTACAGCGAGGCAAGCTAAATTTACTTAACAATACAGAGCTCCGCTGAACGCAGTGAGCCAGCACTAAATCAAACTAATCCTAGAACCTATCTAGGAGGATGCTACACATGATATTCTTCTTTTTTTTCAGTTCTTAAAATAATAAATAGCGAATAAACTAATTGCCCTTTCTCTACTATGCACTCATTGTGTTCTGATAAACAGTTTCTTTAATGCTATCTCCATCTTCGTTTTATCTTTCAGATTATAGAAGCTTCAATTTGGAAAGAAATGATGTCTTTGTTCTTGTCTTTCGTTTCATGCTGTTGAGAAATTAACTTATTGATTGTGATGGTTTTCTTCAGATGCAGCTTTAAACTTTGTTTTATCTACATCAGTGGTTCTCAACCTTCCTAATGCCGTGACCCTTTAATACAGTTCCTCATGTTGTGGTGACCCCCCAACCATAAAATTATTTACCCAGTAATTATAATTCATGAGTGCCGTTTTACCTCCAATACTGCTGCTTTCAACACAGTAGCTGCTTTTAACAGAGTAGCTGCTTTCAACGCAGCAGCTGCTTTCTACACAGTAGCTGCTCTTTACACATCGGAAATATGTGTTTTCTGATGGTCTTAGGGGATCCCTGTGAAAGGGTCGTTCGACCCACAAAGGGGTCGCGACCCACAGGTTGAGAACCACTGATCTACATCAAGGATGCCCTTGGCACAACTAGATGGCATGAAAACATAAACTTGTTTAAGGGTCACTATACTCAAATGTAATTTTCATTACTAGGTTTGTGTAACAAGTTATGTTGATGAACATGTGAACTAGCGAATTATCAGAACCCTAATATGTGAGAGAAACATAGGCTGCCTTTCTTCCTGAGAATGCTAGCTCTCTGGCTACCAGTACTTTCTGACAGTGGAGGACATCAATTCATCAATATACTCTGTGCAAGACCAATTTTTGGGTTCCACCCAACTCAAATAATTGCCAGGCCAAAACACCTCATCACTCTGTATAGATTAACAGCTGAAAAAATGAGTAGTGCCCCAGTCTAGGTGACATTGGAAGGGGTCTCAGCAGCATTCTGACCCACATCTACTATAAAAGGGTCCTTAAAAACCTTCACAAGCCACACAAATTGTATGTTCACCCCTAATAGTGAGGCCCCTGGAGTCACCAGATTCATCAGAACTAGTATCCTCAGTGGAAGATTTCCCCTCTTACCATTCAAAATTTGGGATTTTATTTCACATTTACTTTCAGTGATAACAGTCACCAGGACCAAAAGAAAAGGTGAATATTGCTAACAGGGACAAAGACTTCAATTAAATACTTACAGGTGTTCTAATTACTCTCCACTCTATCCAAAATTATAAAATAAAATGTTTTGCCTTCAGCAAAAATCATTACATTTTTGTTCACTATTCTGTCTCCGGTGAGACAATGTACATGTTGTACTTTGTCCCATGTTCCTATGTGCTTTATAAGCCTAGCTATGAGGTCAGGAAGGGCAACCAGCTTTCTCATGTGACCCTCCAACAACATAACTAGGAAGGAGACAACTAATACATAGTGGCCTGTTGTCTTTGCTCCAAATACTGTCCTGAGACAAGCATCAGCAAGAAGAATGCAAAGTGGCAGGGCATCCATTCGAAATTTTTGGGCCCCTTAGCCCCACAACTTTAGCTCTCGGACCACCCAGGCCTGACCACCAACATTCCCCAGGGCCCGCCCACTAGCCATCCCACCAAATCCACCCATCAGCCATCCCACCAATTTCTTCAGTGCACCCACTTTTATTTTAACACTCCTATAACTTAATATATGAAAATGAAACGTGTATTCCAAGTCATCAGTGTTTTCAATATTTAATGGCAAGGAATTAAATTGTGGCCAAAAAATATGAAGCCTGCCACCATGACAATACAGACTGTTTTGAGCAGGACCCTATACTAACACTAACTTCACTACCTTTTCAATGCCCCCGCAATCTATTCTCCTGTAGCAGATCTAAGAAAACAAAAAAATCCAAAAGAAAAAAATCAAATATATTCAGCAAAGATACAGCCCAATCCAACAAAGAGATAGCCCAATCCAGCAAAGGATAGCCCATATATTCAGCAAAGAGGCATCCTGCCAACTCTTGTGTAGTGCTAGCGAATGAAAAAAACAGTGCAGCCATGTTCCTCCCGCCCCTGCCTTCTCCTGGAGCTGACGGGCGGCCCAACCACTCAGAACACCCGGGCCCCTTGTGACACAAAGGCCCTCTATGTGTGTATCGACTGTCCCCCCTGATTGCAGCCTTGCAAAGAGGGAGCAAGTTAGCATCCCACCCATCTGCATTCCTTTAGCCACCGGTTGTTTTGGGAAAGTGCTCCTAGACATAACAAGTGGCCCTTATGCAGTGGACCTCCCCTTCCCAGCTATGTTGCTAAAGAGCCACACAAGGAAGGCTTTACCCAGTCCGACTTCATAACTAGGCTTAACCTCCTCGGCGGTATGATTATTTCCGATTTTTTGTGCTGAAAGCGGTACCATTTTTTTGCATGGAAATATGTAGTTTTTTATTGTAGGCTGTAATTTTTAGGAATAACTCACTGAAATCTGTCCGAACAAGAGTCTAGTAAACATCCCGGGTATGATAAAACTTGAAACACGAAATCATAAATTATAATTTAATAAATAATCATAAAAAATAATAATATAAAAATAATAAATTTAATTCAATAATATAATCAAACCAAAAAACACTGAAATTTGAAATATAGCGCCAAGTTCGCACATCGCTGAGCAAAGTCGAAGAATCGTTTTCAGTGTCTGATGACGAATTTCCCCACGAATCATTATCACTCAATTCTGCAAGTGTTTCTGATTTACTATCGCTGTTCTCTAGCTGGTCTAAAACCGCTTTTGACCTAAAGGGACGCTTTTTGAACGCCATGGACTTTTCTAAGTTTCCAGGCAGAAAGAACAGTAAAAATGCAGGCAGGGCACAGGACAAAGCAGTAGGGACAAAATGTATGTGAAATGCATTGAAACAGCAATGTTTTACTATGTAATAATCATTTAAAAAAAAAATGACATTTTTTAAAAATTTCCCGACGTCACAGGGACCGGAACACGGAAGCCGGATGCCGGCATCGGCCGGAGGAGATGGCCGGGGACGCTGCAGGGGACACATCGTGGGAGCGAAGGACGAGGTAAGTGCTGCAGGGAATCCCTGAGCAACGCTGCATGGTAAGCCCGAGTGTAGCTCGGGGTTACCGCTCTTGGTACTGAAACTTTACCCCGAGCTACACTCGGGAATACCGCTAAGGAGGTTAAGCAACCCATAGACTATTGCCCTGTTCCCAATAGCTGCAATTTCTACAGCTATGGGTACACTTAACTAACAATAAATAGCTAAGAATATTTCAAGGTTTGTGTTTTAATCATAATTTCCATCTGGTTTTTATTTATCATAATTAGGCTGTACAACATCAGAACTCAAACTCAACGAGACAGATCAGGGGTGACCTATAGTGTTTGTGCGGTTGTCATCACTGAAAGGCGGTACCTAATTACACCATCAACCAATCAGAAAATTCAATAGTCTATAAGGGAAAAGTTTGTTTATCTAGATAATGTTGGGGTAGGTGTAGGAAGGGCTCATAAGCAATTTGAAGATCTTTTCATGTGTACCCCTGGGGAAAATACCAGACTGATGCCCCCAAATGTAGCGCTACCCCCAAAGGAGCCTCTTGTATGTTGCCCTGGTTTCCCCTTACTTCACCCTGCAGCCATTCACAGTGTATTGCTTCTGTCAAATGCACACACACACACTTCCACTCGTTGTCTTCAATGACCAGTCTAGGAGATGTTTGTTTTTGGAATTTATTGTAGAACTGGGGAAAGGGATGGGGAATTGTAGGATACTCCAAAATCAAAATGATTCACACTGAGGACATCTAGCTGATTTCTTAGTTGAACACTTATGAAGTCTTGGCTGACAGTAGATAGCAGACTTCCCTTTGTAATATATAGCAGAAAGTAGTTTAGAAGTGAGCAAAGCTTCTTTAGCAGTAGTAGTAGTTACAGGGCTGAGCTCTTCAGGTATAAGCTAGTTACGACAGACTGTGGCAGCCCAAAGGTAACATAGCTGAGCAAAGTCCTTTGCAGTAGCAACACAAGGACAAGCTTTTCTGATCACTAGCCAGTGTTCCCTTTTTCTAGACCCACGCTGACTATCAAACACCAGGGGAGGTAGCAAGCACACAGTGTCCTCAAATTCCTCAATGTCAGTACTCACAAGGCCCAAGGACAGAATGATTGCGTCCTTCCAGTGGAAGAAAAGCCTAACTAATCTTAAAAACGTTCCCGCTCCAGCTTCCAGAGGCAGGGGGCAGGGATCTGATGGCATGCACTGTACAGTACAGAGCACAAAGCTGAGTGTAATCTGAGATCTGAGTGGAGGGAAAGGACACAATATCCTCTAGTCTCATAGGTAAACACACAAATCTGAGGCTGTCAATCACCTGTGATTGCCTGGTGTTTGGAAAAACCATCAGAAGGGATTTAAGCAGATAGCAGAGGAAGGAGAAGTACACAGTATGTGAGGATATGCTTTATTCATTTTTCATTACATAGTTTTACAACCACTTTAATGTAAATGGGAGCTATGCCCATACAAGGTCCACTTTAAGGTAGTCTCGGACAAGGTGCAATGTGAAGGGGTGACAAGGCAAGAGCACAACTAGAAGACAGGGACAGAGGTACACTCACCCATGCAAAATCTACTTCAAGGAAATTTCTCTTTGTGTATGTACTCAGTGTGAGCTAGAAAGGGCACAAAGAAAAAAGACAGTGGAGCCTAGTTAAGAGTAGACATTAACATCTTTATAAAGTGAAACTTTTTTTTACCAGTTACATTCTTCCCACAATATGGGCAGAAATTTATTGTAACAGTTTATCACTTCTTATGGACAAACAGTGTGGGCACATGCCATTTGGAAACTCGGGCACTGCCTGAGGGCCTGGGGTCAGTAGGGGGCCCCATGAGATGCCCCTGGTACCTTTTTCATAGGCTTTTTTGAGTTTGGGCAAGGACACAGGGGCCCCATGATCCCCTATTGCCCGGGGGCCCCATGAGTTGTCAGTCCGCCCCTGGGCAGATGTTGTAATCTGTTTTCCAGAGCTAAATCAATTAACTTGCTGGGTCACAGGGTTCACACTTCGCATCATTTATTATTTTTGAGAGCATTAATCAGACGTACAGTCAATAAAAGTCTACGGCTAGATTGAAAGCTCTGTGAGTCCAGGACTGCTTTGTATCTTTGTGATGCATGTTTCCAATTACTATGCTATTCCCCTGTGTTACATCGGCAATATCGGCATCGGCAATAACATGCCTTCAGATGGTTTGTTGATTGTTATTTGAGTCTTATATTCCCATTTCCGTCTCTTCATTGCCAATTCATTCTTCTGAGTGCCATTTAAGCATCAGTTCGTCTGCTACAGTATATTCAGCTTGTGTGGATAGATTTACCGGCTTCAATTCATTAAAGATGATTAAATGTCACAATGCATATTTGCCAACTTCTCAATTCAATTTCTAGAGATGCTTTTCCAATGCCCAGGAGTACAGATTGCTTAATGCACCAGCGTGTTAGCACCAGCCATAGTATATCCCGAGGAACATGCAATATAAAGTCAACTCACTAAAGCATGATGCATATTCTATATTCATTGCTATGATAGTTTTTCTGAGTCAAAGCGGAACTAAACTATCCTTATGCTGCTAGCCTTAGTAACTATATAGAAGGAAGGATAGAGTTTGCTGTCATGAAGAGGAGCTGCTTTGAAGTGCATTAGCAAGTATATTAGAGGTTGGTCTTCGAATAAAGCACTATTAAACGAATGAGTGTATTTGTTGGTCAAATAAATGTTCCTAGGAGAAGCATGTTTCTATGAGAAGAGTGTCTTTATACTACTTTTGTGAGGACAAAGTATTTGTTTTAGGCAAGTTTTTTCTAGGTTCTTACACTCTGCCAGTACACTTTCTTTTTTAGTTACAGTTTTCTGTAGCTTGGGCAGAAACTCTTTTTTTTTTTTAACATTTCTTCATTTGGTTTCTGGCCTAGGCCAAAATTATGTGATACATCCCAGAAGTCTTCAGGGGTCTTTTTTTCTCTTTCATCTGAAGGATGAGCTAGGGGCAAATTGTTTCCAGGAAGTAAATGATACACGAATCATCTTCCTTTAATCCCTTAATCAAGATGGCAGCAGCTAGAAATACAATGGGGTTATTATTATTATACAGGATTTATATAGCGCCAACAGTTTGCTCAGCACTTTACAATATAATGGGAGACAATACAGCAACAATACAGTTCAATACAAGAGGGTTAGGAGGGCCCTGCTCCTGGAGCTTACAATCTATGTGATTTCTCGACAAAATAAAGCATGGAGACATGGAAGGATGGTTGAGTTTATTTGAATATTACACATGAATTAAATAGTGTTTTCAGTTTGTGGTACTCAGATACAGTTAAGTTTACAGTATTACTAAAGTCACAACATTTTTTAAATTAGAATAACAAACATGTCATACTCATCTGCTCTCTGCAACGGTATTACAAAGAGCAGCCCCGATTGTCCTCTTCTCGGGTGCTCTGTGGGTGATCTTGGCTGCTCCTCTTCTCAGTGTGTCCCCATAAGAAGCCATTTGCTATGGAGGCGCACAGTGTCTGCTCGCTCTCAAGCTGTGTGTCCATGCAGTTATGCTCCATAGATTCACACAGGCAGGGCTTAGCTCTGTCTCCCACTTCTTCTTCACTGCATTTTATTTGCTCGAGTGCTGTGTGAAGATTAGGGGAGGGGAGAAGACATGCAGCCATGCACAGCACTGGATCTAAATGCATAAAGGTAGAAAATGTTTTTAGCTTTAGTATCACTTTAAGGTAATTTTATGCAAATATACTGTATATGAAGCAATGGTAGAAGCAACTTTAGTGAGTCCATGCCATTCCATCCTTATGGTTTAGAGTTTGAAAATTCAGCAGGAAATAGTTACCCATGCAGGGGTTTCCACTCTCAAAACACAAAATGAAAAATAATGCTACATGGGCTCTCTTCAGCAGCACCACTACTTAGGCCTTAAACCTTGGCTCTAGGCTGGTCCCATGTGTTTCACACAGTACCTCTACATCCCTCTCTCAGCTCTCTTCTCAGCTGTTTCAGTTTCAGCACCCTACTGCACAGGCTCCCTGGCCTCTCGATAGGGTTCTCCTGACACCCTGGGCTCTCTCACTCCTCTGAAACTTCCTGATTCCTTTAGTCCCCTAAACTCACCTAGTCATCATGGCTCTTTCAGTCTCCCAGACTTGCTTAGCCACCTCAAATTGTTCAGTCCTATGGGCAAGGAAGCTCTCCCCCAGCACTGAGTACTTTCTCTTGACTGCAGCACACCTATCTTGAAGCCCAGCACTATGGTCAGGTCATTATAAGGGCTGTGTGCACCTGCAATCACAGCCTGCCAGCCTCCTGCAAGACCTGGACACTGGATTGGAAATTTCTTCCTGACCAAAATTCTTTGAAATCTCCAAACTACTGTATACACAAGGTGTGTCCAGAAAGTAATTAGAATGATATCTTAAAGCTTATTTTATTGAAATATTTTACAGTTGAACATTGTCCTCTTCAAAGTATGCACCTTGTGAGTGTACACATTGCTCCCTACAATTTGTCCATTCTTCATAGCATCCCTGTAAATCTTCAAGTGTGATGCTGTTTAGAGCCTGTGTAGTGGCTCTTTGAACATTATCCACATTACCAAAATGGTGTCCTTTCAAACCCTTCTTCATCTTTGGGAATATGAAAAAGTCGCAAGGAGCTAAGTCGGGGCCGTAAGGTGGATTGGGAAAAACCGTGATGTGTTTTTCAGCCAAAAACTCTCTGACAGCCAAAGCACTGTGACTCGGTACATTGTCGTAATGAAGTATCCAAGTTGAGCGCACAAAACACTTTTGTCTCAAGCAGCCAAGAACTTCCAGGTAAAATCTATCCTTGATTCACAGTGTGACCAGTATGTACAAATTCCGTATGGACAATTCCATGTGAATACAAAAAAACAATGTCTATTAATTTGGCTTCTGATTTACTCATTTAAGCTTTCTTGGGGCTAAGTGACGTGGGTGTGTGCCATTTTGAACCTTGATTCTTCATCTTAGGATTGGACCACAAACACAGAGGATTCATCCCATGTGATCACTCGACAAAAAAATCAGGCTCTCTTTCCAAATGGACCAACAGGTCTTGGCAAACAAGTTGACGGTGTTCCTTCTGATCAGGTGACAAGTTCTTTGGAACAAGTTTTTCACACACTTTTTTTCATGTTCAAATCCTGTGTCACAATTTCATGAACAATTGACCTGGTAATTCCCGTTTCCTCTGAAATCTTCCTGGTAGTGAGCCATTGGTTACAGTTGAGAACAGACCTCACTGCATCCACATTCTGTTCCATTTTTGATGTAGAGGGGCGTCCTGATTGCTGTTCATCTTCAACATCTTCTCCTCCTTCCTTGAAGACTTGTGTCATCGGTACACTTGTGCAGATTACAGCGCAGCTTCTCCATAAGCTTTTTTCATCATTTCCAAAGATTCTGATGCACTTTTACCCAATTTCACATAAAATTGTATTGCGTACCGCTGTTCCAAACTCACTTGCATTTTTCCTAATACAAGGCACTTGAACAGAGTGTCACACAAAATAATGTCTCAACTCTGACAGGGCTGGAATGCAACTGATTAGTGTTCTAACATATACCTAGAACCCCAATCCAAGTGACCTTGGCCAGCTTCTTCCTTCACAGAGCCCTTCTCAAGTGTAGGAACTTCATTCTCATTATATTCTGTATATATATGTAGCAGGAGCCACTGGATGATGCTTGTCCTCTGGTGCTGTCTTAAACCTGTAAACTCCTCAACCCTTCTGACACTCTAGGTTCAGATATAGTTAGATCAATAATGCTCACCAAGCACAGAATAAAAGTGCAACAGACACAATAATTCAATATCCACGGTTGTATTTAATATGGCTCAGGTTACCTCTTAGGGGTTTATAACTGGTTACAGCAATATTAAAAAGGTCAATGGTCGATAACAGTAATAATAAGAGATGGGAAACACTACATGAATGATTTATTTTAAACAAATGGTGTAGCGCTGTAAATACTAAAATACCATATTTTCTAATCATAATATAAATAATATTAAAGTGAAAGAATATTAATAAACCTTGTGTATCCTTACTGCCTTAATTAAAGGTGAAATACATTCCAAAGTAAATATAAAACCAAAGTGACCAATTATAAAACAGTGGCATATTTCAACTGATATAGATAAATAAAAAAAAGCCCCAAGAAGTGAAGAAATTAGTCTCAACAAGTGAAAAAATAATTATAGCACAAAAAAAATTGAAAAAAATATCAAATATAAAAATCCAGATTTTTCAATTCTTCAATTCCTATATTCCCACTTTTCGTTGCATGCTCATATTTATGGTGCCAATTTTATCTATCACCTTCTAGTGTGTGCACTCACCTCAAAAATCTGACTCTCAAGGAGTCATAGAGCAATCAATATCCCTGGATGATCTCTGGTTGGATGGATCTCTGCCTTTAAGTGGACACAGGAACAGGTCTTACTGAAATCATATAAACGATCAAACACATCTTTAAGGGGTCTTCAAATGGCTCAAAAAGAAGTCAAAGATAGAACTTCCATAGTGTAGTTATTAGATATTTATTTAAAAAGATTCAAAAACAGCCAAATGGCTACTCACATAAAAACAAAGATACATGAATGATACCAGCAGACTGAATAAAATCAATGTGCATAAGTGGTGCCTGTTGAGAGTATAACACAAATTGTAAGGGGAGAGACTCAGAAACCCGTCAGCTCTCTCTTGACCACTGGCAGACTGTAATGGGACCAAATGAATACCTTTTGACAAGTACTTAGTATAGGGATAGAGTGCCTCTTTAAGTGAAAGATAAGTTATCAATGATTTGGGGTAGAGTCAATCCAAGTTTAAGAATGTTGTCTTCTGCTAACAAGTTGGGGCCGTGTTATGATGAAGAGTGATAAAGGATGGTGATGTCAGGCCTGCAGATAAACTGAGGTGGTAGCAACACAATTTCCTCTTTTGGCTGGGTTACAATGATGTCTGCTAGCAATGTTTCTATATAACTGTGCAACTGAAGGGTGGGCAACTGCCCGCTCAGCAATCCTGGTAAAGGTGCAGTCTCCAACAATGCAGGAAGAGCTGTGCAGGTCCTTGGATCTCTGCTGAGAGAGAGATAGGGCTATGGTCACACAGCAGGCTGTCAGCACGCCGACAGCTGTATCAGATGAGCGGAGAAGAGTTGTGAGGATTGTTGGATGATGATGAATGGCTGTGGACACCTGGCATGGCAATCCATGTGTTGCATTTGAGATATATACAGTATATATATATATATATATATATATATATATATTCAGTATACGCGTACTGTTGGAGACAGATATCAAGTTCCTTGGAGTTTAAGGAGATGCTTCTCAAACAAATGCCACTGGATACAATGGTAACATAGATGCCATTGTTGTATTTCAGTTGACAGTTGGCTATTGTTCTGATTGTACTGTAGCCATGGTTACCAACAGCCTGACCTTCTAACATATATGACCTATGGCATGTATGATACAATAGTGCCATCTTGAGGTCGAATTGGAGAATGTATCACTTATATAATTGGACAGGGTAATAGGGTAGAGAGGGACCACACACATGTGGGATTGGCTATCTACACTTTCTAAATAAAAGACAACAAAAGAAACTGATTAGGGGACTCTAAGATGAATTAACACCAAGGAAGATCTCTGACAGAAGAAGTTTTTTTTTTTACCGGATCTCTTGCAATTGCTGTTGTGTAAGCCTGGGTCCAATAAAGATCGTGAATCCACTTATCACGCACCTGGTGATGGAGGCCAATGGAGAGAAGGCTTCCCTTGCGGCTAAGTTCCGGACTCCTCTGAGAGTGGGACAGCGGGAATCTGGCCCAAAGTTGCACAGGTCGCCTGTAGGAGTGCTGGTTGGTGGTCCACTCAGAAGCACAGCTGGTGCACAGTGATAGGTCTGCAGACAGGAGACGCCTGTGCGTGGTATGTAAGCCCTTCCGGGATTTAGATGTTTACTGGGTAGTCGGTTCAAGCAAAGGTCAGGTACCAGGTGGGAATCAGAGCAGACGTAGTCAGATGGGATAGCCGAGATCATACACAGAGGAGCAAGAGAGGGAGTATCCATAAGCCAAGCCGAGGTCAGATCAGGGGTAAATGCAACCTCCAACTGTCCTGCCTGGAGTCCCCAGCCCAAGAGAGTCCCTTCCACATAACTTTCTATTAATGTGCTTTGATACAGCACTTTGGGAACATCCAACGTCTTTTGCAATTACCTTTTGAGGCTTTCCCTCCTTATGGAGGGTGTCAATGATGGTTTTTTGCACAACTGTCAGGTCAGCAGTCTTTCCCATGATTGTGATTCCTACTGAACCAGACTGAGAGGCCATTTAAAGGCTCAGGACCCCTTTGCAGGTCTTATGGCTTAATTAGCTGATTAGAGTGGGACACTTTGAGCCGAGAATATTGCACCTTTTCACAATATTCAAATTTTCTGAGATTGTGGATTTGGGGTTTTTATGAGCTGTAAGCCATAATCATCACAATTATGACAAATCACGGCTTGAACTATCTTGCTTTGCATGTAATGAGTCTCTCATATATAATTTTCACCTTTTAAGTTGCATTACTGAAATAAATAAACTTTTGCACGATATTCAAATTTTTTGAGTTTCACCTGTATATACCGTAAGCCTAAACAATTAGAAAGAGGTTCTAAAGGCCATTCACAGTAACAGCATTGGGTTCCATTGCCTTAGTAGTCCCAACACAGGAAAATGTGCCTTATATCCTATGGGAATAAGGAAAAAATTGAACATTTTGCATTTTCCTGCAGTACTTGTATTGCTGTTTTTACCCCCATTGGGAAGATTCCCTTTCAACATATGTGTGCAATCCAGGTGACCACAGGAAGAAAGAAAGAATTTTCTGAATGGGTCACAGACATATTGCTTTATGCTATTGAAAGAAAAAAAAAAGAATGGATCTCCACAATACAGTTTCAAAAGGAGTTGGAGCAAAGTACATCCCACAACTCTCAATCAGTTTACACATTCAGCTTTGAAAGAATAGCTGTGGACTATTAACAGTGCACAACTCTGCAACTCTCTACTCTCATAACAATGGCAAAAAGGAATTTACACTCAACAATTTATCATCATCAGCCAGTTGTTGAAAGAATTCTAAGCTCTCAATTACACAACTAAACACATAGCAGTAGGACACTGGGGATGTGCACATGCTCTTTTGCTGTGTACATTTTTTGACACACATT
Source organism: Staurois parvus (assembly GCF_062004578.1). NCBI lineage: Eukaryota > Metazoa > Chordata > Amphibia > Anura > Ranidae > Staurois > Staurois parvus. Next base: position 2,208,232 of record NW_028320549.1, read on the forward strand.
ATAAAACTACTGACAGGAACAATCAGTCTTGTAATGGAACATTGGCAGAAGCATTCCTCGACAACAGGCTCCTTTTACCTTCTTACTACATATAATGATTTGTTTTATAGTGTGTAGAGGGTTTTCAATTATGCCTTTACAAACTGCTCTTGCAGAACAATGCAACGGATTGCTAATAAAATGTGTCAATGATGGTGCATGAAGAGGACCTGCCACTTGTTGACAGGCATAGTGGTGCACAACTGAAGGCCTAGGGCATGTTAAATTGCTTTATTTTATTTTTTTAAGATTTAAGTATATTTATGAAGTGTGAAGTTACACCCCACAAGCAGAGAATAGCACTTAAAGTAAACCTGAGTTCCAAACATAACATTTGTTATCTTATAGGTAACATCCAGAAATGTTGGTTCTAAGCAGTAACCTTAAAAAAATCTAGCTTTTGTCTGTAATTCTTTTTGAAATAAAATCAATGCACTTCACATCCTTTAGGCTCTTTGTTGTTCATCTGTAGAGTGAGATCATCTAAGACTCTACTGCCTCTGACTGCTAGTCTCACATAGATTTTAGTGAGATTTGGTGATGGTACTACTGTACTTCTCATTTTTCTCCTCGCTGGAGAGAAAGCTGTACCTGAGGACTTGCACTGCAAAGATCTCCCTGCTTCTGCTTTGTTTATTTTGTGTTATGTGCTTCATTCGTGTCTCTTGCTGCTTTTTGAGTATTCCACCGCTAGTTATCAGATCACCAGTCATCAGTGGGTTAGCTTGGACATGAGGAAGCAACGCCCTGCTCCTTTACCAAGGAGGCCACCTCTCTACGGACACAGTGCAAATGTGGGCAAGGTAAGTCCATAAAGATCAACTGCAGGGAGACCCTAGGAAATACTGGTGACAACCAGGGGCGGACTGACTACTCATGGGGCCCCCGGGTAATAGGGGATCATGGGGCCCCTGTGTCCTTGCCCAAACTCAAAAAAGCCTATGAAAAAGGTACCAGGGGCTTCTCATGGGGCCCCCTACTGACCCCAGGCCCTCGGGCAGTGCCCGAGTTTCCAAATGGTCAGTCCACCCCTGGTGAAAACTAATCCTTGTCTTTTTTTATCACAGGTTCCACAGTTCAGTCACTTTTTAAAGGAAACCTGTATTAACCTGTATTTACAAAATATGGATGGCACCAGTTGTCGTCTTTCCTTTTTAAAATGATATATCTTTGGCTGTCATACTGATTCTGTGATTTCAGTACTTTCTGTGTCTTAAGCAAGCTAAGTATGACGTTCCTAGGTTCTGAATTTAAAATAACTTTGCTTGTTGCATGCTTGTTCTACGTCAATGATGCAGAAAGTAATTAACCAGAAACAGCTAGGCAACCAGCACGTTCAGAGGGAGGTTAGCATTGGCAACCTTCACATTTTATTCAATAAGGTTTCTTTTGAAAAAGTTGAGATTAGTAATTGTAAGTAGTTTTTTTCTACCAAAATATATTTCAGGTTTCAGTTGGTGCCAACAGGGTTGATTCACTAAAGGTAATTAGTATTGGCTATTGGCTGTTTACAGTGCAAGGGCAGTTGCACTTTGTATGTGAATTTTCCCCAGAGCTTAGTGAATGTATTGAAATTTCACTTTGCAAAGCATACCCAACCCTTTCAAGGGAATAAAAAGCAGCATTTTTGCTTGCACATGATCGAATAACGAAAGTAAGCACAGCTTTACCTCAATCACTAGGCTCTGAAGAAGATTCTCCTACAAAATGAACACTCTATTTGCCTTTAGTAGATGAACTTCCGTTCACCATTTATATTACTTTAAATAACTCGGGCAGCAAGAAAAGGAGTCAACACTGGAAAGTTGTATGAGATATCACCACTAAAAACCTCATTAGATATAAAAAGCCAGAGAATGATTAAACTCATTGCTGTCTGCTCACAATTAAAATATTACTTTTGGGATGGACTGACCTTTTAATTTCACACTTCATATATAGCTGTGTCAGATCTGCAGTGACACAGGAAGGATCATCACATATAATTGCTACACAGTGTAACACAGTTCTCAAACAGTCTAGAATAAAGGGTGGACTAATCATCAGGAAGGCAAGATGCAGGAATGCAGAAGACTATTGGAGGCAATACACATTGGGGTCACCAATGATACAAGCTTGAACATAACTTATAGCAGCATAGTTTAATGGCTAACTTAAACTGGATGTAGAGAATCTTGGTTATTGGCCATTCCTTAAGGATCCTCACCACTCTACCTGTCAGTTGTACAACTCACAACTTTTTAGTCTTCACAACCCATGATCCTCTTGTTTCAGAGGGAAAGTGGTCAAGTTCTTTGGAGATTAGGATCTTCCAGGGATGAAGGACCAGCTGTTTCAGTCTCCTTATCAATGTCACTCTTACTCGTGGCCCCATAATCACAATTCTTTCAGTAAACTTCTGCTCAAATATTCCACCTGGAACAACTGAGGAGACTTTAGAAGGTTCCTGTTCTGACACTGACTGCTCAACTAGTTTGCTGAACTGAGAACAATTGAGGGGGAGTGTTAAAGTTCCTGTTCCAACACTGTCTCATTCACAAAGACCAGTGAAACCTATCATAGACTTCCACCTAAAACGTTTGGATACCTAGTTTCTTCCAGACTTTGGAAGTGGTCAGGTTACCATGGTGGCCCTATGCTACAGTTCAACATGCCCCACTCTTTTCCCTGGTGTCACAAACCTCTGTTGGCTAATCCAACACCCTCTGTTGGCATGACAGCTACACAGAACTCTTCCTTGTTGTAGATACAAAGAGATAGATCTCCATACCTGTTATATAGTTTCTCATTGCTTTCAATATCAATAACTGTCTCTGATCCTTCCTGAAGAACTCTTCCTGGGAAATTGTGCCCCAGAATATGTCTATGACTGTACCAAAAACATTTTCCTGAAAATTCGGAATTGTTACTATATATAAATATTCTTTCTGCTTTAAAGTTAAAGCTTAACTCCGGGAGTTAGACAAAATCTATCCTTGCAGCTCTGCACTGCAAAGGTTAAATGCTCATTTAGTCTAGGGGTGCAGAGATAAGGTCTATCATTTACCCTATCCCTCTTTCCTGCAGGTTCCAGTCCTGTTTTCTTCTTCCGAAAGCTCTGGGTTCAGTGCAGTCTCTTGACATCATCATGTACAGTGAAGAGCTATTAACACTACATTGTACATAGAGGAAGTGAGCATGCAACCTCTATTAAAAGCGCCTTAAAGAGGCAGCATCATTGGACCAATTGCATGAATGGAGGAAGCCTGCTGGAGCCAGGAAAAAGGAAAGTACTACACCTTATCCCTGCACCCCTAGACTAAATAAACATTTAACCCTTGTGGTGCAAGGGGGAGGGAGAGGCAGGACCCACTGCCAGGAATTTCAACAAAATTCCAGAGTTCAGTTTTAAAGGAATACTCCACCCACACTAAAGAATGTATAAAACATATAATACATATATGCTATACAAGAAATTTTGCCATTTTATATTCCTAAAGTGTACACCCTAGCAATGAACGTCTCTTATTTGCTCCTATTTGGTCTGGTAAATATGCCATATAAAGTGATTTGTTATAGCTGTTCAAAAAGCGTAATAAGATGACTGTTGATCCTGCCAGAAAACCTGTGCACTCATAACTCATAACTCATAAATGACACTGAAGTCAAGTCACAGAACATCCCCGCCCAGAGATGAGGAGATTTAGATGTATTTCTAGTCCTTAAACACTGCCATTCCACCACAGAGACAATGGCTACAATATAACCAATGGGAAGACAGACAGCACTAAAAACTTGACAGATGATCTAACCCTTCATGAATTACATATATAAATGTGTGAGGATTACAGTGGGGAAAATAATTATTTGATCCCCTGCAGATCGTGTAAGTTTGCCCACTTACAAACAAATAAAGGGTCTATAATGTTTATCATAAGTGTATTTTAAATGATAGACACAGAATATAAACCAAAAATCCATAAAAAACACATGATACAAATGTTATAAATTGAGTTGCAGTTCAGTGAGTAGAATAAGTACTTGATCCCCAAGCAAAACATGATTTAGTACTTGGTGGAGAAACCCTTGTTGGCAAGCACAGAGGTAAGATGTTTCTTGTAGCTGGTTACCACGATTACACACATCTCAGGAGGGATTTTAGTCCACTCTTCTTTATAGATCTTTTCTGAATCCTTAAGGTTTCTTGGCTGTCGCTTGGGGACTCGAAGTTTCAGATCCATCCATACATTTTCTATAGCATTAAGGTCTGAAGTCTGGCTACGGCTCTCCATGACCTTGATGTGCTTCTTCTTGAGCCACTCCTTTGTTGCCTTGGCGGTATGTTTTGGGTCATTGTCATGCTGGAAGACCCATCCACGACCCATCTACAGTGTTCTGGCTGAGGGAAGAAGGTTCTCATTTACGATATTACAATACATGGCCCTGTCTATTGGCCCCTCAATGTAGCAAAGTGGGCCTGTTCCTTTAGCAGAGAAATAGCCCCAAAATATAATGTTTCCACCTCTGTGCCTAACTGTAGGGATGATGTTCTTAGGGTCATAGCATTTTTTTACCTCCAAACATGGCGAGTCAAGTTAACTAGCTGCCGACAGCAGATAGCCGAATGACGGCTGCACTGCGGCCGGCCAGTTCTGGGTGGATGTCATATGACGTCCTCCCAGAGCGCGCTCTCCTGCGCGCCCCAGGGGGCGCGCACCCGGCGATCTCCGTGATCGCTGTGTCCTACGGACACAGCTGATCACGTGATGTGGTAAAAGGCCAATCACAGCGGCCTTTTACCACGTGATCAGCGGTGTCCAATGACACGCTGATCAGAGGGAAATGCAAGTGCCGGTTCTCGGCTGCACTTTCCTCACGCTGTCAGATCGTGAGGAAAGTACTGCCGAGAACCGGCAGCTGTCAGAGTGGGGATCGGCACCGATCATCAGGGCACTGATGATCAGTGCCCTGATGATCGGTGCCCAGCAGTGCCACCCGCAAGTTCCGCCCAGCAGTGCGCCCACTAGCTCCGCCCACCCGTGCCCAGCAGTGCACCCACCTGTGCCACTCTGCAGTGCACCCACCTGTGCCACTCTGCAGTGCCACCTACCTGTGCCCAGAAGTGCCACCTACCTGTGCTGAGCAGTGCCACCCACCTGTGCCCACCCACCTGTGCCCACCAGTGCCACCCACCTGTGCCCACCCACCAGTGCTGCCCACCAGTGCCACCCACCAGTGCAGCCCAGCAGTGCTGCCAGTCAGTGCCACCAGTCAGTGCAGCCCAGCAGTGATGCCAGTCAGTGCCGTCAGTCAGTGCCCAGCAGTGATGCCAGTCAGTGCCGTCTCTCAGTACCCATAATCAGTGTCACCTATCAGTGCCGCCTATCAGTGCTGCATATTAGTGCCGCCTATCCGTGACACCTCATTAGTGCTGTCTATCAGTGCCGCCTATCCGTGCCACCTCATTAGTACTGCCTATCAGTGCCCTTTAGTGCTGCCTATCAGTGCCCATCAGTGCCGCCTATCAGTGCCCATCAGTGCTGCCTCATCAATGCACATCAGTGAAGGAGAAAAAATACCTGTTTGAAAAATGTTATAAAAGAAACAAAGAAACTTTTTTTTTTTTTCAAATTTTTTGCAATTTTTTTATTTATAGCGCAAAAAGTAAAGCACCCAGTGGCAATTAAATACCACCAAAAGAAAGCTCTATTTGTGAGAAAAAAATGATCAAAATTTCATATGGGTACAATGTTGCATGACTGCGTGTAGCAGGAGATATTAATCCTGTCTCATGGCTGTGATCTGCTGACTGGCCTCTCCTGTGTAACCTGACACTTGCCCTGACACAGACAAAGCAGTGAGGGATTTCAGCCCCCCCTTTCTCCTCTCAGACTGTAAGAGAGAGAGAGCCAATTATAAGAGCCATTAAAGGAGCCAATGACAAGGACTCTTTCAAGCAGGAAGTGCAGCTGCAAAGCATTGTGGACGATGGAGTTTTGAACAGAAACGGCCTTATAGGCTGATATGGAGATAGAATAAAAATAAAGAACTACGAAAGCCATCATGCTTAGGGAGAGGAGAATGAGGGGGGCCATCTTGGGTTTCTCCTGAAGGAGAGGGGGACTGCATGTGGCAGGAGAGAGATTGGACCTGGAAAAGAAGTGCTTTTGGGCAGTGCACTGGATGCTTGGTGATCTGCATCAGACAAAGGAACATCCAAACTGAGAGAAGTGGTCTACAGTACAGTGCCTACACTGACAGTGTGAAGTGCTCATCGTGAGGTGACCAGAGGAACCTGTCATTTTCAGGACGATCGTTTGGGCCTTTGTCACAGGATCTGGTGAGAGGGATTTCTCCCACTGTCAGATGACAGGAACATTGCACACATACAGAGACATCATACCTTGCTCATATTCACCAGGCACTGGGTTGTGTAGATGGCCCTGCTGAACAGACACCGTGTTCACTTTACTATACAAATACTGCCACTGGATTACAATTACACTTTAAGTGTTTAAGGAGTTTAAGTGCACCAACGAAAGTGGCTAGCTGAAGATCCCAACATTCATCCAGTTACAAAGAGACTAAAGTTACTGGTGCCATACGGGCACGCGCATGCGTAGTCAGGCCTCTATATTGCATGGTGTGTGAGGGATTAGCTTTACCTTGAAAGTAGCTATTAAGCATCATTTGGGTACAGTGTTTTCCTATTGGGATCATGGTGTCGGGGGTTAGAAGGGAGAAGTCTGACACAACAGAGAGTCATTCTTCTGCTCTCCTTCTGCTTGGACATCATGGGGCCCATTTTATGAAGAGGAGTTAAATCCACTTTGAGGGCGCCATGTAAGTGTTTCCTCTGCTCTTGGGGTTATTCATGGTTGGAATCCCCTGAAAGCAGCCTGAGTGTAAAAGTGAGTTATATTGCTTTCCGTCACAGTATTTGCTGTTCTCTTGATTCTCCTAACATATACCTGTTGTTAATGTTTATTACTTCCCATAGAGGTCTTACAGTAAAGCTGATCTCTGTGTTTTATTACAAAGTGTGTGCTTTTCATTGGTCCTTGCACTTACACTATTGCCAGGTGTGCCAGTGTGGGCTGAGACAGTTCTTGGGGTTGAGAGGCAGAGTGGCGGAGTGAACAAACTTAAGCAGCCCCTTCGGGGGTATCGCTACATGCGCAATTGTCAATCAAAGTGCGGCAGCGCTGAAAGCTGAAAATTGGCCTGGTAAATAAGGGGGTATAAGTGCCTGGTAGGCAAGTGGTTAATGGCAAAGAGATCAATTTTGGTCTCATCTGCCCACAGCACTTTCTCCCAATCCTTCTCTGAATCATTTAGATGTTCATTATCAAACTTCAGACAGGCTTGTACATGTGCCTTCTTGAGGAGGAGGACCTTGCTGGTATGCAGGATTTCAATCCATGGTGACGTATTGTGTTACCAATGGTTTGTTCGGTGATTGTGGTCCCAACTGCCTTGAGATCATTCACAAGCTCCTCCCATGTAGTTCTGGGCTGATCCCTCACTTTTCTCATGATCATCCTTACCCCATGAGGCAAAATCTTGCATGAAACTGCAGACTGAGGGCGACTGATGGTTATTTTGTATTTCTTCCAATCGCTCCAACAGTTGTCTCCTTCTCACCAAGTTTCTTGCTGATAGTTTGTAGCCCATTCCAGCCTTGTGCAGGTCTACAATCTTGTCCCTGACATCCTCTGACAGCTCTTCGGTCTTGCTTAGGTAGGCGCTGCAATATGTTATATGAGAAAGATAAAAATAGAATGACCTATCAATAACATCAAACAAATGGTAATCCTGGACAAAATATGATGAATGGTGAACATATAATAGTGACAGTCTCATAAAGATGTAGTCCCGTAGACTAAAAATTTGCTCTTTCACCATGTGCAGACAGTAAGTGAATTTCTCACTCACCAGAGTTGACTCCGGTTAAGGTGGTCAAATATTGCTTTGTGATCATAAATAATAATGACCAGCAACAAGCTCTCCTGGATCAGACCTCCCAGTCTCCTAATAAGAGATGCGGATCCAGGGGGATCAAACATGACTGCCCCCAATTGACTGATCACAAGACTCTGAGTACACAAATAATGGATGGATTCACAATCCCAGGCTCTCCTCAAGGTAAATATATTGCTCCAAGCAGCTCAAATAAACCAAATGAATTAAAATGCTCTAAGTGTAGTATTTATTGAAAATTGCATAACAAGTAGATATATATAAATGCACTCACTTGTATTGGTGCCCAGAAACTGGCACCAGTCTATGTAGCCTGTGTTTGACAGATGGCAGATGCCTTATTACATGCAATTTCAATCTAAAAATTAAAAATACAAACATAAGTACATTGCATAGGTTGGTGTCTAGAATTTACAACTATCCATCAGATTGGGTTACATTACTAGATTGGGTTGATGACATATTAGTATAGGGTTAGCTCTTTCCCACCCACACTTCTATGTGTAACTCATGTATCTTTATTAGGTGGTAGACACCCTATAAAGTGGTTGGATTATATTTTTAGGTGCATGGATGCAGTCTCCTTTTCATAGGACATTTTGTTTCTATGTTGATTTTTCTTTTTGGAACAGAAATACACTGATGTCTGAAAAACTGTTGGATATGTCCGAGATTGATTAATGATTACTGATGGATAATTGTAAATTCTAAACACCAACCTATGCAATGTACTGTTTGTATTTTTGACTTTTAGATTGAAATTATATGTAATAAGGCATCTGTCATTTGAAAATGTGAAGTCGTGAAGATACTTAAAAAAATATATCTATAGATGGTGATATCATTTTGGATCTGTGATTTCTATGACTTTTTAGATGACGTTTTGAAATAAAACATTCACTTTTTTTGTGAATTCAGTGTTATTGTGATACTGATGGGTCATCCTTGGACAACCTTTACTTTCCTTTTGTTAAGGACCAACTGGCGGTAGCCTCTAGCGACCCACAGGCCGGAATCCCTTAGGGCGCGGAATCTAAGCCTCAGTCTGCTGTTTCACCAGAGCCCCTGATGGTGGGGATGGACTTGAAGCAGCCTGAGACCAGGTCGCGACCCCTGAGTTCAACCAGCTGTGGTAGAGGTGGATTTGCCAGTGGTAGGTAACAAGTGAGAGCCAGATGTGAAGAGGTAGTGTGTAACGTAGTCAGACAGGCCAGGTCGGTAACAGCAGAGGCAGACGGTACAGATCAGCAGGCAAAAGGATAAACGGGTCACAGGCCAGGTTCAGCAACAGGAGGTCAGGTAAACAGGAGAAAGCAGAAGAATGGTCAGACAAGCCAGGGATCAGGGCAGGAGAGAGTCACGATAATCCTGGTCAGGCAAGTTCGGCAACAAAGGCAATCTCAGGTACTAGGAACAGGAACACAGGAATAAGACCATACGGCAATGTGAGCATTGCAAGAGCTGGTTTAAATAGCCCACCCGGCACTGACAGGCATGCCTGGGTCCTAGTGCCTGCCAGCACTGTCATTGGTGACAGGCGCACCTGGGATCTAGTGCCTGCCTGCCTCTATGTCTTGTCGGAATCCTACGCATGTGCAGATTCATGCGTCGTGGCGATCTTCTTGTTCCCTGACACCTTTTTATCTTGATGCTATATGGTCTAACCCTTCCCTACTCTATCCAAAACCACAAAAAAAATGTCTTGCTAGAGATGGAATACTATCATTACATGCAGTTTATTTACCATATACGGTAATTAGGATACAGTATTTTTTTCTGTTTGTGGTTCCCTAATGGGTTTCAATAAAACTATATCAGCAATTTCAGATTCATCTAGCTGTGTGTGTAATTTGGCAGGCAGACACAAACTGATGTTGGACCTTTTAAAATGACACAAACACTTCCTTTCTTCTTTGTAATCTTACTGTAAGATATTGATTAGCCTGCCTACTTACAGAGCCTCCTGTGTGTCTAATCATAGGTACTTTAGAAAATCCCCACTATGGTTTACCACAACAAATAAACACATTTTGAAAATGTAATGAAAGAGATGAGCTATCCAAAACTGGTAATTTAGTTTTAGATTGATACTGAAGAGTTAATACCATGTAACAGTTTCTTATATTACTCATGGTAGGATTGCAATCTTTGAATTCCTGAGTTTGCACATTTGCTGATGCTGTTACCAAAAGTCCTGTATTACCCGTTAGGTTTTCTGTTATTAATCGCTATTGAACATGAAGAATGGGAGAATCCCAGAAGTGGGCAGGGGCTCCAAGATTTGGGGGGGGGGGGCAGAAACAGGGCTGATAACTATAGCAGGGAGTCTTTTCTGCTAAAGAAAAACATATGAAGCTACCAGGCAACACAGCTTAATTGACTCTTCCTGTAACTGAAATCTAAATTTTGGGTGTGCCAGTCTATCACATAGAATGTGCAATGGTTTTGTGGAAATTGTATAGCTCTTTATTATAGTAATGAATAAAAACATATTCCATTAATATTATGCAGGCTTCTATCCAGCCATCAGGTGGAGCTATAGTCTAGTTTCACAATATTTGCATAATTAAGTTTCATCTCTGCTGAAAGGAGCACCATGTATACAGAACTAGGATAAGCTTCAACGAAAAAATCAAAAGTGGAAATAACATTGTATATTCTCCTCACCTTCCCCTGGTCCCCACAGTACTTATTCTATTCTTTTTTATTCTGTTTTTTATTCTGTTTTATTCTTTTCTATTTTTTTTCTATTATATTATTTTCTATTCTACTCTGTTTTACTCTATTCTTTTCAAAATTCAGAAGACGGCTATATTCTTTCTATTCTATTCTATTTTTTTATATTCTATTGCTTTATTTTCTATTCTATTCCTTTATTTTCTATTTGATTCTATTATTATCTATTCTATTCTTTTATTTCCTATTCTATTTTGTTTTATTCTATTCTATTCTTCTTAAAATTTGAATTTTGGAAGACGGCTATATTCTTTCTATTTTTATTCTATTCTATTTTTTTATTCTATTTTGTTCTGTTATATTCTTTTTTGTTATATTCTACTCTTTTCAAAATTCTAATTTCAGAAGACAGCTATATTCTAATATATAAAGTCTTTTAAGGAAATCAGCAAAAGTCAGCAATATTCAAATTTGTGTTCAATTTCATTTTCAAATTTGTTTTGAATTCAATTCAAATCTTGTTTCATTATTTCATATTCGTTTAAATGCTTTACTATTGCAATTTGTTACTATTGTAATCTCCAAATAACAACAATTTTGTATGCATTTAAATTCGTAAAGAAGTGAAATGCACATGTCCACTGGCTGGGGGGGGGGGGGGGGGTACTGACAGTTGATCACCTATGGTGGTAAGGACAGTTGGGACAAGAAGATGGGGGGATGTGTGCTATGCTAGTTCACCTTTTCATTTTTTTCTGAAAAGATGAGCTTACTTACTTAAGGCATGTAAATCTTTGCAGTAAACTTTTCTACTGTGACCCCTTTTGGTCTGTCACTTAAGTCTTCAAAAGTGGTGTTTTGTTATATTTGTTTGATAAGTATTGACCCTGGCAGAAATCTTGTGAGCAGATCGTTTCCTGTATTTTCTGATTGTTATCAATCAGTATTGTTTCCAGGTCTCTTTGAACTATAGCACCCCTCACCATCTTATACTGGCAGGATCACCAGGGGATAACAAAGGAAAAAAAACTGAAATAAGAGAACTAATGCAGCCACCACATTCAAGGACTAGTAAGTTGTAATATATACGAGGGGTGTTTAAGTCAAACCGGGATATTTAATTTTACAGGTATAAAAAGGTATAAAAAGGGATGCTAGCGTGGTGGTATTACACGCAGCAGTAAGTGTCCTAAAAGTGTAGTAGAAATTTTGGCAAACCAGAGAACTCCGGACACAGACTTCTGAGGAAAACAAGTGATTTATTGAAACATCGCTGTTTGACTCAGCCGGGCTCATGCCTGCAAAGCCGAGTGAGTTGAAAAACATCTCACACAGTATACATATTAACAATTACGTCACAATGCATACATTTCTTCTTTCATTTTCTATACTATACTATCAAAAGGCTTTCTAAACTCTACAGAATAACCTTGATTAGCAGCTGCAGATAAGAGTACTAGCTATTAGTTGATCCATATCACTCACAGGAAATAAGGGAGGGGGGAAGTGAGCCGCAAACCTTGTAAGCAGATGCTGTTAGAAATGTTACAGTTTAAAGTGGAACTCTGCCATATCTGGGTGCTACCACAAAATGAATAGACTGCGTACATGTTGGGGGAAAACCCAGAGACCATTAATCAAGCTGGCAGACAACAGTGTTAATGGGTGCAGCGTTTGGTGATGAAGTTTATTGTGAATGAAGGTGTAAAACCCGTGGATATCTACTGAAGACTTAAGCACAGTACGATGATGAGACGCTCAGTTGCGGTAAGATATTTCAATGGTGTGAACATTTCAAAGATGGCCGTACGTCCGTCAGTGATGATCCCGGAAGTGGTGGTTCTCAGCCAATGACAATAGTCAATCCTGTGAACATTTAGAGGAATGCCTGATCTTGGATAATTGACGCATAACCTGTCATGAAATTGCACAAAAGACAAATCTTTCTGTGGGAATGGTGAACACAATCATTGATGAAGTGAAGCAGGCTGTCCTAGGATGTTCAGGCATACTGACAAATCTTTCTATGCTGAAGGTTTCCAGGCATTAGTTAAATGCAGGGATAAGTGTATAAATGTATGTCGAAAAATTCTCTTGGGTTTATATATAATACAGTAAAGAATTACAGGTGATTACACACAGCACAGTGTAAAGATAATTATAGCATACAAATGGACTAAATGGAAGTTTCCTACTTGCCTGTGAATGAAAAAAAATCAAACAAAAAGACAAGAAACAAGAATCTTGATCAACAAACAAAGCTCCTACACATTTCGTAAACCCATCAGGAGACATTCAGAAGGTAGAATATAGTTGTCTCAGACACAGACTCTCAATGACAGTCGGTTCGCTCTATCCTTGAAAGAATTTTCTGATCTTGATAGATGATGGTGAAAAATGCTTCTTGACAGTTGAAGATGTAGAAGAAAAACTTTTTAGGTGAAATCTGATGGATATTGGAAACATAAAAAGACATATAACAATACAAAGCAATTCTTCTAATATAAATTAAGGTGCAGCATGAACAAGAAGATTCTGGTTTCCTTTCATTATTATGTTGAGCACTAAAATATAATATAACATAAGAAGTGCCCACTTATTGGCTGCATATTGTAAAAATTGATTATTTATAGCACTTGTATTGCAATGACTGATCCTTTGTTGATTGGGTATTGTAAAGCTGGCCATACACTAGTAGATTTTAAAACAAAGGTTTGTGTGAACATTCGTACAAAAATTCCCAGTACATTAGATGACTTGACAAATGCCATTTGAAAATAGTTCAAAATCGTGCTTGCTTTTTAATATTTGATTTCGGAATGAAACAAAAACTACATTTACTGTTAGAAATTTAATCACACATGAAAAATCTTCCATTCTGCTCTTTAGAATTTTTTTGTCATTATAGTTGAAACTAAATATTGATCTGACCGCACGGTTTAAAAATCACGTGATAGTTCTTGAAAGAAAAAAGTTTGAATGAAATTCTACAAATGCATCACCAGCTTAACCCTTTGAGATTTTGGAACGCCAAAAGAATCAATTTTTTTGTTTTTAAAGTTCGTACACTTCAGTTGCTGTAACTAAGCCATTTCATGAAATAATTGGCAAAAAGCTAGATCCATTTGTTGTTTGTTGATAAGAACTAAAATTTTGACTCAAACCAAAAAAAAAAAGAGTTTTAAGTTCTTAATCAGATGATACATGCAATTAAAAACATGGGACAAATACATCCCTTGGTCCTCAAAGGATTAAAGCATAACTACACTGCATCTGGGCACCACAAGCCAAAAACGCTATTTAATTAATTTTTAATATTCAAAGCAACCTCACCCATCCATCCATGTCTCCATGATTATTTTTGATAAGAAATCACTTTGGAAAACACCCCCCTAGTATTTCTGGCCATGGCCATCTTGAGTAATGGCAGATGATTCATGTAGTATTTACTTCCTGGAATCAATCTGCCCTAAGCCCAGGGGTGTGCTTAGCTGAGAAAACCCCTTCTCCACTCCTGAAGACTCCTGGGATGTATGACATCACTTGCCTAGGCCTGAAAACCAGGAAGTAACTGATGAAATATTAAAAAAAAAGTTTAAAACAAGTAAATATGATAAAACTTTCTTATCTATTTACTAATACTAGCAGAATAAGAACTAAAAAAGACAATGCTGATTGAGAGTGAAGTTTCCCTTTAACAATCCGCTGTTTGATTCCTGCACATTGTAGCAATTTCTATCATTTCTATCATTATCAAACCATTCTACTGAAAAAAACTGAAATACAGTACTTTGTAAAAGTCTTAGGCAGGTGTAAAAAATGTAAAATGTACATGCTTTAACAAACAGAAGCATTCATATTTAATTTTTATCAATTAACAAAATAGAAAGTAAATGAACAGAGAGAAATCCATATTGAACCCATATTTGGTGTGGCCACCCTTTCCCTTCAAGACAGCATCAATTCTTCTAGGTACACTTGCACACAGTTTTTGAAGGAAATCAGCAGGTAGGTTATTCCAAACATCTTGGAGAACTAACCACAGATCTTCTGTGGATGTAGGCCTCAAATCCTTCTGTCTCTTCATGTAACTCCAGACAAACTCCATGATGTTGAGATCAGGGCTCTGTGGGGGCCAAACCATCATTTCTGAGACTCGTTGTTCTTCTTTACACTGAAGATAGTTCTTAATGACATTGGCTGTATGTTTGGGGTTGTTGTCCTGCTGCAGAATAAATTTGGGGCCAATCACACTCCTCCCTTGTGTTTGGCATGATGGATAAGTATTTGTCTGTATTGCTTAGCATTGAGGACACCATTGATCCTGATCAAATCTAAAACTCCATTTGCAGAAATGGAGCCTCAAATTTGCAAGGAACCTTCACCATGCTTCACTGTTGCCTGCAGACATTCATTATTGTAGCGCTCTCCAGACCTTCACCAACAAACTGCTCTCCTGCTACAGTCAAATATTTCATATTTTTGACTTGTCAGTCCAGAGAACCTGCTGCCCATTCCTGTACCACAGTTCCTATGTTTTCATGCATATTTTAGTCACTTAGCCTTGTTTTCATGTCCTGTGCATGAACACATAGAAACCGGGGTGCAGAAAAATGGCAGCAGGTGCTCTGATGAGTCAACATTTGAAATATTTGGCTGTAGCAGAAGGCAGTTTGTTCTCTGTATTGGTATCGGCGAGTACTTGATCAAAACTATCGGTAGTCGTACTCGCCAATTAAAAAATGGTATTAGTACATCCCTAATTGCAAGTATTTGGTTAATTCTGTCAATGTGATGCTGAAATGTATCGTTAATATGGGTACATATATTGGCAGTTTTCCACTTTTAAGCATATCAAAATCCCCCAAAAACTAAATTTTAATATATTACAGCGTGTCAGAGGTCGATGGTTTGTTTTAACCCTCTAACTGACACTTTTGCTGGAAAAACTTGGTCTATTAACCACTTGCCTACCAGGCACTTATACCCCCTTATTTACTAGGCCAATTTTCAGCTTTCAGCGCTGCCGCACTTTGATTGACAATTGCGCGGTCATGCAACATTGTACCCATATGAAATTTTGATCATTTTTTTCTCACAAATAGAGCTTTCTTTTGGTGGTATTTAATCGCCACTGGGCGCTTTACTTTTTGCGCTATAAATAAAAGAAGTGCAAAAAATTTGAAAAAAAAAAAAACTTTCTGTGTTTCTATTATAAAATTTTTCAAACAGGTATTTTTTCTCCTTCACTGATGTGCGTTGATGAGGCAGCACTGATGGGCACTGATAGACGGCACTAAAGGGCACTGATAGGCAGTACTAATGAGGTGGCACGGATAGGCGGCACTGATAGACAGCACTAATGAGGTGTCACGGATAGGCGGCACTAATATGCAGCACTGATAGGTGACACTGATGATGGGTACTGATAGACGGCACTGACTGGCATCACTGTTGAGCACTGACTGGCGGCACTGACTGGCACAACCCCTGGGCACTGACTGGTGGCACTGACTGGCAGCACTGCTGGGCTGCACTGGTGGGTGGCACTGGTGGGCAGCACAGGTGGGTGGGCACAGGTGGGTGGCACTGGTGGGCACAGGTGGGTGGCACTGCTGGACACAGGTGGGTGGGCACAGGAGGGTGGCACTGCTGGGCACAGGTAGGTGGCATTTCTGGGCACAGGTAGGTGGCACTGCAGAGTGGCACGGGTGGGTGCACTGCTGGGCACAGGTGGGTGCACTGCTGGGCACAGGTGGGCGGAGCTAGTGGGCGCACTGCTGGGCACAGGTGGGCGGAGCTTGCGGGTGGCACTGCTGGGCACCGATCATCAGGGCACTGATCATCAGTGCCCTGATGATCGGTGCCGATCCCCGCTCTGACAACTGCCGGTCTTCGGCAGTACTTTCCTCACGATCTGACAGCATGAGGAAAGTGCAGCCGAGAACCGGCACTTGCATTTCCCTCTGATCAGCGTGTCATTGGACACCGCTGATCACGTGGTAAAAGGCCGCTGTAATTGGCCTTTTACCACATCACGTGATCAGCTGTGTCCTACGGACACAGCGATCACGGAGATCGCCGGGTGCGCGCCCCCAGAACTGGCCGGCCGCAGTGCAGCCGTCATTCGGCTATCTGCGGTCGGCAGCTAGTTAAAGGAAGTTGAAAAATAACAGACTTCCTAGCTGGATCACCAGGTGAAAAAAAAAAGAGAAAAAAGCCTTAAAAAAATCGAATGTAGCCAACGCATCTAACAATTGGTTAGCTGCAATATAACACATTTGTTTTTGGATTCAGGTACAATTTAAGTAGACACCGATCTTACATACGGATCTTGACCCATGACCAGGATGAATCTAGCTTGACTTGCCAATACTTGCTTGATGTGTCCAGTGAATTTTGAATACCTGACCACAACTCTGTTCTGTAGTACATGTTATTTTTCATACAACAGCATGACTTGAGTATGTAGAAAGTAAGGTGAGGGGGATGGGAAGTTAGCTTTGTCACCAATGATCCTATTTGTGTTTGTTCATATGTTAGGTTGGCATGGGGAAGGAACAGAGATTTGTCACATCAGAGCTCACACAGATCCTCTCTGTGCAAATGCAAAAACAAACACAGCTAAAGATGAATGAAAAGTAACATTAAATATTTCAGAAAGGCCATACAGGTAAGCTTTATGCTTCGGGTTCCACTATATCTTTCCTTTTATGATCTGGAAAACAATGAACAGCTCACCCTTATTGAAGCTGGCAGCTGAAGTAGATATAAAAACAAAAAAACACTTCTTAATGAAAGTATCTCATTTTCCTTTATTTTCCCGTGGTGATCCAGCCAGTGAGTCTGTTATTTTTCAACTTCATTTAACAGTCCAAGCTGTTCAGACAAAAGTGGCAGTTGGAGAGTTGAGATAAAGTATATAACACTGACAGGGGTACTTACAATGATCAGCTTTTATTCATTTATGTTAAACCTTTATCCCAAAAAGAAAAAAAAAAGCGGTTGCTGTAACTGCTTATAAATTGTTACTTCAAAAAAAAGTTCAGCTTTAATTTGTTAGTCAAGTCCACCTAAATCTGCTAGACTAAAGCAGCCAATAAATTATGCAATACAGGTGGAAAGAAAGAAAATCACTTTATTCCCCCATCAACAGAGTCAATGTTGTTGGGGAAATCCTTCCCGCAGCAATATTGTGTCTGGTGGTGGGGAGCCTTCCCTGCTAACAGAACACAATGATCAGTGATTGCATGAAAAAAATTTGACAGGCAGGTTGTACTGAAGTTAAACGATGGATTGACTTTAGTACAAGCAGCCTGCTCAAATATTAAATAAATCTTGGCCAATCCCTGCTGAACCGACCCAGATTCAATCCAACTACTGTATGGCCAGTTTTATACTACCCTATCCTGCTATCCAAGGATATCTCCATTTTTCCTCCATCCAGAGTCGAAGTGTGTTACTGGCTGGATCTCCTGATGAAAATAGAGGGGGGAAAAAACAAACAAAACAAAAGAAACGAATGCAGACACCACATCTCAGGATTAGATTTTTGGTTTGGGGTTTAATACAGCTTTAGGAATACTAGTAAAAATCACAAATGTACTTTATGTAAAAATGAACTAGAAATGTCCATCTGGTATATTTATGATTCAGTAAAGCAGTTGCTAATTGTATAAATGCTGCTTTGAAAAGGTGTTTTCAGGGAAGCCTACCCCACCCTCACCTAACTGCTGCTCTCCTTCATTCCTCCTACCACTCTATCCCCCACAGCCACTTCCTCCTGTACCACTACCCCCTCCCTCCTAGATTGTAAGCTCGAAAGAGTAGGGCCCTCTTACCCCTCGTGTGCTGTTCGTAGTTGCTGTAATGTTTCATGTATTGTCCCCCCCTCTATTGTACAGCGCTGAGCAAACCCTTTGGCGCTATATAAACTCAATGTAATGTAATAATGTAATGTGTTTCTAATGAAACACAATGGTGAATTTACTATAGACATAATGTTTGAAAGGAAGAAGGCCATGAATCATGCAGCAATTCTTCCAGAATAAATAAGTGTTCCAAGTATAAGAAAGGTGTCCTTCAGCCTGTGATGTGTTTGTGTAGGGGGGGCGCGAGGCAGTTTAAATGGGAAATCCAGGCAAGATAAAGCTCACTATTAAACTGGCATGTCAGGCTATGTGCACTGTGCCTTCACTGGATTTGTAAGCTGTGGTATGGTCTGCATAGTTAAAAAGACTCATAAAAACAATTACCTTTTGTGTTTCAGATGCTGTGGATACTATACATGCTACAAACCCACTAGAAAGAGTCAAATATTTTCCAACCCATCCAGTTGATTACTTTCAAAAACTTAGAAGCTGATATTTTTCTTTTTTTTTAGTTTATCTTAGATCTGATCTGGCTGCTGAACACATCTGGAAGGCTTTATAAGAAAGTTGCCCTCCCCTTGTGACTGCTCATTAGTGGGAGGTAAATGTTCAAGATTGGGTAAGGCAGAAAGGGGGTTTGGAAGTCCCAAGAGACCTAAAAGGGGCAAAGGGTAGGGTCACTCTTCTTCTTGGGGCAAAGGGTAGGGTCACTGACCTTCTTGGGGGCAAAGGGTAGAGTCACTGACCTTCTAGGGGGCAAAGGGTAGAGTCGCTGACCTTCTTGGAGATAGACAGCCTTCAAGCAAGTTCCTATCTGCTCTCTTGATTTCAAGTTTTGGCACAGTTTTCTTGGCAGTTTTTTCCTTTTCTAGCTGTTGGGCTGGAAGGCTTACATGTTCCTTGGTTTGTTGGACGCTTGTCTGTCAATTTATGAAGACAGATCTTTAGACAAAGCTATAATGTTAAAGTCCAGCTCCTTGAAACTAAAAAAATCCACTTTTTTTTCTGGGGTCGCTCACACTACACGGCTAATTGCTTGTTATTTCTAGGGGATTTCAGGACAGGTTGTATCTCTAACCTTATACCCCAGTCCGGCCAGCTCCAGTTGTCTCCTCTTCTACAAAAGCTTCAGTTTGTGGGTGGAGCCTTGGCATGAACAGGTACAATACAGGGACATTAACCTTGTATCATACGTTTTGGTGTTTGGAGTATTGAGTTTGACTGGAGACAGCCGAAGTTTACAGTGGAGCTTGTGGGAAGGGGGTGGATTGCAGTGCTGGATGGAGACTGACTGAACAAGGAGTAAGGTAAGTATTTTCTCCCTAATCCTCCATCCGTAGACATACCACTAGCAATTACCATTGTAACGCAGGGGCCCACTGTGTTAAAAAACATGCTGATCTCTTATTTCTCCTTTTCTATTTCAAATTGACCTTGCTTTCCATGAGAGTACATAATTCCCAGCATGGTTAGTTTTCTGGCTGTGCTGGCAGAACGGCTTGCTTGTTCTCCAATGATAAGAGTTTTGCTGACATGCCCCCACACAGCCATTTACTGGGAAAATCAGTGTACTGCTGCTTCTCCACCTGCTGCTTCTATATATATATATATATATATATCACATAAAGATGTAAAGGCAATAATGATGATAATAATAAAAAATAATAATAATCATATTAACTTGGTTTGTATATCTCTGTTCTCTATATATCCAGATCTCCACAGTACATTTGACCCTATTCTAACATTAAAATTGTAACATCGCAAATTCTAATATCCACAAATACAAATTCTATTCCATAGTGCCCCATACTCCCATATGGATGCTGCAGTTAAGCTGCCATAAAGGTCTTATTGAATCAGCACAGTAGAAATAATAAACTAAATAACCATACTGAGATCAAGAAGACCTTCATTCAGCCCCTGAGGAGTCTGACTATTAAGCATGTATGTCCAGAGTGTCTCTCGGTCACATAACCTTTTGTGTTTAACTCTAAGATCTCTAGCTTCAATCCCATATATCCGAGATAGCTCCAATGCCAAATATGAGTCCCTGGATCCATGATATTCAGAAAAATATTTAGCAAATTAGTGGTTGGCAACTTTATTCAAAATAGATTTTATTGAGTTTTTGATCAGATGAAGAAAAAATTTCTGAAACACACTTTAAACCCACATCTGGAAACTCTTACTCGTATGCTAAGAGCGGACATCATTCAAGGTGGTGTTAAAATGTGTTGGGCGGCCATTTGTGCATACTGAATATTGATTTTACATTTGTGAGATACTGTATATTTATCTGTCTTGCCATACCTGAAGTGTCATGGGATTACAAAACTTTTAAAGTGTTATGAAACTCATAACAATAAAATCAGTCTGTATATACAGTAAATCATGCTTGATATACTCACTGTGGTTAATCCTCTGCATTGTAAAGAAAGGCTGTTTGATCTTGTCTTCTGTGATCCTCCCCTTCTTCTATTGTTCCCAATCCATAGTACAGAGCAGCACAGGAAAATCTGCACATGCTGTGTTTGGTGTGTATTGCTAGAAAGTTTTTTGTTTTTTGTTTTTTTGAGAGGGTGCATGTGATTGGCACAGGGCCAATCAACACTGTCTGGACAGAGGGTCAGGGGTCATGCAGCCTCATAGGACAGTCAGAGGAGAATGAAAAATCCTCCTACAAGAATAACCAGTGCTCGGCCGGACACCGATAGAACTCACAAGACTACTCTAACTGCTGATGAGAAAAGGTATTTAGCAGTTTATATTTACTAAAATAATTGAATTTCCATATTCTGTGTACTGTGGGAGACTGGATATAGTTAATGCAGGGTCCTGGGTTTAGTAACACTTCAAGTACAGAAAACGACCTGCTGATGGCTAACCAGTAAGCCACCTGCACAGTGGCTTACTGGTTAGCACGTCTACCTTGCAATAAATGGGTCATGGGTTCAATTCCTGACCATGGTGCCTCCTGCATGGAGTTTGCATGTTCTCCCAGTACTTGTGTGGGTTTTCTCCGGGTGCTCTGGTTTCTTCCCACACTCCAAAGACATGCTGGTAGGTTAATTGGATCCTGTCTAAATTGGCCCTAATATGTGTATGAATGTGAGTTAGGGACCTTAGATTGTATACCCCTTGAGGGTTAGGGACTGATGTGAATGTTCAATATATACAGTTGTGTTCAAAATAATAGCAGTGTGTTGAAAAAAGTGAATGAAGCTCAAAATCCTTCTAATAGCTTTTATTTCCATACACACAAATGCATTGGGAACACTACGCATTCTATTCCAAATCAAAACATGAAGAAAAATAGATCAAATTTGTGTTGGTCCTCTAAAAAAATTGAAGAAAAGTGAATATTAGACTTTTCAAAAAAAATAGCAGTGTTTGTATTCTTCTTTACAAACTCAAACATTCACTATATAAACTGAAAAATGTTTGAAGATTTTGCTTTCCTTTGAATCACTTAATGAATATTTAGTTGTATAATCACTGTTTCTGAGAACTGCTGTACATCTGTGTTGCATAGAGTCAACCAACTTCTGGCCCCTGTGAACAGGTATTCCAGCCCAGGATGATTGGACTACATTCCACAGTTCTTCTCTATTTCTTGGTTTTGCCTCAGAAACGGCATTTTTGATGTCACCCCACAAGTTTTCTATTGGATTAAGATCCGGGGATTGGGCTGGCCACTCCATAACGTCAATCTTGTTGGTCTGGAACCAAGATGTTGCACGTTTACTGGCGTGTTTGGGGTCGTTGTCTTGTTGGAACCCCCATTTCAAGGGCATTTCCTCTTCAGCATAAGGCAGCATGACCTCTTAAAGTATTCTGATGTATTCAAACTGAGCCATGATCCCTGGTATGCGATAAATAGGCCCAACACCGTAGTATGAGAAACATTCCCATATCATGATGCTTGCGCAACCATGCTTCACTGTCTTCACAGTGTACTGTGGCTTGAATTCAGTGTTTGGGGGTCGTCTGACAAACTGTCTCCGGCCACTAGACCCAAAAAGAACAATCTTACTTTCATCAGTCCACAAAATGTTGCACCATTTCTCTTTAGGCCAGTCAATGTGCTCTTTGGCAAATTGTAAACTCTTCAGCACATGTGTTTTTTTCAACAGTGGGACTTTGCGGGAGCTTCTTGCAGATAGCTTGGCTTCACATAGGCGTCTTCTAATTGTAACAGTACTCACAGGTAACTTTACACCTTCTTTCATCTTCCTGGAGCTGATTGTTGGCTGAGTCCTTGCCATTTTGGCTATTCTTCTATCCATTCGAATGGTAGTTTTTCGCTTTCTTCCACGTCTTTCAGGTTTTGGTTGCCATTTTAAAGCATTTACGATCATTTTAGCTGAGCAGCCTATTATTTTCTGCGCTTCTTCATATGTTTTCCCCTCTCCAATCAACTTTTTAATCAAGGTACGCTGTTCTTCTGAACAATGTCTGGAACGACCCATTTTCCTCAGAATTTCAGAGAGAAATGCACTGTAACCAGCATGTACAACATTTGCTGCCTTCCTTCCTTAAATAAGGGCAATAATTGCCACCTGTATTTCAAAGAATGAATGCCCTCACTAATAGAACTCCACACTGCTATTATTTTGAACATGCCCCTTTCAATTAGTGATTCAATTACACAGAATCAGCAGCATGCATGTCATGACTGTTGGGTCTGTTGGATTTCTATTACTCTACTACACCTGCTAGTAAATTATTTGCCATGTAGAAATATCATTTCTCCCAAAAACAGTGATTGATCAGGTTAGTGATGTCTGACTGCTATTATTTTGAACACAACTGTATATATATACAGCGCTGCGTAAATTGACAGCGCTATATAAGTACCTGAAATAAATAAATACATCTGCCATGAATGTACTCCTATGTTCTATTGTGGAATGACAACATGAAGCAGTTTTTTCGACTAACTGGTGTCAGCCCTGCCAAGTTGTATTTGGCTAAACTACTCAAACTCTCCTACTTTCCGCATCTATACAACATAGACATCCTGTAGTCAAAATAGTAAAAACTATTAGTTGAGTAGATTCCCTGAGGTCACAGATGAAGTGTGCACAGGAGACAGGACACATCATCAAGTTTTTTTTGCCTTCATTGCAAAGATACTGTATATCAAATATCCCCAGCACCATACCCTCCTTACCTTCCTGCACCATGCCTTCCTGGCCTTCCAGTGCCATGCCATCCTGACCTCACTGCCCCACTCCCTCAGCATTGCACCCTCCTGAACTCCCTTCACCATACCCTCCTGACCCCCCTTCACTGTGCCCTCCACAACCCCTTGCACCAAGTCCTTCTGACCCCCCTGCACTGTGCCCTACTGAACTCCCTGCACCATTCCCTCCTGAACCCCCTTGCACCATGCCCTCCTGAACCCAATGAACTGAGCCCACCTTAACCCACTGCACTGTTCCCTTCTGAACCCCCCTTCACCATTCCCTCCTGGACCCCCTGCATCGTTCCCTCCTGAACCCCCCTTCACCATTTTCTCCTGGACCCCCTGCACCGTTCCCTCCTGAACTGACTGCACCGTATCCTCCTGACCTCTCCTCACCATGCCCTCCTGATCTCCCTGTACCATACCCTCCTGACCTCCCTGTAGCATTGACCTGCTCACGCCTGTCTTCTGCCCTACTGATCTCTATACACAGCTCTTCACCCTATTGACCTCTGTACAATGCCCTACATACTACTGATCTCTGTACATTGCCCTACCTACTACTCAGCCCTAGATGCTGCCCTACATACTGTGACAGACCCAACTGGGACAAGGGCTTTTAGAGGGGACTGCAGGCTAGCAGCTTGCCTACTGACCATAGCCCTGGTATTTGAGGGGGCTCTATTCTTTGGTGTGTGCCTGGGGGGACCTTTGGAGCAGTGTATTTTGATTCAAGTCCATGTTTTCCCCAAAACACACAAACTCTGAGAACTGGAGGAGCAGGATACAGGTTTGGGGTCTCTGTGCCCAAACCAGCATTGGCTGCTTCAACCCCCCCTTCATAGTTTCAGAGACGCTAAGAAAATGTTATTATAATCAGCTCAAAAGAAACTTTATGTGAGGACTCTTGCTCCTAGGTGTGCATTCTATTGTTATTGAGTTAATTGAGTTGCCTGTTGTTTGTCTGTTGGCAAGTCCTTCTGGAGGTGCCTACAAGATAAGACTAGATGGATGTAAGCTTCACCTTGTTGTCTAATCAATGTGGGATGTTTATCTCAATGTGTAATATTTGTTATATTTTGGGGACCGCCCCTATTTCAGGAGTGTATAAAAACTGTATTTCTGTTCAATAAAGTTAGTTCCAGTTTGGCATCTAAGCTATTCTCATCTAGCCTTGGGTGCCCGGCTATAATACCTTGGTCCTGTGTCCAAGTGGTGAGGAAGTGGTTCTCTTACTGAGTCACCCAATCCGGTTGACAGGTGTTCCGTCACACATACTGTATACACTGGCTAGAAATCAGGGCAGACAGCCAGGCCTGAAATTTGTAGAACAAATCATCCTGGAGTACCATAGAGTATGTTCTGCTTTCATGATGAACTCTGGCATCAGCCTTGTGGGGGTAACCAATTACTCCCCAGACATGAAACAAATTGTGAATGAAAGTGAACACAAAGTTGCTCACTGAAGCTAAAGTTTAAGATAGGCTAAGTTTATATTTCTTCAGTGACATTTGTTTTATAAGATTTTTTTAAGTTTTCATCCTTCAGTCTTTACTTTTATTGGGGGCTCGCTAGTTAATTTCTTTAAAAAGAAAGAGAGGGGGCACCGCACCCCGTGATCTTTGATCTTTTCCATGTTGTACAGGCAGATTTCCACCTCTCAAAGGTATAGAAGCTCAGGTACATGTTGAGAGTTAATTACTACTGTAAATGTCAGTGAGAAGTCTCAGATCGATAATCGATGCTGGTTACGTTTCAATCCTGATAAAGATTCAGAAAAATTATTTTTCTAGCACGTTATAGACACTTTCCAAATGGATAAAAAAAATTTGGAAGGCAAAAGTACTGCAAGTAAGTAGTTGATTTTTTTGTGTTTTTCTGCAGTTTTTAAGTTGGTGATCTCTTTAAATCTGAACTCTTCTAAATGAATTAAACAATTTCACAGCAATGAACAAAAGCAAACAATGGCGCACTCTCATCGTGCATTACCGTGGTACACCACGTGTTTATTATGAAATCAAATAGATATATACTCACAAACCAAAGGAGAATAAAAGCAGAATGAGTAGTCTGCAATGGCAGTCAATCCAATGCTGTGCCCTAATTAGGGATAAGCCGACGCGTTTCGGGAGATGAACCCCCTTCTTCGGAGCTCTGAAGAAGGGGGTTCGTCTCCCAAAACGCGTCAGTTATACCTAATTAGTATATAACTATTTGATTTCATAATAAACACGTGGTGTACCGCGGTAATGCACAATGAGAGTGCGCCCTTGTTTGCTTTTGTTCATCAGGATCCAGATTTCCCGATCTTTGAAGGGCTGCACCTCCCCGTTTGGCATTCTGAATTCCTTCCAGTCTGCATGAAGATTTGAGCGCTGGTTTCGTTTGTTTGTTTTAGAATTTCACAGCAATACTCATCTACTCAATGGTGCTGTCCATTGCAGAAATTCAGCTCCATCCTGTTGCCTCTGCTGGTCTTTCATGTTTCTCTAACTTCAAACACAACATTCCACAATCTTAATCTTAGGGTGTTACTAAACCCAGGACCCTGCATTCACTATATCTGGTCTCCAACAGTACACAGAATATGGAAGTGTAATTATTTTAGTAAATACAAACTGCTAAATACTTATTCTCATCAGCGCTTAGAGCAGTCTTGTGACTTCTATCTGTGTCCAGCCGAGCACAGGGTAAAGCTTGTAGCAGGAGTTTTCATTTTGCTCTAAGAGGATGCAGAACCCCTGACCTCTGTTTGTCTGTCTGGACAGTGCTGATTGGCCCTGTGCCGACCACATGCAGTCTCCCAAGAAAAAAAAACTCTCTAGCAATACTGAGCATGTGCAGAATGACTCCACAGATATGTCTTATCAGGAGATAATCGGGTGGACACTAGAAGAAGGGGAGGATCAGAGCAGTCAGGATCAAAAAGAGTTTTTACACAGTGCAGAGGATTAACCCCTTAGGTTCCATGGTGAGTATAACAAGCATGCTTTCCTGCATATACAAACTAATTTTACTTTTGTGGGTTTAGTAACATTTTAATTAAAACTGAGTTTTTGGATAACTGAACACATTTGCTAAAGTCTGCAAATTCCAGTTAAAAAGTGCATGTTCCTATAGCAAACAGCCTTCTATTAAGTTTAGGACGACAGTAATGTGAAGCTCACATGGTGGTTGTGAGTTACTGCAAATTGCACAAAGTGATTGCACTTTGCCCTGCCTTATAAAATATGTATCGGAGATACCTTGGATCTTTGTATGAATTGCTAGATATATGCAATTCATTATTTTCATTGTTATTGTGGTTATTATACAGGATAATGGTGTTACATTTATATTGTGTTTTGCCATATTGTCATTGGCATCATTCACTGAGTCCAGCATCTCCATGGTAATGTAAAGTGTGTGTGATCCTTTATACTACACAGGGGATAGAGCTGGTGTTGACTATATTCATCGCACAGCACAGAACAATGAGGCTCATGGGGGATGTTTTACTCTGCAGTTGAACATGATTGGCCCAGAAAGATGAAGCTGTAGAACCAGTAAACAAGCTAGCTGCCTTTTGTGAAAGTACTAAATAATTGATACTTGCATAAATATATAAAGTTTTAAGAAACCTCTTAAAGTTGAACATAGATAAAATAACAAAAAATTATAGTGGGAAAAATGTTCCTGTACTATTCCTATTGTCAATATGTTATTAGTTATTTTCTGCTGTCCTCTCATTCCTATGGGCTACAAAGTGTGTTCTCTGGGAATTCCTTTTCATTCATTAAATGTGTATTTGTGAAACAAAGATTGAGTGTACAGAATAAAAAAGAATAAAAATATAAAACATCTGTTTAAGAACAAACTTTGGCTGGAAATTTTTTCTCTAAGCCTTGTTCATTGGGCCGTGAACGAGCCAACTGTTTACGCATCCGTAGCCACCAGGTTCCATTAGCAGGCAACCCATTCAAGTCTACAAGGACACAGCAGCTGCACAGACATAGCTGCCTGTCCTAATGTGTCCTCATAGACTTGAAAGGGCTATCTGCATGCAGCACCTGATGGCTAAGAGACGCATAGACAATTGGCCTCTTTATGGCCCTTGTGTTCAAGTCTTAGAGAAAAAAAATTAAGTTTGGTGTACAGGCCTTAGTACCTGTGAGAATGAAGCCTAAAGGCTGTGCTGTCAACCAGTAGAAACATAATATCTCCAAAAAATTAGAAAAATAGGGTTGCTGTCATTGTATCTGGGAAGACATCATGGGCATCAAACATCTAAAGATAGATCTGAAGTGAATTTTTCCAGAGTTTTCACAGCTGCTATCTAGGGTCACAAGAGGGGGGAGCAATAAAATAATTGACTATTTCAGGGTTATGCAACCTTTGAGAGGTGAAGATCTACGTGGGCAACCTGCCCCCCCCCCCTTTTTATTTTTTTTAAGAAATTAACTAGCAAGCCCCCAATAAAGAGTAAAGACAGCATGAAGAAAACTTCTTTAAGAAAAATCTTATAAAACTAATGTCGCTGAAGAAATTTAAACTTAACCTACCTTAAAATTTAGCTTCAGTGAGAAACTTGGCATTCACTTTCATTCACAATTTTTTTCATGTCTGGGTAGTAATTGGTTATCCCCACAAGGCTGAAGCTATCTAGTACTACAGGCTGATTTGTTCTACTAGTTTCAGGCCTGCCTATCTGCCCTGATTTCTGGCCAGTGTATGTAGTATGTAGGGCAGCATCTAGTGGTGCTGGGGGTTTAGGAGGACACAGTACTAGGGGGTCAGGAGGGTACAGTACAGAAGGGTTAGGTTAGCAGGGCTGGGGGGTCAAGAGGACATAGTACTAGGGATTTAGCAGGGCTGGGGGGTCAGGAGGGCATATTACTGTGGGGTGAAAAGGGCACAGAAGTTCTATCCTTACACAAAGTAGGGCACAGGGAAGCTTCACTATACATTGGGAGAGCTCAGGAGAGCACAAAGCCGTACAAGCTATTATGGAGGCTTTCCTCGCCCCACAGCCGCACATATGCAAGGGTCAGGACTGTCTCTGCAGCCTAGGATTGGTTTAGCGTGCACCTGCACCACTCTGCAACTATGGGGAAGAGCACAGGGTGGGCATTGTGGGAACGTCTTCGTGGTCTACCCATCACCCGCCCATGGTCGACTGGTAGATTGTGATCGACAGGTGCTCTGCTGTCGGCCAGTT
This sequence comes from Staurois parvus, assembly GCF_062004578.1. Classification (NCBI taxonomy): domain Eukaryota; kingdom Metazoa; phylum Chordata; class Amphibia; order Anura; family Ranidae; genus Staurois; species Staurois parvus. The sequence continues at coordinate 2,237,165 of NW_028320549.1, forward strand.
GAGTAAAGTGTCATTGACAGAATCACTGAAGAATCTCAAACAATAAACTATCATTTTACCAAGGCACTCTCTAGTTCTATGGTGTTCTGTATTCAGTGATGTGGTAGTAAACCCTTATATATACCAAGTGAAGTGACTGGCCTCAGGTGATTCACAGAGATGAAGCAAATCCTCCTACCTACATTGTACCTGTGTTTATCTGCAGTCTTCTCTACAGCCAATCAAAGTTCAGAATTTATACAGCTTGCCTGAGTTTTCAGAAAGCAGGGGGTGGGGAGCTGAAGTTACACTTTGCAGAGCTCAGTGTGAGCTGATTGGAGAGAAGGCACTCCCCTTCACACAGTACACAGCAACAGAGTTAAGGCTGTCAATCACAAGCTGAGTGCTGGAACTCCCTCCTCTGTCACCTTTTTACCTCTTGGTGTCAGGAAAACTTGTTAGCAGTGACTCATGCAGATGGCAGATTAAGGAAGCAGCAGACAGAAGTGACACTTAATACTCTAGATCAGACTTTCGCAACCTTTTTACTCCAGAGGAACCCTTGAAGTGATTTTCACCCCTAAGATTAATCCATTGGAGGTAATTAGGAATTTGCCACCCACATTGGTGGTCAGTGGGAAGAGTGCTTCCCTTACGGTGGTGGATAGAATACCACCCTTGCAGACAGCTTTAAAGATCACTGGATTGGTGCCATGCTCCTGACTCTGCCAAGTGGTGATGGACCTGGATCTATGAAGGAACCATCAGATTGGAGGCCAATTAGCCACAGTTCAAGAAACTCCCAGCAACCTCTGGAGGAACCCTAGAGTTCTATAGATCTCTAGTTGAGAATGGTTGCTCTGAATTGGGACAAGTACACACTATAGAGGAATATACTTTGTTCACATTTCATGTCTGAGGTTTACAACCACTTTAAACAATATTATCATGCCTTTAACATGTTTATGACTTTCACAAGGTATGGTTCTGTTTTGCTGGGAGTGGTTACTTTTTTCTTCCAGCAAAAGTGAACCACACACTGTTAGAAGTTTATACACACCATTTCTGGTGAAGTGGCCATACAACTTGACATTGAAGGTGTGAAACCATTTCATTTAAGTAACCCTGTTCTACAGTACATCATTCCTACAAAACACCACAAACAAAGGGGCACCATGATAACATTTTTTATTCAACTCAACAGGCTACCAGACACTAGTATCACCAAACATGGGCACCAGCTTTGGATATCCAAGAGAACCTGTGAACCAGAAACTCATGAGAGTACCGTGATGCCCAAAATCTGTATATCCTGCACAGGAGAATATTAGGTTGTTTCCTATGTTTGGACAATCTCACAGATGTGAGTGCTATATCTTCCTAAGCACTAACATAATACCGTTTTATGCCTACCATCAATTCTATGCCATATAGGAGTTCCATCCTTCCTAATTTTACCTCTAACGCTACCTTTGTGAGGGATGCTGTGTTCCTAGGTACCCCTAAACTCTGCACAGCCAGGCAACACGCATTTTCTACACTTTGATCCACAGTCAGTGAACAGTCCATGAGCTTGGTTTTTGTTATTTTATTACGGGAAAATAACTTGGATAGAGTAACAGTGAATATGAGATGCCCAACTTGACTGAATCACTGCACGGGGACAACTTCCTTTCTATTTACAGAAACATATCCTAGATTGTTCATTTCCTTAAAAGCCATCAGTCTTTGCGGATGAGTTGCAACAGCCACTTACAGGGGTGGTACTCACAGCCCCCTTCTGAGAAATCAGCTTGACTTGTAAACTACTTGCAGGGATGTCTCTTCTCCCCTGTGGAACTGCTTCCAGCTCCACAGCCTGCAGACACTACCAGCCCTCTTGGCTGCTCTGAAGATGTACCAGGACAAGGATAAAGGATTAAGCACAGTGCTGTTCTTTGAAAGCCTGCTACATGTGGCAGTCTCTCCCCTTGTGACCCCTGGGTGTACTGATGTACTCATTCTGTCCTCCTTGATCCCACTGCTCCCAGGCCTTGATCCTGTTCATGCCATACTGCTGAATGGATCCCCCTGAGCCAGCTGAGCCCAGCCTGGAGGTCAGCCCATCCAGACCCATGAGACCCTTTCCAAGCTCCCGACAGTCTCCTCAGCACTCCAGCTTCCACCTGACTCCCCAGCCAGCCTGACTATCCCATATTTATAGGCTGGTCCACCACTCTACCAGGGCCTTCAAACCTGGGATTGGTTAGACTCCCATAAAAATGCAGATTAGGTCTCCACCTCTTCCACCTTCTGGCTTCTGGAAGGTTCCCATGGTCCTCCAGAACAGGTGGAGGCAATAGAGTCCCAACCCTTTAAGCCATCCAGCTCGACCTGCAGTAACCCGACCTTAGACTCACACAGTTACTATGAGTCAAACACAATAGATTTGCCTACACTATTCTAGTAGCACGCTAGAGGGTGCTACATCTATGTTTTTGGAGCTATTTATTTCAGAGCAAAAAAATTCTCTCTCAACAGCAAATGAGTGCTGCCTCTCTCATCCGTCCTAAAAGGAGTACAATGATGTATAATAATAAGTATATTTCTGACATCTCTAGTGATCCTGTCATGGCGAGTTATCACGTAGTGTAGCACTACCACCGAAATAGTCTCTTGTATGTTTTCCACGGGCTCCCCTTTACTTACCTTGCAGCCAGGCACAGTTTATTTCTTCAGCTAAATACACACACAATTCCGCTCATTGTCTTTAATGACTAGTCCAGGGGATGTTTTGTTCTTTGGAGTTTTTTGTAGAACTGGGGAAAGGGATGGAGAACTGTAGTAGGGTACTCCAAAATCAGAACTATTCACACTGAAGACATTGAGCTGATCTCTTAGTTGAACACTTATGAAGTCTTGGCTGACAGTAGATAGTAGACTTTCTTGTAATATATAGAAGCAAGTAGTTTAGGAGTGAGCAAAATCCCTTTTTACAGTAGTAGTAGTTACAGGGTTGAGCCCTCAGGTACAAGCCAGTTACGACAGACTGCGGCAGCCCAAAGATAACGTAGCTGAGCAAAGTCCTTTGCAGTAGCAACACTTGGACAAGCTCTCCAGAACACTAGCCAGTGTTCCCTTTTTTTCCAGACCCACGCTGACTATCAAGCACCAGGGGAGGAAGCAAGCACACAGCGTCCCCAAGTTCCTCAATGTCAGTACTCACAAGGTCCAAGGACAGAATTGTTGCCTCCTTCCAATCGTCCAAGTGAAATCCTTCAGTGACATGAGACAGAGCTTTGGCGGACAACTCCCTTCAGTCAGCTTACTGAATGGTCAGGGTTGCTCTCTTTAACTTCGGGCTCTCAGGTTGACCCATCTGAGGCCACATGGCAGCAAGTGCCAGGTCAGGCAGCCTGCCTCCAGCCTCACTGGTGCAATCTGCTCCTGGAGAAGGCACTGAACCCATATGTTCCTAGAACATAAATACCACTCCCAGCTGCAATGGGACTATGTTCACTTGCAATTGGCCAAGGCTATATCCATATTTATGCTGTTCATTTGCCCAGCCCCGACCCATGTTCTGGAAGGTTCTCAGAGCTTCCTGAAGATGGGCAGAACTCAGCCAAACTCAAACAGCAGAGCAGCATGAGCAGACCTAACTAATCAACCACAGCATCCTATTAAGCAGAATACCACACATCCTCTCTTGTAAGCAGAGAAACACAGCTATGCTTAACCTAACTATACACATCCTAGCACCCAACTAGGAGGGTGCTACATAAGAAACGTACAAGTGTGACACGCGTCTTGGTAAAGAGGGTGGGATGGAGCCATGCAACATAACAACCTATATTCACAGTTCAGATTTAGGGATATCCAGAAGAGCTTGTATTGAAGGAATGGCTCAACTTTACAAACAGCCCAGTGGGAGAGAACTAAGCCAGGAAACACTCACAGTTCTGTACAGCCTGAAGGTACAGCAGGTTCAGATGCACCGTTAGTGTCTGTCTCAGAGGGTGGAATGCGGCCTGGCCAGTCCTGTCCCAGTGGGGAGGTTTCCAAAAAAGGGTGGCATGTCCTTAGCCTGTCCCTACTCATCTAGAACCTCTACCTGATGCTGATCATTCATGCTAAATGTCAGATGGGTGCTCTTTCCTTACACTATACACTTTGCAAATGCATGCCTAAACCAGGCAGGGACCTAAAATGGCTCTGTTGACCCAAGATGGCCGTGGAAACAAAAACAACACTTCCTGTGCTCTATGGCCCAGAGCAAGGGTGGATAGATGGACACAGAACTTAAAGAAATTCACCACCAAAGCATCAAAGGTTGTGTGGCTCTAAACAAGGCTGGGGAAGCCCGACCAATACTGTAAAGCGAAACAAAAAGAAAGCGCACCAACCTTGCGCATTACCTCAGTAAAATGTGATTTTATTGAATTTAAAATATACTCACAAACAGAGAAGTATAACAAGCGTGTAAAGTCCTTAGCGAGACTCAAGAAGTCTGAGACCAGCGCGAGTCTTATCAACAGGGAAGATTCTCAAAGTCAACTGACAAGTTGAAAGGGAGTCCCTTCTTCATCAAAGCTGACTAGACAATGAGAGCCCTCTACCATATATACCCTGAGACTGAAGTAGGACCCTCCCACCTGGGTTAGGCAGTCCCGGGAAAGGAGAAGGGGCAAAGGTGTCATCAGAACAAGCTCAAAAATCAGCAATAGAGTAAAACGTCATTAGGTATGGTAAAGAACATTAGAAACATTCAACGCATTATTGGTAATGCTGCATATAGCAAGATTGGGGTTCACAGAAATGAATATTGTTAGATCAGCATAAATGCTTAGAAATAAATAAATAATATGGTTTTATTTCGCTTTACAGACCCAAGATGGCCACCAGGGGTCACCTGGATGGAGCATTGCCAACTGGAATGCTGCCCCAGAGACCCAGGAAAAAAAACAGGTTTCTGCTGACTTCTCCAGCTGCAGTACCTCTCCGGTTGAGCGCCACCTACAGTGGAGGAAGCAGACTGCACCTGCCTACATGTTGACAACCATATGGACAGGAAAGACAGACAAGCTCAGAAGATGAATGTCAGGACAAAATTAAGATCCATCCAGTAGGTAGGGAAACATGTATTCATCACTGACAGTAGAGTACGTACATAGTTAGTCTGGTTGAAAAAAGACAAAAGTCCATCCAGTTCAACCATAAAAAAAACCCAAAAACCTATACCTAAAGAGTAGACATTTATGCCCACCCTAGCCTAGCTATATCTCAGAGTGACACTAAACAATATCATTAGTCTCCAAAAAGGATCTGTACACATACATTAGTTAATGGCCCTAGAAATAATTTTTCATTAAATTGTTTCTTACTGTGGTTTTTTGTGTTTGTGTAATGTCCTCCATGAGTTCCCGAACATCTCTCACTTCCAATGAATGAGCCATGCATGTTAGTTGTGGTCATGTGAGGTCTATGAACACTACCAATCCTGTAGCCCTTAGTCCCTAGGCCATTTTGGGAGCAAGCAAGAGAGGGTTGTTGCGTTCCTACTGTACATACAATGGGACCATGGAGAATTAATGTAGATACCCTCTAAGAGGAAATCGGATGACAGCATTAAAAAAAAAAAAAGAATTAGAGGAAAAGGAGTAGAAGGTACTTTTTTTGAGTTAAGAATATAAACAGGAATATATTTTTTTAAACTAGAGTTTAGTGTCACTTTAGATATCACTGGTGTTGAGAAAAAAGGAAAGTGTTCCCATGCCAACACAAGAAAAAGTGAGATAATTACACACTAAAAATAATGTTACTCCAGCTAAAAGAGTCATCTCTGGCTGGTGAATTCCTAGAAGTCCTTGGGATTAAAGTAGCAGATGATAGAAAGCTATATAGTGGAATACAGTGCTTGTCAAATATGTCTAGCAAGCTAACCTGGATGCATGGGTATATTGGGCAGATGAATAGCAGCTGAGGTTTGTTATTGCATTCATCATACAATATAGAGGATTTAATAGTAAAGAAGGATATGGTGTCCTGGCAAGATGGAACATTTCAAGATGAACTCAAGGCAAACAGGTAAACAGACAGATGCTTACCAGTCAAATGATTTGTATTTCTCACCGATCCATTTACACAGCCCCTTCGCACAGCACATCCAGGCAGCTGACACTACTTTTGCTATTATAGTTATTTACTATAGAAGGGGTACAGTGTCCTCTCTACATTTACATGATTGGACAGTGATGGAGCAGCAGAAGACCGGTAAGGTTATCTCTATTTTTCCCTCTACTCTCTAATCCTATCAGTATGTTCCTTGTCAGCATATCTGCATGCAGTACATATGATTGGCTCCCAGCGCTGCCACTCCCTCTCCCAGACTAAGTGCTGCTGCATAGGATTTCGCAAGAAGCTGATACTAAAATTAAATTAATTTATTTACACTATTGCATAAAAAAATCAATTTAACAATTTAATACTGGATACCTAGTTGCATTTATTTGCTACTTTTTATTTGACTGATATGCGGCTTGGCATGCAGTGCTAATTTGAGTAAGACTGAGCAAGTTTGTAACATTAAAAGAAGTGTAGCGCTACCCATGCAGGAGCCGCTGAGTTTGTTTGGGTGCCCCCTAAGCTCTGCATGGCCAGGAAACATGCATTTTCCACATCCCCACACACAGAGTCAGTAAACAGTCGTTGAGCTGTTGTTTTGTTGCTTTTATTGAGGGGTTAACAACTTGGATGGGGTCAGTGGGATGCCCAAGGAACAGAAAACGTGAGGATAAACTTCTTAGCAAACTGTACACTGTACAAAAATGTGGCTCAGCAAAAACAGCACTGCCTCTTTAACCTCCCTGGATGTATTCCCGAGTGTAGGTCAGGGTAAAGTTTCAGCACCACAAGCGGTAACCCCGAGGTACACTCGGGAATACCCTGCAGTGTTGCTCGGGATCCCTTCTGCACTTACATTGTCCTTCGCTCCCGCGATGTCCCCCCTGCAGTGTCCCTGGCAATGTCCTCCAGCAGATGCCAGCATCTGTCTTCCAGGTTCCGTTCCCTGCAACGTCGGGACGTACGGGGACGGAACTGGCGGAAAATTTAAAAATGTCAAGAAGTGACATTCACTAAATACACTAAAATCACATAGTAAAACATTATTGTATCAAACCATTTCACATACATGTTGTCCCGAGTGCTTTGTCCTGTGTCCTGCCTGCATTTTTACTGTTCTTTCTGCCTGGAAATTGAGAAATGTCCACGGCACCCAAAAAGCGTCCCTTTAGGTCAAAAGCGGTTTTAGACCAGCTAGAGAACAGCGATAGTAAATCAGAACCACTTGCAGAATTGAGTGATAATGATTTGTGGGGAAATTCGTCATCAGACACTGAAAACGATTTTGCGATTTTGCTCAGTGATGTGCGAACTTGGCGCTATATTTCAAATTTCAGTGTTTTTGGTTTGATTACATTATTGAATTACATTTATTATTATTATAATATTATTTTTTATGATTATTTATTAAATTATAATTTATGATTTCGTGTTTCAAATTTTAACCTACCAGGGACAGGCTAGGGAGGTTAAGGAGCACTGAAGTCCCCTTGATGTACCTCCTGAGATCCCAGATGAATCCTTCCTCCTTCACCCGGCTGCATTGAGGTTATCCCTGGGCAAGGGATTCTGCCACTTAAGTAGTCCCAGATGAGAACTAGTTGGGTCTTGCACCTGACCTCCTTCTCCCTTTTCTCTGGCCTAGTGGGTGTAGAAGTACTCACACTGTGCTCTCCTGTTAGCATGGAGGGGTGCAGCCCATTTCAGGCCTTATGCTAGGCTGGCTCCGTCCTTGCTGACAGGATTGTCTTCCCTAGAAGACTTAGAACAAGGTGGAGATCATTCTGTCCGCCAACCAGCCTGTAGGTAGGCTCCCCTCCCTGGGGCCCCCTCCCAGGCTCCACTCTCTAGCACCTTCCTTCAGTCCATCTTCCACCCAACTCCCCTGCTGCTGTCATATTTAAGGGTTGCCCTTGGCCACAAAGGCAGGCCTCCTGCCTGGGGAATGGCCAAGTTCCCCTAAACATGCACATCTGGGACACAAAAAGAGAGACATAATTATGTTCCTATACAAAGAATTAGTTCTCATCTTAGACTACATTCACCCGGGTGGCCAGGAACTAAACGATGCCTCTGGACACAGCAACACTAGGGGCTAAGGGCAAATGCAAATTGACTGATAGGCTGCTGCCAGTTTGTGTGCAGCCTGAACCTTTTAGAAGCACTGTCCAGACGAGTGGTCAGATGAGAGGTCATATGTGAACAGCGACAGCAGCCAATGATTTGTGCAAATCACAAATCTGACGGCCGTCACTGACAACTGCTGTTGTTCACACACAGTATGTGCAAGCGATTTAGAAGATTCTTGCTGGAGGTCGCCCTGTGTGGCCATATCAGTGTAGCCTTAAAGTTGCAGTTCAGTTTAGGGCATCCATTCACAAAAATGTCTGTTGTGAAACTGGAAGGAGTCCAAAGAAGGGCAACTATATTATTAAGAGCAATGGAAGACCTCAGCCTAGGAAAGATTAACAAGACTTCATTTGTTCTGTTTCAAATGCCACTTAATGCATTGACATACCTCCTTAGACCCAGTCTGTCCAGGACAGTATGGGCACCTGTTGACTTGGCACCATCCACAGGAAGCGTAACTCTTCAATAAGACCAGAAGTTAAATCCAACACAATTTTACTTTAGCTAATTGCAGTACATATGATATTTCTCCAGTCCTTTGAAGTGTAGGACAATGATGTTCCTAAGCCTTGTCTCTGTGGATATCTAACACTGACTGGGGGAACATGAAGGAAACAGGGCAGGTCTAGGTAGGACCTAACTAACAAGCAGCTAAAGTGGTACTAAATCCAAAACCAAAAAAAGTGTATTATATTGCAGCTTATTAATCATTAGATGTGGTGGCTGCATTTGTTTTGTTTTCTTTGGCTTTTTCCTCTTTTTTTCCTTGGTGATCTATCCAGTAACACCCCTCCTGTATTAGTGAGACATCACTCTGGATAAATCAGCACAGGAGGCAAAGCAGACAGCAGCATGGGGGGGGGGGGGGGGGTAAATGTATTAGCATATTTAAATACGCTAACAAATTGAAGCCAAACTGCAGTTCTCACTTTATAATAAGGTACAGCAAGCAAGCTTTATTTTTCCTTTTGGTTTGGTTAAAAGAAATAATCTTGTAGTATGTTGATCCAGAGATGCATCTAGTTACCTCTCAGTATCAGGGAAACACTTGTTCCAGTAAGGGGCGTTTGGATAATACTTCAGAATGATTTTTGTGCCTTTGTGTGAATGAAATATGGTAATGGAGTTGTGAGAACGCAAAGGTTTTTTTCCCTTAGTCGAATTTGATGTACGTATCTTTTTTGTCAGCATTATGCTAAAGTTGTGGAACAGAGCTTGCTGTACCTGAACGCTGCACAGGATTGTTTGCTGAAATAAATCATATGTTGACAAGTAGGTTTTATTATTTCTTCCAGCAGGCTTAATGAACCAGCAGGAAATCACTGCTTCTGTTTGGGCTGAGGATATTAATACTGCTGCACTGTAAAGGTGAATATGTTGTAGCAGACAAAAGTTTGATGGTGTAAGGTATTCGGAGAATGAGATAGTGGAGACAGTTCAGAAATGAATAAAATAACATTTAGAGTGGATTCAAACTGTTGTGTTGAGCTACAAAATACATGTACATTTGCAGCATTTAAAGCATGAAGTACAAATGGTCTCTCTTAATTAGATATGTGCGTTTTGTTTCGTTATGAATCAAAATTCAGACGCAATTCTCATTATTGATAGATTTGGTTGTATCCAAATTTCCAAATCACAATAGTAACGAATTTCAACAAATCCAACGTAAATTATAACAAAACAAATTTTCCAAATTCGAAAATGAATTTGAATTCAAATTCAAAAATGAATTTGAAATGGAAACATGTTGAAATAAACACAGTAAGGTATAAAAGTGTACTAAGATGATGATTCCTACTTACAGTATTTGCCGGCGTATAAGACGACTGGGCGTATAAGACGACCCCCTACTTTTCCTGTTAAAATATAGGGTTTGAGCTATACTCGCCGTATAAGACTACCCCTCTTCCAACGCACACCAAATAAAAATGAAAAAACATCAGATTTGATTTCAATATGGTATGGTATTTCAGTATGGTATTCCAATGATGGGGCACTATTCCTCCCACTGACACCAATGATGGGGCACTACTCCTCCCACTGACACCAATAATGGTGCCCCATCATTAGTGTCAGTGTGTGAGGAATAGTGTCCCATCATTAGTTTCAGTGGGAGGAATAGTGCCCCATCATTGGTGTCAGTGGGAAGAATCGTGCCCCATCATTGGTGTCAGTGGAAGGAATAGTGCCCCATCATTGGTATCAGTGGGAGGAATAGTGCCCCATCATTGGTGTCAGTGGGAGGAATAGTGCCCCATCATTGGTGTCAGTGGGAGGAATAGTGCCCCATCATTGCTGTCAGTGGGAGGAATAGTGCCCCATCATTGGTATCAGTGGGAGGAATAGTGTCCCATCATTAGTGTCAGTGGGAGGAATAGTGCTCCATCATTAGTGTCAGTGGGAGGAATAGCGCCCCATCATTGGTGTCAGTGGGAGGAATAGCGCCCCATCATTGGTATCAGTGGCAGGAATTGCGCCCCATCATTGGTGTCAGTGGGAGGAATAGCGCCCCATCATTGGTATCAGTGGAAGGAATAGCGCCCCATCATTGGTATCAGTGGAAGGAATAGCGCCCCATCATTGGTGTCAGTGGGGAGAATAGTGCCCCATCATTGGTATCAGTGGGGAGAAAAGTGCCCCATCGTTGGTGTCAGTGGGGGAGGAATAGTGCCCCATCGTTGGTGTCAGTGGGGAGGAGGAATAATGCCCCATGGTTGGTGTCAGTGGGGAGGAGGAATAGTGCCCCATGGTTGGTGTCAGTGGGGGAGGAATAGTGCCCTATGGTTGGTGTCAGTGGGGAGAATAGTGCCCCATCGTTGGTATCAGTGGGGAGAAAAGTGCCCCATCGTTGGTGTCAGTGGGGGAGGAATAGTGCCCCATGGTTGGTGTCAGTGGGGGAGGAATAGTGCCCCATTGTTGGTGTCAGTGGGGAGGAGGAATAGTGCCCCATCGTTGGTGTCAGTGGGGGAGGAACAGTGCCCCATCGTTGGTGTCAGCGGGGGAGGAACAGTGCCCCATCATTGGTGTCAGTGTGGAGGAGGAATAGTGCCCCATCGTTAGTGTCAGTGGGGGAGAGGAGCGGCTGCTCCTTCTTCCAGTTCGGCCGCTCGATTTTCGCGGGGCCGTTCGGCTCCGCCTCCGTGCCGGTGATTGGTCGCCTGTGTGCCTTTCCAGTGCTGGCGCCCAATCACCGGTGAGGAGGCGGAGCTGAGCAGGTGGTGGGACCATCGAGCGGCCGAACTGAAAGAAGGAGCAGCCGCGCTTCCTGGACCGGATCGTCGTTGGACCGGGACCGGAGCCAGGTAAGGTACAGCAGCCCCTCTGCCCACCCCTGTACTTGGTGTCCGTTGGAGGAGGAGGGGGGGTGGCGACGCCCCTCAAAAAAGTGCCGCCCTGACACCGGCTCGCCGTATACCGGCGTATAAGACGACCCCCGACTTTTCAAAAGATTTTCACGGGTTGAAAAGTCGTCTTATACGCCGGCAAATACGGTAGCTTGTGTTTTTGTGGTGTGAACTGGCCCTTGGTGTCCTAACGTGGCTACATTAACTCCTCCACTGTATTTGGGTATATGCCTTTGATTTTCACCATTATGAAAGGGATTGGGAAATTAGTAGCTTACAGAAGAATGATACGTTTTAATTTTCTGTTCAGCTCACAAGTGACAAAGACATTTCAAAGCAAGAGCAACGGGTATTTTCTGTATTTGATGAAAATGCCTGAAAAAAGAGAAATAATATTGATGGTTTTTGCTGTTCTGTTAAAAAGACTTCCCTTCTCTTACTGTCTTGGTGATAACAGTTTTATCAAACAGAAAGTGAGGGAAAGTTTCAAACTGCAGCACAGTCAGAAATAAAATCGCGTTTTTGTAAAAAAAGGGGAGGGATACACACTGATCAGCTTTTGATCACTGGGCATAACCAAAGTTCAGATTTTCACTCAATTCCTTTATGATGAAGAGGAAGCTGGCATAAAGTTGGGACTAGTTCAGCAGCATTGAAATTAAACAAAAAAAAATTATGAAAAATAGGTATTCTTTGTCAATGATTTATTATTATTATTATTATTATACAGGATTTATATAGCGCCAACAGTTTGCTCAGCGCTTTACAATATAATGGGAGACAATACAGCAACAATACAGTTCAAGACAAGAGGATTAGGAGGGCCCTGCTCCTTGGAGCTTACAATCTAAGAGGGAGGGGCTAGTGGTACAAAAGGTAATAACTGTGGGGGATGGACTGGTAGGAGGAATAGAAGATTCCACTATTAGCTGAGGGCAGGATAGGCTTCCCTGAAGAGATAGGTTTTCAGAGATCGCCTAAAAGTGATCAGAGTAGGCGATAGTCTGATAAATTGGGGTAGAGAGTTCCAGAGGATGGGGGAAGCTCTGGAGAAATCCTGGAGATGAGCATGGGAGGGGGAGACAAGGGAGCTAGAGAGCAGGGGGTCGTGCGAGGAGCGGAGAGTACGGTTTGGGTGATATTTGGAGACAAGATTGGTGATGTAATTTGGGGCAGAGTTATAAATGGCTTTATATGTTATTGGTAATGTTTTGATTTATGATAGGTGTTACGTTAGCAAACTAAATTTCATCCAGTTAGAGCGGACTCTGCTTTGCTCAGCGGGGGACCTGTCTGCTAATCCCTCGCTGAGCAGGCTGATGACAGGTCCGCTGTCTGCTTTGTTTATGCAGATTGCACGTAGACCTAGCCCGCTCTGCTCTATGGATGATCATCCAATTTTGATCCGCCTAGACGTAAGGGAAACGGATCCCCTTCTGTTTCTTTTTAGAGGATCGGATTGGGCCTGCAAAATATGACTGTAAGAGCAGGTATGCCAAGATCGTATACCGGCAGTCAGCCTCTCTATGCAGAATAACGTGTCTTCCTATGGAAAGAACTGTTATGCCACTAGCTAGATTTTGTAACATTTTCAGAAAAGCAAGTTTTCAGATTGGACCTTCTGTTTTTTTTGGATGAGTTGGGATGAGTGTTGTGCCTCATCTGTCATGAAGGGTTAGCATTCCCAGGAGGACTTGTAATATAGTTTGTGCCATGTAGCCATGCATAACCTGGTAGCCCTGAGGTTGCAAGATGGTAACAAGTCTCCTAGCTGGTAAGGAGGATCATTAACCCAATCCACTCATGTTCCACAGTTCTGCAAAAGGTCCCTTGGTGTAAGATGGGTTTTTCCATTCTTCTGTCGATTGGAGGCCCTCTTACATGTTCCTCCTCTAGCTGGTAAGGAGGATCATTAACCCAATCCACTCATGTTCCACAGTTCTGCAGGAGGCCCCTTAGTGTAAGACAGGTTTTTCCATTCGTTGGTCGATTGGAGGCCCTCTTACATGTTCCTCCTCTAGCTGGTAAGGAGATCATTAACCCAATCCACTCATGTTCCACAGTTCTGCAGGAGGCCCCTTGGTGTAAGACGGGTTTTTCCATTCTTCTGTCGATTGGAGGCCCTCTTACATGTTCCTCCTCTAGCTGGTAAGGAGGATCATTAACCCAATCCACTCATGTTCCACAGTTCTGCAGGAGGCCCTTTGGTGTAAGACAGGTTTTTCCATTCTTCTGTCGATTGGAGGCCCTCTTACATGTTCCTCCCCAGCATCAAATTTTGTGAAAATGTGTGAATAAGTTTTATTTAAATAGAAGGAACCAACATATCAGATTTTTCACTTCTAAATAACCTTCTGTCTATCTTTGGAGTATAGATACAAGTCCATTGTGTCTAATGGTAAATCCATCTTTGACTGCAAGTCAGACTTGGGGCCTACTATTTTCTAATGTAAAGTAAGGTATGATTTGATTGCAGTCTCTGCATTTTCCCCAAAACAAGACTGGGACCTGCTTGCCTTGCCTAAGGATATAAGTCCAACCTTCACCTTTACCAGTTCTGTGTAAGCAGTGCTGTTTTTCAACGTGATGATCCCTAGGGTTATTTCGTAGGCTACCAGCTGCAACAACAGCAAGTAAAACATGATCTTCCATTAAGCAAGAATTATTTTTATTATTCCCCAACATTGTGCACTATTGATGTATAAAATGGAGTAAGCTATTGCTGCCATTTCATTATATTTCATTTTACTGTGGTCTGATCATTTCATGAGTTTTGGCAAAAGTGTTTGTTTTTTGCACATTTCTGTTTCCATAAAACAACAAATTCCATAAAACAACAAGTTTATTAGTCTAACATTTTCATTTTTTCCCTCCTTATCTCTCCATAGTGTTCCTGCATCTATCAAACGAGTAAACAGAAGAAATCTAAATTATTTTGCCTACTGTTTTCAATCATTATTTGGGAGCAAGCAAACTCTTGTTAAAATGTTTTCCTAAACAGGCTATTATCTTTCCATCTGCTGGAGAAGTATTTCTTGCTGACATTTTGTCGTTATCACCAGTTGTGATAATAAAGAAGGTAGAGCAGTGAATGACAAATGATGGGCTCCTCATTGATGGATTTTATTGCTATGGGCATACTTGTGCCAAATTAAACCATGGCACCTCTGGTCTGTGCTGATGCACCTGACATTTCCAGTGAGAAGACTGCCAAGGGCACCCCATTCCAAGAATTGAGGGCACACTAGACTGTCAGAATGATAAATGTGGGGGTGTTTGCACTGCGGAAGTATGCTCTCAGTTCAGCGACTTATTCATAAGCATCAAAAGTAAATTTCATTCAGGAGCAAGGATTGTGCTAGACATAGCCGTACTCTTTTAACCTCTTCAGTGATGCTTTGCACGATTGTGCTGTGGAGGGATGCTTGGAAGCATGAAAGCTTATAATAGATAAAGTTGTCCGTTCAGCACCATGGACGGGGCTAACTACTTTACAGCTGACTGAGGCATATATAACTCTGATACAAAATATATGGGAAAAAAATAACAGCTAACATAAAATAAAAGGATATTAACTCCTTGCAGACATGTTAAGCTGTAAGTACAAGTATCATATCCTGCAAGCAGATGCAAACCAGTTTAAGGGAATATTTAACAGTTTTCAGTCAATTTTTTTTTATGCTAAAAAAATAAATAATTGTAATTAGAGATGAGCGAAGAAATGAAAAATTCGATTCGACTGATTCGGCGAATTCGTGGACAATATTCGATTCGAGTCGAATAAATTCGCTGTGAATTTAACTTAAAAAAGGGTGTTTCTAGGCTTCAGAGAGACTTAATATTAGTGCAGAACACTGTACCTTTAATTTAAATGCCCTTGGAGTCTGCTGGGGAAGAGAAATAATACTGTCTGTCAGTATGACATGCAGATGAGTGCCGTCGATCTTAGAATCACTGCACACTTCACTCCTTTGGCCAGTCACGGGGCCAAAACCAGTGTTTGGAGCCACAGTGTGGCGGTGGAGGCAGCAGCAATGGGAGGCCATACAGCAACCTATGACAAAATGGAAACCAGCAGGAGCGTGAGGAGACCTGAAAGTGGCACATGGCAGAGTGGGAGCAATGGGAGGCGGTACAGGGACCCAGGTCACACTGTGGGCCCAGCAGCAGCGTGACCAGGCGGTACGGGGGCCCATGGCCGATATGGGGCTTGGTGGCACCTATGGAAGGCCTGTAATCTGCCAGCAACCTATGACAAAATGGACAACCGCAGGAGTGTGAGGAGATTTCAAAGTGGCACATGGCAGAGTGGAAGCAATGGGAGGCCGTACAGGGACCCAGGTCACACTGTGGGCTCAGCAGCAGCGTGACCAGGAGGTACGGGGGCCCATGGTCGATATGGGGCCTGGCGGCACCTATGGAAGGCCGCTAATCTGCCAGCAACCTATGACAAAATGGACAACCGCAGGAGTGTGAGGAGATTTCAAAGAGGTACATGGCAGAGTGGAAGCAATGGGAGGCCGTACAGGGACCCAGGTCACACTGTGGGACCAGCATCAGCGTGAACAGGCGGTACGGGGGCCCATGGCCGATTTGACCTCATTCATCCCATAGTCCTGCCGACTCACGAATAGCGTGGCCTCCTCAAAGGGCCTGAGCAAGCGCAGGTGTCACACATGAGCTGACAATGGCTGACATCTAAGTTACACAGGGAGTACCTTTATCCGCTTTTAACATCAGGAAATCTGTGATGGCCTTTAGCTGTTCGTAAAGGCGGTCTAACATATGTAGGGTTGAATTACACCTTGTTGCAACGTCACAGCATGAGGAGTCGGTACGGGGGCCCATGGCAGATTACATGTCTGGCAGCAGCAATGGGAGGCCCGTAATCTGCCAGCACCCTATGTCAAAAAATTTAACACACCAGCAGTGTGAAGAGACCTGAAAGTGGCACATGGCAGCAGAGTGTGGCGATGGAGACAGCAGCAATGGGAGGCCGTACAGGGACCCATGAGAGACTCTGGACTTGGCAGCAGCATGAGGAGGCGGTATATAGGGGCCCATGGCAGATTAGGGGCCTGGCAGCAGCTATGTGAGGCCCGTAATCTGCCTGCACCCTATGTCAAAAAATTAAACACACCAGCAGTGTGAAGAGACCTGAAAGTGGCACATGGCAGCAGAGTGTGGCGATGGAGACAGCAGCAATGGGAGGCCGTACAGGGACCCATGAGAGACTCTAGACTTGGCAGCAGCATGAGGAGGCGGTATATAGGGGCCCATGGCAGATTAGGGGCCTGGCAGCAGCTATGTGAGGCCCGTAATCTGCCTGCACCCTATGTCAAAAAATTAAACACACCAGCAGTGTGAAGAGACCTGAAAGTGGCACATGGCAGCAGAGTGTGGCGATGGAGACAGCAGCAATGGGAGGCCGTACAGGGACCCATGAGAGACTCTAGACTTGGCAGCAGCATGAGGAGGCGGTATATAGGGGCCCATGGCAGATTAGGGGCCTGGCAGCAGCTATGTGAGGCCCGTAATCTGCCTGCACCCTATGTCAAAAAATTTAACACACCAGCAGTGTGAAGAGACCTGAAAGTGGCACATGGCAGCAGAGTGTGGCGATGGAGACAGCAGCAATGGGAGGCCGTACAGGGACCCATGAGAGACTCTGGACTTGGCAGCAGCATGAGGAGGCGGTATATAGGGGCCCATGGCAGATTAGGGGCCTGGCAGCAGCTATGTGAGGCCCGTAATCTGCCTGCACCCTATGTCAAAAAATTAAACACACCAGCAGTGTGAAGAGACCTGAAAGTGGCACATGGCAGCAGAGTGTGGCGATGGAGACAGCAGCAATGGGAGGCCGTACAGGGACCCATGAGAGACTCTAGACTTGGCAGCAGCATGAGGAGGCGGTATATAGGGGCCCATGGCAGATTAGGGGCCTGGCAGCAGCTATGTGAGGCCCGTAATCTGCCTGCACCCTATGTCAAAAAATTAAACACACCAGCAGTGTGAAGAGACCTGAAAGTGGCACATGGCAGCAGAGTGTGGCGATGGAGACAGCAGCAATGGGAGGCCGTACAGGGACCCATGAGAGACTCTGGACTTGGCAGCAGCATGAGGAGGCGGTATATAGGGGCCCATGGCAGATTAGGGGCCTGGCAGCAGCTATGTGAGGCCCGTAATCTGCCTGCACCCTATGTCAAAAAATTAAACACACCAGCAGTGTGAAGAGACCTGAAAGTGGCACATGGCAGAGTGTGGCGATGGAGACAGCAGCAATGGGAGGCCGTACAGGGACCCATGACAGACTCTAGACTTGGCAGCAGCATGAGGAGGCGGTATATAGGGGCCCATGGCAGATTAGGGGCCTGGCAGCAGCTATGTGAGGCCCGTAATCTGCCTGCACCCTATGTCAAAAAATTTAACACACCAGCAGTGTGAAGAGACCTGAAAGTGGCACATGGCAGCAGAGTGTGGCGATGGAGACAGCAGCAATGGGAGGCCGTACAGGGACCCATGAGAGACTCTGGACTTGGCAGCAGCATGAGGAGGCGGTATATAGGGGCCCATGGCAGATTAGGGGCCTGGCAGCAGCTATGTGAGGCCCGTTATCTTGCAGCACCCTATGTCAAAAAATTAAACACACCAGCAGTGTGAAGAGACCTGAAAGTGGCACATGGCAGCAGAGTGTGGCGATGGAGACAGCAGCAATGGGAGGCCGTACAGGGACCCATGAGAGACTCTAGACTTGGCAGCAGCATGAGGAGGCGGTATATAGGGGCCCATGGCAGATTAGGGGCCTGGCAGCAGCTATGTGAGGCCCGTAATCTGCCTGCACCCTATGTCAAAAAATTAAACCCACCAGCAGTGTGAAGAGACCTGAAAGTGGCACATGGCAGCAGAGTGTGGCGATGGAGACAGCAGCAATGGGAGGCCGTACAGGGACCCATGAGAGACTCTGGACTTGGCAGCAGCATGAGGAGGCGGTATATAGGGGCCCATGGCAGATTAGGGGCCTGGCAGCAGCTATGTGAGGCCCGTAATCTGCCTGCACCCTATGTCAAAAAATTAAACACACCAGCAGTGTGAAGAGACCTGAAAGTGGCACATGGCAGCAGAGTGTGGCGATGGAGACAGCAGCAATGGGAGGCCGTACAGGGACCCATGAGAGACTCTAGACTTGGCAGCAGCATGAGGAGGCGGTATATAGGGGCCCATGGCAGATTAGGGGCCTGGCAGCAGCTATGTGAGGCCCGTAATCTGCCTGCACCCTATGTCAAAAAATTAAACACACCAGCAGTGTGAAGAGACCTGAAAGTGGCACATGGCAGCAGAGTGTGGCGATGGAGACAGCAGCAATGGGAGGCCGTACAGGGACCCATGAGAGACTCTGGACTTGGCAGCAGCATGAGGAGGCGGTATATAGGGGCCCATGGCAGATTAGGGGCCTGGCAGCAGCTATGTGAGGCCCGTAATCTGCCTGCACCCTATGTCAAAAAATTAAACACACCAGCAGTGTGAAGAGACCTGAAAGTGGCACATGGCAGAGTGTGGCGATGGAGACAGCAGCAATGGGAGGCCGTACAGGGACCCATGACAGACTCTAGACTTGGCAGCAGCATGAGGAGGCGGTATATAGGGGCCCATGGCAGATTAGGGGCCTGGCAGCAGCTATGTGAGGCCCGTAATCTGCCTGCACCCTATGTCAAAAAATTTAACACACCAGCAGTGTGAAGAGACCTGAAAGTGGCACATGGCAGCAGAGTGTGGCGATGGAGACAGCAGCAATGGGAGGCCGTACAGGGACCCATGAGAGACTCTGGACTTGGCAGCAGCATGAGGAGGCGGTATATAGGGGCCCATGGCAGATTAGGGGCCTGGCAGCAGCTATGTGAGGCCCGTTATCTTGCAGCACCCTATGTCAAAAAATTAAACACACCAGCAGTGTGAAGAGACCTGAAAGTGGCACATGGCAGCAGAGTGTGGCGATGGAGACAGCAGCAATGGGAGGCCGTACAGGGACCCATGAGAGACTCTAGACTTGGCAGCAGCATGAGGAGGCGGTATATAGGGGCCCATGGCAGATTAGGGGCCTGGCAGCAGCTATGTGAGGCCCGTAATCTGCCTGCACCCTATGTCAAAAAATTTAACACACCAGCAGTGTGAAGAGACCTGAAAGTGGCACATGGCAGCAGAGTGTGGCGATGGAGACAGCAGCAATGGGAGGCCGTACAGGGACCCATGAGAGACTCTGGACTTGGCAGCAGCATGAGGAGGCGGTATATAGGGGCCCATGGCAGATTAGGGGCCTGGCAGCAGCTATGTGAGGCCCGTAATCTGCCTGCACCCTATGTCAAAAAATTAAACACACCAGCAGTGTGAAGAGACCTGAAAGTGGCACATGGCAGCAGAGTGTGGCGATGGAGACAGCAGCAATGGGAGGCCGTACAGGGACCCATGAGAGACTCTGGACCTAGCAGCAGCATGAGGAGGCGGTATATAGGGGCCTATGGCAGATTAGGGGCCTGGCAGCAGCTATAGGAGGCCCGTAATCTGCCAGCACCCTATGTCAAAAAATTAAACACACCAGCAGTGTGAGGAGACCTGAAAGTGGCACATGTTTGAGGCATGATTCATGGCGGATTTAGTCAGTTGTGTCAGGAACTGGTGGTTTGAAATCCAGACTAATCCACGCCTGATTCATTTTCACAAACGTGAGTCTCTCCACACTTTGGGTGGACAGTCGTGTCCTCCGCGGAGTTACAATACCTCCTGCCGCACTAAACACGCGCTCCGATGCCACGCTACTGGCCGGGCATGACAGCCTTTCAAGGGCAAATTCAGCTAGTTGGGGCCAAAGGTCAAGTTTCGTTGCCCAGTAGTCAAGGGGATTGTCTACCTCGGTTGGCAGGGTGCTGTCCAAGTAGGCCCAAGCCTGTTGTTTGAGCTCCTGCTCCAGGTCCACCTGATGCTGCTGCTGCTGCTGCGGCTGGTTAGTAGTTTCCTCACTGCGCTGGTGAAGAAAGCTACTCATCATCGACTGCAGACTGAGGCAGCCGCTGCTGGTGGAGCTGCCACTGCTCCTACCACCCCACCCCTCCCCTGCTGCCATGCCAGCGGAACGCGAGCGCACAGGGCCCACAGTGTCTGAGGATGGACGTTGGCGCACAAAGGCAGAGACCAACTGACTACATAGGTGGTTTTTATAGTACGTAATTTTGGCCTCCCTCTCAGCAGGTGTGAAAAAGGCCACCATTTTGGACCGGTAGCGAGGGTCCAACAAGGTGGACAGCCAAAAGTCATCCCTCTGTCTGATGGTTATTATTCGGCTGTCGCTACGCAAGCAACCGAGCATGCTATGGGCCATTTATGCCAAGGAATGCGAGGGACTCCCTGCCTCCATCTCCACAGCATACTGCCACGGTGCGTCTGGGTCCTCTGTCTCCTCCTCCTCCTCCTCTACCAGATGCTCCTGCTCCTCCACTCCTGTCCGCTGAGTGGAAAAACCACCCATTTCACTCAATAATTCCTGAGCACAAATGTCCTCCTCTACCTCCTCCTCTTCTTCCTGTCCTGCCCCCACAGGGGTCATGTGGCGTTGAGATCTGTGCGCCACGTCTACCGCACCCTGACCAGCCATTGTTAACAGCATTTGTTCCAGGACGTGCAACAGAGGAATGACGTCGTTCATCCCATAGTCCTGCCGACTCACGAATAGCGTGGCCTCCTCAAAGGGCCTGAGCAAGCGGCAGGTGTCACGCATGAGCTGCCAATGGCTGACATCTAAGTTACACAGGGGAGTACCTTTATCCGCTTGTAACATCAGGAAATCGGTGATGGCCTTTCGCTGCTCGTAAAGGCGGTCTAACATGTGTAGGGTTGAATTCCACCTTGTTGCAACGTCGCAGATCAGGCGATGCTGTGGAATTCCGTTCTGCTGCTGCAGCTCAATGAGGGTGTTCTTTGCGGTGTAGGAATGGCTGAAATGCATGCACAGTTTACGTGACATTTTAAGGATGTCTTGCAGTGGGATGGTGGATTTTAGGAACCGCTTGACAACCAGATTGAACACGTGAGCCATGCATGGCGCATGGCACAACCTTCCTTGACGCAGAGCAGACACCATGTTCTTTCCGTTGTCAGTCAACATGGTTCCGATTTTTAGTTTGCGCGGAGACAGCCATCTGTCGATTTCTCTGTTCATTACACTCAGCAGTTCCTCCCCTGTGTGACTACGTTCGCCAAGGCATACCAGGTGCAGCACAGCGTGACACCGTTGCGCCCTGCACATGTGATATGCCGGTCGGGTAATGGGACTTGGCACGGGGGTGGCGGCTGAGGACACGGCGGAAAAAGAGGTGGTAGAGGCGGACATGCTTGCTGGACCAAGGACGTGCAAACGTGGAGGCAAAAGCGTCGTGACCTGTCCAAGTTGCTGGTGCGGCTGTGCCGGCACCACGTTCACCCAGTGGGCCGTAAATGACATGTACTGTCCCTGACCGTAGTTACAGCTCCACACGTCGGCGCTGCCGTGCACTTTGGCAGAGACCGACATGCTCAAAGACTGGCCCACCATCTCTTCTACGTGTGAATGCAGGGCTGGCACTGCCTTTTGGGCAAAGAAATGACGGCTTGGCACTCTCCACCGCGGCGCGGCACAAGCCATCATTTCTCGGAAAGGTGCTGAGTCCACCAGTTGGAAAGGGAGGGACTGCAGCACCAGCAACTTGGACAGGAGGACGTTCAGCTTTTGCACCGTCGGGTGCGTGCTCGCAAACTGTTGTCTCTTGGATACGGATTCCAAGAAAGACTGTTGACGGAATCCGAGAAGAGGAGTAGCAGGAGAAGGAGCATCTGAACGAGCGGAAGATGCCAACGAGCGACAACTCCCCTCAGCAGAGGTGTTGGAGCCTTGACTGGCTGATAGAGGGCGATTGACGACGTCGGGTGACGGAGCAAGTAACGGAGCGGGTGATGGAGCGGGGGCTGGGGCAGGCAGAACCGCCGTATGTTTATCACGGTTTTCCCAGGCCACCGAATGGTGACGCTGCATATGCTGACGCAACGCTGTAGTCCCAACATGGGCCCCCTGGCCACGCTTGCATTTCTGGCCACATAGTCGACATACGGCTACGTTTACTTCCTCGGGCGGCTTGAGGAAAAATTGCCACACCACCGAGTAGGAAACTTTGCCCCCGCTACTCTTCACTGGCTGACTGCTACTTCCTCCGTGCGCACCGGCACCACTACTGGCCGTGGTGGTAGGCTGCAGTGGAGCTGGTGCTCTACTCCGTGGACGTTTGGCTCCACTGACACTGATGCGACCCTGCTGCTGTCTCCTGGGCAACCCACCGACTGTTTTGCTCGCTGCCAAGCTGCCACCCTCTTCTCCTGATGATGCGGAAGAAATTGCCTGATGACGACGAGGCTGCCAAGTGCGATCAACCTCCTCATCATCAAGTAGGGTCTCCGCCTCACTACTAGCCCCCTCGGCTGCGTCTGGGTCAGGAGACAGACCTGTCTCTAGACCGGCTACCGAGCCACTCTCCTCGCCAGTACTTGTTCGCTTGGCTGCTGAAAAGGCCGATGTCTCCCCCCGTTCCTGACCGCCCTCTGTTAGCTCTTCCTCACTGTACAGTGGGGCTGAGCCCACAGCATGCGATACTTCGCTTGGTGAGGGAACAGCAAAGGACAGGGGCAGGTAGAGGACACGTGATTTCAGTGGGCTTGCTCCCGGGCCATGCCAACTAACGGTTGTGTCTGACGTACCCACCGACCGTTGGCTGTAGGTGTCAGAGGTGACCTGGGAAGAGGAAGACGACCGAGCCAACCAATCAATGACGGCAGGGTTGTCGGTGGAGACACGACCGCTGGATGACACCGGGAGCACTGGCCTCTGGCTGCGAATACTGCTGCCTCGACCCCTTCCTCTGCTGCCACGTCTGCTCGCTCCTAAAACATTGCCTCCTCTGCCACTCCTCTGCATGTTGTCTGACATACTATTTAATTCAATGATTAGGTGTCCCTGAGTAACAATTCTCTGGCACTCAGTAACAATTCTGTCTGTCCCTGAGTATGAATTCTGTGGCCCTGAGTAACAATTCTGTGTCTGTGCGAGTAACAATTCTGTGTCTGTGCGAGTAACAATTCTGTGTCTGTGCAAGTAACAATTTTGTGTCTGTGCGAGTAACAATTCTCTGGCACTCAGTAACAATTCTGTCTGTCCCTGAGTAACAATTCTCTGGCACTCAGTAACAATTCTGTCTGTCCCTGAGTAACAATTCTCTGGCACTCAGTAACAATTCTGTCTGTCCCTGAGTATGAATTCTGTGGCCCTGAGTAACAATTCTGTGTCTGTGCGAGTAACAATTCTGTGTCTGTGCAAGTAACAATTTTGTGTCTGTGCGAGTAACAATTCTCTGGCACTCAGTAACAATTCTGTCTGTCCCTGAGTAACAATTCTCTGGCACTCAGTAACAATTCTGTCTGTCCCTGAGTATGAATTCTGTGGCCCTGAGTAACAATTCTGTGTCTGTGCGAGTAACAATTCTGTGTCTGTGCAAGTAACAATTTTGTGTCTGTGCGAGTAACAATTCTCTGGCACTCAGTAACAATTCTGTCTGTCCCTGAGTAACAATTCTCTGGCACTCAGTAACAATTCTGTCTGTCCCTGAGTAACAATTCTCTGGCACTCAGTAACAATTCTGTCTGTCCCTGAGTAACAATTCTCTGGCACTCAGTAACAATTCTGTGTCTGTGCGAGTAACAATTCTGTGTCTGTGCAAGTAACAATTTTGTGTCTGTGCGAGTAACAATTCTCTGGCACTCAGTAACAATTCTGTCTGTCCCTGAGTAACAATTCTCTGGCACTCAGTAACAATTCTGTCTGTCCCTGAGTAACAATTCTCTGGCACTCAGTAACAATTCTGTCTGTCCCTGAGTATGAATTCTGTGGCCCTGAGTAACAATTCTGTGTCTGTGCGAGTAACAATTCTGTGTCTGTGCAAGTAACAATTTTGTGTCTGTGCGAGTAACAATTCTCTGGCACTCAGTAACAATTCTGTCTGTCCCTGAGTAACAATTCTCTGGCACTCAGTAACAATTCTGTCTGTCCCTGAGTAACAATTCTCTGGCACTCAGTAACAATTCTGTCTGTCCCTGAGTATGAATTCTGTGGCCCTGAGTAACAATTCTGTGTCTGTGCGAGTAACAATTCTGTGTCTGTGCAAGTAACAATTTTGTGTCTGTGCGAGTAACAATTCTCTGGCACTCAGTAACAATTCTGTCTGTCCCTGAGTAACAATTCTCTGGCACTCAGTAACAATTCTGTCTGTCCCTGAGTATGAATTCTGTGGCCCTGAGCAACAATTCTGTGTCTGTGCGAGTAACAATTCTGTGTCTGTGCAAGTAACAATTTTGTGTCTGTGCGAGTAACAATTCTCTGGCACTCAGTAACAATTCTGTCTGTCCCTGAGTAACAATTTTCTGGCACTCAGTAACAATTCTGTCTGTCCCTGAGTAACAATTCTCTGGCACTCAGTAACAATTCTGTCTGTCTCTGAGTAACAATTCTCTGGCACTCAGTAACAATTCTGTGTCTGTGCGAGTAACAATTCTGTGTCTGTGCAAGTAACAATTTTGTGTCTGTGCGAGTAACAATTCTCTGGCACTCAGTAACAATTCTGTCTGTCCCTGAGTAACAATTCTCTGGCACTCAGTAACAATTCTGTCTGTCCCTGAGTAACAATTCTCTGGCACTCAGTAACAATTCTGTCTGTCCCTGAGTATGAATTCTGTGGCCCTGAGTAACAATTCTGTGTCTGTGCGAGTAACAATTCTGTGTCTGTGCAAGTAACAATTTTGTGTCTGTGCGAGTAACAATTCTCTGGCACTCAGTAACAATTCTGTCTGTCCCTGAGTAACAATTCTCTGGCACTCAGTAACAATTCTGTCTGTCCCTGAGTATGAATTCTGTGGCCCTGAGTAACAATTCTGTGTCTGTGCGAGTAACAATTCTGTGTCTGTGCAAGTAACAATTTTGTGTCTGTGCGAGTAACAATTCTCTGGCACTCAGTAACAATTCTGTCTGTCCCTGAGTAACAATTCTCTGGCACTCAGTAACAATTCTGTCTGTCCCTGAGTAACAATTCTCTGGCACTCAGTAACAATTCTGTCTGTCCCTGAGTAACAATTCTCTGGCACTCAGTAACAATTCTGTGTCTGTGCGAGTAACAATTCTGTGTCTGTGCAAGTAACAATTTTGTGTCTGTGCGAGTAACAATTCTCTGGCACTCAGTAACAATTCTGTCTGTCCCTGAGTAACAATTCTCTGGCACTCAGTAACAATTCTGTCTGTCCCTGAGTAACAATTCTCTGGCACTCAGTAACAATTCTGTCTGTCCCTGAGTATGAATTCTGTGGCCCTGAGTAACAATTCTGTGTCTGTGCGAGTAACAATTCTGTGTCTGTGCAAGTAACAATTTTGTGTCTGTGCGAGTAACAATTCTCTGGCACTCAGTAACAATTCTGTCTGTCCCTGAGTAACAATTCTCTGGCACTCAGTAACAATTCTGTCTGTCCCTGAGTAACAATTCTCTGGCACTCAGTAACAATTCTGTCTGTCCCTGAGTATGAATTCTGTGGCCCTGAGTAACAATTCTGTGTCTGTGCGAGTAACAATTCTGTGTCTGTGCAAGTAACAATTTTGTGTCTGTGCGAGTAACAATTCTCTGGCACTCAGTAACAATTCTGTCTGTCCCTGAGTAACAATTCTCTGGCACTCAGTAACAATTCTGTCTGTCCCTGAGTAACAATTCTCTGGCACTCAGTAACAATTCTGTCTGTCCCTGAGTAACAATTCTCTGGCACTCAGTAACAATTCTGTCTGTCCCTGAGTAACAATTCTCTGGCACTCAGTAACAATTCTGTGTCTGTGCGAGTAACAATTCTGTGTCTGTGCAAGTAACAATTTTGTGTCTGTGCGAGTAACAATTCTCTGGCACTCAGTAACAATTCTGTCTGTCCCTGAGTAACAATTCTCTGGCACTCAGTAACAATTCTGTCTGTCCCTGAGTAACAATTCTCTGGCACTCAGTAACAATTCTGTCTGTCCCTGAGTATGAATTCTGTGGCCCTGAGTAACAATTCTGTGTCTGTGCGAGTAACAATTCTGTGTCTGTGCAAGTAACAATTTTGTGTCTGTGCGAGTAACAATTCTCTGGCACTCAGTAACAATTCTGTCTGTCCCTGAGTAACAATTCTCTGGCACTCAGTAACAATTCTGTCTGTCCCTAAGTAACAATTCTCTGGCACTCAGTAACAATTCTGTCTGTCCCTGAGTATGAATTCTGTGGCCCTGAGTAACAATTCTGTGTCTGTGCGAGTAACAATTCTGTGTCTGTGCAAGTAACAATTTTGTGTCTGTGCGAGTAACAATTCTCTGGCACTCAGTAACAATTCTGTCTGTCCCTGAGTAACAATTCTCTGGCACTCAGTAACAATTCTGTCTGTCCCTGAGTAACAATTCTCTGGCACTCAGTAACAATTCTGTCTGTCCCTGAGTATGAATTCTGTGGCCCTGAGTAACAATTCTGTGTCTGTGCGAGTAACAATTCTGTGTCTGTGCAAGTAACAATTTTGTGTCTGTGCGAGTAACAATTCTCTGGCACTCAGTAACAATTCTGTCTGTCCCTGAGTAACAATTCTCTGGCACTCAGTAACAATTCTGTCTGTCCCTGAGTAACAATTCTCTGGCACTCAGTAACAATTCTGTCTGTCCCTGAGTAACAATTCTCTGGCACTCAGTAACAATTCTGTGTCTGTGCGAGTAACAATTCTGTGTCTGTGCAAGTAACAATTTTGTGTCTGTGCGAGTAACAATTCTCTGGCACTCAGTAACAATTCTGTCTGTCCCTGAGTAACAATTCTCTGGCACTCAGTAACAATTCTGTCTGTCCCTGAGTAACAATTCTCTGGCACTCAGTAACAATTCTGTCTGTCCCTGAGTATGAATTCTGTGGCCCTGAGTAACAATTCTGTGTCTGTGCGAGTAACAATTCTGTGTCTGTGCAAGTAACAATTTTGTGTCTGTGCGAGTAACAATTCTCTGGCACTCAGTAACAATTCTGTCTGTCCCTGAGTAACAATTCTCTGGCACTCAGTAACAATTCTGTCTGTCCCTGAGTAACAATTCTCTGGCACTCAGTAACAATTCTGTCTGTCCCTGAGTAACAATTCTCTGGCACTCAGTAACAATTCTGTCTGTCCCTGAGTATGAATTCTGTGGCCCTGAGTAACAATTCTGTCTGTGCGAGTAACAATTCTGTGTCTGTGCAAGTAACAATTTTGTGTCTGTGCGAGTAACAATTCTCTGGCACTCAGTAACAATTCTGTCTGTCCCTGAGTAACAATTCTCTGGCACTCAGTAACAATTCTGTCTGTCCCTGAGTAACAATTCTCTGGCACTCAGTAACAATTCTGTCTGTCCCTGAGTAACAATTCTCTGGCACTCAGTAACAATTCTGTCTGTCCCTGAGTAACAATTCTGTCTGTCCCTGAGTATGAATTCTGTGGCCCTGAGTAAGAATTCTCTGGCACTCAGTAACAATTCTGTCTGTCCCTGAGTAACAATTCTCTGGCACTCAGTAACAATTCTGTCTGTCCCTGAGTAAAAATTCTGTGGCCCTAATAACGTTTCTGTGGCCCTAAGTAACAATTCTCTGGCACTGAGTGAAAATTCTGTCTGTCCCTGAGTATGAATTCTGTGGCCCTAACTAGCGTTTCTTTGTCCCTAAATAACGATTCTGTGGCCCTCATTAACAAGTCTGTGTCCCTGAGTAATGGTTCTCTGTCCCTAAGTAACTTCTCTCTGTCCCCAATTCTCGTTTCTGTGGCCCTAACTCTGTCCCTGTCCCTAGTACAGAGCGGTCTGCCTCTGTTCAATGACTGCAGGCAAATGAAGATTTCCAAAATGGCCGCTATATATACCTCGACCATTGCACAGTGCTGGCTGGCTGGCTGCTGATTGGCTGATGCGATCACATGTCGTTGAGGAATGCATTATGGGGCAGCGCGCCTTGTCTGCGCGCCTTCCCCGACATCCCCGCTCCGTCGCCGCACATGTCAGCCGCCATTTTCGGAAAAATTTCGATTCGCGCGTCCGAATTAGGCTGTTTTTCGGATTCGGCACGAATCGAAATTTTTCCGATATTCGACTCGAATTCCACTTCGGATACTTCGATTCGCTCATCTCTAATTGTAATATATTGCAGTTTACTAATCTTTAGATACGGTGGTTATATTCATTTCACTTCCAGATTGTCTAGATTAATCAGTTCCAGTGCCATGTATTTTTTTATTGAACAGATATAACAATGGTGTATTTACCACAATAAAACGATTGTTAAAACTTGATTTTTTCCCATAAAATAATAAATATGGTATACTTACTTCGTTAACCTCCCCTCTGATGATGTGCCTTAGCACGAAAGGTCTTAGGAGGAGCTGACAGCCTGTGACGCCTTTAACCGCCGGGACCACGAGGAGGTCCGGTGGCCATTTTATTGGAGGCCTGTACAACTTTTTACCATTTCACTTTTTGCCATGTTTACTGACCTGCACTTTTAAATTTTATATTAACCACAATAAAAGTTTGGAAATACTTCACTATTAGTACTCCCTTTTTAGACCCCACTCTGAGGGGGTATTAGATCAACCCACAGACTTCACTGCATACAGTATCCAAAGGAGGGAACAGTCATCCGGATGACACAATCTGATCCTAAATGGTCCTCCGAGTTGAGTCCACCACCATTAGATGACACCTATCCTTCAGGAGAACGGCACCTGCTGATCTTTACATATCAATGCGCAGTCGGTGAGTGCGCATTTCTATCATTACTTCAATTAGTTCTTCTGGATCTGATGTAGTTGTGATATTATTTGGCTACTATTACATGAATCATCTGAACGAACGTTTCTGAACGAACGTTCGTTTGATGCTTTTCTTATGATTTAGTGCTGCACTTTATATATTTATTGGTATACTTACCTGCTTTGTGCCGTGGTAATGCACACTGCAGTCCTGAACCTCCACTTCTGGGGTCCCACGCCAGTGCTATCCGCTCCTCCTCTGCTGTGTCTGCCCACATAGCAAACCACGTGCTATGGGGTTAGACTGCGGGCTCACTCCCTAGCCAGGCTGTGTGTGTCCATAGTCTGGAGCCATAGGCTGTGTTTGTGTGTCCAGGATTTGATTGACAGGAGCAAGAGCCAATGCTGTCTCTGTGTCCTATGAGGATTGGAACAGAGACCAAGGCGGCTGCAGACGGGCACAGCACTGGATTGAGTGAGTACTCAAGAGGGTAGGTATATTGAGGGGTTGGAGGTCCCGGTGCCTTCTGGGATATGTGACATTCATATCTCAGGACGCACTGGGATGGGAGCCATGCACATTCACTAACATAGGAGGGGGGCGGGCCTAGTGGCACATCATTGTAAGGCAAACATGGCGGTGTGGGACCCGGCAGAGACTGCTGAGAAGAGGATCTCACTAGGACAATGCTGGATCCTCATTGTGAGTAAGTGGGTGAGTAAATGAAATATGCACAACCCAGCATCAGGTAAGCGGGGGAGGAAAAAAAATATTAGGGCGGAAGGTAAAATTACTCTTAACCTAAAGAGGAATTTTACCTTCCGCCCTAATATTTTTTTTCACGTTTTCTTTTACAGTTAGTTTATTGAGTTTTCACAAAGATTTAACAATAGTATAGGACACATAAAACAAAAATAATCTGCGCTAAGGAGGAAATATTAAATCACATAAAAGTGAAGCTGCTAACACTATACTGTATCATGATACAAGATATAAAATCATAAAGAAAGTGTACCACTAGAATTGTGTCCAAAAAATACAAAATGCAACAAATAATATCATTAACAAATACAATGCAAGAGAAATTAAAATGATGCATATAAAGTCCACATACAAAAACTGAGTAACAGATATCCACATGACCGGATGTTCAATGCACTTCTTTATTATGATTAGTGAACCATAATCACCAAATGTGAGTTCTTCTACCCTCATGCAGTGGGATAGTACAATTACCTGAAAAAAAAATTACCATGTAGAAAATATTAAACAAATCAATGCTTAATTATATAGGCAGCTTCCTCCAGCAGCAAAGATCAGCGCAATCGTCAATCACTCCAAACTTTCCAAGGAAAGTGGAATAAAGCTAAAATGTTCACTCAAATCAACTGCCAAGGCAATCTGATGTTATACACAGGGGTATGTAACACCCTGCTGTAATACTGGGATGGCAGTGTTTTTCAGTTATACAGACTCTGTTGAAAAGCTTTGTGGGATTCGTAGGCTAATTGCAGGACTTCACTGTCCAACATGGAGTCAAAGAAATATATATTTCCCAGAGGAGTTGGTGGAAGGACAAGGATAGATAAATACAGTAGCCTGGGAACTCAAGGACAGGAAGTGGACCGAGAGAGCTGGAGAGCAGGTGTAAGTAGAAGACCATTCAGGATGCCAGAGGTCCAAGCTGGGCCAGACCGCAAAGAGTGGAGGAGAGAGGAGGAATTGCTGACATTCCGGACACAGCTGACAAGTCTGGTGAACAGCCTTGCTAGCAGGTGGGCCAGAGTACTGCTCTCCAAAGTGATCTCTGAAGGAGGAACTATGAGGAAACGGGGGCCACCGTCTACAGAGAGACCATCTGCTACCTGGCCAAGGCCATGGAACAGGTGAAAGAATTCCATACTCAAGAAATCTAACTTGCACATGACATTACCAAATCCAGTTACTTTCTACTCAGCTTGACTATTGTTTTTCAAGTTACATGTGTTAAGGCCCAAGTTGTTCGGCCTACAAGTTATTTCAGTTCCAGAATATCCAATCACAAAGGTCTACTGCACTATCTGCCTTCCGCAGGCCCAGCTGTATTATTGCTCCCATTACAGTCTGCACTATTTGCCAAAGTGCTCCTCCATTGCTGCAGTTTGCTACTGTGGCTCAAGGAAGAACCAAGTTCTATAGAAGTGTGTTTTGCCTATTTTTAATCTCTGCCAAAGCGTACACCCTACTCTGTGTCTGCCAAAAGGGTACTATTCAAATTCAATATCACTCAAAGGGGCAGCTCCCTTACTTTGAATTCACCCTCTATTAAGGAACTTCTACCATTGCCTCAAAGAAGATTTGAATTATTATGCGCACCAACTATGGCCCCATTGAGCGCACGGAAGATCAGACACTGAAGTTAAAGGGACATTGGCCTATTTAATAGAGTAGCTCTTCTTATTCTCAGAATTGGACTCAGCCCTCAGCCACTGAGAGCCCAAAGTGAGTTAGACTCTCTGCTTGGTAGTTTTCTTTTCTCATAGGGGAAGAAACATCTCAGGACTGGAGCTATTGTTTGAATTCTGAATTGCAGGACATCTAGAACTGATTGAAATTGTGCTGTGTTGAAATGACTAGAGTGACTGCTGTTGTCTTATGCATATACTTTCCTGTTGCTTTGTTGTGCTTCCATCTGATCTCAATACAATCAAAAAAATCTGTTCACTGTAAACTGTGTGAGTCTATTTTATGGTTGCAGCCAGAGGATTCTTCTGGTCAGGGGTTTAAGAGTTTGGGCCTCCAGAGCGGTGTCAAGAGAGACAGGGAACCCGACAATTACTCAGTGGCCCCTGAGGGGGTAGTGCTACAGGTACAAAGTACAAGAAACATAGTTTTACATGTTACATAGTTTTACAAAAGCTCATCCTTTTATTTTAAACTGCACTTACAATGTTTCACAGTGTCAGCGTTTGTACAACAGCATTGTATTGGAATGCAGAGAAGAGAGGAGTGAAAGGAGAGATGTCGGGGGAGGCAAGAAGGGTCTGGTCAGGACACTGGGCACCAAGGCGAGCTGGGCTAGTCAGCTAAAGTGGCATAGCTAGAAAGAGCAGAGAGTGGTCTAAACACACGATGATAAATATGTTTTAGGGTTTCAACCTTTTCACCAATACTGCCTTAAGAAAATACTTTGAACAAGCGATATAATCACCTTGTGTAACTGTTTAGTTGGTCCATATAGTAAATTAAGTGGAAAGATGTTTATCTTAAAGAAGAACTCCAGGATAGGCAAACAAAATCACCCATTAGTACACCCCCTACACAAAACACTAAATAATTAATACAACTTTGAAAATCCTTACCATTTAGGAAAAAAATCTAACTGAATTTTCATGACCTCATCACTGTAATTCAAAAGATAACAGCATCTGCTCTGCAAAGGAGGAGGTGCAACAGCCGGGATTACATCATATCCTCTCTGCAGTAAAAGAAAACTACAGTTTCCATCAACCACAGGGAATTGCAGTGAATGTGGGCGGGTACAATAGGCCTGTACATGTTGAATGTGTCTGAGAGTCTCGGTCTGCCCAGCACTGCAAGAGGGGCTGAATTACAACATTGCTTCCTGGAGGGAGAACTACAGAAGGGATGTGCCAAGACCAATGGCTGGGGGAATAGGAGGCAAAGCAGCCACCGATCTTACAAACAGGAAACCAAAGAGAATTAACAGTTTGATTTGAAAGTTAATAGGCTATTTCAGAGCAACTACTGAGTGAACCAGAAGATGGATGACATGTTCAGTGAAGGTAGGAAATCAGCAACAAGGACATGTAAAGAAGTTTTTGCCCAGAGTTCTGCTTTGGGGTTAGGTAAAAAG
Organism: Staurois parvus; assembly: GCF_062004578.1. Lineage (NCBI taxonomy): Eukaryota > Metazoa > Chordata > Amphibia > Anura > Ranidae > Staurois > Staurois parvus. The sequence goes on from NW_028320549.1 coordinate 2,270,454, forward strand.
ACAGGAGGCTGGGCTGTGTTACTAAAGGAAAAAAGGGGTTTAACCTTCGCATACAGAAAGAGTTCTTTACTGTAAGAGCTTTAAGAATGTGACAGGTCTTCCTCAAGAGCCGGTTCTGATTAAAGCTGGCCATTCACTGATCGAAATTCAGCCAGCCCAGCAGTGAAAGGCAAAATTTTGATCAGTGTGTGGCACTGCTTGCTCAAAAGAAGACTTCTGTAGTAAGGACATGGTGGAAATGTTTCAATTGGTGGCTGCAGCAAATCAGAGAGTGCCACTATCAGAATACTATGTCCCAGGATGGGGGATTCCTCCATCTCATTGGTGTGGATGGAGGAATCTGGCTGAATGAAAAAAAACAAAAACAAAAGTGTATTGCCAGCTTTACTCAATAGATTGCTTCAAAAAAGGGTCAAATGTCTCTCTAAATTCGAAAATACTAATGGCTACTAATATCCAAAATAAGGTTGGTGAATATTGATCCAGGTAGTATCTGACTGCCTTTGGAAATGAATAAGAATTTTTTTGCCTGCTAGAACAAATTAGACCACAGAAGTTGCAAAGTGCTTTTTTAATTAAACTGGATGGACTTGACTTTCTTCAGGCAATATATATACCTCTGATACAAGCTCCTAATCTATAGTGGCAGGGGTAGAAATGTCTAGATCACTTGCCACACAAGTTATCTTTCTTCAATTAGAGAAGTTGTTATTAGAGATGAGCGAATCGAAGTAGGCGAAGTGGAATTCGCCGAATCCGAAAAATAGCCTACTTCGGACGCGCGAATCGAAATTTTTCCTAAAATGGCGGCGGACATGTGCGGCGACGGAGCGGGGATGTCTGGGAAGGCGCGCAGACAAGGCGCGCTGACCCATAATGCATTCCTTAATGACATGTGATCGCATTAGCCAATCAGCAGCCAGGCAGCCAGCACTGTGTAATGGTCGAGCTATAAATAGCGGCCATTTTAGAATTCTTCATTTGCCTCCAGTCATTCAAGAGAGGCAGACCGCTCTGTATTAGGGACAGAGTTAGGGCCACAGAAACGTTACTTGGGGACAGAGAAACATTACTTAGGGACAGAGAAGCATTACTCAGGGACACAGAATTGTTAATGAGGGCCACAGAATCGTTACTTAGGGCCAAAGAAACGCTAGTTAGGGCCACAGAATTGTTACTCAGGGACAGACAGAATTGTTACTGAGTGCCAGAGAATTGTTACTTAGGGCCACAGAAACGTTAGTTAGGGCCACAGAATTGTTACTCAGGGACAGACACAGAATTGTTACTGAGGGCCACAGAACTGTTACTTAGGGCCACAGAAACGTTATTAGGGGCACAGAATTGTTACTCAGGGACAGACAGAATTGTTACTGAGTGCCAGAGAATTGTTACTTAGGGCCACAGAAACGTTAGTTAGGGCCACAGAATTGTTACTCAGGGACAGACACAGAATTGTTACTGAGGGCCACAGAACTGTTACTTAGGGCCACAGAAACGTTAGTTAGGGCCACAGAATTGTTACTCAGGGACAGACAGAATTGTTACTGAGTGCCAGAGAATTGTTACTTAGGGCCACAGAAACGTTAGTTAGGGCCACAGAATTGTTACTCAGGGACAGACACAGAATTGTTACTGAGGGCCACAGAACTGTTACTTAGGGCCACAGAAACGTTAGTTAGGGCCACAGAATTGTTACTCAGGGACAGACACAGAATTGTTACTGAGGGCCACAGAATTGTTACTTAGGGCCACAGAAACGTTACTCAGGGACACAGAATTGTTACTGAGGGCCACAGAACTGTTACTTAGGGCCACAGAAACGTTAGTTAGGGCCACAGAATTGTTACTCGGACAAACACAGAATTGTTACTGAGGGCCACAGAATTGTTACTGAGGGCCACAGAACCGTTACTTAGGGCCACAGAATTGTTACTCAGGGACACAGAATTGTTACTGAGGGCCACAGAACCGTTACTTAGGGCCACAGAATTGTTACTCAGGGACAGACACAGAATTGTTACTGAGGGCCACAGAATTGTTACTGAGGGCCACAGAACCGTTACTTAGAGCCACAGAATTGTTACTCAGGGACACAGAATTGTTACTGAGGGCCACAGAACCGTTACTTAGGGCCACAGAATTGTTACTCAGGGACACAGAATTGTTACTTAGGGCCACAGAAACGTTACTCAGGGACACAGAATTGTTACTGAGGGCCACAGAACTGTTACTTAGGGCCACAGAAACGTTAGTTAGGGACACAGAATTGTTACTCAGGGACAGACACAGAATTGTTACTGAGGGCCACAGAATTGTTACTTAGGGCCACAGATACGTTACTCAGGGACACAGAATTGTTACTGAGGGCCACAGAACCGTTACTTAGGGCCACAGAATTGTTACTCAGGGACAGACACAGAATTGTTACTCAGGGACACAGAATTGTTACTGAGGGCCACAGAACCGTTACTTAGGGCCACAGAAACGTTACTCAGGGACACAGAATTGTTACTGAGGGCCACAGAACCGTTACTTAGGGCCACAGAATTGTTACTCAGGGACAGACACAGAATTGTTACTGAGGGACACAGAATTGTTACTGAGGGCCACAGAACTGTTAATTAGGGCCACAGAAACGTCAATCAGGGACACAGAATTGTTACTGAGGGCCACAGAACCGTTACTTAGGGCCACAGAATTGTTACTCAGGGACACAGAATTGTTACTTAGGGCCACAGAAACGTTACTCAGGGACACAGAATTGTTACTGAGGGCCACAGAACTGTTACTTAGGGCCACAGAAACGTTAGTTAGGGACACAGAATTGTTACTCAGGGACAGACACAGAATTGTTACTGAGGGCCACAGAATTGTTACTTAGGGCCACAGATACGTTACTCAGGGACACAGAATTGTTACTGAGGGCCACAGAACCGTTACTTAGGGCCACAGAATTGTTACTCAGGGACAGACACAGAATTGTTACTCAGGGACACAGAATTGTTACTGAGGGCCACAGAACCGTTACTTAGGGCCACAGAAACGTTACTCAGGGACACAGAATTGTTACTGAGGGCCACAGAACCGTTACTTAGGGCCACAGAATTGTTACTCAGGGACAGACACAGAATTGTTACTGAGGGACACAGAATTGTTACTGAGGGCCACAGAACCGTTACTTAGGGCCACAGAAACGTTATTCAGGGACACAGAATTGTTACTGAGGGCCACAGAACCGTTACTTAGGTCCACATAAACGTTATTCAGGGACACAGAATTGTTACTGAGGGCCACAGAACTGTTACTTAGGGCCACAGAAACGTTAGTTAGGGCCACAGAATTGTTACTCAGGGACAGACACAGAATTGTTACTGAGGGACACAGAATTGTTACTGAGGGACACAGAACTGTTACTTAGGGCCACATAATTGTTACTCAGGGACACAGAATTGTTACTGAGGGCCACAGAACCGTTACTTAGGGCCACAGAATTGTTACTCAGGGACAGACACAGAATTGTTACTGAGGGCCACAGAATTGTTACTGAGGGACACAGAATTGTTACTGAGGGCCACAGAACCGTTACTTAGGGCCACAGAATTGTTACTCAGGGACAGACACAGAATTGTTACTGAGGGCCACAGAATTGTTACTTAGGGCCACAGAAACGTTACTCAGGGACACAGAATTGTTACTCAGGGACAGACACAGAATTGTTACTGAGGGCCACAGAATTGTTACTTAGGGCCACAGAAACGTTACTCAGGGACACAGAATTGTTACTCAGGGACAGACACAGAATTGTTACTCAGGGACAGACACAGAATTGTTACTGAGGGCCACAGACGTGTTACTTAGGGCCACAGAAACGTTACTCAGGGACACAGAATTGTTACTCAGGGACAGACACAGAATTGTTACTCAGGGACAGACACAGAATTGTTACTGAGGGCCACAGAATTGTTACTTAGGGCCACAGAAACGTTACTCAGGGACACAAAATTGTTATTCAGGGACAGACACAGAATTGTTACTCAGGGACAGACACAGAATTGTTACTGAGGGACACAGATTTGTTACTGAGGGCCACAGAACCGTTACTTAGGGCCACAGAAACGTTACTCAGGGACAGACACAGAATTGTTACTCAGGGACAGACACAGAATTGTTACTGAGGGCCACAGAACTGTTACTTAGGGCCACAGAATTGTTACTCAGGGACACAGAATTGTTACTTAGGGCCACAGAAACGTTACTCAGGGACACAGAATTGTTACTGAGGGCCACAGAACTGTTACTTAGGGCCACAGAAACGTTAGTTAGGGACACAGAATTGTTACTCAGGGACAGACACAGAATTGTTACTGAGGGCCACAGAATTGTTACTTAGGGCCACAGAATTGTTACTCAGGGACACAGAATTGTTACTGAGGGCCACAGAACCTTTACTTAGGGCCACAGAAACGTTACTCAGGGACAGACACAGACTTCTTACTCAGGGACAGACACAGAATTGTTACTCAGGGACACAGAATTGTTACTGAGGGACACAGAATTGTTACTGAGGGCCACAGAATTGTTACTCAGGGACACAGAATTGTTACTGAGGGACACAGAATTGTTACTCAGGGACAGACACAGAATTGTTACTGAGGGCCACAGAACTGTTACTTAGGGCCACAGAAACGTTACTCAGGGACACAGAATTGTTACTCAGGGACACAGAATCGTTTAATTAAAGAGTATGTCAGACAACATGCAGAGGAGTGGCAGAGGAGGCAATGTTTTAGGAGCGAGCAGACGTGGCAGCAGAGGAAGGGGTCGAGGCAGCACTATTCGCAGCCAGAGGCTAGTGCTCCCGGTGTCATCCAGTACAGTGAGGAAGAGCTAACAGAGGGCGGTCAGGAACGGGGGGAGACATCCGCCTCTTCAGCAGCCAGGCGAAGAAGTAGTGGCGAGGAGAGTGGCTCGGTAGCCGGTGTAGAGACAGGTCTGTCTCCTGACCCACACGCAGCCGAGGGGGCTAGTAGTGAGGCGGAGACCCTAATTGATGATGATAAGGCTGATCGCACTTGGCAGCCTCGTCGTCATCAGGCTATTGCTTCCGCATCATCAGGAGAAGAGGGTGGCAGCTTGGCAGCGAGCAAAACAGTCGGTGGGTTGTCTCCATCGCCACACTCTGCCATGTGCCACTTTCAGGTCTCCTCACACACTGCTGGTGTGTTGAATTTTTTGACATAGGGTGCTGGCAGATTACGGGCCTCCCATAGCTGCTGCCAGGCCCCTAATCTGCCATGGGCCCCTATATACCGCCTCCTCATGCTGCTGCCAGGTCCAGAGTCTGTCATGGGTCCCTGTACGGCCTCCCATTGCTGCTGTCTCCATCGCCACACTCTGCCATGTGCCACTTTCAGGTCTCCTCACACACTGCTGGTGTGTTCAGTTTTTTGACATAGGGTGCTGGCAGATTACGGGCCTCCCATAGCTGCTGCCAGGCCCCTAATCTGCCATAGGCCCCTATATACCGCCTCCTCATGCTGCTGCCAAGTCCAGAGTCTCTCATGGGTCCCTGTACGGCCTCCCATTGCTGCTGTCTCCATCGCCACACTCTGCCATGTGCCACTTTCAGGTCTCCTCACACACTGCTGGTGTGTTCAGTTTTTTGACATAGGGTGCTGGCAGATTACGGGCCTCCCATAGCTGCTGCCAGGCCCCTAATCTGCCATAGGCCCCTATATACCGCCTCCTCATGCTGCTGCCAAGTCCAGAGTCTCTCATGGGTCCCTGTACGGCCTCCCATTGCTGCTGTCTCCATCGCCACACTCTGCCATGTGCCACTTTCAGGTCTCCTCACACTGCTGGTGGGTTCCATTTTGTCATAGGGTGCTGGCAGATTACGGGCCTCCTATAGCTGCTGCCAGGCCCCTAATCTGCCATAGGCCCCTATATACCGCCTCCTCATGCTGCTGCCAGGTCCAGAGTCTGTCATGGGTCCCTGTACGGCCTCCCATTGCTGCTGTCTCCATCGCCACACTCTGCCATGTGCCACTTTCAGGTCTCCTCACACACTGCTGGTGTGTTGAATTTTTTGACATAGGGTGCTGGCAGATTACGGGCCTCCTATAGCTGCTGCCAGGCCCCTAATCTGCCATAGGCCCCTATATACCGCCTCCTCATGCTGCTGCCAGGTCCAGAGTCTGTCATGGGTCCCTGTACGGCCTCCCATTGCTGCTGTCTCCATCGCCACACTCTGCCATGTGCCACTTTCAGGTCTCCTCACACTGCTGGTGGGTTCCATTTTGACATAGGGTGCTGGCAGATTACGGGCCTCCCATAGCTGCTGCCAGGCCCCTAATCTGCCATAGGCCCCTATATACCGCCTCCTCATGCTGCTGCCAAGTCCAGAGTCTCTCATGGGTCCCTGTACGGCCTCCCATTGCTGCTGTCTCCATCGCCACACTCTGCCATGTGCCACTTTCAGGTCTCCTCACACACTGCTGGTGTGTTGAATTTTTTGACATAGGGTGCTGGCAGATTACGGGCCTCCTATAGCTGCTGCCAGGCCCCTAATCTGCCATAGGCCCCTATATACCGCCTCCTCATGCTGCTGCCAGGTCCAGAGTCTGTCATGGGTCCCTGTACGGCCTCCCATTGCTGCTGTCTCCATCGCCACACTCTGCCATGTGCCACTTTCAGGTCTCCTCACACACTGCTGGTGTGTTCAGTTTTTTGACATAGGGTGCTGGCAGATTACGGGCCTCCCATAGCTGCTGCCAGGCCCCTAATCTGCCATAGGCCCCTATATACCGCCTCCTCATGCTGCTGCCAAGTCCAGAGTCTGTCATGGGTCCCTGTACGGCCTCCCATTGCTGCTGTCTCCATCGCCACACTCTGCCATGTGCCACTTTCAGGTCTCCTCACTTTGCTGGTGGGTTCCATTTTGTCATAGGGTGCTGGCAGATTACGGGCCTCCTATAGCTGCTGCCAGGCCCCTAATCTGCCATAGGCCCCTATATACCGCCTCCTCATGCTGCTGCCAGGTCCAGAGTCTGTCATGGGTCCCTGTACGGCCTCCCATTGCTGCTGTCTCCATCGCCACACTCTGCCATGTGCCACTTTCAGGTCTCCTCACACACTGCTGGTGTGTTGAATTTTTTGACATAGGGTGCTGGCAGATTACGGGCCTCCCATAGCTGCTGCCAGGCCCCTAATCTGCCATAGGCCCCTATATACCGCCTCCTCATGCTGCTGCCAGGTCCAGAGTCTGTCATGGGTCCCTGTACGGCCTCCCATTGCTGCTGTCTCCATCGCCACACTCTGCCATGTGCCACTTTCAGGTCTCCTCACACACTGCTGGTGTGTTGAATTTTTTGACATAGGGTGCTGGCAGATTACGGGCCTCCTATAGCTGCTGCCAGGCCCCTAATCTGCCATAGGCCCCTATATACCGCCTCCTCATGCTGCTGCCAGGTCCAGAGTCTGTCATGGGTCCCTGTACGGCCTCCCATTGCTGCTGTCTCCATCGCCACACTCTGCCATGTGCCACTTTCAGGTCTCCTCACACACTGCTGGTGTGTTGAATTTTTTGACATAGGGTGCTGGCAGATTACGGGCCTCCCATAGCTGCTGCCAGGCCCCTAATCTGCCATGGGCCCCTATACCGCCTCCTCATGCTGCTGCCAGGTCCAGGCGAACGTAGTCACACAGGGGAGGAACTTCTCAGTGTAATGAACAGAGAAATCGACAGATGGCTGTCTCCGCGCAAACTGAAAGTCGGAACCATGTTGACCGACAACGGAAAGAACATGGTGTCTGCTCTGCGTCAAGTAAGGTTGTGCCATGCGCCATGCATGGCTCACGTGTTCAATCTGGTTGTCAAGCGGTTCCTAAAATCCACCATCCCACTGCAAGACATCCTTAAAATGTCACGTAAACTTTGCATGCATTTCAGCCATTCCTACACCGCAAAGCACACCCTCCTTGAGCTGCAGCGGCAGAACGGAATTGCACAGCATCGCCTGATCTGCGACGTTGCAACAAGGTGGAATTCAACCCTACACATGTTAGACCGCCTTTACGAACAGCGAAAGGCCATCACCGATTTCCTGATGTTACAAGCGGATAAAGGTACTCCCCTGTGTAACTTCGATGTCAGCCATTGGCAGCTCATGCGTGACACCTGCCGCTTGCTCAGGCCCTTTGAGGAGGCCACGCTATTCGTGAGTCGGCAGGACTATGGGATGAACGATGTCATTCCTCTGTTGCACGTCCTGGAACAAATGCTGTTAACAATGGCTGGTCAGGGTGCGGTAGACGTGGCGCACAGATCTCAACGCCACATGACCCCTGTGGGGGCAGGACAGGAAGAAGAGGAGGAGGTAGAGGAGGACATTTGTGCTCAGGAATTATTGAGTGAAATGGGTGGTTTTTCCACTCAGCGGACAGGAGTGGAGGAGCAGGAGCATCTGGTAGAGGAGGAGGAGGAGGAGACAGAGGACCCAGACGCACCGTGGCAGTATGCTGTGGAGATGGAGGCAGGGAGTTTCTCGCATTCCTTGGCACAAATGGCCCATAGCATGCTCAGTTGCTTGCGTAGCGACAGCCGAATAATAACCATCAGACAGAGGGATGACTTTTGGCTGTCCACCTTGTTGGACCCTCGCTACCGTTCAAAAATGGTGGCCTTTTTCACACCTGCTGAGAGGGAGGCCAAAATAACGTACTATAAAAACCACCTATGTAGTCAGTTGGTCTCTGCCTTTCTGCGCCAACGTCCATCCTCAGACACTGTGGGCCCTGTGCGCTCGCGTTCCGCTGCCATGGCAGCAGGGGAGGGGTGGGGTGGTAGGAGCAGTGGCAGCTCCACCAGCAGCGGCTGCCTCAGTCTGCAGTCGATGATGAGTAGCTTTCTTCACCAGCGCAGTGAGGAAACTACTAACCAGCCGCAGCAGCAGCAGCAGCAGCAGAAGCAGCATCAGGTGGACCTGGAGCAGGACCTCAAACAACAGGCTTGGGCCTACTTGGACAGCACCCTGCCAACCGAGGTAGACAATCCCCTTGACTACTGGGCAACGAAACTTGACCTTTGGCCCCAACTAGCTGAATTTGCCCTTGAAAGGCTGTCATGCCCGGCCAGTAGCGTGGCATCGGAGCGCGTGTTTAGTGCGGCAGGAGGTATTGTAACTCCGCGGAGGACACGACTGTCCACCCAAAGTGTGGAGAGACTCACGTTTGTGAAAATGAATCAGGCGTGGATTAGTCTGGATTTCAAACCACCAGTTCCTGACACAACTGACTAAATCCGCCATGAATCATGCCTCAAACATGTGCCACTTTCAGGTTTCCTCACACACTGCTGGTGTGTTCCATTTTTTGTCATAGGGTGCTGGCAGATTACGGGCCTCCTATAGCTGCTGCCAGGCCCCTAATCTGCCATGGGCCCCTGTACCGCCTCCTCATGCTGCTGCCAGGTCCACAGTGTCTCATGCCATGTGCCACTTTCAGGTCTCCTCACACTGCTGGTGTGTTGAATTTTTTGACATAGGGTGCTGGCAGATTACGGGCCTCCCATAGCTGCTGCCAGGCCCCTAATCTGCCATGGGCCCCTATACCGCCTCCTCATGCTGCTGCCAAGTCCAGAGTCTCTCATGGGTCCCTGTACGGCCTCCCATTGCTGCTGTCTCCATCGCCACACTCTGCCATGTGCCATTTTCAGGTCTCCTCACACACTGCTGGTGTGTTCAATTTTTTGACATAGGGTGCTGGCAGATTACGGGCCTCCCATAGCTGCTGCCAGGCCCCTAATCTGCCATAGGCCCCTATATACCGCCTCCTCATGCTGCTGCCAAGTCCAGAGTCTGTCATGGGTCCCTGTACGGCCTCCCATTGCTGCTGTCTCCATCGCCACACTCTGCCATGTGCCACTTTCAGGTCTCCTCACACTGCTGGTGTGTTGAATTTTTTGACATAGGGTGCTGGCAGATTACGGGCCTCCTATAGCTGTTGCCAGGCCCCTAATCTGCCATAGGCCCCTATATACCGCCTCCTCATGCTGCTGCCAAGTCCAGAGTCTGTCATGGGTCCCTGTACGGCCTCCCATTGCTGCTGTCTCCATCGCCACACTCTGCCATGTGCCACTTTCAGGTCTCTTCACACTGCTGGTGTGTTGAATTTTTTGACATAGGGTGCTGGCAGATTACGTGCCTCCCATTGCTGCTGCCAGGCCCGTAATCTGCCATGGGCCCCCGTACCGACTCCTCATGCTGTGACGTTGCAACAAGGTGGAATTCAACCCTACATATGTTAGACCGCCTTTACGAACAGCAAAAGGCCATCACAGATTTCCTGATGTTAAAAGCGGATAAAGGTACTCCCTGTGTAACTTAGATGTCAGCCATTGGCAGCTCATGCGTGACACCTGCGCTTGCTCAGGCCCTTTGAGGAGGCCACGCTATTCGTGAGTCGGCAGGACTATGGGATGAATGACGTCATTCCTCTGTTGCACGTCCTGGAACAAATGCTGTTAACAATGGCTGGTCAGGGTGCGGTAGACGCGGCGCACAGATCTCAACGCCACATGACCCCTGTGGGGGCAGGACAGGAAGAAGAGGAGGAGGTAGAGGAGGACATTGGTGCTCAGGAATTATTGAGTGAAATGGGTGGTTTTTCCACTCAGCGGACAGGAGTGGAGGAGCAGGAGCATCTGGTAGAGGAGGAGGAAGAGGAGACAGAGGACCCAGACGCACCGTGGCAGTATGCTGTGGAGATGGAGGCAGGGAGTCCCTCGCATTCCTTGGCACAAATGGCCCATAGCATGCTCGCTTGCTTGCGTAGCGACAGCCGAATAATAACCATCAGACAGAGGGATGACTTTTGGCTGTCCACCTTGTTGGACCCTCGCTACCGTTCAAAAATGGTGGCCTTTTTCACACCTGCTGAGAGGGAGGCCAAAATAACGTACTATAAAAACCACCTATGTAGTCAGCTGGTCTCTGCCTGTCTGCGCCAACGTCCATCCTCAGACACTGTGGGCCCTGTGCGCTTGCGTTCCGCTGCCATGGCAACAGGGGAGGGGTGGGGTGGTAGGAGCAGTGGCAGCTCCACCAGCAGCAGCTGCCTCAGTCTGCAGTCGATGATGAGTAGCTTTCTTCACCAGCGCAGTGAGGAAACTACTAACCAGCCGCAGCAGCAGCAGCAGCAGCAGCAGCATCAGGTGGACCTGGAGCAGGACCTCAAACAACAGGCTTAGGCCTACTTGGACAGCACCCTGCCAACCGAGGTAGACAATCCCCTTGACTACTGGGCAACGAAACTTGACCTTTGGCCCCAACTAGCTGAATTTGCCCTTGAAAGGCTGTCATGCCCGGCCAGTAGCGTGGCATCGGAGCGCGTGTTTAGTGCGGCAGGAGGTATTGCAACTCCGCGGAGGACACGACTGTCCACCCAAGGTGTGGAGAGACTCACGTTTGTGAAAATGAATCAGGCGTGGATTAGTCTGGATTTCAAACCACCAGTTCCTGACACAACTGACTAAATCCGCCATGAATCATGCCCCAAACATGTGCCACTTTCAGGTCTCCTCACACTGCTGGTGTGTTCCATTTTTTGTCATAGGGTGCTGGCAGATTACGGGCCTCCCATAGCTGCTGCCAGGCCCCTAATCTGCCATGGGCCCCTATACCGCCTCCTCATGCTGCTGCCAAGTCCAGAGTCTCTCATGGGTCCCTGTACGGCCTCCCATTGCTGCTGTCTCCATCGCCACACTCTGCCATGTGCCACTTTCAGGTCTCCTCACACTGCTGGTGTGTTCCATTTTTTGTCATAGGGTGCTGGCAGATTACGGGCCTCCCATAGCTGCTGCCAGGCCCCTAATCTGCCATGGGCCCCTATACCGCCTCCTCATGCTGATGCCAGGTCCAGAGTCTCTCATGGGTCCCTGTACGGCCTCCCATTGCTGCTGTCTCCATCGCCACACTCTGCCATGTGCCACTTTCAGGTCTCCTCACACTGCTGGTGGGTTCCATTTTTTGTCATAGGGTGCTGGCAGATTACGGGCCTCCCATAGCTGCTGCCAGGCCCCTAATCTGCCATGGGCCCCCGTACCGACTCCTCATGCTGCTGCCAGGCCCGTAATCTGTCATGGGCCCCTGTTGTCGCTTGTTGGCATATTCCGCTCGTTCAGATGCTCCTTCTCCTGCTACTCCTCTTCACGGATTCCATCAGCAGTCTTTCTTGGAATCCGTTTCCAAGAGACAACAGTTTGCGAGCACGCACCCGACGGTGCAGAAGCTGAACGTCCTCCTGTCCAAGTTGCTGCTGCCAGGCTCGTAATCTGTCATGCGCCCCTGTACCGCCTCCTCATGCTGCTGCCAGGTCCAGAGTGTGTCATGGGCCCCCGTACCGACTCCTCATGCTGCTGCCAGGCCCGTAATCTGTCATGGGCCCCTGTACCGCCTCCCCATGCTGCTGCCAGGTCCAGAGTGTGTCATGGGTCCCTGTACGGCCTCCTATTGCTGCTGCCAGGCCCGTAATCTGCCATGGGCCCCCGTACCGACTCCTCATGCTGCTGCCAGGCCCGTAATCTGTCATGGGCCCCTGTACCGCCTCCTCATGCTGCTGCCAGGTCCAGAGTGTGTCATGGGTCCCTGTATGGCCTCCCATTGCTGCTGTCTCTATCGCCACACTCTGCCATGTGCCACTTTCAGGTCTCCTCACACTGCTGGTGGTTTCCATTTTTGTCATAGGGTGCTGTATGGCCTCCCATTGCTGCTGCCTCCACCGCCACACTGTGGCTCCACACTCTGGTTTTGGCCCCGTGACTGCCCAAATGAGTGAAGTGTGCGGTGATTCTAAGATCGACGGCACTCATCTGCATGTCATACTGACTGACAGTATTATTTCTCTTCCCCAGCAGACTCCAAGGGCATTTAAATTAAAGGTACAGTGTTCTGCACTAATATTAAGTCTCTCTGAAGCCTAGAAACACCCTTTTTTAAGTTAAATTCACAGCGAATATATTTGGACTCGAATCAAAATTTTTCCACGAATTCGCCGAATCAGTCGAATCGAATTTTTGAATACTTCGCTCATCTCTAGTTGTTATCACAGCTTTTCCAGTGAAATTAAAAGTGAGGAACGGAGATGTTGCATGACATGTGCATCGAGTAGGAAATAAAAGTGCACCACAAAGCAAACTATCACACATTACAGCACATAGAAGGAATGTACAATTCTGTTAAGTTACATTTACTATATACTGTAATAATTGCATTCTAAAAATATTATGTGCTTATAAAAAGATTTCTACAAAAACTGTATATTCTGAGTTTGATCAGGGCTCCTAGGAACACAGCAGCTACCACGTTTACTTACAATAGACCTGTGGTGCTGATGAAATCTGGCACTAGGGGTTGATTTACCGGCATTTTAACAAAATCCTACAGTCCATGGATCTAGGGAGCAAGGAGTGAGTGCCTGCCTGTCAAATGTTCACTCTCACACAGGGGCAGACTGACAACTCATGGGGCCCCCGGGCAATAGGGGATCATGGGGCCCCTGTGTCCTTCCCCAAACTCAAAAAAGCCTATGAAAAAGGTACCAGGGGCATCTCATGGGGCCCCCTACTGACCCTGGGCCCTCAATAAGGGATCACGGGGCCCCTCTGTCCTTGCCCAAACTCAAAAAAGCCTATGAAAAAGGTACCAGGGGCATCTCATGGGGCCCCCTACTGACCCTGGGCTCTCGGGCAGTGCCCGAGTTTCCAAATTGTCAGTCCGCCCCTGCTCTCACACATTCAATCTAAGGATACTGCAGTATTTCTCCAGGTGAGCAAGGCAAGGCAAAGCATTCACAGTAAGCCAGGGAAAGCAGCTTGGGCTCGAGTTCGGCTGCCTGATTCAGGATATAAAGTGAGAGCAGGGCCGCTGATAGGGGGAACCACCGGTCCTTCTGTAGAGGGCCTGGTTATACAGCGGGAATATGTGCAGCAGGATGGGGGGCAATTACAGAAGGATGCTCTGTGCAGTTCTCTGCAGCAGCTGACAGCCAGTTTCTCTCCCTCCTGCCAGCTTTCAGGTGCTGCAGGGAGAGACACAGAGGAAGGACACCTTTCTGTAAATGCGCTGCCCCTCCGCACCGATCCTCCTCTCTGTCCTGCCATCTCATTCCCCCTGTTTGCCCCATTGTGTGTCCAGGCCCCTCTCCCACAGCTCTGCTGGCTTCTTTCTCCCACTGGCTGCTGCAGGTACACAGGGGGATGTGTCAGAATGGAGAGCAGTAAAAGGCTCTGGTAAATATGTAATTTAACGGCCCATTCCATTTCTGAATGATCGGAAACGATCGCTGACTCTGTCCATTCATATCTGAAGCATAGTAAACTGTGTTTACTATGCTTCGGTTTATGTATGAACAGGAGCCTTTGTCTCCTGTTTGTTCATCAGCAGGGCAGCTGAAGCTGAAGAGAAAGGAATTTAAGAAATCTGTGTCCTTAATTCCTTTCTCTGTCTCAAAGGTGAGAAGTAAGGGGTCTGTTTGAACCCCTGATATCTCACCAAAGCCCCCCAACTGCGTTGTAAAAAAAAAAATTTAAAATAATTTTTGAAAATTAAAAAAAAATAATTTATGGAATAAAGGGCTCAGTTAAACAGGTTCTCTGGCCCATACAGTGTGAATAAGAGGTTTGTGATGATGGAGCCGTCTCTAGTCTATGAGGATGCAGTGACTGTATGAACACAGCCGCAGATCCTAATTTGATAAGTGTACAGGTGTGGGTAAGTAGCCCCAAATACACACTGTGTGGAGGCCATACACCTGCATCCATACCCATGTCAAATTAGGACCTGTGGCTGTGTTCATAGGCTGCCTGCACACAGCTCCAGCCACATTAAAAAAAAAACACTGATTTACATTGTACAGGCCGCAGCACCTATGTGAATGAGCCCCAAGACCTCATTTACACACATAACTTTATTTATTAACTCAATACAGTTTTATTTTTTAGGTTTAGTATGAATTGTGTACATTATGTTATGTTTGTGTCTACTAATAATGATTTAATAATGATACAATCTCCTAGATTGTAAGCTCAAAAGAGCAGGGCCCTCGATCCCCTCATGTTTTGCATTGTATTGTTATTGTTCTGTGACATGTTCTGTCCCCCTCTGTAATGTACAGCGCTGAGCAAACTATTGGTGCTTTATAAATACCGTATAATAATAATAATAATTTAAGTGTATTTTAAGTGAAAATAACATTTTGATATTTTTGATATTTTTTTTTGGAGGGGGGGGGCTGTTAAGTAGGCTTTACAGTACCCCGTGATTTCTAACAGCAGTCCTGAGTGAGGAATCCATTGGCTGCTAGATCTGGTACACAGAGAGAGAGTAGTGGTGATTCCTTTTGGGAGGAGTATCCTTACCTGCGGTGGGTACAAGGTGTGGACAATTCACTGACCTTCACTGAACACCAATATCCTTCCCCCTAAACTCACCAACCACCATTGTCACAAAGTATCAGTGCCCCCCTCTCCCTCCACAGTGCATCGCCCTAACTCCTTCCTCAACAGAACAATATTTTCCTTCATCTTTTCCACAAAGTACCAATGTCCCCTCCCTCTGCAGAGCACCAATGCTCGCCCATCTCTCTTTGCAGAGCATAAGTGCCTAAGTGACCCCCTTTCTCCCACAGAGTACCAGTGCCCCCACCTTTGAAGAACATCAGTGCCCCCCACTCCCTTCAAAAAGAATCAGTGCACCTGTCTTCTTCAGAGAGTATCAGTGCCCCTGAAGAGTACCAGTGCTCCCTTCTCCCTTCGAACAGCATCAGTGCCCCTCTCTCCTTCACATAGTACCAGTGCCCCCTCTCTCATTTTTGCCCCCTCCCCCTTCAAAGAGCATCATTGCCCCCTCTCCTTCACAAAGTACCAGTGCCCTCCTCTCCCATTCAAAGAACATCAGTGCCCCTCTGTCCTCCACAGAGTACCAGTGCCCCCTCTCCAGGGGCGTATTTACCGCGAGGCAAACTAGGCATTTGCCCAGGGTGGCACTTTTCAGGGGGCTGCACGGCGGCAGTGACCATCTGCCCCTCACCTGTCCCTCTGCACTCCTCCTGTCCAGCTCCCCCGATCCTGTCCCATGCACCCTGTCATGCTGCCTCCCACCTATCCCCCTGCGCTCCTCCTGTCCCACTGCCCCTCACCTGTCCCTCTGCGCTCCTCCTGTCCAGCTGCCCCGATCTTGTCCCATGCCCCCTGTCACGCTGCCCCCCGCCTATCCCACTGCGCTCCTCCTGTCCCACTGCCCCTCACCTATCCTTCTGCGCTCCTCCTGTCCATCTGCCCCTTACCTGTCCCACTGTGCTACTCCTGTCCCGCTGCCCCAATCCTGTCCTCCCATAACCCCCCATCACGCTGCCCTCTCCCTGTCCCTCTGTCCTCCTCCTGTCCCACTGCCCCTCACTTGTACCACTGCGTTCCTCCTGTCCCACTGCCCCTCACGATTCCTCCCACTGACACCAATGATGGGGCATGATAACTCCCACTGACACTAATGATGGGGCACTATTCCTCCCACTGATACCAACGATGGGACACTATTCCTCCCACTGACACCAATGATGGGGCACTATTCCTCCCACTGATACCAATGATGGGGCACTATTCCTCCCACTGACACTAATGATGGGGCACTTCCTCCCACTGATACCAATGATGGGGCACTATTCCTCCCACTGATACCAATGATGGGGCACGATTCCTCCCACTGACACCAACGATGGGACACTATTCCTCCCACTAACACCAATGATGGGGCACGATTCTTCCCACTGACACTAATGATGGAGTACTATTCCTCCCACTGACACCAATGATGGGGCACTATTCCTCCCACTGGTACCAATGATGGGGCACTATTCCTCACACACTGACACTAATGATGGGGCTCTAATAGGAAGAAGTGGAGCCTAAAGAGCAAGGGGTGGAGTTTGAAGATAAAAGGGTGGGACAAATTTAGATGCGGGGGGGTGCCCGATTTTAGTCTTGCCTAGGGCACCACAAAACCAAGATACACCACTGTCTCTATCCCTTCGAAGAGCATCAGTGCCTCTCTCTCCTTCACAGAGTACCAGTGCCCCCTCTCTCTTCGAAGAACATTATTGTCCCCCTCTCCCTTTAAAGAGCGTCATTGCCCCCCTCTTCTTCACAAAGTACCAGTGCCCTCCTCTCCTCCACAGAGTACCAGTGCCCCCTCTCCCTTCAAAGAACAACAGTGGCCCCTATCCCCCACAGACTACCAATGCTCCCTTCGAAGAGCATAAATGCCTGTTATCCCCCACAGACTACCTGTACCCCCCTGTCCCTGTGAAAAGCATCAGTGCCGCACGTTCTTTCCACAGAGTACCAGCACCCCTTTTTTTCTTCCCGAGTCCTCCCCTTTCCACTACTGGGGCATTTTTTTCTCTCATTTACCACCAACACCAAGCATTTTCCTTCTCCCACTGATCACAGACTCCAGGTATTTTTTCCTCCCATTAATCACCAACACCAGGGCCTTTTTCCTCACACTGATCACTAGCCTTTTTTTCCCCCTACTAACCTCTGAAGCCAAACATTTTCTTTCCCTCCAACCTTCAACGCTGGGCATTTCCTTCTCCTGCTGACCAGCCATTTTTTTCATTCCACTGACACTGACCATATTTTCCTTTTATGCACTTTTTACTGTTCCCAGGAAGGACATCAACATGTCACAATTCTAAAATATAGGTATATAAATTTTCAGAAGTAAGCAGCAAAAACCTAGTAAACTAGAAACACATTCAGTAGGTCTCCTGACTGCCGGGGAATTTTCCATTTTGAATTGTGTAAATTGGCCAGCTTATTGTGTACCTGTCTAGATAGTTATATGTTGAATAAGTGCCCGATGTCTGATATGTAGCATTTGAGTTTGTGCATTAGGCCACTACAGTTAACATTTTTTACAGCAATTTCAGGCATCAAGTAAAAGCATTCATTGAGCTGCTAATGCTACCTTGTAAACATGTTAAGAGCTCTTTTAACACTTGCGATTGTTTGGCAGTAAAAACATGTGGTTGAGCTGCATTTGGGCTTTATTAAAATGCCGCTAGCTTCATCTTTGATGCTGATTCCAGCAAAGCAAACAGTATCTTCCATGGGGATGAAAAATGCATGTTTATTTTATGTACTTCTATAGCACCTTCAATTTACGCAGAGCTTTACATATATATATTGTATATTCACATCAGTCCTTAACCCTCAAGGAGCGTATAATCTAAGGTCCCTAACATTCATACATTTACTAGAGCCAATTTAGACAGGAGCCAATTAACCTACCAGCATGTCTATGGAGTGTAGGACGAAACCCACGCAGGCACAGGGAGAACATGCAGGTACAATTTTTTTTTTTTAAATTTCAGTATTTTTTTCGTTTGTATGGCAAAAAAAGTTCAAATACCATCAAAAGAAAGCTCTATTTGTGTGAAACAATTATGTATATTTGGGTACAGTGCAGGGGCGGACTGACAACTCATGGGGCCCCCGGGCAATAGGGGATCATGGGGCCCTGTGTCCTTGCCCAAACTCAAAAAAGCCTATGAAAAAGGTACCAGGGGCATCTCATGGGGCCCCCTACTGACCCCAGGCCCTCGGGCAGTGCCCGAGTTTCCAAATGGTCAATCCACCCCTGGTACAGTGTTGCATGAGAAATTTCCAGTTTAAGTAGCACTGTGCTGAAAAGCTAAAAATTGCCTTGGTCATGAAGGGGGGTAAAACCTTCCGGGGGTCAAGTGGTAAAATTATTTCAGTGCACTTCTTGTGAAACTGAGGATGAATTGTCTTACAGTGTTGGCCCCTACAGAGGTCAGTGGGGTTTTATAAGCCCTGACCCTCTGTCTGGACAGAACTGATTGACCCTGTGCTGATCACATGCATTCTCCCAAGAAAAAAAAAAAATATCTAGCTTGCCTCCAATGCTCTGTTCTATCAGCAGATGGATTTTGGACTGTGGAAGAAGGGAAGGATCAGAGAAGTCAGGATCAAACAGCCTTTTTACACAATGTGGAGGATTGAGCCATTAGGTTCCACAGAGTGTATAACAATCATGCTTTACTCCATAGATAGACTGATTTTACTGTTGTGGGTTTAGTAACACTTTAAGAGTATGTAAATATCTGAACACCCATAGTCTGGCCACAGTTTACATTGAATATATACTTAGTTGTATATAGCGATGATCAAATGCATAACAAATAGTTGTAAACATTGCTGAAAAGCTGGCTGGGTTTTGCCATTATATAGACATTACATGCAGTCATTTGATCCAAAGTTGAACCCTCCAACAGGCTGGTGACTGTAGATATGCCCAGCTGGTAGAGATGATTTTTAAACACTTCAATGCCATTACTTCTGAAGCACATAAAAACCGAATCAGGACACACTAATTCTGATATTTGCAGAGAGCTGACAGCCTGTCCTGATTGTCTGTTCCACAATCTAGACAATGCCTGTTATAATGTGGTGATGTGGAAGCTTTTTTGTAGTTTCTTCTTTCAAACTCTTTTGAACTCCACTTGCAAAGGTAGGTAGAAAAACAAATCCAGGCGAAATGAAGCCAAACCATGCAGGCGGTCTTCTGGCAAGAATGATGAAAAAGCTGTTGTCTAGGCACAGGAGACCATCTGAATCATAAATAGCTTTACAGCACTGCATCCAATGCAACGATATGAAAAATTATTGGGGTAATGTCCGGGGGCTCAGAAATAACCGGCTGCGGGCTCTTAGGCTCTTACACATTTGAGAGGCCATCCAATGCCCTCTGAATAGCGATCCACGTTCAGGTTGCTTTCACAGGGCATTTCTTGTATTAACATGTATTTTGGCACTTTTTTTGGGGGGGGGGAGGGGAGAGCAGATACCTGGTTTTGACAGGTACCCACAGGGCTGCTGTTAGAAACCACAGGGCCCCATACTGCCACCTGACAGGGGCCCCTCTTAAAAAAACACAGTTTACTATGCTTTGGTTATGAATGAACACAGAGAAAGGGGCTAGTAAATGTGATGTATTTACCGGACCTTTCCCGCACACTCCATCCTGAAGCATCCGTATGTGTGCTTTCTGCTGCCGGTTGGAAAGGAGAGCAGGGAAGCCGGCAGCACTGTGGTGATGGGGGGCCTGAGCAGCAGGGGGAATTGTATGGTGCACAGGGAGGGCTATGGGTGTGGCGGGGGGGACAATTACTTGAACCAATTCCCTGTATGACTGGCTGAAAGCCAGCGGGAAGGAGAAGAGAAGAAGCCAGCTTTCAGCTGCTGCAGAGGGAGCCAACTATTTTGTTTTTCAACACACTGTGACCAAAGCAATGCAATGTTACCATAGTAATATTGAACTACTCTGGGCAAGTGATCAGGATTTTTCTTTTTACACATTATGATTGCTAATACCAATGTATTTTATTGATATTTGCAATCATTGTTACTGAATGAAACTGATTCATTCAGTCTTTTGTCGTGATTAGCTGTGATTGGGCAAAGCTCATCACATGATACAGATGGGCTGCGATTGGCCCTGTCTGTACCATGTGACTGCTTTGATCAATCGCAGCTAACAACACAATTGTATACAATGAATCTCATGAGAGGAAGCCATCCATTGTATACAATCGACATGTGATCTGCTGTGAATGGTCACAGCAGTCCCATGACACTGGCCATGGGTGTAGCGATATGTCATCAGCTGTGTCCCATGGACACAGCCGGTGACAGATCGCGCCGCTGCGTGAACAGCTGCTTTTGACAGGACGTCACTGAAGGAATTAGCCTTTCAGCATTACTATACCGCCATTTTGTCTCTTAGCCTAAGCTCTGCCATTTTAAGATAAGTATCCATTTTAAAACTTAGTCAGTACTTAAAGATGAATTTGTGTTTTAAGACTGTTCTTTACTTTCGATAAGAGCCTAAGGTTCCTCGTTTCCCTTCAGGTGTAACTTCCCTTTTTCCTCTAGCTAGCACAAGACTGAAAGCCTGCGGTTGGATATATCCTGTCGCAAGATTATTAATAAATATAGCCAATGTTAAAATAGGGAAATTGTCTGCTTTCTATACTGAACAAAAGTTCATGTTTTACGCACTTAATAATAATTTACATAAATGCCAAATGATTGGGCATGACTGACGTATGTAATATTCTGATTGGTTAATGCATACCTGTCAATTGATTGGTTCTTATATTTCTATGCATTGTTTTAAGTTTCATATATAAGTTTAAACACGGAAGAATAAATTCAGTTCATTCTGAGATACCACCTTGTGTCTGTCTGCAATTCCTGTGTCCCAGGTGAACTCCAGATCTGAGGGGTAATCACTGATCGATGCCAGGGACTGACGGGGGTCAGTGCCAGAGAGGAACGAGAGTCAATTCCTTTCAGTCACATGATGCCTAGTCACAAGGGCGAGTGTCCCGCCCACCCGTCAATCTGCTAAAGGCGGAGCAGGAAGGTGTTAATAACATTCAATTACAATAAGACTTTAATCACGATTGTATACACTACATTGGTTTTTTTTTTATTTGATCATTTTTTCCCACAAAAGTGGAATTACCCTTTAAACCTCAACCATAACTTTTTGGGGATGGGGTTTTCATTTTCAATAGTTCTTTATTGAATTTTTTTAAAGAAAAAACTGCAATGAAATTACAGAGATTCACATTTTCCTAAAATAGGCTTTAACCCCTTGGCGCCGTCACCTCCTGGCCCTTAAGGGGTTTTTGACACCGGAAGGCTGGGTGGGCTTTAGGGTCATGTGACCGCTATGATTGGCTGTCATGACGGTCACATGATCAGAAAGCTCCTGACCGCGAATAGCGATCGGGACCTTTCCATGAGGTGTTGGTAAATGTTCCGGGAGAACGTAGCGCACACACTCTCGGCACATCTTTTGCTTACATTGGATACTCAAATATGCAGCCCCTCGGCGTCAAGGCCCAGCAGTCGAGAGGCCACACATTTGCATGTGCTTGGCACCAAGGAGTTAAAGAAGAATCCCAGAAATTAATATTTTACACACAGCTCTATTGGTCCAACTTGGACCAATGCAACTATGTATATACCATACCTCGCCAATGCCCTTGGAAGCTGGAAATCATTGAAGTAGACACCAATACTCCATTGATTTCCATTTGTTTCTGGGTCCTGCACCTCACGGCTGTCCTTCAGCATTGTGAATACAGGAGGTCGGCCGCTAGACATGTTCGCTGTTTAGAGAATGCTTTGAATTTTTTCATTGAGTGCAAAGCATTCTCTTGTTGGGCAAGGTTAAGAGGCGAGGTGGTGATGTGCCACTCTCCATTTCATCCAATCAGAGAGCTCTATGCATTCAATGAATGCTGCCCTTGCCAAGTGGCCGACCTTGCATGTTCACCATGAAGTTGCTCAGCACGGGACTTGGAAGCAAGTGGAGATCACTTAAGTATTAGTGGCTACTTCAATTATATCCAGCTTCCAGGAGCATCAGTCAGGTATGGTATATGCACCATTACATCAGTCCAAGCTGGACCAATGTAACTGTATATAAAATATCCATACCTGGATTTCATACAATAAAAGCAACATAGAAAATCCAAGTGTTTGTGTACTTTATTATTGGGCATGTGAGGCCCCAGTGCCTACTTACTGGTAATGGATGTGTGAAAAGGTGACACTGGGAGCAAGTGCTCCCTGCCAGGTTCCTCGGGGTGATTTTCCCTCACTTCCTGCCATGACAGGAAGTGTTAAACCAGCGGTTCTCAACCTGGGGGTCGCGACCCCTTTGGGGGTCGAATGACGCTTCCACAGGGGTCGCCTAAGACCATCGGAAAACACATATTTCCGATGGTCTTAGGAACCGAGACACCGCTCCACGCCGCCACCGCCGTCTCCAGGTGTGGGCGGGATGACATGCCGCCCCTGTCATCTGGACACACCTCGAGATCAATCCTCGCCTGTGATTGGCCGCCGGCACTGTAGCTCAGGAGAGGCACACAGGCGGCCAATCACCGGCAAGGAGGTGGAGCTTGGAGAGGAGGAGCCGAGCGGCACCGCGAAGATCGAGCGAGTGAAGAGGAGGAGAGCGGCCGGAGAAGGAAGACATCTGACAGGTAAGTGTCGGTACCATGGGAGAGGGAGGGAGCGAGCGAGCCCAGGCTGGAGCAGGGGTCTGCAAGGTAAGTATCATTGGTGTCAGTGGGAATAGTGCCCCATCATTGGTGTCACTAATACCAATGATGGGGCACTATTCCTCCCACTGACACCAACGATGGGACACTATTCCTCCCACTGACACCAATGATGGGGCACTATTCCTCCCACTGACACCAACGATGGGGCACTATTCCTCCCCCAAATGACACCAACGATGGGGCACTATTCCTCCCCCACTGACACCAAGGATAGGGCACGATTCCTCCCCCCACTGACACCAACGATGGGGCACTATTCCTCCCCCCACTGACACCAAGGATGGGGCACTATTCCTCCCCCCACTGACACCAAGGATGGGGCACTATTCCTCCCCCCACTGACACCAAGGATGGGGCACTATTCCTCCCCCCACTGACACCAAGGATGGGGCACTATTCCTCCCCCCACTGACACCTATGATGGGGCACTATTCCCCCCACTGACACCTATGATGGGGCACTATTCCCCCCACTGACACCAATGATGGGGCACTATTCCCCCCACTGACACCTATGATGGGGCACTATTCCTCCCCCCACTGACACCAATGATGGGGCACTATTCCTCCTCCCACTGACACCAATGATGGGGCACTATTCCTCCCACTGACAGCAATGATGGGGCACTATTCCTCCCACTGATACCAATGATGGGGCACTATTCCTCCCACTGATACCAATGATGAGGCACTATTCCTCCCACTGACACCGATGATGGGGCACTATTCCTCCCACTGACACCGATGATGGGGCACTATTCCTCCCACTGATACCGATGAAGGGGCACTATTCCTCCCACTGATACCGATGATGGGGCACTATTCCTCCCACTGATACCGATGAAGGGGCACTATTCCTCCCACTGATACCGATGATGGGGCACTATTCCTCCCACTGACACCGATGATGGGGCACTATTCCTCCCACTGACACCGATGATGGGGCACTATTCCTCCCACTGATACCGATGAAGGGGCACTATTCCTCCCACTGATACCGATGATGGGGCACTATTCCTCCTACTGATACCGATGACGGGGCACTATTCCTCACACTGATACCGATGACGAGCCACTATTCCTCCCACTGACACCGATGATGAGGCACTATTCCTCCCACTGACACCAATGACGGGGCACTATTCCTCCCACTGATACCGATGAAGGGGCACTATTCCTCCCACTGACACCAATGACGGGGCACTATTCCTCCCACTGATACCAATGACGGGGCACTATTCCTCCCACTGATACCAATGACGGGGCACTATTCCTCCTCCCACTGATACCAATGACGGGGCACTATTCCTCCCACTGACACCAATGATGGGGCACTATTCCTCCCACTGATACCAATGATGGGGCACTATTCCTCCCACTGATACCAATGATGGGGCACTATTCCTCCCACTGATACCAATGATGAGGCACTATTTATTCCCACTGACACCTATGATGGGGCACTATTCCCCCCACTGACACCAATGATGGGGCACTATTCCTCCCCCCACTGACACCAATGATGGGGCACTATTCCTCCTCCCACTGACACCTATGATGGGGCACTATTCCTCCTCCCACTGACACCTATGATGGGGCACTATTCCTCCCACTGATACCGATGATGGGACACTATTCCTCCCACTGATACCGATGATGAGGCACTATTCCTCCCACTGACACCGATGATGGGGCACTATTCCTCCCACTGACACCGATGATGGAGCACTATTCCTCCCACTGACACCAATGACGGGGCACTATTCCTCCCACTGACACCAATGACGGAGCACGATTCCTCCCACTGACACCAATAATGGGGCACTATTCCTCCCAATGACATCAATGACGTGGCACTATTCCTCCTACTGCAAAATTACAGTTATGAAGTAGCAACGAAAATAATTTTATGGTTGGGGGTCACCACAACATGAGGAACTGTATTAAGGGGTCGCGGCGCTAGAAAGGTTGAGAACCACTGTGTTAAACAATCTCTCAAGTGGAGACAAAGTGGAGACAGAGGCTGCAATAAAATTCTAGTAAATTGATAATAGTGGGAACCACTGTCCTGTATTATTATTATGTATGTATGTATGTGTACTATGTATGTATAATTATACTGTCCTGTATTATTACTGTCCTAGCAACAACCGGTCCCCTCATTTTTTGTCCTTCAGTCGTAGGGCAGGAAGTGAGATGAACTCTTCCCAATAGGGTCAGAGACAGCAATAAAACTTGACAGGAATATTAAAGGCTCCATGTACATTGCAGCTGATAAACTCGTTTAAGAGCTTTTCTGCATTTTTTTCAGCAGCCCCTGAACTCTCCCTAATGTTTTCCTATGTGTCCATGTACACTATGTCGTTTACAGTCGTTTACAAGCAGTTGAGTTACAGTCATTTTTTTTTAATGCAGCAAACTTGCGTTCAGGAGTAGATTTTATCAGCGTTCAAACGCCAAACGCTTTCAAACGAGTTTAAACGCGGCTAACCGCGTTTATAAGCATTTGCATTTGGAATTTTTTTTTAACTCTTCCATTTCCAGATGATGTCCAGAGCCTTTTTTCATCATGAAAAATGCATGCCAAGCATTTTCCCACTACTCAAATGGACCTGGTACACCATACTTGGAGGTTTCGCATGAAAGAAATATGTTAGACACTGCTGCAATAATTTCTGCACAGAAACGAGCTGAAACACAGCCAAACACCACAAAAAAAAAAGACAGCTAATCTCACCACATACTGCTCTCTCTGCTTCTGCTCTCTCTATTTCTCTCAAAATGCCTGAAATAGTCAATTTTGTTACTGTTTTTCAGTGCATTCTGGGCATTTTGGAAGGTCTCCTGAAGTTATCTTTAAAAAACGCTTCTAAACGCAAACGCTCATAAACGTGCATAAACACGGTATGCAAATGGAGCTAAACAGACGTTTTTTAACCTATGTTTTCCAGCAGTCAGCTTCCATCGTTCAGAAGTGTCCCGTGTACACGGGGCCTAATTGTCCCAAGATTATCCAAAACTATAAAAAAAGGGCATTGAGCTTTAACATGTGGCCATTAACTTCTAGAGTTCCTCTGTTTTTATACCTGGCATGAATGAAAGTAATCAGGCTTGTTTTTTTTAAGGTGTATGATCTGCACAGAAAGTAGTTTTCAGTCATTATGAGTTGAAAGGGTCAGCGTTGTTCACAGAACATAATTACGAAGGACAGTACATGGTGTTTACATTACGCTAATTGAGAAGAGGGTGAAGTGGCTGGGTTCATTTCTGCTGATTAAACATGGTGCAAAAAATGATCTGCAATCAGCCTGCTATAGTTCTACAATCAGAACAAAGTCCCATATAAATAGTACAATACTTAATAATAGCTATTTACTAAACACAGAAGCCACAGAACATCACCCTCATTTCTTTTGTTGTTAAAACCTTTTGGTAGAGATGAGTGAAAGCAGTGGTCTCCAAACTACAGCCCTGGGGCCAGATGTGGCCCTGTGCTTGTATTTATCTGGCCATTGGGGCACTATTCCTCTTACTGAGTCACTAGTAGGCAACTGACACCAACGTTGGAACACCATTTCTCCCACTGACACCAATAATGGGGCACTATTACTTCCAGTTATACCAACAATGGGGCACTATTCCTCCCTTTACTTTTACTGGTTACTGTTAAGATAAAGGGAGGATTAATCAGGGCCGGTGCTACCACTAGGCGAACTACGCAATTGCCTAGGGCGCAGCCACAGCCGCTGGTTTCTCTACCCTTCATCAGGGGGGTGCCTATGCCACCCACAGGTTTTTGCTAAAGGGGGGAGGGGGTTGGGTAAGGTGGGAGGATTTTATCCTGGGAAGTGTAATTTGAAGGAGTTTTAATTAGAGGAGGGATTTGGGGAAATAGTCCTAGGTGGGGGGATTGAAGGAAGAAGATTGGTCCTGGATGGGGGGATTGGGGAAGATTTGTGCTAGAAGGGGGATTGGGGGATTTGTGCTAGAAGGGGGATTGGGGGATTTGGGCTAGAAGGGGGGTTAGGGGGGATTGTGCTAGGAGAGGGGATTGAGAGGGGTTGTGCTAGGATGGGGGATTCGGGTGGGGAGGAAGGATTTGTGCTGGGAAGGGTAATGTTGACGGCGTTGTGCTGGACGGAGGGATTTAGATGGATTTGTGCTAGGAGGGGGGATTTGGGTGAGAGGATTTGTGCTAGGAGGGGTGAAGTAGAACTACAGGTGAAGTTTTTTTTTTTCAAGGTGGGGGGGGTACAAGTAGCTCTGGTCTTACCTGGGGCGCAAAATAGTCTAGCACTGGCCTTGGGATTAGTGTTGGCACTATAGTGAGGGTTAGAGTTGGCGTTATAAGGAGGGTTAGTGTCTGCAGCTCCAGGTAGACTTAGTGTTGAGTGGTGTTAATTTAGGAGCAGTGCAGCATTGTTGCCACACCATCACTGAAAACTGCATTAGGTGGACCTCACTGGCAGGATCAAAAGGTATTTTTGGGACATTGCGGGTGGACTAAGAAAACTGTAAAACCAGATGTACTTATAATTTAGTACTGCAGCACATATTTTTAAATGGAAGGCCAATAGTTCTACTTCAGGGTTTAATATAGCATCCCAAGCAAAGTAGGGTAAAGTGATAGCACTGGGTTAAGGATTAGGTATAGAAAACCTTTTGTGAGAGAGATGAAGGCTGCATTGTTGACTTCTCACTCTGAAAACTTTAGTTTTCTGGCCTTTATGCTAATGCTTATGCTTAAACGTATTTAGAAGAAGTATATAGATAAGGACTTCTGACTATCCTAACCTGCAAGCTTGTTCCAGGTCAGTGACTGAAAAAGTATTAAAGCCAGTTGACCAGCATAACAGCAAAAAAAAGAAGACAAGAATATACAGCCCTCATTTCTCTTAGAAAGGGTTAGTGGATAGGGACAATTGGGGAAATTAAAGTGGTAGTAAAGTCCCCAATGTTTACTAAAAATATGGCTTACCTGTAGGTACAGTAAATGTCTCCTAACCGTGTACCATTTAGGAAATATTTAGTATAGTAGCAGCCAGTGACGTCACCAGGACGGTGTGCTGTCCATTGAGAGAGCTGAGCTGAGGCTGTATCTCCCGGGTGCATGCCCCTGAGTGACGTTATTGTGGCTCGGCCAGTCAAACAGCTGAAGCCTTCGACCCGGAAGGAAGACTGAGTGAAGATGGAAGCCCTGTCAGCAGTGACAGCACACCACTGGAGAGATTTGTTCTAAAGTATTTCATAATGTGATGAAGTATTTCATAATGTGATGCATACTAGCATATTATGATATTATCCTGCAGGGCACCATTTTTCTAGATTTTTTTTTCTTTTTTGCGGTTTACTGCAGCTTTAATTGTTTTTCTCTTGTTATTAGTGTTGATGACTTCCAATGCCCAAAATCAAAATGTGATTTGTTGTTATGTATTAATAACATTTTGTGTAGCATCTTCCATATTGACTTTCATTTGTGTCTCTGTGCATTGTTACTGAGGATGCAAAACTCTATTTGCCCACAGGGAGGAGACGGGGCAGTTGGGGGGAGACATGCCAACTTGAAGGAGTGTGTTTGCATGCCCGGTCATGCCGCTCATGCATGCCCAGGGGCGGACTGACCATTTGGAAACTCGGGCACTGCCTGTGGGCCCGGGCTCAGTAGGGGGCCCCATGAGAGGCCCCTGGTACCTTTTTCATAGGCTTTTTTGAGTTTGGGCAAGGACACAGGGGCCCCATGATCCCCTATTGCCCGGGGGCCCCATGAGTTGTCAGTCCGCCCCTGTACATGCCCCCGGGGCCACACAACACAGCCCTCAGGATACAGTGTCCCTTGGACACAGCACATCACCAATCATGGTAAAGAGCCAATGACATTGGCTCGTTACCATCTGATCAGCTGTGTCCAATCACAGCTGATCACATGTAAACAAATGCTGGCTATCGACATTTCCTTTTCTCAGTGCTGTTACTATCTGAGAAAAGGGAAGTCAATAACTGGCTTTCCTGTGATAGGGGACAGTTACACTGATAATCAGGGCATTGATCATCAGTGCCCTGATTAACAGTGCAGCCCCATCAGTGGCAATCAGTGTCTATCAGTGCAACATATCAGTACCTATCAGTGTCACCTATCAGTGCTCATCAGTGCCACCTTATCAGTGCCCATTAGTGCTGCCTCATCAGTGCCCATCAGTGCAGCCTCATCAGTGTCCATCAATGCAGCCTATCAGTGCCCATCAGTGCAGACTCATCAGCGCACATCAGTGAAGAAGAAAATTTACTTATTTACAAATTTGTATAACAGAAAGTAAGAAAATTTTTTTTTTTAATTTTTGGTAATTTTTCATTTGTTTAGTAAAAAATAAGAAACCCAGTGGTGATTAAATACCACCAAAAGCTCTATCTGTCTTAAACAAATGATAAACATTTGGGTACGGTGTGACATTACAGCACAATTGTTATTCAAAGTGGAACTGAAAATTGGCCTGGGCGGGAAGGGGCTGAAAGTGCCCAGTAGGCAATGGTTAAAGGGGCACTCCTGCTGACAAAGATCAACCTTTATGGAACTTTCCCATTAAGGCTACATCCTAAAGTGAAATTCCCCATTGACAACATACCGTAAAGCAACATCACCCTGTTTTGCATGTCAACACAAGGGCCACAACTGTTTGCCTGTGTGCCTGGTAGCAGCACTGGTGTGGAGGAGATTTGATAGCCTTTTAGGCCTAACCCTAGACTCTCCCAACTGAGAGCTCCTAAGTAAACTAGCCCAGCCTTTCTCAACCAGGGTACCCAAACACCCTGGGGTGCCTTGAGGTTTCTTCAGGGGTGCCTTTTCAAAATGTCTAAAAATTTCCCAAAACGTGTATACAAGCCAGCGGGTGGAAGAAGCCTGCCTTTTAGTCACACAAAGTCACAGGTTTTCATTGTGCACCATTACAACCTTCTAGCTGCTAGTGTCCTGACAACCAATTACAGTACATCATCAGTTGATAAGGAGGATGTCAGCTGCCTGCACAGCATCCTTGTTTTACCCTCCCCCTGCCCCTTTCCAGTGTGCAAAAGTGTATTTGCTTTGAAAGTATAACTCACACTGTTGGGTGTCCTACATGTGTGGATGTTGCTGCGTTGAATAAAACTATTAGAATAGTTTTTCACATTTTGGGGTGCCTCAAGACTGTCCATAATTTTAAAGGGTGCCTTGACTGAAAAAAGGTTGAGAGACACTGAAATAGCTTATCGTCTTATTAGCAGCAAATAAAAAGTCACTTGGAGTATGATCCCTCTGTCAGAGAGCGACTGTTTATACTCTTGGCACTGCAGTACATAGTTAGCATCACTTTACTGGTACTGGTGTTAACTGCACTGTATTGTTAATGCCTTCTCCTGTTAACTTTGAACCTTTGAATTGTTTTATTAGCTTACCATTCTAGTCTTTCCAATACAACCTGTTTTAGAAACTGTACTACAGTCACTGTGTGCGTTTCTTGTGTATCTGTCAGGAGGCCCTGGCAAGGGTATTCTGGTGGTGTCAGCAGGAGTGAGGTTCCCCCTAGGGCCAAGGGAGAGAGCAGAGGACCCAATACTGTCTGCACCTGTGGTAGTGAGCCTGTCAGGGATGCGGGTGTGACCAGAGATGTGTGTACTGACACAGGGAAACACAGGCTCCAGATATGGTATAAACAAGACAATTTATTAAGACTAACAATACAAACATAAACGCAGTGCACCAAACCCCAAGCTAACACAAATACATACAACAAGGTGAAACAAACCCAAACCTAAACTGATACAGATACCCAGGTACATACACATATAGAGCACAACGTAGTCAGGCAGGCCGGGTGGATAACTATCGGGCAGGTAGGTACAGGAGGAGCAGGCGGAGAGAATGGTCAGGGTCACAAGCCAGGGATCAAAACAGGAGAAGTCAGCAGAGGTCAGGATCAGGCAGGGTCGGCAACAAGTCAGGCAGAAACAGGAACAGGCATGCAGGTTACAAGGTACAGGGGCCCATGGAAAAACACACACCAAGGCACAGACTGCAGGTCTGGCCATCCCTTAAATACACCTGCAATCAGCCCCAGGTGATGGCTAATTGCCGAAGTGAACCTCTGGTTGTTGAGAGCACCCGCTGGACAGCCCTGGTACTGCAGCCCACAAGGCAGGTGAGTCCCACCACTATTGGCAAGTCCATTCCTGACAGAGCCCTTGTAGATAGTCAACTTGGGGTTCTCCAGGGTGCAGAGTCTAAGCCCCAGCCTGCTTCTTCACCAGAGCCCCTGATGGTGGGGATAGACTTGCAGCAAGCTGGAACCAGGTCGTTGCCCCTGGGTACGCCCAGCTGAGGATGAGGAAACCGCTCGCAGGAGCAGAGTACAATGGGAGGAGAAAAACAGAAATCCGATAGACTAGCCAAGGTCAGGATGGGCGGAAAACAAGCACAGTCAGAGAATGAAGCCAGGGTCGGTACACGAGTAGTCAATGCAGCATACAGGCAATAGCAACACACAGGAGCTCAGACAACTAGGACGTTGCTCAGGCAAAGTGGCCTAGTCTGAGCATGTCTTATATAGGCAGGCAAACAAGGCGGCGGGCCAGGAAGTGATGGAAGGGAAGGAAATACAACCCAGAGAACAGCAGACAACGCCCATAGATGAGCACAGACAAACACACATGTGAAAGGGATCAGGAACAGCACTGCAGCAAGAAGGTAAGAATACACAAACAAGAAACTGCAGGCTAACTTGTGACAAACACTGCCAACAACTTCTGCGGCGGTAGCGCTACACATTATTATTTATGTTGTTGTTTTTTTGTATAACATCTTTAAATAAAATAACCTCAAGGGAATGCCCCAGTGATGCACAGTAATTTGTTTTAATGCAAAAATGCACTAAAATAGCATACGATTAGCATAATATATGTAAACATAATAAAATATTATTCATGCGTACGGTGAACGTAGCTCTTTGATGTTGATAATTACATTTCACATAACAATGTGTGAGATTACAAAGACAGAGCTAGAAAAACAATTGCTGGAATTCAGTGTTATGGGCCCTTTCTTTTATTTTATTGAAGCAGAACTAAGCTGTAGCTGAGCACCACCAACTGTTTAATTAATTTTTAATATTCAATGGAAACTCACCCATCTATTCATGTCTACATGCTCTATTTTGTTTAGGAAGGATTTTAAAAAATACCCCCGTATCATTTCTAGTCACAGACATTTTGAGAAATGTCAGATGATTCATGTATCTGTCCTTAGTTCAGGCATGCTTGCAGGAGGGTGTGCTTAGCTAAAAAAGCCCATTCTCCCCCCTCCAAATGAAAGGAAAAAAATGCCCATGAAGACTCCTGGGATGTATGACATAATTTTGGCCTAGGCCAGAAACCAGGAAACAGCTGAAGAAATGAAAAAAAAAAAAAACAGAATAAGTAAATATAATATACCTTCCTATCTTTTTACTAATGATAACATAAGGATTAAAAATAGGTAATGTCGATTGAGTTTAGTTCCACAGTAGCCTATACATACCCCTTCAATATCTGGCCATTTTTCAATCTTCAGTGCTGTGATATTTTGACTGACATTTACTCTATTAGGCATCAGTATACCCAAAGACATTTTCTATCATTTTTTGAGACAGATGATGCCTTCTTTAGTAATATTTAAAAAACATTTAAAAAAATGTTTTTTATTATATAAAGCAAATAAAAAAATTGAAGAAAAAAAACAGTTTCTCTATTTTCTGTTATATATCATAGCAAATAAAAATACTGTGAGAAAGGAATGCAGAGGCTGACAAACACCTTTGCATTCCTTTTGCCATTGCTTGTCAATGAAAAGTGCTCAGAGCTGAGATAGGCTACCATTATGAGTCAGCCATATCCTTTCTAGCTGTTGTTGGATCACCCATGGTAGGAGGAGACTGGGGACAGGTCAGGCCTCACAACTAGACTTATGCAGGCAATAGACGGGTCGTTTATCATCCGAATTTTTGTGCAAACAAAAAATCGTCCGATATTCACACCGTTAGTGGGGCAAAGCCGTTGGCCATTTTTTGCGGATCTTCTCGTTTCTTTTTATCGGTCATGCTGCAAAATCCATGTTTTTTGTAAGCATTGGTGGCAGCATCCATGGCAGCAACGACCGATTTTTTGTTTATCGGCCTACAATTTGGCCGATAAACGGCCCGTCCATGGCCAGCCTTAGAAAGCACTTAGCAAGACTGATCAAAGTACATGTAGTTTTTTCTTGTACATGAAGACAAAACAGTAAAAAATTAATTATAGATCTTCTTTAGCTCCTTTTTTGAGAGCTGCTTCACTTTTATTTCATTAACAAACTAAAAAAATCCCAGCGCCAATCAAAGAAAGTATGCAATTATGCAGCTGTGCACCAGTGAAAACCACCAATAATAAATAACACAAAAAACAGCGCAAAAATTAAATAAATAAAAATAATCACAAATAAATAAATGTCCATGCAAAAATATATATATAATATTTCAAACATAAGTCCTTATTTTCCCAAAAGGATTTTCAAGACAATGTTCCAAAATGTGCTTCCACCTAATCACCACGTGAAAAATAATATTGACCGCACTCACCAGATGGAGGTGAGTAATAAGCCTCATAGGATATAAGGGATCCTATATCCCCTCAGGAGGAACTCAAATCGCCTTCTTCACCCTGCTTAGATACAGCAATCGACTCCATTCTACTTCTCCATGGAATCCTCAATAATGTGCAAGGAAAGAAAGGCTACATAGTGTAATACTGCCACTCAATACAATATAAATCCATAGAATAAGGACACTCACATGTTTCAATAAAATAACAGGCCTTGTTTAATAGCCTCAAAGGCTTCAAAGGAACAAGTTTCCAGATTATAAATATAGGGATCTCACGCTTTAAGGATCACTGTAGAGGATGACCAGCTTTCCACCTCAAAAATGGCTGCTTGAACCGCAAAAGTCGGCGTGCGTTCCAAATACCGGAAGTGACGTAGGCCAAGAAGACGGCAGACCGGAAGTGCATCAACGCGTTTCGCCCCACCCACAGGGCGTTCTCAAGACTTGAGAATTGAGTGGCAGTATTACACTATGTAGCCTTTCTCTCTTTGCACATTATTGAGGATTCCATGGAGAAGTAGAGTGGAGTCGATTGCTGTATCTAAGCAGGGTGAAGGCGATTTGAGTTCCTCCTGAGGGGCTATAGGATCCCTTATATCCTATGAGGCTTATTACTCACCTCCATCTGGTGAGTGCGGTCAATATTATTTTTCACGTGGTGATTAGGTGGAAGCACATTTTGGAACATTGTCTTGAAAATCCTTTTGGGAAAATAAGGACTTATGTTTGAAATATTATATATATATTTTTGCATGGACATTTATTTATTTGTGATTATTTTTATTTATTTAATTTTTGCGCTGTTTTTTGTGTTATTTACTTTTATTTCATTGTTTTCAGCTGAGGGAGTTGACAAGAATGAAGTTACACATTTTTCTAATGAGTGATTAGAAAATATAAGGGGCACAACTTTATGGTAGAAGCAAAAAAAGTGAATATAAATTCAGGTGCTTCTAAGTTGCTTCGATTTACCTTTGACTTGCTCACTGAGCTACATCAATTTTCTTTTACGTTAACATTGACCTGTACTGGGAAGAAAAGTGTCTCAGACACAAACTAAAACTTGGAAGGGTAAAGGCTAAAGACTAAAGCTTGGGCTACTTAAAAGGGTAAAAGCATCCAATAAAGACAGTAAACCCACAGAAATCTGACATAAGGCTTTAAAGTGACATTGTCACTTTTTAAAATATCAGAATCAAACTCCTTCCTTCAAGCAAAAGATTAATGTATGCTCCTTCTGCCTCTTCTGCCTCTAACATTGACTTGTACTGGGAAAAAAAATGTCTCAGACACAAACTAAAGCTTGGAAGGGTAAAGGCTAAAGACTAAAGCCTAGGTACTTAAAAGGGTAAAGGCATCTAATAAAGACAGTACACCCATTGAAATCTGACATAAGGCCTTAAAGTGACATTGTCACTTTTTAAAATATCAGAATCAAACTCCTTCCTTCAAGCAAAAGATTAATATATGCTCCTTCTGCCGCTGTCTTCATGAAATTCTCTTGGCTGAAAAATCTTTAGCATTTGACAAGTTGGGGAGTGATTATGGTGTTTTGGTTTCTTCTTCAGTACCCTTCTTCAGATTATATACATATGTGTAGATAAAATATTAACATTCTTTATTATACTACTA
This sequence comes from Staurois parvus, assembly GCF_062004578.1. Classification (NCBI taxonomy): domain Eukaryota; kingdom Metazoa; phylum Chordata; class Amphibia; order Anura; family Ranidae; genus Staurois; species Staurois parvus. The sequence goes on from NW_028320549.1 coordinate 2,305,954, forward strand.
AAACAATTAAAATGTGGCTGCATTTGTACACCATGTAGAAGAAACATCCATTTGGTGTATATATTGGCGTTACGGATCAACGCGTTTAGCAAGTAGCACACTTCCTCAGGGTCCAAACCTTTTGTACATGCAGACAACATTTTGAGCCTATAAAGAAAATTACAAAAAATAAACAATACATCTGATTATATTAGTCATACATATATATAAAAAATAAATATAATTTACCAAGGCAAGAAATATCACATGTAACCATCTGTGATATTCAAAAAAGGCACTGGCAAATACTGAACAATGGCAACATTTTTTCTTTTTTTTATATTTATTGTGACTATTATAATCAGATGTATTGCTTATTTATTTTTGTAATTATCTTTGTATACTCAAAATTTTGCCTGCATGTACAAAAGATGTGAGGGACTCCGGGAGTTATCGCGGCGTGCGAGTCTGCGCATGCGCAGTCTGTCTAGGCGCACTAGCGTGCACTCGCGGACACGCCTGGCACCAATGAGTGCACAGGGCACACTATTTAAACAGACTCTGGCAATACTCAAATTGCCTTATGGTCTTTCCTGCTTTTCCTGTTATCCTGTGTTCCTGAGAGATTGCTAGTTGCCAACCCTGCCTGACCCTGATCCGTTGACCGTCTCCTGCTCTGATTCCTGGCTCGTCCCTGACTACTCTTCTGCCTACTCCTGAATTATTTGACCTCCTGTTGCCGAAACTTTGCTCATGACCCAGGTTACTCTCTGCCTGCTGCCCTGTACTGTTCTGCCTCTGCTGTTACCGACCTGGCTTGTCTGACCCCGCTATACTCCATACTGTCATCCACCTATCCATCCATCCTGCTCGGATCCAGTTGCTACTGTCCAGGGCCTGCCAGCCTGTACACATCAGGCTCTCCTCATGTACATACCTCCGGCGGTCCTCTCTACCACGGTTGGGTGTACCCAGGGGCCGCGACCTGGTCTCAGTTCTGCTCCAAGTTCATCCCCGCCATCAGGGGCTCTGGTGAATAAGCAGCAGGGGCGGACTGACCCTTTGGAAACTCAGGCACTGCCCGAGGGCCCGGGGTCAGTAGGGGGCCCCATGCGATGCCCCTGGTACCTTTTTCATAGGCTTTTTTGAGCTTGGGCAAGGACACAGGGGACCCATGATCCCCTATTGCCCGGGGGCCCCATGAGTTGTCAGTCCACCTCTGATAAGCAGACTGGGGCTTAGACTCCGCACCCTGGGGAATCCCTGTGGTTCACTAGAAATACCGCCGGGCGGTACCTAGCTGAAGATGTGGATCCTAGGGAAGTGAGCTGCTCACAAAACGTGTTGATCTGCAATGCCAATATATACACTAAATAGATGTTACTTGTACATGATATATACTGAATGCAGTCACATTTTAAAGGTGTTTTCATTGTATACTAAACATTGTGAATGTTTTATCTACACATACTGTATTTATATAATCTCCTTGTGGCACAGATGGTCCCATCTTTTCTTTCTTCTCAATGCCTTTTAGGGCTGGGGGAGTCATTTGGTGTCTGTAATAAATTCCTTAGGTCTCTTTCACAGCATAGCTGTACCATAAGCTGGAGCTCACCTGCTAGCTTTAAGATGTAAACAAATGATGTTCAATGATGTTCATATGCAATATCACATACTACTTGACTAATAAACATAATTTGTGACGTGATCTTCGGTGGCGTTTTTTTTTTTCAAGGCATATGTATACCCAATCACCAAAATCCTATAACATTTTTTAGTGTAATTTTAAATGTAAAAGTCAATTTCAAACCTTTTTAAATCTGCTGATTTCATTATATTACCACCTGGTGATACTTCCATTGCTGCTATGGATGGATAATGCTCTGCCTCTGCCTTCCAAATGTTCTCCTGCATTATCAATCTGTCACTTCCAGTCATGACTATAAGCTCCCTTACCGAGTCTCACGGCATGTTTCCCGTTATCACCATCAGAAAGGTGGCCATGGCATGCAGCTATTGATGGAGATTACGCACGTAGATAAGAAATGGCTGAAAAAAGGCAGGAGATCAGCAACCCTGAGATGCAAAAATTGAGACATAGTGGTTTATCAAAATAACTGTCAATCCAGTAAGGGTTTACACCTACTTAAAGCTTCACTCTAAAACTAACGTTTCTTCCTCTCCAATCCTTTCCCACCCTTTCCCAGTCCCATACTACAGTGCACCCAGAAAGTATTCACAGTGCTTAACTTTTGCCACATTTTGTTATGTCACGGCCTTATTCCAAAATGGATTAAATTAATTTTTTCCTCAACATTCTACAAACAATACCTCATAATGACAACGTGAAAGAAGTTCTTTTTGAAATCTTTGCAATTTATTAAAAATAAAAAACGAAAAAAACACATGTACATAAGTATTCACAGCCTTTGCCATGACACTCAAAATTGAGCTCCGGTGCATCCTGTTCCCACTGATCATCCGTGAGATGTTTCCACAACTTCATTGGAGTCCACCTGTTGGAAATTCAGTTGATTGAACATGATTAGGAAAGGCATAAACCTGTCTATATAAGGTCCCACAGTTAACAGTGCATGTCAAAGCACAAACCAAGCCATGAAGTCCAACGAATTGTCCATAGACCTCTGAGACAGGATTTTATCAAGGCACAGATCTGGGGAAGTGTACAGAAAATTTTCTGCAGCATTGAAGGTCCCAATGAGTACAGTGGCCTCCATCATCCGTAAGTGGAAGAAGTTTGGAACCACCAGGAATCTTCCTAGATTGGGCCATACGGCCAAAATGAGCAATCAAGGGAAAAGGTTCTTAGCCAGGGAGGTAACCAAGTACCCGATGGTCACTCTGAAAGAGCTCCAGTGTTTCTCTGTGGAGAGAGGAGAACCTTCCAGAAGAACAACCATGTCTGCATTACTCAAGTCTGTATGGTAGAGTAGCCAGATGGAAGCCACTCCTCAGTAAAAGGAAAATGGCAGCCCGTCTGGAGTTTGCCAAAAGGCACCTGAGGGACTCTTGGACCATGACAAGCTCTCTGGTCTGATGAAACAAAGATTGAACTCTTTGGCCTGAATGCCAAGCAGGGACAGACTGACAACTCATAGGGCCCCTGGCAATAGGAAATCATGGGGCCCCTGTGTACTTGTCCACACTGAAATCACACCCAAAAAACCTATGAAAGGTACCAGAGGCATCTTATGGGGCCCCCTACTGACCCCGGACCCTCGAGCAGTGCCCAAGGACACAAATGGTCAGTCCGCCCTTAATGCCAAGCATCATATATGGAGGAAACCAGGCACCCCTCACCACCTGGCCAATACCATCCCTACAGTGAAGCACGGTGGTGGCAGCATCATACTGTGGGGATGTTTTTCAGCTGCAGGTACATGGGAGACTAGTCAGGATCATAGGAAAGATGAATGCAGCAATGTACAGAGACATCCTTGATGACCTTAGACTTGGGCAACGGTTCATCTTTCAACAGGACAACAACCCTAAGCACATCACGCAAGAGCATAGTATCACAGGACCCGAGCTGTGGCTACCGAAATGGATCTCAGCAGGACTATGCTGAAAGCGCTGGGTAGGTGAGCATCTGATTTTATCTATCTGGAGGTGCGTCATGGAAAAACAATGGGAACCAATACAAACAATCCAAATTACAAAAATACAGCACTACCGTCCCTTCAGCACGTCAAATGATGAAAGCCATAGGGCGGTGCTAGAACGTGATGTCACCGCACACATCGGAAACGCTCGTGGTAGAGTATGACAGGTGGAGTGAGGTCTTAATACAAACAAATGTTGTTTATACTAGTGTCGGTGGCGACACTGTAAAATTTTAATGTTTTATATGATTTTTTCAATAAAGACGTTTTGAAGTTTTTTACACCATGCGAGTTCCTTTTCCCTCCTTTTTCTGGGTAATATAATGGAGTACATATCCTGGTGATCTTGGAATTCTTGGAATAGATTGGAGATCTGATATTTTTATTGATAATCCCAAGCGGGAATGCTTGGTGAGCTGGTTTATGATCTTACCAGCAACTTCTTTTGGTGAGTTGAGGCTAGTAGAATTGGTGATGGATACACATTTTGGTAATGATTTCAGGTGTAACAGAGAGGATTCACTGCAGATGAAGAAAATTGATTTTATTTAATTTTTTAAAACTTTATGATACACTGGGTGGTACACTAAAAAAAGAAGATTTATGAATTTTGGGCTTTGCATATTTATTTAAGATATTTTGGGTTTATTATACCATAATTATCTCTTGATGATGATCTTTTATGTGCACTATTGATAAGAGTGACAGAGTTATATGCACTATATTACCAAAAGTATTGGGACACCTCTCCAAATCATTGGATTTTGGTGTTCCAATCACCTCCATGGCCACAGATGTATAGAATTAACCACCTGACATGCAGACTGCTTCTACAAACATTTGTGAACAAATGGGTCGCTCTCAGAAGCTCTGAAAATTCAAGTGTGGCACCGTGATAGGTCCAAACTTCGTGCGGCCTTCAGATTAGCACAACAACAGTGCATAGAGAGCTTCATGGAATGGGTTTCCATGGCCGTGCAGCTGTATCCAAGCCTTACATCACCAAGTGCAATGCAAAGCCGCCACTGGACTCTAGAGCAGTGGAGACATGTTCTATGGAGCGACCAATCATGCTTCTCTGTCTGCCAAACCGATGGACGTGTCTGGGTTTGGCGGTTGCCAGGAGAACGGTACTTGCCTGACTGCACTGTGCCAAGTATAAAGTTTGGTGGAGGGGGGATAATGGAGTGGGGCTGTTCTTCAGGGGTTGGGCTTGGCCCCTTTGTTCCAGTGAAGGGAACTCTTAAGGTGTCAGCATACCAAGACATTTTGGACAATTTCATGCTCCCAACTTTGTGGGAACAGTTTGGGGATGGCCCCTTCCTGTTCCAACATGACTGCGCACCAGTGCACAAAGCAAGGTCCATAAAGACATGGAGGAGCAAGTTTGAGGTGTAGGAACTTGACTGGCCTGCACAGAGTCCTGACCTCAACCCCATATAACACCTTTGGGATGAATTAGAGTGGAGACAGTGCCTGACCTCACAAATGTGCTTCTGGAAGAATGGTCAAACATTCCCATAGACACCCTCCTAAACCTTGTGGACGGCCTTCCCAGAAGAGTTGAAGCTGTTATAGCTGCAAAGGGAGTGGCCAACTCAATAATGAACCCTACAAACTAAGAAATGGATGCCATTAAAGTTCATGTGTGTGTAAATGCAGGCATCCCAATACTTTTGGCAATTTAGTATATGCACTTGCACTTTATGTTTGAGGTATATATTTTTGAGGTACATAACTGCAATTGTCACTTGAGTATGTTATATATGCAGTATATTCACACTATTTTTTGCACAAAAAATGCCAATGCACCTGACATTTTAGGTTTATAACACTTTAACACCAAATATGGTGGAGTAGGGCAGATAACAGTGTAAAAATTAGTGTTTCCTCTGTGGGGAACAGATTGATTAGAATATGCTTATGCACCTGATAGTAAAAAACGAGTAACTCTGGCGCCCACAGGAGAAAAGTAGTGTAATGCAGGCCATAGATGGGGAGAAAAACGGCAGATTTTTCTTTTAAAAAATGAAAAATCGGTCGTTCAAGTGGCCGACGTTACCATCAATGGTAAAAAAAAATCGGCCGATTTTCATCCCGTCTAGAGCCGGCAAAAAGTGTCCCTGCAGAGAGCTCTGCTATTTCTTTGACAGTTCTCTGACAGTTCCTTGACATTTATAGAGGTTGCAACAATGTATGTATTTGTTTCCATTTAGGATACAGATGTTTTTATTCGGAAACAAATAGATACAATGTTGCAACCGCTGTAAATGTCAAGGAACTGTCAGAGAACTGTCAAAGAAATAGCAGAGCTCTCTGCAGGGACACTTTTTGCTGGACGGGAATTCCTCCTATTTTCATCCTACTTCTTCTTCTTCATCCTCATCCTCTTCTTTTTCATCATCCTCATCCTCTTCTTCTTCTTCTTCTTCATCCTCATCCTCTTCTTCTTCTTCTTCATCCTCTTCTTCTTCCTCATCCTCATCCTCTTCTTCTTCATCATCATCATCATCATCTTCTTCTTCATCATCCTCTTCTTCTTCATCATCCTCTTCTTCTTCTTCTCCTTCTTCTTCATCATCCTCATCCTCTTCTTCTTCCTCATCCTCATCCTCTTCTTCATCCTCATCCTCTTCTTCTTCATCATCATCATCCTCATCCTCTTCTTCTTCTTCTTCTTCTTCATCCTCATCCTCTTCTTCTTCTTCATCCTCATCCTCTTCTTCTTCATCCTCTTCTTCTTCTTCATCCTCATCCTCTTCTTCTTCTTCTTCATCCTCTTCTTCTTCCTCATCCTCTTCTTCATCCTCTTCGTCTTCTTCTTTTTCTTCTTTTTGTCTTCCTCTTGCAGGTCACTGCTCATGCGCAGATTTTTTATCGGTAAAAAATCGGCCGATTTGCCCACTAATTGCCGCGAAAATCGGCCGATCGGCAAAATCGGCCGATTTTTTTCCAACTTTACCGAAAAAAAAACCGGCCAAAATACCGAAAAACGGCCGACCAAATCGCCCACTAACGATCCGAAAATCGGGCGATTTTATTTTCGGCCGAAAAATCGGCCGATTTTCGACCCATCTATGGCCTGCATAAGGGTGAAAAGGAAAAAAATGTAAAATGTATAAAGTAAAAGATGATAATGGCAATATTGGCATACAAGTACTTAAAACGGGGTATGTGAATGCATTGGTGCACAATAAGTCCTTATAAGAGTCTCTCAGGCAATTTGCCTGGAATCTTTTTAGCACAAAAAGACGGCAGCCATCCTCGGAGCAAGCCAGCTCTGCATGCAGGGACTCAGAGGGGCGCCTACTGGCGCCTCCTGTCTCTTTTCTTCTTTATGCACCTGATATCATGCAGTTAGATTGACAACATTATATAGCGCTGTCTAGTTTTTTCACAAGCATCTGATTTTACTTGCCATTTATTTGGTCCAGGTCACCCAAGGCTAGCAGTAACATAAAATGTTTGCTCTCTATGGAGCAGTGGGTAAATGCAGGGCCCTAGGCAAGACCAGCTACTTGCGCTGCACCCTCTTCCCCCCCCCAAAAAAAAAAATATATATAAATTTTAAAAACAATAGAAAATATTTAATCAACAAAACATGAAACTGCTAAATTTCTTTTAATTATAATGAAAAAAAAAAAGTGCCATAAGATCATAAGATGCCAACAGCACCAATATTGAAGACAAAATCAACGTCACGGACGGTCCATATTTGTGGCTGGCAGTGGCAGGGTGACAGCTGCAGTGAGTGGAGGATGATGGATCCCCACTCTCACAAATCCCAGGCTGGAATTCCCCAGGCAATAGGGAGAGATTAAATGCTGTGACAGCAGGCAGCTGAACTGAGCAATCCCACACAGTGACAGATCCAACCCAACACACCACCACTAACACTGACACAGATCAGCAGGCACTAGAAGAGTAGGCTGTGGGATCATGATGATGCCATCACTCACTGACACACTGCACACATGATGGATGGCTGGACGGGTCACACTCACACAGACACAAAATATCAGAGTCAGACATTACCTCCCTCCGCAGACGCAGCTCTGTCTCTGCTAATGAATGGGAAGAGAAGGGCTGGAACTCCACAGTGACCAACAGCCACCAGTTGGCTTGCAGTAAGGGACTGTATCTGAGAGGAACACTGGAGGGAGTGGCAGCTCAGCTACTAAACTAGCACCTGGCATCTTCCTCTGTCCTTTCTTCCTCCCCTCTGCCACCCCTCCCCTCAGCTGAAGGATCATTCATGACGTGGCGGCGTCCCACACCAAGAGAATGTTGGACTGTGCTGCACCCAGGCACCTCTAGGTGGCAGTGCGTCCTAGGCAGCTGCCTGGTTTGCCTAGTGGAAGCCCTGGGTAAACGGAAATGTGTCAGTTTACATTAGCTTGCATCCAATCCTGTCCGGTGTAATGGGTTGGATGACAGTCAGATAGAAATGGACAGGTCGTTCATTTCCATTTGACAAGCCATAGAGGACAGCGGGCTGTGTCCGTGTCCACTCTGCAGGGATCAGTGGGCAGATCCCCCACTGAGCAAGCAGATCCTCTAACGGGACTGCTCTGTGTGAAAGGGGCCTTAGAAGTGATTTCCCTTTGGGAGTATCTCACCAAGAATGACATTTTTGTTGCAGGAGATGCCTAAAATCTAACTTGTGTCTTAGTGCAGACTTCTTTGAAAATCAGTGAGCCAATCACACAAACAGGAAATTATATTTCTGGGGGCGCTCTGTACACCGTCTGCGTATAGAACACTTCCAGGTTGCCATATGGCATGGTATTTTACAGAAAATTACAGAGCTGCAGATTGAAAAGGAGAAATATTTGTAATAACATTCAATCACCATATGACTTGTGTGGCAATTGGATATGCTATATTACTTCTTTTTTATTTGCTATTTTTTTTCCTCCCATGAGTTACCCTGAAACTAAATACTAGCAGAAAATGAGGAAAAAAATCTATAACAATTTTGAATAGGGTTCCTCTTTAAATAACCCTCCCCCGTCCCCATGCCATAGATGCATTATTAAATACAGCACAAATTCGGAGTGCAGTCATTAAGCACACATGCAGTTTTTTTTTTCATTAATGTGATGCTGAAGATTTACATCTCATTATCCGTTATAATAAATGGGGTAAATGCATTTGCTTTGTAGGTCTCAGGTCCTCACGTAGGAATACAGATGCCAGTGATGGCTGTAGGTCAGTCCTGCTAATTGGCAGTTAAGGCTATTTATAGACTGATAGGCAGAGGGGAGACGAAATTCTGAGAAAATTCTACAACAGCTTTTTTTCTTTTCTCTTTTGATTGTGTAAATACTTTGATCAGCGATCATGGAGGGGAATGAGATGAAGAGATGGTTTGATCTTTGAGTGACAGACTTACAAGTGTAGGAATGGCGTTATTCTCTGAAATCCATACAATGGTCTAGAACAGTTCCACAGAACCAATTTTATAATTAGTGTGCCTAGGGGTCTAACTACACATGATGGGACCACATAATATAATTGTTTTGGAGCCCCAGCAGGAAAACTCCCTACTGTCATTGATCTCAACAAACAGTATGTCTCAATCAAGGACAGGTAACAGGAGAGCTGTCAACAAAGTCAGTATATTATTATTACTGGGGACCAGAGCTGCGGACACAGGTTGGCTTTGCCCATCAATTCATGGAATTAAAGTGCTACTAATCTCACAACGGTAAAATCAGTCTGTATATGCAGTAAAGCATGCCTGTTGTACTCACTGTGGAACCTAAGGGGTTAATCCTCTGATTTGATCCTGTCTTCTCTGAACCTCCTCTTCTTCCACAGTCCCCAATCCATCTGTTGATAGTACAGTGTACTAGGAGAATTCTGCACATGCTCAATTTGGTGTGTATTGCTGGAGGATTTGTTTTTTTTTTTGGTGGGGGTGCATGTGATCAGCACAGGGCCAATCAGCACTGTCCAGACAGAGGGTCAGGGGTCATGCAATCTCATAGGACAGTCAGAGGAGAATGAAAACTCCTCCTACAAGCTTTAACCAATGCTCGGCTGGACTCTGATAGCTGTTCTAACAGCTGATGAGAAAAGGTATTAGTTTATATTTACTAAAATAATTTAATTTCCATATTCTGTATACTGTGGGAGACCTGAAATAGTGAATGCGGGGTCCTGGGTTTAGTAATACTTTAGTTTTAAGCTAACCAGTCTGTTTCCAATAGCTTACAGTACTTGTTTTTTACTATAATCTCAGAGTCTTAGTGTAAATGCTATGCCCTCCCACCCCTCGATAAGTAAGTTCTGAAAGAGGTAAGTAGTAGTAAGGTTAAAAGAAAAGAGTTGTAACAGCAAGAACAATGGCCATCATGATATTATATATTATGACATACTGTAATTGTTACTGCTCCTGCACATAATTACTCTATAACCCTTTTCCAAAATTCCTACAACTCTGGCTTTGTTTGCAGCTACAAACTGCTGTCTTTACAGCCTAAGGAAAAGTGCATCAGACATAAGGGGTTAATTTCAGTGCTGGCCAGGATGTGCGGGCAGCGTGGTACAGGAGGAGCAAGCAGAGAATGGTCAGGGTCACAAGCCAGGTTCAGCAGGTAGCGGGCAGCGCGGTACCGAGGATCAGGCAGAAGGATGGTCAGGCAAACCAGGGGTTCAACAGGAGATGGTCAGCAACAAGGCAGGAACACAGGATACCAGGTATAGGGGCTCATGGGAAACATACACCAAGGCCCAGATCACAGGCCTGGTCATTCCTTATATGCACCTCCTGCAATCAGCCTCAGGTGTTTTGGCTGATTGCAGGAATGAGCCTCTGGTTGCTGAGAGCATCCGCTGGCCAGCCCTGGTACTGCAACCCACAAGGCAGGTGAGTCTCACCACTATTGGCGAGTCCATTCCTGACAGTGGCATTTCTACAGTTAGAAAGGATAATGGGAACCATGTTGTATTGTAATGTGAAGATGTGATGGATGAAGTACCTTCAGTAAAAGACAAGTTTGGAAGTTCTGCCTGGTCTGAGGTCATTTTGGGACACTCACAAAATGGGGTGCATGCATGGTGTATCACCTAAAATGGGCATATCATGGGCCAAGACAACGTAGTGAGAAGACGCACTACCTGTGTCCTAATGAGCGGTTAACTCAACCCTCATGGTGTTGTGATGGTCTTGCCAGTGGTGACAGTACAAGTGTCGGTGCACCACAGCAGCCAACAAGTTAGGAAGCCGAGGTGACTGGGCACAGGTGACAGAGGTCCCCGGTAGCGAAGGAGCCTGTGTGCTTTGTTCCTTCCCTAGTGATTGTTACACCAGCTTGTGGTACAGGGTGTTCTAGGGACCCTGCCTGTGAGTCAAGGAAGATGGAGTGAGGCCTCGGAGTACTAAAGCACATGTCAGTATCAGTGTAGAGCTTCATGGGATAGAAATCAATGAGTGGTGAAGAAGCATTAAACATGAGTATCGGCAGGCCCGGACTGGCCATAGGGCACACCGAGCATTTGTCCAGGGGGCTGGGTCCGCTGGTCCACATGTACTTAATGTGGGGCAGCCGCAAATCACAAAGCTGAGCTGACCTTCATCTTGAACCCGCACTGCTCCTCGGTCTCCCCAGGGGGCGGGACCTGTGGGCCACCCGTCACTGTAAAGGGGGAGGAGCTGGAGGAGACCCCATCACCGGATGCTGAATAGGTGTCACTGCTGCCACCACAGACACCACATGGAGCCAGCCCAGGCCTAATAAATGTGAGTGAGTCAGAGCAGGGGGTGGGAGCAAGCAGTCAGCAGACCCGTGGGCCACTCATGACTGTAAAGGGGGAGGAGCTGGAGGAGACCCCATCACCTAATGCTGAATAGGTGTCACTGCTGCCGCCACAGACACCACAGCGAGATGGCCCAGACTGAATAACTGTGAGTGAGTGCCAACATGCTGCTGCCAGTGAACACTTACAGTTAGAACAAATTATAAGACAATTTGTATAGACTTGCTTGACTTGGCTGTCTCTTTGCTATATTGGACTGTCTCTTTGCTGGACTGGGCTGTCTCTTTGCTGGATTGGGCTGTCTCTTTGCTGGACGGGGATATATCTTTGCTGGATAGGGTTGTTTCTTTGCTGGTTTGCGCAGTCTCTTTGCTCGGCTAGGCTGTCTCTTTGCTGGATGGGGCAGTCTCTTTGCTGGATTGGGCTGTCTCTTTACTGGGGTGGGCTGTCTCTTTTCTGGATGGGGCAGTCTCTTTGCTGGACTGGGCTGTCTCTTTGCTGGATGGGGATGTATCTTTGCTGGACAAGCTGTCTCTTTGCTGGTTTGTGCAGTCTCTTTGCTGGACTGGGTTTTCTCTTTGCTGGACGGGACTGCCTCTTTGCTGTATTGGGCTGTCTCTTTGCTTGACATGGCTGTCTCTTTGCTATATTGGGCTGTCTCTTTGCTGGACTGGGATGTTGCTTTGCTGGATTGGGCTGTCTCTTTGCTTGAAGGGGCTGTCTCTTTGCTCGGCTAGGCTGTCTCTTTGCTGGATTGGGCTGTCTCTTTGCTGGGGTGGCCTGTCTCTTTGCTGGATGGGGCAGTCTCTTTGCTGGACTGGGCTGTCTCTTTGCTGGATGGGGATGTATCTTTGCTGGACGAGCTGTCTCTTTGCTGGTTTGCGCAGTCTCTTTGCTGGACTGGGTTTTCTCTTTGCTGGATGGGGCTGCCTCTTTGCTGTATTGGGCTGTCTCTTTGCTTGACATGGCTGTATCTTTGCTATATTGGGCTGTCCCTTTGCTGGACTGGGATGAACGCTTTGCTGGATTGGGCTGTCTCTTTGCTTGAAGGGGCTGTCTCTTTGCTGGATTGGGCTGTCTCTTTGCTCGGCTAGGCTGTCTCTTTGCTGGATGGGGCAGTCTCTTTGCTGGATTGGGCTGTCTCTTTGCTGGGGTGGGCTGTCTCTTTGCTGGATGGGGCAGTCTCTTTGCTGGACTGGGCTATCTCTTTGCTGGATGGGGATGTATCTTTGCTGGACAAGCTGTCTCTTTGCTGGTTTGCTCAGTCTCTTTGCTGGACTGGGTTTTCTCTTTGCTGGATGGGGCTGCCTCTTTGCTTGAAGGGGATGTCTCTTTGCTGGATTGGGCTGTCTCTTTGCCCAGCTAGGCTGTCTCTTTGCTCGATGGGGCAGTCTCTTTGCTGGATTGGGCTGTCTCTTTTCTGGGGTGGGCTGTCTCTTTGCTGGATGGGGCAGTCTCTTTGCTGGACTGGGCTATCTCTTTGCTGGATGGGGATGTATCTTTGCTGGATGAGCTGTCTCTTTGCTGGTTTGTGCAGTCTCTTTGCTGGACTGGGTTTTCTCTTTGCTGGACGGGGCTGCCTCTTTGCTGTATTGGGCTGTCTCTTTGCTTGACATGGCTGTCTCTTTGCTATATTGGGCTGTCTCTTTGCTGGACTAGGATGTTGCTTTGCTGGATTGGGCTGTCTCTTTGCTTGGCTAGGCTGTCTCTTTGCTGGATTGGGCAGTCTCTTTGCTGGATTGGACTGTCTCTTTGCTGGGGTGGCCTGTCTCTTTGCTGGATGGGGCAGTCTCTTTGCTGGACTGGGCTGTCTCTTTGCTGGATGGGGATGTATCTTTGCTGGACAAGCTGTCTCTTTGCTGGTTTGCACAGTCTCTTTGCTGGACTGGGTTTTCTCTTTGCTGGACGGGGCTGCCTCTTTGCTGTATTGGGCTGTCTCTTTGCTTGACATGGCTGTATCTTTGCTATATTGGGCTGTCTCTTTGCTGGACTGGGATGTCGCTTTGCTGGATTGGACTGTCTCTTTGCTTGAAGAGGCTGTCTCTTTGCTGGATTGGGCTGTCTCTTTGCTCGGCTAGGCTGTCTCTTTGCTGGATGGGGCAGTTTCTTTGCTGGATTGGGCTGTCTCTTTGCTGGGGTGGGCTGTCTCTTTGCTGGATGGGGCAGTCTCTTTGCTGGACTGGGCTATCTCTTTGCTGGATGGGGATGTATCTTTGCTGGACGAGCTGTCTCTTTGCTGGTTTGCTCAGTCTCTTTGCTGGACTGGGTTTTCTCTTTGCTGGATGGGGCTGCCTCTTTGCTGTATTGGGCTGTCTCTTTGCTTGACATGGCTGTTTCCTTGCTATATTGGGCTGTCTCTTTGCTGGACTTGGATGTCACTTTGCTTGATTGGGCTGTCTACTTGCTATATTGGGCTGTCTCTTTGCAGGACTGGGCTGTCTCTTTGCTGGATGGTGCTGTCTCTTTGCTGGACCGGGCTGTCTATTTGCTGAACTGTGCAGTCCCTTTGATATATGAGGATTTCTCTTTGCTGGACTGGGCTGTCTCTTTGTTGGATTAGGCATGTCTCTTTGCTGGATAGGGCTCAATCTTTGCTGGACTGGGCAGTTTCTTTGCTATATAGGGATGTCTCTTTGCTGGTTTGAGCTTGTCTCTTTGCTGGATGGGGCTGTCTCTTTGCTGGACTGGGTTGTCTCTTTGTTGGACTGGGCTGTCTCTTTGCTGGATGGAGATGTCTATTTGCTATATGCAGCTGTCTCTTTGCTGGGTTGGGCTGTCTCTTTGCTATATGGAGATATCTCTTTGATTTATGGGGATGTCCCTTTGCTGGATGGAGATGTCTCTGCTGGATTAGGCTGTCTCTTTGATGGACTGGGCTGTCTTTGCTGGACTGGGCTGTCTCTGCTGAATTGAGCTTGTCTCTTTGCTGGATTGGGCATGTCTCTTTGCTTGACTGGGCATGTCTCTTTGCTGGATTGTGAAGTCTCTTTGCTGGATGGGGATGTATCTTTGCTGGACGGGCTGTCTCTTTGCTGGTTTGCGCAGTCTCTTTGCTGGACTGGGTTTTCTCTTTGCTGGACGGGCCTGTCTGCTGTATTGGGCTGTTTCTTTGCTTGACATGGCTGTCTCTTTGCTATATTGGGCTGTCTCTTTGCTGGACTGGGATGTCGCTTTGCTGGATTGGGCTGTCTCTTTGCTGGAAGGGACTGTCTCTTTGCTGGATTGGGCTGTCTCTTTGCTTGAGTTTGCTGTCTCCTTGCTATATTGGGCTGTCTCTTTGTGGGACTGGGCTGTCTCTTTGTGGGACTGGGCTGTCTCTTTGCTGGATGGGGCTGTCTCTTTGCTGGTTTGCACTGTCTCTTTGCTGGACTGGGCTGTCTCTTTGCTGGACAGGGCTGTCTCTTTTCTGGTTTGCGCTGTCTCTTTGCTGGTTTGGACTGTCTCTTTGCTATTTAGGGATGTCTTTTTGATGGTTTGGGCTTGTCTCCTTGCTGGATGGGATGTCTCTTTGCTATATGGGGATGTCTATTTGCTGGTTTGGGCTTGTCTCTTTGCTGGATGGGGATGTCTCTTTGCTATATGGGGATGTCTATTTGCTGGGTTGGGCTATCTCTTTGCTATATGGGGATGTCTCTTTGATATATGGGGATATCTCTTTGCTGGATGGAGATGTCCCTTTGCTGGATTGGGCATGTCTCTTTACTGTAAGGCGCTGTCTCTTTGCTGCACGGGGCTGTCTATTTGCTGAACTGGGCAGTCTCTTTGATATATGGGGATTTCTCTTTGCTGGGCTGGGCTGTCTCTTTGTTGGATTAGGCATGTCTCTTTGCTTGATAGGGCTCAATCTTTGCTGGACTGGGCAGTTTCTTTGCTATATAAGGATGTCTCTTTGCTGGTTTGAGCTTGTCTCTTTGCTGGATGGGGCTGTCTCTTTGCTGGACTGGGTTGTCTCTTTGTTGAACTGGGCTGTCTCTTTGCTGGATGGAGATGTCTATTTGCTATATGCGGCTGTCTCTTTGCTGGGTTGGGCTGTCTCTTTGCTATATGGGGATATCTCTTTGATATATGGGGATGTCCCTTTGCTGGATGGAGATGTCTCTGTTGGATTAGGCTGTCTCTTTGCTGGACTGGGCTGTCTTTGCTGGACTGGGCTGTCTCTGCTGAACTGGGCTTGTCTCTTTGCTGGATTAGGCATGTCTCTTTGCTGGATTGTGAAGTCTCTTTGCTGGCTGGGGATGTATATTTGCTGTATGGGGATGTCTCTTTGCTATATGGGGATATCACTTTGCTATATGGGGATGTCTCTTTGCTGGATAGGGATGTCTCTTTGCTAGATTGGGTCATCTCTTTGTTGAATATATAGGAGGCACTGGGATTAGAAAGAAAGGGGGGGAGGCATGACTGCAAGTGGCACTGTAATAGGGGGTTGTGATTGCTAGGGGCACTGTGCTATAAAGGGAACTGCACTGTAAAGGGGCACTGTAATCAATACAGTGCCCCTGTACAGTACAGTCCCCTTTATATCACAGTGCCCCTTTACATTATAGTGCGTAGGACTGACTCAGTGAATTTACAGTCACCAACCGCCCCGGCGAAAGCCCAACCACTATTCCCCCCCCGGTCCCTGGAGAAGTTGGCTGCTCAGTATAAAATGCCTGGATCTATTTTTTATCCCAGTCAGGGCCTGCGTATCAGTGTCGCTGGGATGAGGTGACTGTTGCTTAGTTGGTGGACTCCAGTACAGATTGATAGGCACCGGCTCAGAAATGCTGTATGGGAGGAGAGGTGTAAAAATTATTTATCTGTTATCTCTGATGTTCAGTGGAAGATAGGAGACAGCTAAGTAACAGAATCTGAGAGTTAAAGGATAACTCCACTTTAAAAAAAAAGACAACAAATATAATTTGCTTTAATTAGTGATCAAGCCCAGTTTCAGGAAACATATGGCAGAAAAGTGATGGGCCACACTGGATTTTAAAAGCGTATCCCTTATTATCCTTTAAAAGAAAATCCATTATTAAAAGATTGTGAAAAAGTGATTAGCAAAGATAAAGGATACACAAGAAAGGTACATGTTATATAAGAAGTGGGTAATGTCTTTTGATTCAAGTGTTAAGGGGACATTTCAAGTGCTCCATTCTTTCTCTTGTCAATACTGAAAAGTCAAAGACTGTTTTTTCATGGACGCTGATGGGGCTTGAATGCCTTTGTGCTGATCAATAGCGTAATAGAAATACAAACAGTGATCAATACTATGGAGGTCTTAATTTGCCATAGACACAACTTGCTGAAACCATTCTAAAGGAAAGCACACGTGTCTTTGTAGACAAGTCCAATATTGTACAAAATATAAACTAGAAAATGAAATGCATATGAAAAACAGCTAAATATACAGCTGAAATATATAAACAACACATAGGGGTTGATTTACTAAAACTGGAGCGTGCAAAATCTAGAGCAGCTGTGCATGGTAGCCAATCTGCCTCTAACTTCAGCATGTTCAGTTGAGCTTTGACAAAAAAACCTAGAAGCTGATTGGTTTATATGCAGAGCTGCACCAGATTTTGCACTCTTCAGTTTCAGTAATTTAACTCAAAACTGTAAACTGTAATACCTGCCCAGGAGTTTGTAAAAGTGTTTTGTCAGTCTAGGGATCCAGGTATGCTGCTGGAAAGCATAGGCAGGTCAGTTACCACTCTTTTCTCTAGTGCAGTTAAGGAACAGAGCAGGGCTACCAGCCTGCCCTCAGCCTTGTCCCGATATAGAAGAAGCAGCAGCACACTTATGAGATCATCTTTCTGTTCTCTTGTTTGTGCACATGCCTGTTTAAAAAAATAAATAAATAGAACCAAACAATGGCTTTTTGAACAGGGTGATTGGAATGGCCATCTACTGACCACGCTGGCCCACCACAACAAACTTTTCACACTAGTTCCTGAACTCCAAACCTCTGCAGGTCTGCAGGAGAAGTGGCCTCCTCTCCATCTGAGGTGTTGGAGACCTTCCGACAATTCCATAGTTCCCTATATACTTCCACCCTTCCTCTCTGACTTCCATCCAAGGGATATCTCCATATTGCTGGATCATCTGGCCTTTGGGTGGCTTTCAGATGCAGAGCTTTATGCATTGGTGCGCCCTATCACTTCCAAAGAGGTTCCTATGGTTATACAGTCCTTTTGCTTCAGGGAAGGCTCCGGGACCTAAGGGCCTCCCTATCGAATTTTACAAAACCAACAGTGAGTCACTGGCTCTGATCTTGGCTTCCCTGTACACTCAATGTTTGGCTGCAGGCACTCTGCATACTTCTACCATGCTCAGCTGACCTTATTCTAAAAGTCAACTAAGGACCCTAAACTCTGTTCCTCCAGCAGGCCTATAGCTTTACTCAATAATGATCTCAAAATTCTAATTAAATTAATTACCCTTAGGTTACATGGTATGCTGCCCACTGTTATTGAGTGTAACCAAATGGGCTTTATGCCCCATAGATCCACTGACATTAATCTTCATAGACTACATACAAGTTTATATGCTCAGCATTTAAATGTTGGCTCAAGAGTGGTGGCCTCACTTGATATTGAAAAGGCCTTCAACACTGTTGAATGGCCCTTCCTGTGGGAGATACATCATAGAATGGGTTTTCCCCTGGTCTTTATTGATTGGTTGAAGGTACTCTATCGCACCCCCCACAGCCTCTGTTAGGTTGGGAGGCCGTTTAGTTTGTCTAGGGGAACTCGGCAGGGTCGCTCTCTCTCCCCAGCTCTTTTCACCATAGCTATCAAACCAATGTCAGAAGATCTTCGTACTTCCCCACACATCAAAGGGCTTCGGATTGGCTGCCTGGAGGAGAGGGTAGCTCTATATGCTGACAACCTCTTACTCTTTCTGAATGATGCAAGCCCATCATTACAGGGTGTCCTTCAGGTAGTCAACTCCTTCTCCACTGTCAAGGAACTAAAAGTGAACTGGGCTAAATCATTGTTGTTCCCAATTGACCCAGGAGCTCGAGCTACAGCCCCCTCGATACACCCCTTCAGTGGGTTAATCAATTCAAATATCTGGGGGGATCATTATCTCTCACCAGGCCTTAGAATTTCTTTCCCTTAATCTTCTACCTGTTCTCCAGGATGTCAAGTTGGGACTGAAGGCTTGGGAGACTCTGCCTTTGTCCCTGCTAGTATATTTGTTAAAAATAAAAGTGATCCCGAAGTTTCTGTACTTATTTAGACACTCCCCACAATGCATACCTAAGTCCTTTTTTGTGAAACTCAAACAACTTAGTTCCTCCTTCCTTTGGGGTCCTCAGAATCCTAGATATAAATGATCTACGTTAATGCACCCTGTCACTCAGGAGGGGGCTCTCCCCTCATGACTGCCACAAATATTTTCTACCTTCCCAATTGGTGACAGCGGCTTGGTGATTAAACCCAGACACTCTTCCACACTCCTAGAGGCCGCTGTATTCCACTCTCTGGAAGCTCTTAAATTTTTTCTATTTAGAGGTCCTCTGACACCATATCCCCTCACTCCCTCTAGGTTTACCACCTTGCGAGCCTGCAGAGTGGACTTGGCCTGTGAAAACTACCCGAAATTGGCTGTGTCACCGAATGCACCTTTGTGGCTTAATCCCACCCTGTCCCACCTACAGTATATTCACTTCCAGAGCCACAAGTATGGACCAAATACAACATCAAAATTATCACTCAGATTGCCCCTCAACAGACAACGTCTCTACAATCGTCGGCAGAGCTGACAGGGGAGAGACCTGCATGTACACAACACAGGTCTCTCTCCAGTCAGCATAGACATGCTGCTTTGTATTTCTCTGCACAGCAGAGAAACACAAAGCAGCATGTCTCCCTAGTTAAGCACACACAGCACACAGTTAACCCTTTATTCGCCCCAGATGTTAACCCCTTCCTACCCAGTGTCATTAGTACAGTGTCAGTGCTTTTTATTAGCACTGATCACTGTATTGGTGTCACTGGGGATGTCAGTGGCAGGCAGTTCCCACCCAGTGTTAGAATGCCCGCCACAGTCCCGCTGTCCCGCTATAAGTCGCTGATCGCCGCCATTACAAGTATAAAATAATTAAAATACTAATTCCAGTATGTATACTGCCAATTGTAGATGCTATAACTTTCATGTAAACCAATTAATATACACATATTGGGAATTTTGTTTTTAGCAAAGACATAGCAGAATACATTTTGGCCTAAATTTATGAAGAAATTGTATTTTTTTAATTTTTATACTGGATTTGTTTTAAAGCAAAAAATCAAAGATATTTTTATTTTTTGAAAATTGTCGGGCTTTTTTTGTTTATAGCACCAAAAATAATAAACACAGAGGTGATCAAATACCACCAAAAGAAAGCTCTATTTGTGGGAAAAAAATTACATACATTTCATTTTTATGTACAGCGTTGCATGACTGCGCAATTGTCACCTAAAGTAATGCAGCGCCATATTGCAAAAATGGCCTTGTCAGTAAGGGGGGGTAAGTCCTCTGGAGGGCAAGTGGTTAAATCTAAATATAGATCAATATATTGATCAAATTTACCAAAATGTCTAATCACCTGAATTTTGGTAAAATTGAAGAAGAGTTGATCTGGCATAGCTGACCACTGCATAAAGTGTAAACAATTTTTAAGCAATCTGATTAAGGAATCAATATCCATATTTTTTCAGCCCATGCAATCTGTATGTGTATGGCCACTATTTTAGTGAGATTGTTCTGGTAAAATATAAAAACACAGGAGATCACTCCTGTCCAAGTCCTACTAGACCATTTTAGGCTGGCCCCTTTTGCAGGTATACTGTAGCTATGTAAAACATGTATTTATTTATTTCAGGTACTTATATAGTGCTGTCAATTTATGCAGCGCTTTACATATATATATTGTACATTCACATCAGTCCCTAACCCTCAAGGGGTGTACAATCTAAGGTCCCTAACTCACATTCATACATACACATACTAGGGACAATTTTAGACAGGAGCCAATTAACCTACTTGCATGTCTTTGGAATGTGGGAGGAAACTGGCGTACCTGGAGGAAACCCACGCAGGCACAGGGAGAACATGCAAACTCCAGGCGGGTGGTGCCGTGGTCGGGATTCAAACCAACGACCCTAGTACTGCCAGGTGGAAGTGCTAACCACTAAGCGACTGTGCCGCCCCCAAAAAATAAGTGCTTATACTGTTCTGTTTAATATCCAGTAATACATTGTCTCACCCTGCTCTGCACATGCTCAGTTGCTCTCTATTTTTCGACACTGTGCCGAATTTGTAGAGTCCAATCTCCTGACAACCTAAAGATTTACTGCGGCTCAGGACTTTTGGCTTCAGCAAAAACAGAAACAATGCTGGTGGCAATTTACAGCACACACTAATTTTGGTAGCATAATTATTAATGTGAAATGTATGAAATGTATGTTCTTTGCTAAAGAGCATTATTTTTTATCAAGTTGTTATGTGTAAAGTTAATAGTACAGGAACAGATGGAGGTTTCATTAATTACTTCTGGCTGTTTCACACCTATCAATCTGAGGGCATGTCCTTTGCTAGTTTTGCTGCATGCAGCAACACAGTGAAACAATTTTTATGGAAATGAATGGTGACGACAAATTACAGAAAAAAAGGGTTTTGTGAAGGTGGCCCACTGGAATGTTCATAGAGCAACTAAAATAACTCTCAAATATTAAAATCCACTTATAATATTTTATTACAAATGTCTTAAAAATACAAATCTGATTGTGAACACATCATCTGTAGGATATACTGCACATAATGTAAAATTAAGCATTAGTTTATGATGCGTTTCGTAGTCAATACCGCTTCTTCAGAACACAATGCTCATGTGTGACAGGTATCCATTACTTATCTGCAATTACAAAAGGGATACCCTGATCTCAAAAGAAGGAAGCAGGAGGACAAAGATCAGAAGAAAGAAAAAAGAGAGGAAAAAAAACACACAACAAAATACTATATAACAACTAACTTACAAAACCAACATAAAGCAGTCCAAAATGAAGTCACATCTGTTCAAGATGCAGGGAGGTATGAAAATTGGGACCATTAATGGGAGAGATTTAAACCAAGTCTTTAAATTTTCTAAACCTAAAATTATAACATAAATATAAATCCCAAAAAATAAAAAATTATCAAAAAGTACATCACCTATCATACTTACTGGAGTATATATGGCTGACAACCATCAAAAGATCTATTGAGCCAATGAGAAGAGATTGGGGGTCAGGGCTGGGCCACACTCTGTGTGTGAATGGACATTCATATGAGTGTGGCTCGGAAGTGAGCCTCCTCGAGTGCCCCCATAGCAAGAGGCTTGTAATTGGGGGCACTTGGCAAGGGGAGGAGCCAGGACCACCAGCAGGGAACCCAAAAAGAAAACCATTGCACGGAGCATGTAAGTATACCATGTTTGTTTTTTTTGGTTTTTTTATGCAAGCTTTAGAATCACTTTAAGTCTGAACCCTATTAAAGTCTATAAGGGATGAAGCTTGCAAATCAATTTTGGCCTTAATCAAGGTTAATAGGCAAGGGATTGTCAAACAAAGAGCATGGCAGGGAACTGCCATAGGGGACATGTCCCAATGCAAAAAAATAAAATAAAAACACTGTACAGCAGGGAGTGGGTCATCCTTTTTGTGTAACTTCGAATGCAACATGGAAGAAAAACTAATTCTCCAAATAACATGTTTAGGAGATGTCTTTAACTTGTGATGTTATGGCACAATATGAATCTCACAGACAGTATCAGTAACACTGTATTTATGTTTACAGAATTGCTTGGCTTAAATACAGCAGCAGCACCCCAATCTACAACCTGGCAAAAAATACAGTTTTGGCTTTGACACCTGATTTTTTTTTTATCCAGCAGTAATAAGCCTGGTTTGAAAGTTGAAAATAGCAACCACAAAAGAGCTAAAAGCTACAGTAAAGTGTACTCATTAAAAAAAAAAAATTAAAGCCCTCAATATCGTGCCAATTAGCCAGTGCCAAAAACAGATGGATAGTATAGTTTGTGAGCTTCACTCTTACCACACTGTATTGTCTTAAAGCCCCTCTCTGGGAAAAATATCTCCCCTCCAACCCCATTTAACTGATAGCTTTAGTTAAAAAAAAAAGCTAAATTCCCTTTTTTACTTACCTGAAGCTGAAGTCATGTGGTGCAACTGGTTTGATTTGTCTCCTCTTCTGTTTACTTCCTGCAAGTGTTCTTCTTCGGTAAGTAGTGACATGGACACTTCCTATTTATAAAAAGAGGACTAACAGGGCAGCATGTGGTCTTAGAGTGCCATCACAACACTAGATATGAGGTCTCCGCACACTCAAACTGAGTGGAACCTAGACAGGGCACGTATAGTATAGACAGGGTAAGTATAGCTGACTTCATCAGGTAAGGAAAAAAAAACTGTCGGTATGGGTTATGGGGGGTGGAAGAAAGGTGTGGGAAAATAGCTTTTACTATTGGTCTTTAAAAATGTAAAAATGTTTTATAAATGTCAAAATAGAGTGCACTTTAAAACCATAACTCCTCATTCCAGAGACAAGGCAGTTTTTATTGTGATATAAAAATTGAAGCGTATTAGTTCTGAGCCAATAGCCACACCCATAGTACAGTGGCTGGAGATTAAGTAAGCAGCTTGATTAGGACACAAAGTGAGAAGAAGAGACAAAGCAGATTTTATCTTTAAATAAACATTAGAGTGTATTATTTTGGAGACAAAAGCCACAAATATTTTACAGTCACTGAACACTATGTAAGCTGCTTGATTAGGCCGCAAACTAATATGGACAAACTGGAAAGGTTTTATCAAGAAATAAAAATTAGAGTGTATTATTTCTGAGACAATAACCAAAAGTATTGTGCAGTTACTGCACAACATGTAAGCAACTTGATCAGGCCACAATGTAAGAGGGAAAGATAATGCAGGTTTTATCATAAAATACCAATTTGAATAAAATAATTCAATAGCCACAAATATTTTACATATGCTGGAACATATGTAATTGATTGATTAGGCTGCAAAGCAAGAGGGAGAGACAAGGCAGTTTTTATCATAAAAAATGTGAGTGAATTATTTCAGAGATAAAAGCCAAAAATATTGTACATTTGCTGGAACGTATGAAAGCATCTTGATTAGGCCTATGATAGTGTACTTTATATTAGTATATGTGTCAGGAATGGACTGGCCAGCAATGGTGGGACTCACCTGCCTTTTGATCTGCAGTACCAGGGCTGGCCAGCGGGTGCTCCCAGCAATCAGAGACTCAACTTTGCAGCCAGCTAACACCTGGAACTGATTATGCTGGGGTATTTAAGGGATGGCCAGACCCACAGACTCTGCCTTGGTGTGTGTTTGTCCTGGGCCCTGTATCTGTCCTGCATCCTGTTTCTGTTCCTTTGCTGACCCTCTGTACTACGCTGCTTGCTACCTGTCCTGATCCCTGGCTTGTGACCCTGACCATCCCTCTGCTTGACCCTCTGTACTATGCTGCTTGCTACCTGTTCTGATCCCTGGCTTGTGACCCTGACCATCCCTCTGCTTGACCCTCTGTACTACGCTGCTTGCTACCTGCTGAACCTGGCCTGTGCCCCCGACCATTCTCCGCTTGCTCCCCCTGTACCTACCTGCCCAATTGATATTGACCCGGCCTGCCTGACGACGCTTGCTTGTATGTA
Source organism: Staurois parvus (assembly GCF_062004578.1). Classification (NCBI taxonomy): domain Eukaryota; kingdom Metazoa; phylum Chordata; class Amphibia; order Anura; family Ranidae; genus Staurois; species Staurois parvus. The sequence continues at coordinate 2,330,032 of NW_028320549.1, forward strand.
CTGTTATCTGTGGGTGGTTGGTTTGGTTTGTTTGCACTGTATTATGTTTAGTATTGCACTGCGTTTATGTTTGTATTGTTAGTGTTAATAAATTATATTGTTTATCCCATATCTGAAGTCTGCGTTTCCCTGCGTCAGTCACACATCTCTGGTCATACCTGGGAGCCCTGACATTACACCAAGGCCAATCCTGACCAGAAGTGGCTGCACAGGGAAGCCATCTTGGTTTGTTGATGGGAAGGATGGATCTGGATGAGGTTGTGTATTTATATCTGCTAGTGTTTGATGACAGAGAGTATGCTTATCAAACTCTGAAGGAGTATCCCCGGGATGAACTGCTAGAATGTATACGGCTCGCTCATGTTCTAGTAGATCAGGGCACAGAGTTCTCTGAGGTGCAGCCTTTGATTGAGGTTTGTGCAGAGTTGGTTTCATCTGGTTCCCCCGAATGCAGGGATGAATTTTTGCCACCATTTAGTGCAGACCAGGTAGAGTCCCTGGTGTGGTTATTAGAGGATGATGTGGGTTACTTTCTGGAGCGTTATTCCACATGTTCACCACAGACACTAAGAGTTTGTATAAACGCAGTGCAGTCATTGACCAGACAGGCTTTGTGTAAGCTCAGCTTTGTTCAACCCATACTGCAGACATGGACAGACTTGTTGCACCCAGCCTCAGTCAGCTTACAAAAACCCAGTCCTGCTTCTAACTCTTCTCCTGTATTCCCAACAGCTCCTCCAGTTACAGCCCAGTATACTTGGCTATCTACCGCATGTCAGTACCCTGTTCCCACTCGCTGCACCTATCCTGCCTTTAACCCTGTAAAAAAGCCCTCTGTAGCAACTGCTCCCTCTCCTGTTCCATCCTCCAGTTCTTCTCTGTCTCCAGCTGCTCCATTCGTTTGCAGACCTGCGTTTACTTGCAGTGCTCCAGTAGTTAAAACCAGAAAAAAGCGAAAATTCTTTCCAACCAATACCATCCTGCCAGTATCCAAACTGGTGAACCTGCCTTCCGTGGTTCAGCCTGAAGCCTCTACTCAGCCTGAAGCCTCTACTCGGCCTGATGCCTGTACTCGGCCTGATGCCTGTACTCGGCCTGAAGCCTCTACTCGGCCTGAAGCCTCTACTCGGCCTGAAGCCTCTACTCAGCCGGACGCCGGCATTCAGCCTGATGCCTCTACCCAGCATGATGAACTGATCCAGCCTGATGATCCTATTAGGCCAGTTGACTCGATGCCCGCTGTTGATCCAGATGATCCGGTACCTGATCCGGTGCTCGCTGTCGTGCCAATTGACTCAGAGCCCGCTGTCGTACCTGGTGACTCGGTGCCCACTGCCTTGCCAGATGACGCGGTGCCCGCTGGCGAGCCAAATGACCTGATGCCTGGTGACCCAGTGCCCGCTGTCATACCTGGTGACCCGATGCCCGCTGTCGAGCCAGACGATCCAATGCCTGGTGACCCGGTGCCCACTGCCTTGCCAGATGACGCGGTGCCCGCTGGCAAGCCAAATGACCTGATGCCTGGTGACCCAGTGCCCGCTGTCATACCTGGTGACCCAATGCCCGCTGTCGAGCCAGACGATCCAATGCCTGGTGACCCGGTGCCCACTGCCTTGCCAGATGACGCGGTGCCCGCTGGCAAGCCAAATGACCTGATGCCTGGTGACCCAGTGCCCGCTGTCGAGCCAGACAATCCGGTACCTGATGACCCAGTGCCCACTGTCGTGCCTGTTGATTCGGAGCCCACTGCCTTGCCAGATGACGCGGTGCCCGCTGTTGAGCCAAATGACCTGATGCCTGGTGACCCGATGCCCGCTGTCCAGTCAGACGATCCAATGTCTGACCCAGTGCCCGCGGTCATACCAGTTGACTCGGAGCCCACTGCCTTGCCAGATGACGCGGTGCCCGCTGTTGAGCCAAATGACCTGATGCCTGGTGACCCGATGCCCGCTGTCCAGTCAGACGATTCAATGTCTGACCCAGTGCCCGCGGTCATACCAGTTGACTCGGAGCCCACTGCCTTGCCAGATGATGCGGTGCCCGCGGTCGAGCCAAATGACCTGATGCCGGGTGACCCGATGCCCGCTGTCCAGCCAGACGATCCAATGTCTGACCCAGTGCCAGCGGTCATGCCAGTTGACTCGGAGCCCACTGTCGTGCCAGATGACTCGGCGCCCGCCGCTCTGCCTGAGGGCCCGAGACCTGTCGCTCCACCTGGGGGTCCGGCGCCTGCCGCTCCGCCTGAGGGCCCGAGACCTGTCGCTCCGCCTGGGTGCCCGAGACCTGTTGCTCCACCTGGGGGTCCGGCGCCCGCCGCTCCGCCTGAGGGCCCGAGACCTGTCGCTCCACCTGGGGGTCCGGCGCCCGCCGCTCCGCCTGAGGGCCCGAGACCTGTCGCTCCACCTGGGGGTCCGGCGCCCGCCGCTCCGCCTGAGGGCCCGAGACCTGTCGCTCCATCTGGGGGTCCGGAGCCCGCCGCTCCGCCTGGGGGCCCGAGACCTGTCGCTCCGCCTGGGGGCCCGAGACCTGTCGCTCCACCTGGGGGTCCGGCGCCTGCCGCTCCGCCTGAGGGCCCGAGACCTGTCGCTCCGCCTGGGGGCCCGAGACCTGTCACTCCACCTGGGGATCCGGCACCCGCTGCTCCGCCTGAGGGCCCGAGACCTGTTGCTCCACCTGGGGGTCCGGCGCCCGCCGCTCCGCCTGAGGGCCCGAGACCTGTCGCTCCACCTGGGGGTCCGGCGCCCGCCGCTCCGCCTGAGGGCCCGAGACCTGTCGCTCCACCTGGGGGTCCGGCGCCCGCCGCTCCGCCTGAGGGCCCAAGACCTGTTGCTCCACCTGGGGGTCCGGCGCCCGCCGCTCCGCCTGGGGGCCCGAGACCTGTCGCTCCACCTGGGGGTCCGGCGCCCGCCGCTCCGCCTGAGGGCCCGAGACCTGTCGCTCCGCCTGGGGGCCCGAGACCTGTCGCTCCACCTGGGGGTCCGGCACCTGCCGCTCCGCCTGAGGGCCCGAGACCTGTCGCTCCACCTGGGGGTCCGGCGCCCGCCGCTCCGCCTGAGGGCCCGGGACCTGTCGCTCCACCTGGGGGTCCGGCGCCCGCCGCTCCGCCTGAGGGCCCGAGACCTGTCGCACCACCTGGGGGTCCGAGACCTGTCGCACCGCCTGGGGGCCCGATGCCTGTCGCCCCGCCTGGGGGCCTGAGACCTGTCGCTCCGCCTGGGGGCCCGAGACCTGTCGCTCCGCCTGGGGGCCCGAGACCTGTTGCTCCACCTGGGGGTCCGGCGCCCGCCGCTCCGCCTGAGGGCCCGAGACCTGTCGCTCCGCCTGGGGGCCCGAGACCTGTCGCTCCACCTGGGGGTCCGGCACCTGCCGCTCCGCCTGAGGGCCCAAGACCTGTCGCTCCACCTGGGGGTTCGGCGCCCGCCGCTCCGCCTGAGGGCCCGAGACCTGTCGCTCCGCCTGGGGGTCCGGCGCCCGCCGCTCCGCCTGAGGGCCCGAGACCTGTCGCCCCGCCTGGGGGCCCGAGACCTGTCGCCCCGCCTGGGGGCCCGATGCCTGTCGCCCCGCCTGGGGGCCCGATGCCTGTCGCCCCTCCTGGGGGCCCGATGCCTGTCGCCCCTCCTGGGGGCCCGATGCCTGTCGCCCCTCCTGGGGGCCCGGCGCCCGCCGCTCCGCCTGGGGGCCCGATGCCGGTTGCCCCGCCCGGGGGCCCGGTGCCTGCTGCTCCGCCCGGGGGCCCGGTGCCTGCTGCTCCGCCCGGGGGCCCGGTGCCTGCTGCTCCGCCCGGGGGCCCGGTGCCTGCTGCTCCGCCCGGTGACCCGCTGCCTGCTGCTTCGCCTGGTAATCCAATGTGCCTCTGCCCGGAGTCCAGCCCGATGTGCCTCTGCCCGGAGTCCAGCCCGATGTGCCTCTGCCCGGAGTCCAGCCCGATGTGCCTCTGCCCGGAGTCCAGCCCGATGTGCCTCTGCCCGGAGTCCAGCCCGATGTGCCTCTGCCCGGAGTCCTGCCCGATGTGCCTCTGCCCGATGTGCCTCTGCCCGGTGTGCCTCTGCCCGGAGTCCAGCCCGGTGTGCCTCTGCCCGATGTGCTTCTGCCCGGAGTCCAGCCCAATGTGCCTCTGCCCGGTGTCCAGCCCGATGTGCCTCTGCCTGGTGTACCGCTGCCCGGAGTCCTGCCAGGTGTGCCAGTCTTTGATATCCCGCCAGTTACCAAACCCGGGCGGTGGAACATTTTTCCCAGCTAGGACTGTTTGGAGCGTCCTGAGGCCGCTCCTTGAGGGGGGGGTACTGTCAGGAATGGACTGGCCAGCAATGGTGGGACTCACCTGCCTTTTGATCTGCAGTACCAGGGCTGGCCAGCGGGTGCTCCCAGCAATCAGAGACTCAACTTTGCAGCCAGCTAACACCTGGAACTGATTATGCTGGGGTATTTAAGGGATGGCCAGACCCACAGACTCTGCCTTGGCGTGTGTTTGTCCTGGGCCCTGTATCTGTCCTGCATCCTGTTTCTGTTCCTTTGCTGACCCTCTGTACTACACTGCTTGCTACCTGTCCTGATCCCTGGCTTGTGACCCTGACCATCCCTCTGCCTGACCCTCTGTACTACGCTGCTTGCTACCTGTTCTGATCCCTGGCTTGTGACCCTGACCATCCCTCTGCTTGACCCTCTGTACTACGCTGCTTGCTACCTGCTGAACCTGGCCTGTGACCCCGACCATTCTCCGCTTGCTCCCCCTGTACCTACCTGCCCAATTGATATTGACCCGGCCTGCCTGACGACGCTTGCTTGTATGTACTGTTATCTGTGGGTGGTTGGTTTGGTTTGTTTGCACTGTATTATGTTTAGTATTGCACTGCGTTTATGTTTGTATTGTTAGTGTTAATAAATTATATTGTTTATCCCATATCTGAAGTCTGCGTTTCCCTGCGTCAGTCACACATCTCTGGTCATACCTGGGAGCCCTGACAATATGTATGAAGTTTCTTTGTCTTCCATCTTGCCTGAACTAACATTCATCTGTTGTAGTAAGATGTACTTTCTCATGGCCTTAAAAAATAAGGGTGCTATGTGTCACAGGCAGACTTAGCTGTAACTAGCTTTAACCAGTTGGATAGAGGATATGCACACTCATCCAACATTACCTAATCTTCTAGAACAGAGTTCCTCAACCAGGGTTCCTCTAAAGGTTGCTAGGGGTTCTTTGAGCAATGAGCAATTTTTCCTCTCAGATAAGTTCTCCCTGACACTGTTGATCTTTTTAGCTATCTGTAAGGGGGTAGTTCTTCCACATGACCAAAAAGATCATTTTGTGCACTGACCATCACTATAATACACTGCTCAAAAAAATTAAAGGAACACTGTGAAAATGGATAAGATCTCAATGGGGAAAATATCATGCTGAACATCTATACTGATATGGACTGGGTAATGTGTTAGGAATGTAAGGATGCCCCATGGAAATGAAAATGAAAATTATCAACCTACACAGGACTGAATTCAAAGACACCCCAAAAATCAAAGTGAAAAAAATCATGCAGCAGGCTAGTCCATTTTGTTGAAATTTAATTGCAGCAACTCAAAATGGTACTCAGTAGTTTGTATGGTCCCCACGTGCTTGTAATGTTCCTAATGAGACAATGACATCCTGGGCTATTTCCTCCCAGAACTGGACCAGAGCATCACTGAGATTCTGGACAGTCTGAGATGCAACCTGGCAGCGTCGGATTGACCAAAATATGATATGCCAGAGGTGTTCTATTGGATTTAGGTCAGGCGAGCGTGGGGGCTATTTAATGGTATCAGTTCCTTCATCCTCCAGGAACTGCCTGCATACTCTCACCACATGAGGCCAGGCATTGTTGTGCATTAGGAGGAACCCAGGACCAGTGTAGGGTCTGACAATGTGCCCAAGGATTTCATCCCGATACGTAATGGCAGTCAGGGTGCCATTGTCTAACCTGTAGAGGTCTGTGCGTCCCTTCATGGATATGCCTACCTAGACCATCACTGACCTACCACCAAAACGGTGAAGCTGAACGATGTTACAGGCAGCATAACATTCTCCTTGGCTTCTCCAGACCCTTTCATGTCTGTCACATGTGCTCAGGGTGAACCTGCTCTCATCTGTGAAAAGCACAGAGCACCAGTGTTGGACCTGCCAATTCTGGTGTTCGATGGCAAATGCCAATCGAGCTCTATGGTGCAGTGAGAACAGGACCCACTAGAGGACGTCGGAACCTCAGGTCACCCTCATGAAGTCTGTTTCTGATTGTTTGGTCAGAGACATTCACACCAGTGGCCTGCTGGAGGTCATTTTGTAGGACTCCAGCAGTGCTCATCCTAATTCTTCCTGCTTGCTTCCTCCTTGCAAAAAGGAGCAGATACCAGTCCTGCTGATGGGTTAAGGAGCTTCTACGGCCCTGTCCAGCTCTCCTAGAGTAACTGCCTGTCTCCTGGAATCTCCTCCATGCTCTTGAGACTGTGCTGGAAGACAGAGAAAACCTTCTGACAATGGCATATATTGATGTGCCATCCTGGAGGAGTTGGACTGCCTGTGCAACCTCTGTAGGGTTCGGGAATCACCTCATGCTACCATTAGTGACACTGACCCCAGTCAAATGCAAAACTAGTGAAAAACAGTCAGAAAAGATGAGTAGGTAAAAAATGTTAGTGACCTCCACCTGTAAAACCATTCCTGTTTTGGGGGTTGTCTCGTTGTTGCCCATCAAGTGCACCTGTTGTTAATTTCATTAACATCAAAGCAGCTGAAACTGATTAATGGCCCCCTCTGATATTTAACTGACCAGATCAATATCCCAGGAGTTTAATTGACTTGAGCTATACTCTGATTAAAAAATGTTCTTTTAATTTATTTGAGCAGAGTATATCCTGAGTTTTAGATATAGTCATTTTTAGCAGGGGTTCCCTGAGACTAGAAAATTATTTCCAGGGTTCCTTTGTGTTCGAAAAGTTGAGAAAGGCTGTTCTAGAATATTCCCAATGTCTGTATAAACCATCCCTTTAGGAATATTTTGCACATTGAGCATATCTCCTCTGCGTTATTCCTCATATGCACACAATATAAAAGGGAGAGGTGAGGAAGTTTTTATCATGATAAAAAAAAGAGATTTATGGAAAAAAAAAAAAAGAGTGTACTGTTTCAAAGACAACAGCTTGATTAGTCCAAAATGTACAAGGGAGGCCAGCAGCAGTTCCAGAAGATGGTCATGGTGGCTGGCCAACAAATGTGGCAGGTGCTGATAATGGAAGCACTATTTTTTTATGGGGGGGGTGGATATTACAAGGATAAAGTTAGTCGGTAGCATCAGTTGCAGGGGTTTTGTAATCATTGCTTATCCAAGACTGGTTAATTTTAATAAAAGAGAGCCAGTCCACAGAGTTAGGGGACAGGTGGATTTGTCTCTCTGTAAAAAAATGCCTGCTGTTCTGGAGGCCCTCTCAGACACTATAAAGCATGGATCGACTAATTTCCCAGTACAGCCATTGACAGCCACTCATGCTGGCTGTCAGAATACCCAGACTGTGGGTGTTTTTGATTGAATGTCATTTTCCACTGATTCTTTCCATTTTTCAGTGTAAGGATGTAAGGTGGAAGGGCCACCCGCTCAGCCCCGGTTCACATATATACAGCCAAATATGCGATCGTGCTGTGTTTTGCGCGGGCACGAGAGCCTATTCATATGAATGGACTCTCGTGCCCCGTGACACGCAGGGAAGAAGTCCCTGACTTCTTCTGAAAAAGGCGGCCCGCATGGGAACCTCGGTTCTCAGTACGGTTGCGTTTTCCAGTGTGGGCAGCGTGCCATTAGAACTAATCTGTCCACAGGTCCGCATTTCTCTGTGTGGGTGGTGTGGCTGCACGGATTTTCGCCTTGATCCGCAGCGGCACCACCCGCACAGATGTGAACCTAGCCTAAATGAATTTTGGTTAGTTAATCAGAAACCAGCTGAAATTAAAACACCATATGGCCAAATTAAAAGTAGGTGATCTACAAAGGTTGATAGTGGCCACATAGTGAGTCTATTTTTGCAGAGGGCCAGTAGACCTATAGACTCCCATCGTGAAAAGATTCAGTAAAGAACAAACATTGTGTAGCAATACAAATCAGGAAGCAGGGGCTGCATATATAGTGAGAAAATATAGCTAATCTCCATATAGATATGTATTATAAACTGTAAGTAATAAATAAGAATGTCATTTTTTTAATCACACACATTGTTATATCCCATTGTTATACTGAGGGTATTATCTAAGCACCACATCCCCAATACAGCTCAATATTTCCATAAATCAATTTGCATATAGAACTTTTTGGTGCCACCTACATCAATAACAAATATTATAATGAAAAAGCATTTTTATTCAAATATATTAAAATCATATATAAAAAGGAAGGATATCTATGCCATCTATACCCACTGCACAATAGGCTAAATTGCATTCACAATTACATACAATTTCCATTTAGCTGATGCTGGTTTTTGCAGCAAAAATGTGAATTTTTAACATGTTTCAGTGTTTTAAGTGCAGGTAATTTGAGCCATGAAAAGGTTAACACATTCCCCATTTAAGGTATGTCCAAGCTGTCAGTATCTAGGCTTTTGTGCTCATGTCATAAAAAGACTGAATGGACAAAATGACTTAATGTGAGCTGTCTATTGATTCATGATTGGACCTGATACTAGCACCTGTCCTATTCAGATGAATTTCAGCCTGTTTTCTAGATGATCAGTGAAAGCACAGTGAATCTGTGAATGCATGGGAGATAATGTAACATTGTCCATGGACCATGCTGAAGACACACGTAATAGTACAAAAGGTGACAGTGCTCTTACAAGAAATTAGAGGTTATGAATATGAATAGCTGTGTGTTATCATGGCCTGTATAGTGAATACATTGGATATTTTATAAGATACAGAAGGAATTGAATAAACCTCTGACAATAGGCCAAATTGATTGTTGCCTTAATTAAAGAAGCCTTTTTAAATCAGTAAAGCATCATACTGATATAAATCATAAAAACTAAGCAGTAGCTCAGATATCAATTAATTTCAAAAGATGTTCTCTTATGCATATTTCCAGGCAATGGAATCACTGGCTATCTGTCATTTCCACTAATAAAAATCTCTGAGCTCTAATTATTACCAGGAAGAAAAGTTATAGACCATATCTAATGGTGATTACCCAAGTGCATTGTTCCATGTAAAGTCTACTAATAAAAATGATCTCATCTCTGATATCTAATGTTGGTGTAATATGACATATGTCAGAGACAATGGAGTATAGGAGATGGAAGGCAAGGGCAAATACCAACATGGATACAGGGTGTGTGATATTTTACATTTCTTTTAAAGCTCTGGGCTATTGGCTAAATGCAAGTATGAATTACATGTAGCAGGGCCATTGCTGTTTCTCTTTTAACCTCCCTGGCGGTATGATTATTTCAGATTTTTGGTGCTGAAAGTGGTACATTATTTTGCATGGAAATATGTAGTTTTTTTATTGTAGGCCTGTCATTTTTAGGAATAACTCACTGAAATCTGTCCGAACAAGAGTCTATTAAACATCCCGGGTATGATAAAACTTGAAACACGAAATCATAAATTATAATTTAATAAATAATCATAAAAAATAATAATATAATAATAAATTTCATTCAATAATATAATCAAACCAAAAACACTGAAATTTGAAATAGAGCGCCAAGTTCACACATCACTAAGCAAAGTCGCAGAATCGTTTTCAGTGTCTGATGACGAATTTCCCCACAAATCATTATCACTCAATTCTGCAAGTGGTTCTGATTTACTATCGCTGTTCTCTAGCCGGTCTAAAACCGATTTTGACCTAAAGGGACGCTTTTTGGATGCCATGGACTTTTCCCAGTTTCCAGGCAGAAAGAACAGTCAAAATGCAGGCAGGGCACAGGACAAAGCACTCGGGACAAAATGTATGTGAAATGGTTTGAAACAGCAATGTTTTGCTACGTAATAATCATTTACAAAAAAAAATGACATTTTTTAAAACTTTCAAATTTGTCGTCGGTTCCAGCCCCCATACGTCCCGACGTCACAGGGACCGGAACACGGAAGCCGGATGCCGGCATCGGCCGGAGGAGATGGTCGGGGACGCTGCAGGGGACACATCGCGGGAGCAAAGGACAAGGTAAGCACTGCAGGGAATTCCTGAGCAACGCCGCATGGTAAGCCTGAGTGTATCTCGGGGTTGCCGCTTTTGGTACTGAAACTTTACCCCGAGCTCACTCGGGAATACCGCCAGGAGGTTAAAGAACTGTTTCTCTTTTAAGACTGCATGTTGTCAGAAAGGGTTTGATTGGTTCAGCTCTGAGCAGTAGTGGAGTGTTTGTGGGAGTTGCAGTTTCATTAAAGAGGCAGACAATGTAACTTTATACTGCACAGAACTACAAGAACAGGATGCTTTGCAAGGAGGAGCCACGTGGGCCTTTGCAGAGGACATGTGGGAGCTGGTCTGCAGCCCCTACTGTTGAAGTACACTGACACTGTTTCCAGAACAGCAGAGGTTGCTAAGGACAACGGTTATCTACAGCAGCTGAAGTCAGCAGCAACTGTGATCATTGGTACTAGTCACCCGCAACAGCAGCTACCAACAGCAACAACATCTCCCACCGCAGAGAGAGGTCAGAGTATTGGAAATCGTAGAGGAGGCATGTGACCATCCCAGGTGAGGCACCTCAGAGATTGTGCAGCACCGACAATTGACAACAGAAGAAAACTAGCAGACAGACAGAGCCCCATTCATCATCCCTTCAAGGAGTTAACCCCTGGAGACTGTTCTTCCTGGATGTGGTGAGCAACTTCTAACCAGTGACATGTCAGCCCTTAACCACTTCCAGTCCAGACACTTTTACCCCCTTCCTGACCAGGGCAATTTTCAGCTTTCAGCGCTATCACACTTTGAATGACAATTGCGCGGTCATGCAACACTGTACCCATATGAATTTTTTACCATTTTTTTGAGACAGATAAAACGTTATTTTGGTGGTATATATTCACTGCTGGGATTTTTATTTTTTTTGCTATGTAAATGAAAATGTCCAAAAAAAATGTCCAAAAGTCGAAAAAAGTGTTTTTCTTATACAATTTTGCAAATAAATAATATTTCATTATAAATCTTGGCTAAAATTTATTCCATTATCATTTTAGTAAAAAAAAATAAGCCAAATTAGTTTATAACCAAAAATTATAATTTTTAAACATTTTTTTTTAAATTTTTATTTTTTTTATATTAGCATTTATTTTATTATTATTATTATTTGTTTTTTTACATACTGTCACCCTACAAGTACAGTGTCACCATGGTGACACTGTACTACTTTTGGGGGGTGATGAAGATTTTTTTTTTTTTTTTTTTTTACACTGATTGCTTTTACACCCATATAGGATGTAAAAGCAATCATTTCTCTTTCTCTCTGTCTGCATTCTTGCAGCCAATGAGAACTACTGAGTGAGCTGTGATTGGTCACAGCTTGTCACATGGTACAAGGCTGTTGTGAATAGTCTTGTACCATGTGACCTCTGTGATCATTCACAGATTTCTCACGTAGTAAGCAATGATGCCACAAGTGACATCTTGCTTACTACTTTGCATGTGATCACTGATTGGCCAATCAGTGATCACATGATCGGGACCTCGTACAGAGGTCCCGTCCGACGATCGGTGTTTCACTGTGGCTGGAGGACACAGTGGGCACTGGATCGCGGTGCTGTGCGCTCTCGGGGAACGCGCACAAGCAGTGTGCGGGGAGGCCATTTATAAACGGCCACACGACCCTGCAGTGCCACCATCCGGCCGTTTATATACAACGGCCGGTCGGGAAGTGGTTAAGAGCGCTCCACCGATTCACTAACACAGGCCTATACAACACAGACTCACACAGTGTTACAATCTCACAGTATACAAGTGAATTTGGGACTGAGCCTAAAGAGATGTCAGTCTAGCTGGGGACATATTGCTGCTATAGTTGCAGGGGGTTCATTCTGATCTATAGCTATACCGGTATATACGTATATACATGAATATTGTATTTATTGATGTCATTGTGCCAATTATAGAAGGTTTGTGTATTCAGTGCATTTAACTGCTATTTTCCAAGTTATTTTGCAGTCTATTTGCAGAGTTTTACCTGTCATTAAATCTGTTATAAAACTTCCCACAAGGTGTACTGGTGTGCTGTGGATCCAATATATATATGGTTCATCACTGAAGTAAGGACAGAAGTGCCCATTAATTCCAACGGCTCCTTCGGGGGTGAGCGCCACATACATATGTGAGAACTGTTTACCTACCATTACAGCTCTCATTCCCACCCCTATCCTATAACTTGACAGAAAGGGAGAACACTGCAGAACTAATCTTTTTGTCACTCTGCCTTCTCCTCCTATCAACATGCCACTTGCACTTTAACACACCTGTTTGTGCTGCTTCTCCCTCTCCCAAAATAAGCCCTGCTGTACAGAGCCTGCAAGAGACTGTTAAAAAATGTCACATTTGGGTATTTCCACTTAAAAGAGTAATTTAATAATGCCTTGAAAAAGTATTCATATCCCCTTGAAATTTTCCACATTTTGTCATGATACAACCAAAAACATAAGTGTATTTTATTGAGATTTTATGTGATAGACCAACACAAAGTGGCACATAATTGTGAAGTGGAAGGAAAATGATAAATGGTTTTCAAATTTTTTACCAATAAATATGTGAAAAGTGTAGCGTGCATTTGTATTCAGCCCTCCGGAGGAGTCAATACTTTGTAGAACCACCTTTCACTGCAAGGGCAGGCCAACTCAATATTGAACCCAGGGACTAATGCTGGCCATACATGGGTCGAAATTCGACCGATGTTTCATCCGAAAATCGGGCTTAAGAATAATCAGCTGATTTTCGCTCTGTTAGTGGGTCAATGGCACCGGCCGATTTTCGTAGTTCCTCCCCTTTTTTGGTGATCGGTCATGTTGGAAAATTTGTGAAAAAGGACCAATTTTCGACTCAATGATGGTCAAATCATACGATCGTTTTTCAGAAAAGAATATGCGCATGAGCCGTGACCTGGAAGGAACAGAAGTTTCGCCTGTTGTATGGGGTGAACTTTATGAATGGTCGTCCGATTTTCAATATCATTGATGGCACCATTGGATTACTGAGCAAAGGACGTTTTCAATTTTGTTTGAAATTCGACCCATGTATGGCCTGCATAAGACTGGGATGCCATTAAAGTTCATGTGCGTGTAAAGGCAGGTGTCCCAATACTTTTGGCAATATAGTGTGTGTGTATAAATATATATATATATATATATATATATAAACTAAGTTAGTCTAGGTTCACACCTAAGTATTTTCCGCAGTGTTTTGCAGAAACACACTACAGTCCATTTAACATGATGGGACACGTTCACATCTCTGCATTTTCGCCAGGTGCGTGTAGTGCGTTTTTGATGCATTTTGCATTTTAAACTGCCTATCGACACGGAAAAGAAACACTCAAAACGCATAAAAAAGTGGCAAAAACGCATGTGCAAAAACGTACCGCAGAAAGCACCACAGAAACGGATAAAACGCAAACTGCATAGGTGTGAACATAGGCTTAGGCCTTTCACACAGGTGGACTCCGCCAGAAAAGTAGCTGCTCAGCAGTGGATCTGTCCGTTGATCCCTGCTGAGTAGGCAGATGACAAGTCCATGTCCACTTCACTTATGCAGGGCAGACACGGACACAGCCCACTTTTCTCTATGGGTGACCAAATGTAAACTGGCCACCTGCCCGATTACATCTGATTGTCATCCAATCCATTAGACTGATGGGTTATGGACCCCTCATTTATCTGTTTTTAGTGGATCGGATGCTGGCAGGTGTAAACGGATGCATATCCTTTTACATTCACCACTCCATAGAGGACAATGGATGGTTCAATTGGGTCTGCCTGAAAAAGGACAGGCGGACCTAATCGGTCCACCCGTGTGAAAGAGGCTGTAAACTGAACAATCACTGTCCAGAAAGCAAACAAAACAATGTGCTCAAGAAGCTACACAATAAATAAGTCATCATGTTGTACAAGCTATGACTTTGGAATCTTTAACATGAATATTTGGGTTATAACCAATCGATACATAACAAATCATTTGGGTATGTTTGCAGTTTTATAATACAATGTAGGCTGCATTGCTGTTACATATCCTAATAAAATATTAATGGTCCCAACCAAACTAATAACAGCAAATAGTTCCTGGAGGATCTAACATGGCTAGTAAACTGAACCACGCACTCTCACGTTTTGTGAAATGTATTGAGACGCCATCAAACATTTATATACAGTTTTATACAAAAGACATTATCAGTATAATTGTTTAATAAAAATATAATGTGGGTGGCCTTGAGTTCACCTTGTGCTCCCCGAAAACAGGATTTATTGAAAATACAAAGCTAAGATACATTATATTGCCAAAAGTATTGGTTGGCCTGCCTTTACACACACATGAACTTTATTGGCATCCCAGTCTTAGTCCGTAGGGTACAATATTGAGTTGGCCCCGCCCTTTGCAGCTATAACAGTTTCAACTCTTCTGGGAAGGCTGTCCACAAGGTTTAGGAGGGTGTCTATGGGAATGTTTGACCATTCTTCCAGAACAGCATTTGTGAGGCAAGGCAATGATGTCAGATGAGAAGGCCTGGCTCACAGTTTCCGCTCTTAATTCATCCCAAAGGTGTTCTTATTGGGTTGAGGTCAGGACTCTGTGCACACCAGTCAAGTTCCTCCATCCCAAACTCACTCATCCATGTCTTTATGGACCTTGCTTTGTACACTGGTGCGCAGTCATGTTGGAACAGGAAGGGGCCATCCTTAAACTGTTCCCACAAAGTTGGGAGCATGAAATTGTCCAAAATGTCTTGGTATGCTGACGCCTTAAGAGTTCCCTTCACTGGAACAAGGGGGCCAAGTCCAACCCCTGAAAAACATCTCCACACCATAATCCCCCCTCCACCAAACTTTACACTTGGCACAATGCAGTCAGGCAAGTACCGTTCTCCTGGCAACCACCAAACCCAGACACGTCTATTGGATTGGCAGACAGAGAAGCATGATTTATCCCTCAGGAGAACACGTTTCCACTGCTCTATTGTTCAGTGGCGGCATGCTTTATACCACTGCATCCGATGCTTTGCATTGCACTTGGTGATGTAAGGTTTGGAAGCAGCTGCACGGCCATGGAAACCCATTCCATGAAGTTCTCTGTGCACTGTTGTGCTAATCTGAAGGCAACATGAAGTTCGGAGGTCTTTAGTTGCTGACTCTGTGGTTGGTGACTTCTGCGCACTGTGTGTTTTAGCATGCGCTGACCCCACTCTGTCATTTTACGTGGCCTACCACTTGGTGGCTGAGTTGCTGTTGTTCCCAGTTGCTTCCACTTTGTTATAATACCACTAACAGTTGACCGTGGAATATTTAGTAGCCAGGAAATGTCACGGATGCAATTATTGCACAAGTGGATACCTATCACGGTACCACGCTTGAATTCACTGAGTTCCAGAGAGCGACCCATTCTTTCACAAATGTTTGTAGAAGCAGTCTGCATGCCTAGGGGCTTGATTTTATACACCTGTGGCCATGGAGGTGATTGGAACACCTGAATCCAATGATAGAGGGCTGGCCCAACACTTTTGGCAATATAGTGTAGCTTATTTACCACTGCGGAGATCAGTGTATGTGACACAGCCCAGGGCCAGGTCATTCCAGCATTTTTGTAGCAGAAATAAAGTAGAGGCTCCAAATCTTTCTAATCTCTTGGGACTTGTAGCTGGCTACAGAAATGCTGCTGTAGTTGTCTACAAGATGTCTATGCAGGTACAAATAAACATTGTGCCATTAATATCTCTAGTTGCATTGGATAATTTCAGCAGCTGCTAATCCTGGGCATTCTGCAACTAGCTCATAACACCGCAAAATGTTAGTTTCTCAGTTACAAATCTCCAAATGTTCAGTGACACAGGAATTCATTTAGTGCTGGTTCACAGTAGTGCGACTTCTGATGTGATCAGAATTGCATAATAAGGGGTAGCACATTATTTTCAATGGTGCCTGTTCAAATCAATGCGACTCAGCACAGTACGATTTTGGAAAAGTTTTCTGTGCTACTTTGGTGCAATTTACAGTGCAATTTAGCCCCATAAAATATGTAAAAACGCAGGCAAAAGCAAACACCCTAACAGAGAAAAAACTGAATAAAGCTTTCTTCTTGTATTTTCTCCCAATATTGATCTTCATCTACATCAGGTGTTACTATGGTACAGAGCATCATCATCGGTTGGTAATTTTCTGCCTTTACTGTATTTATCTATTTTTGCTTTACATTTTCATTTAGTTTATTATTATGTTTCATCTGTACTTTCATTGTTAATTGGTTTTATATTTTTTTATTCCACTGTAGGCACTGTTATTTTGTTTTTCCTAAATTCCCTGAAGAAGTGGGTCATATCCCATGAAACGTATAGGATTTCTTGATTGATTATCCATTTTTCTAATTCAATCCTATTGAAATACATTTGCCTAATGACAATATATTTATTTAATGTTATTGGTGGGGCTCTTCGACGCTTTCTCATAACACTTTTGCGTCCCGGGCCAGAGCCTTTCCCCACTGTTACCATTTATAGATTTATATTTTGTTTTTGTTGCTTTACTATGTATGTGCCTGTTTTGGCTGTTGTCTTTCTTACCACTTGTGTGTTTTTTTTTATAAAAATTATAACAAAACATGTTCTATTTTATCTAGTGTTTTCATGTTGTGCATTTCTATACTTTCATATGGTATGGTGCCTTGAAAAGCCCCATTAGTTTTTTCTCTGTTAGGGTTTTTGCTTTTTTCTGATTAAATAGGGGTGTGGCACCTATAAAACCACTGCACAAGGACATGTGAGATTGAATGTCTCTCCAGCTCCCATCCTCTTTTCTATCTAACAAAAATGCAGGCAAGTTGCATCAAAGTCACAATGCATAATCGCAAATTGTAGCAATATCACATTGCAGAAGTGTGAACCAAGCCTGAATCCTAGCAACAAAACTCTATGGAAAGCAATTCTGTATCGTGTGTGACATAACCCTAAATCTGTCCAGGTATTTACCTCTCTGTGATCGGATTCTTATGACAAACATATCTCTGTCCTATTGTTATTTTCTCATTTTAATTGTACACTTTACTCGCTTTAATAAAGATAAATATTCAGGAAGACGAGTAGCCGGCTTTTCAAATCATTATTCTCAAGCTGTGACCGTGTTGGAGGACACGAAGAGCCAGAGCACCGACAGTCTACTTCTGAGGGGAATACGCCTAGGCATAGCATGTTTCTTTCCACGGTTGTTTTCATCCCTTTAATATGCTGCAGACCACCCCAATCAATTTCTGTGGTATAGGTCTGGACTGGAACTCAGGGTAGGTTCTCCTTCAAGATGATATGGGTATGAGCCCTCAGTGGATGTAGGTAGATCCAGCTGGTCAGAGGTCCCTTTAAGGGATAGGTGGGTACAGATGCCTGCTTACAGGTGCTTCCCTCTCTGGGTCTGGTGGACTGGTAACTGGATCACAGCAGGGCTCTGTAAATAATATAGCTCCTCAAGGGAGACCAAGGAGAGTGCCCATAGTGTAGTAATTATTGTCAACATTTATTCAGTAGCAAAAGGATTCAATAAAAGCAAGTAAAACAATTACAGCAGCATCAGGTATGCAAAAACAACTGACTGCCCAGGAACTAAGATGGTCGCCGGGCCTCCACATGGCACCGGCGGCGTGACGTCACGATGTCCTAGACTCCTCCTAACGTGTTTTGTGTGCACGCACTTCTTCAGAGGCAGAGACTAAGTTATACAGCTTGTATAACAGTGTAAATTTGCTGTCCCCTCAAAATAACTCAACATGCAGCCATTCATGTCTAAACCGCTGGCAACAAAAGTGAGTACACCCCTAAGTGAAAATGTCCAACTTGGGCCCAAAGTGTCAATACTTTGTGTGGCCACCATTATTTTCCAGCATTGCCTTAACCCTCTTGGGCATGGAGTTCACCAGAGCTTCACAGGTTGCCCCTGGAGTCCTCTTCCACTCCTCCATGACGACATCACAGAGCTGGTGGATGTTAGAGACCTTGCCGTCTCCTTCCACCTTCCATTTGATAATGCCCCACAGATGCTCAATAAGGTTTAGGTCTGGTGACATGCTTGGCCAGTCCATCACTGAGTTTTTTGTGTCTGTGTGCATATGCCCTTATCCCGGGTAAAATAAATAAATAGGGAAGATTGCACAGTTGAAGAGTTCAATTCTTTGTCAACTTAGTTTAGTTTATCAATTTGTAATAGGGTCCGATATGTGATTTAACATTTTTCTAGGTGTTCCTTTTCAGTTTATATTTGATATTTCTACTGATGTCTCTTGAGAGAGATCCAGGGTTATTTAACCACTGGTAAGATCATTGCCAGGGCTGTGCCGCCAATAAGTCCAGTTAAGGGGGCCTTCTCTATGCCGGACACACCATCCTCAGTGCATTTGTATGTCCAGGCTACACACTGTCATTAGATGGAGCAGGTGACTATTTACCTTCTTCCTGTCAATGGAAACCATTGTCACCAGGGCAGGAAGTGACAAGAAATCCCTCTAACTAGCCTCAGATGGCTAGGGGTTCCAGTCCTTCCATACTTTATCCAAAATGAAAAAAAATGTTTTGGCTGGGAATACGTTTTAATAAACATGTGATATTGTAAGTGGAACACCTTCTAGTTGCCTTTTATTCCAGAAATTAAAATGTTACAACCTTTTTGTGGAATCTGCAGCATTCACCGATTTGGATTTTCTAGTAGGTAGCACCATATAGTTTTGCATTTGGTTAGTCCTTCTAGTCACTATTTGCCCAAACATATTTATCCAAAACCATACCTAGCCAAAACCCTGCACAACTCTTTGTAAACCTCCTCTGACAAATTCTTGTCCCTGACCGTTACCTTGACAACTAATAATACCCCTATTGAGGTTTCCAAAGCTGTATTTCTGCAAATCTGTTTAGTTAATAAATATATAATCCATTATGGAGGATAATGTAATTATTATGTAAATACAAATACTTTTCCTCAGTATTTCTATTAGTCTTAATGCAATGTTTGGTTAATTGCTGTATTACACAACTATATACAGTCATTTATTCTTTTCCTCTATGGTATGTTGCGTCAGATAATGCTGTTTTATTGTTTCAGGCCGCGTCCTTTTACTGTTCATATAATCTATTGGGTCACATTTTTTCAAATATTTCTGTTGTTTTGTTAATTGCATTTTATTATGCCTCTCACCAGACAAAGTGCATATTCCCTGATGACTGAAACAGATTTTCCAAGGTTTAATATTGTTCTATGTGTCTGTTCTGAATCCACTGACTTGTTTCTATGAATTGTGTATTCAGATTGCTGTCTACACTGCACTTTTACACATCTGTAGCTTTCCAGCTGCAAGTTCCATGATTCTTAAAGGAAACCTTAGAAAAACATGGAGGCTGCCCAGGGGCGGACTGACAGCCTATGAAAAAAGGTACCAGGGGCATCTCATGGGGCCCCGTACTGACCCCCAGCCCTCGGGCAGTGCCCGAGTTTCCAAATGGTCAGTCCGCCCCTGAGGCTGCCACATCTGACCTTTCCTCCTGAAAATGCCAGTTGCCTGGGCAGGTCATGCTAACTGCCTGGCCTCAATACTTCACAGCATAACTAAACCTGTGTAGCCTGTTTAGTTTTGCTTTGGGTCACAAAGCCAGAATGAGCAAATACTTAGGGTATGTTACCCATACTTTGCTGAACTTCATACTTCATCAGGGTCCATAGCTCTAAGCCAGAGGATTATTATAACAGCCAGGTCAGCCCTATATCTCTCCATGGAAAGCTTTGCTTTGAAGCTGAAATCTAGATAAACAATTACCGCACATATGCCTATATTAACAAATAAACAACCTTTAACTGTATTCTTAAATACAACTAGAGTAGAACATGAAGCTACAGCCCCTTGTATGTCTCTATACAGCAGCACACAGACTGAGAGAGGGAGAAAAAGCAGCAAGGTAACAATGAGCCGTCCTGCATGTGCATGGTGTAGTTCTTGTTCCATGCAGCAGGCGGTGTCTTGTCAATGTTCAGATAGAGAGAAGACTCAGGAACAATATTTCTCTGCAGTCTCCATAGATGTCACAGGGAGGGCAACTGTCTGGCTGGAAACTGCAATTCCCAATGACCTTCCATGGCCATCTTGAAAGATACAAATTGAAAGTCGTTTTGTTACATTGGGAAGGTGAAATGCAGTCTATATAAAATTATTATACTTAAAATAAAAGTATAGTTTATTCAGTAAATAAACTAAACTTTCTTTAAAAAAAAATATTTTTTATTAAAAATGGAATAACAAGGACTGTATATGTTAGGAACATTTCAACTATACTTCAGAACAGGTAACCTCCCCTTTTCCCTCACAATAATTTCCTGGCTTCCTGCCAATATGCATTTTCAGTGACTGATAATTCTGCTCCAGAAGCTTATATTGCTCTATGAAGAGCTTGATCAATGTTCTCCTGATTTTCAGGTGTCCTTTTATCTATAAATTAAGGGATTGAGGTTGGTTTACTAAAGGCAAATATTGTGTGCACTGCAAAATCTGAGGGGAAGCTCTGCTGATTTCTATCATCCAATCATGTGCAAGCAAAATGCTGTTTTTTTTATTTTCAGAAATTGCATTGTGGAAATGTTTGGAAACTTTAGATGTTGGTCTCATCATTTTACTGGGAGGAGGAAAGTAAAAAACAATTTACTAAGCAGTCTATAGGTAAACATTATGCTGTGATGGGGGAGAACATTAATAGGAATTATTTAAAGGCAGAAGCTCTCATCTACTGCAATGTTTCTCAACCTTGTTTCAGTCAAGGCACCCTTTAAAATTCTGTACAATCTCGAGGCACCCCAGTCTAAAACTTAAAAAACTAAACTATTAGTTTTACATAATGCAGCAACATCCACACATGCAGGACACCCAACGTTGGAGGTGATTTTTACTTAGAAAGCAAACACACCTTTGAACACCGGTACTGTTGTGTTACACAATTTGTTTTATTATTATTTATCTGTGACCATCACTTGTTTATTATTGCTCTGTGTCTTTAAACTGTCTCCTTCTGTCTTAGCTGACCTCTTTCTCTCACCGTACTTGTGAATATCCCTCCCCCCTGCCTCTCTCTGGTAGTCATTCCACTGTATCCTGTCTTCCAAATGCATCTTTCCATGAGGCTACAACATTAACGTTTTTCTACCTATGATTATCCTCCATTAAACAGAACATTCTAATGGGTTTCCTCATCTGACTTCCTCAACATGTGAGTTTATATACTGAGTTAAACTGTCTGACCCGATGCGAGGGATAAATTCAACACCACGTGGTATAGCTGTATACGCGGCTGGAGATAAAGTTTATGGCCTCATAGGTGAGTCAGAACAGGTACTGACTAGTATTCCAATGTTTCTCTACTCCTTCAGTTTCCCTCCCTCTAATGTGACCCCAGTGCCAATTAAAGAGGACAGGGGAGAGCACCCAACGTCCTCTTTATCAACTGATGACATCATTGGTTGTCAGGACACCGGTGGCTAGAAGGTTGTAATGGTGCACAATGAAAATCTGTGGCCTTATGTATCTAAAAGTCAAGCTTGCACCTGCTGCCTTGGACACAATTATTGGGCCATATTTAGCATTCTGCCATGGCACCCCTGAAGGCAACCCAGGGTGCCTGGGATCCCTGGTTGAAAAAGGCTGATCTACTGTATCCCAACAATCACCCAACTGTAGGAGGTGCAAGATAGAGCCCACAAGCAAACTAAACTGGAGCCGTTTCCCTGCAGTACCCTCTAGTGGCAAAAATGCATATTTCTCTTGCCTAAGAACTGCATTGAGAAGTACAATGTTACTTGGATTGTATTCCATGATTTGCTTGTCTTCAGCTGAGAGAACTTGCGATAATGTAAGAGTTTTCATAAAGTCTCAGAAACCTTTCATTAAGGTCTCCATGTTATATAGTTTGAATGCCATGTGGTAAATATATAATTTATCATTGTAAAAGAACATATTCCACATTTCTCTCTTTTTAATTTTTTTTCTTGAAAAAACGGCTTTTGAAAAAAAAAAAGAGAATAAACTGTTTTCCCACAATTTTTCCATTTTTTTCCAGTTCAGTGCAAAAGAGCTGCACACAGTTCAGTGCAGGAGGGCCTCGTTCAAGACGTTCACAACACAAAACAAAACATCTGTCAGTCTGAGCCACAAACACAGTGCCACCTGTTTGGATCCCCAAAAGAAACCTGCAGCATCTATGCCATTTTAGTGTCCTGTAATCACTCAGACTTTTCACCCAGCAGCAGGACCTCACAGCTGAGAGTGTAAGAGAGAATTAATAAGGTCAGATATAAGAAGACCTGAGGAACAGCGTAATAATTAGTGAGGTCTTGCTAACCTGTCAAATGTGGGCCAAGGACTGCAGGCTTTATCCCACCCATAGCTCCTCAAAGTCTTCAGGCTCCAACCAGAGTTTATTAAGATCTGAAAAATAACAAAGTTTTTTTCCTCCAAAGCAGACTAAACCCCAGACTGAACCCCTCCCTATGTGCAAGTGAAAAACCTAGGTGGCATATACATACTGACAAACTACCCTGGATTTGCAGTTCATGGGTGCAGGTGAGCTCTAGAAGGGGGGTTCAAGTAAATTGGGTGCAGGTGAGCTGTGGACAAGGGGTTCAAGGTGTGCAGGTAAGCTGTGAACAAGAGGTTCAGAGGTACAAGTGAGCTGTTGTGTGGGTACAGGTAAGCTGGGTGCTGTAGAGCTGTTTGTAGGTTAACTGTGGACAAGGGGTTTAGGGGTGCAGGTGAGCTGTGGACATGGAATTCATGGGTTTTGGGTGAGCTATGGATAAGGGGTGTAAGCGAGCAATAGATAAGGGGTACAGGTGAGCTGTGGCTGCAAGTGCAAGTGAGGTGAAGTGTGGGTGCAAGTGAGGTGAAGTGAGCTACGTTTGTGGGGTTGAGGGTACAGACGGGCAGTGGAAGAGCAGCGCAGAGGTGGATGGGTAAAAAAAATGCTGGGTGGTTATTATTGCACCCACTGACACAAATGCTGAGAGGTATTACTGCACCTGCAACACCAGTGTTCGGAGTTATTATTTCTGTGGAGCTGTGGACAAAGGGTTCAGGGGTGCTTGTGAACTGTAGAGGGGGTATGCAAGTATGTTGGGTGCTGGTGAGCTATGTGTAGGTGAGCTGTGGAAAGTGGTTAAGGGGTACAGATGAGCTAGAGGCTATTACTGCACCCACTGACACCAATGCTTGGAGGTATTACTGCATCCACTAACACCAATGCTTGGGTTTATTACTGTACCTGCTGGCATCAATGAGGGGAGTATTACTGCACCCACTGACACCAATGCTTGGAGTTATTACTGAACCCACTAACACCAATGCTTGGGTTTATTGCTGTACCTGTTGGCATCAATGCTGGGAGTATTACTGCACCCACTGACATCAATGCTTGGGGTTATTACTGCACCCACTAGCACCAATGCTTGGGTTTATTACTGTACCTGCTGGCATCAATGCTGGGGGTAGTACTGCACCCACTGACATCAATGCTGGGAGTTAATATTGCATCCACTGACAAGTGTAAAACTTAATTTATTCCCACTTCTCTTCAGTGTACTCCCAGGCCTTATTTTGTCTTATTCATAGCAAAGAGGTAAAGGTGCCACAACACAAGGCAAACACTATGAAGTGATGCCAACTTTTTTCACAGTTCCAATTTTTTAGCAACACCTATACATTGTTGGAGGGCAGCACTCTACACAGGCTACATTTTTATTCTTTCTCCCATTAAGGTGTTCCTCAAATGCCAGCAAATATGCACAAAAATACCGCTCACAATCCTGCCAGCCAGTGCCTCAGAATATACTATATATATATATATATATATATATATAAAACATACCTAATTCACATTTTCTCTGTGCATGTCCTTAAATTAAGAAAAATATATTACTACAAAAATATAATTTCTGTAAGGGTGATGAAGCCAACTGAAATAAAAGACAATAAACAAACCTATCAGGTAATAGTGTAAAAGAGAGTGTAAAATAAGGGATTAGGTTGTACATGTGTCATATAATAGTGTTATTATCGATAATGTACAGAGCTAAGAGGGGTGCCATGTACACTATAATTATAACACAACATTAGATGAAGGAGAGGAAAGACGTTCACCGACCAGGCAATGTTACTCACCAAATAATTTGTTCGCACTTAGTGTAATGTTCCATAGGCACATTTCACCCTGAAAGGGAAAGGCTTTGATCTACTAAATGTGCCTTCTTATAGTAATTAGAGCACATTATGGACATCTATACACAGAAGAAAAATTGTGTAGAAAAAAATTATACATGGGGGGTGGGGGCCTTGCATGTTCAAAAAGGATTCTGAAACAATGTTTGAAAAGCAATACATTGCTGGGTGTCATAAGTGCGTACCCAAATATATCAGAGCCTCCTGTCGCAGCAATGGAGGCCTGATGAAGGTTCCATAACAGCAAAGTATAACAAATCTACTCCAGATATGATTTTAATAGCCAGGAACTTGGTGGCATTTAGAGTATGCTGATCACTAGGTTACTATCGATATGATGTGAACATTTTGTTTTGTTTTGTTGGTGACTTGGAGAAGCCCTTCACCTGTTTAGTTAGTGCCTTGATGGCAAGAATTTATTTTATGTTTTGTTTTGTTTATTTTCCATTCAACCTTTTCAATAAAACTGGCTAGAAGCAAGAATTTTAGGAAAGACTTACCGTCTGGACTACCTTTTTCCCAGGGAAGGTGACCCCCATCTGAGCTAACCCCCACAATTCGTTCATTTCGTTAAAACGTTTTCTGGATTTGTTGACATTTGTTATTAAGTCCAATCGGAGATTCGTATTCATCCAAATCTCTGAAAATCTAATTTTTGTCCAAAAATTGATTTGTACGAATAGTAATTGGTGTACACCCACAATCCATTTCTCTTTTAAATAATTGTTCTACTCTTTTCCACCATTATCAAGTAGTGCTTCACATGTTTCTCATCTCCGGGAGTCAGGATGAAATCAAGATAGCATAAAACATTAATTTCCAAAATTACAGGAACTTGAGGATGACTCAAACCCAATAGAGAGATTCTATCTACCTCTCCACTCTCAGGACATCAAGTGCCTGGGTCACTTAGGAGGAGGTTTTATAGATGTCTGTTTCCAGGGTGGAAAAACAAAAGCCAGTATCAACAGGGCCTAACAAATGTTGTTTATTGCTGGCCCTTTCTATAGCATTCTCTGTTCCTTGATATTGATTCTGGCATGCATGAGAAGACACAAACCAGTAATATTTTCATCTAAAAAATCTTGGATATTCATTGGCAGATCTTCATGTGAGCCACAGGTTCATTTTTTCCTCTCAATAGTATTATGCTTTATCTATGAGATCTGATTGACTTTGTGTAACACAGTTAACAGTCTGAGGCTGTGGTTAAGGATTTTTCCATTTTAGCTGGAGAACATTCTTGATGGTATCCCACAGGTCCCTCAAAATTTTATTCAACAGCTTTATTCTGTGCAATGTGTTTAAAACCTGTATAATAATAATAATAATATTAATAATATCTGAAGGTCAGTGACCATGACTCAACTATATTTACAACTACTATATATTATAACTAGAGATGAGCGAATTATTCAAAAATTCGATTCGGCTGATTCACCGAATTTGCGGGAGAAATTCAATTCGATGCGAATTTATTCGCCACAAATTTAACTTATTAAAAGGGTTTCTAGGCTTCAGAGAGCCTTTATATTAGTGCAGAACACTGTACCTTTAATTTAAATGCCCTTGGAGTCTGCTGGGGAAGAGAAATAATACTGTCAGTCAGTATGACATGCAGATGAGTGCCGTCGATCTTAGAATCACCGCACACTTCACTCATTTGGGCAGTCACGGGGCACGAAGGAAAAGGAAAAGAAGAAGGAAAAGGAAAAGAAGAAGGAAAAGGAAAAGAAGAAGGAAAAGGAAAAGAAGAAGGAAAAGGAAAAGAAGAAGGAAAAGGAAAAGAAGAAGGAAAAGGAAAAGAAGAAGGAAAAGGAAAAGAAGAAGGAAAAGGAAAAGAAGAAGGAAAAGGAAAAGAAGAAGGAAAAGGAAAAGAAGAAGGAAAAGGAAAAGAAGAAGGAAAAGGAAAAGAAGAAGGAAAAGGAAAAGAAGAAGGAAAAGGAAAAGAAGAAGGAAAAGGAAAAGAAGAAGGAAAAGGAAAAGAAGAAGGAAAAGGAAAAGAAGAAGGAAAAGGAAAAGAAGAAGGAAAAGGAAAAGAAGAAGGAAAAGGAAAAGAAGAAGGAAAAGGAAAAGAAGAAGGAAAAGGAAAAGAAGAAGAAGAAGAAGGAAAAGAAGAAGAAGAAGAAGGAAAAGAAGAAGAAGAAGAAGGAAAAGAAGAAGAAGAAGAAGGAAAAGAAGAAGAAGAAGAAGGAAAAGAAGAAGAAGAAGAAGGAAAAGAAGAAGAAGAAGAAGGAAAAGAAGAAGAAGAAGAAGGAAAAGAAGAAGAAGAAGAAGGAAAAGAAGAAGAAGAAGAAGAAGAAGAAGAAGAAGAAGGAAAAGAAGAAGAAGAAGAAGGAAAAGAAGAAGAAGAAGAAGAAGAAGAAGAAGAAGAAGAAGGAAAAGAAGAAGAAGAAGAAGGAAAAGAAGAAAAAGAAGAAGAAAAAGAAGAAGGAAAAGAAGAAGAAGGAAAAGAAGAAGAAGGAAAAGAAGAAGAAGGAAAAGAAGAAGAAGGAAAAGAAGAAGAAGGAAAAGAAGAAGAAGGAGGAAAAGAAGAAGAAGAAGGAAAAGAAGAAGAAGAAGAAGGAAAAGAAGAAAAAGAAGAAGAAAAAGAAGAAGGAAAAGAAGAAGGAAAAGAAGAAGAAGGAAAAGAAGAAGAAGGAAAAGAAGAAGAAGGAGGAAAAGAAGAAGAAGAAGGAAAAGAAGAAGAAGAAGGAAAAGAAGAAGAAGAAGGAAAAGAAGAAGAAGAAGGAAAAGAAGAAGAAGAAGGAAAAGAAGAAGAAGAAGGAAAAGAAGAAGGAAAAGAAGAAGGAAAAGAAGAAGGAAAAGAAGAAGGAAAAGAAGAAGGAAAAGAAGAAGGAAAAGAAGAAGGAAAAGAAGAAGGAAAAGAAGAAGGAAAAGAAGAAGGAAAAGAAGAAGGAAAAGAAGAAGAAGAAGGAAAAGAAGAAGAAGAAGGAAAAGAAGAAGAAGAAGGAAAAGAAGAAGAAGAAGGAAAAGAAGAAGAAGAAGGAAAAGAAGAAGAAGAAGGAAAAGAAGAAGAAGAAGGAAAAGAAGAAGAAGAAGGAAAAGAAGAAGAAGAAGGAAAAGAAGAAGAAGAAGGAAAAGAAGAAGAAGAAGGAAAAGAAGAAGAAGAAGGAAAAGAAGAAGAAGAAGGAAAAGAAGAAGAAGAAGGAAAAGAAGAAGAAGAAGGAAAAGAAGAAGAAGAAGGAAAAGAAGAAGAAGAAGGAAAAGAAGAAGAAGAAGGAAAAGAAGAAGAAGGAAAAGAAGAAGAAGAAGAAGAAGGAAAAGAAGAAGAAGAAGAAGAAGGAAAAGAAGAAGAAGAAGAAGAAGGAAAAGAAGAAGAAGAAGAAGAAGGAAAAGAAGAAGAAGAAGAAGAAGGAAAAGAAGAAGAAGAAGAAGAAGGAAAAGAAGAAGAAGAAGAAGAAGGAAAAGAAGAAGAAGAAGAAGAAGGAAAAGAAGAAGAAGAAGAAGGAAAAGAAGAAGAAGAAGAAGAAGGAAAAGAAGAAGAAGAAGGAAAAGAAGAAGAAGAAGAAGGAAAAGAAAAAGAAGAAGAAGGAAAAGAAGAAGAAGAAGAAGGAAAAGAAGAAGAAGAAGAAGAAGAAGAAGAAGAAGAAGGAAAAGAAGAAGAAGAAGGAAAAGAAGAAGAAGAAGAAGAAGAAGAAGAAGAAGAAGGAAAAGAAGAAGAAGAAGAAGGAAAAGAAGAAGAAGAAGAAGGAAAAGAAGAAGAAGAAAAAGAAGAAGAAAAAGAAGAAGGAAAAGAAGAAGAAGGAAAAGAAGAAGGAAAAGAAGAAGAAGAAGGAAAAGAAGAAGAAGAAGAAGAAGAAGGAAAAGAAGAAGAAGAAGGAAAAGAAGAAGAAGAAGAAGAAGAAGAAGAAGAAGAAGAAGAAGAAGGAAAAGAAGAAGAAGAAGAAGAAGAAGGAAAAGAAGAAGGAAAAGAAGAAGGAAAAGAAGAAGGAAAAGAAGAAGGAAAAGAAGAAGAAGAAGAAGAAGAAGGAAAAGAAGAAGAAGAAGAAGGAAAAGAAGAAGAAGAAGAAGGAAAAGAAGAAGAAGAAGAAGGAAAAGAATAAGAATGAAAATAAGAATGAAAAGAAGAGGAAAGAAGAATGAAAAGAAGAAGAAGAATGAAAAGAAGAATGAAAAGAAGAAGAATGAAAATAAGAAGAAGAAGAATGAAAATAAGAAGAAGAAGGATGAAAATAAGAAGAAGAAGGATGAAAATAAGAAGAAGAAGGATGAAAATAAGAAGAAGAAGGAAAAGAAGAAGAATGAAAAGAAGAAGAAGAAGAAGAATGAAAAGAAGAAGAAGAAGAAGAATGAAAAGAAGAATGAGAAGAAGAAGAAGAAGAAGAATGAAAAGAAGAAGAAGAAGAAGAATGAAAAGAAGAAGAAGAAGAAGAATGAAAAGAAGAAGAAGTAGAATGAAAAGAAGAATGAGAAGAAGAATGAAAAGAAGAATGAAAAGAAGAAGAAGTAGAATGAAAAGAAGAATGAAAATAAGAAGAAGAAGAATGAAAAGAAGAAGAAGAATGAAAAGAAGAATGAAAATAAGAAGAAGAAGAATGAAAAGAAGAAGAAGAATGAAAAGAAGAATGAAAAGAAGAAGAAGAATGAAAAGAAGAAGAAGAATGAAAAGAAGAAGAAGAATGAAAAGAAGAATGAAAAGAAGAAGAAGAAGAATGAAAAGAAGAAGAAGAGGAATGAAAAGAAGAATGAAAAGAAGAAGAAGAAGAAGAATGAAAAGAAGAAGAAGAAGAATGAAAAGAAGAAGAAGAAGAATGAAAAGAAGAATGAAAAGAAGAAGAAGAAGAAGAAGAATGAAAAGAAGAATGAAAAGAAGAAGAAGAATGAAAAGAAGAAGAAGAATGAAAAGAAGAAGAATTCCAGTACAGCAAAAAGTGTATCTGCAGAGAGCTCCGCTATTTCTGACAGTTCTCTGACAGTTCCTTCACATTTACAGCGGTTGAAACATTGTATCTATTTATTTCCGAATAAAAACATCTGTATCCTAAATGGAAACAAATAGATACAATGTTTCAACCGCTGTAAATGAACTGTCAGAACTGTCAGAAATAGCGGAGCTCTCTGCAGTGACACTTTTGCCGGCTGATCGGGAAAAATTCGATTCGTGCACCCGAAGTTTGCTAAAATTCGGATTCGATGCGAATCGAATTTTTCCTGATATTCGAAACGAATTCCACTTCACCAGGTTCGATTCGCTCATCTCTAATTATAACTATATGTAATACGTTTGCTGTGTGTGCTCACTTACCTATTGTATAACTCAGCTCCTTCTCTATTGCTACTATGTCCATAGTGCAAATTCATGAGGAATGGACTCCACTTTGCTGGAGAGGACATTATGGAGAGAAACACTTCTTATGAACAATCCTGGCATTTTATTCTTGTTATTCAATGGGTGCACCTTTTTTTGTCATATTCAATGGGTCCTTTCTTGTCATATTCAATGGGTGCACCTTTTTTTGAGGGTAGGTATTGCCTCCATCATTCATATAGTAACTATGTCAGTCTCCTGTTTACAGTGATAGTGTACAACCTTTTAGAGAGCAAAAAAAGCAGAAAAAATGTCAATATACTGTAGGTGCTGAAAAGAATCTTTATATCTGTTCCCATCTAATATGTTCAGTCTCTTTTCTTTGTCAAAGAATTTTATTGAAACGCTGTTCAGTACAAACAACTTATCACCAGCATAGGGGTGCCATGAAATAAACAACCAAGAAAGTGAGTAGGCGATGATCAAACATTTTAAAACTTTACAAGCAATACAGTGCTGCCTAGAAACCAAGGTTCTAACGCGGCTTCTATGATTCGAGAGTGATGCCCGAGAGATCAAACAATAGGTATTAGCAGCCAAGCATTAGCATTTCATTTAACCTGAGGATAGAGGTAGAGGGTAAACCAGAGAAAAAGGAAGAGGAAAGGAAATCATTCAGCTGGAAATCAAGAAGGAGGAAGGAAATTTTTCTCCCTCAAGCCTAAGCTACCGCTAAGAATCAGTGAGTTCCCAAACCTAGTGGGGATAGATTGGGAAACTCATTTGTCCACCAAGGACGCCAGATCTTCAAGAATTTAACATGATTATCATCAACAATACTGGCCATTTTTTCAAGTTACATCAGGGTGGTGAAGGTAAGCTTGACCTTATAGAAAGGGATGGAGGGTGATCTCCAAGCCTTGGCAATGACCCATTTAGCGGCGATAAAGACATAGGTGGCAAGCTTTTGCTGGTGAGTGAACAAACCCATAACTGGACAATGAAGTAAGGCCGATTTTGCGTCTTTCTGAATGGGGACATGGAAGATAGAGTATAAAAGGCAGAAAACTCTAGACCAGAACCCAGTGAGGCGAGGACATGACCACCTAATATGAAGTACATCACCTCGCATTCCGCAACCACGGAAGCATCTGTCCAAGAAATTGGGGTTGGTGATGTTCTTTTAAGTGTCACCCAAAGAGGAGGGCAGCTTCCAAATACAGGTCATTGACTAGGAAGTTCCAACAATTCAATCCTTTCCCTCAGTGGTATTCTGTGGACATTAACCACAGCAAATATGAAAACAGGTCCCCTATGCAGTAAAGGCATAACTTGTCATGATGGCTTCTGTCCTATTTCCACATTTCTCTACTAGACTTCCCACAAGCTGCTGGGCTTGCACCATAACAGTCCATTTACAAGCTTGAACCCCCTATGTTGGCTTGGTGCAACCAATAAGTGTTAGAGAAACCAGTGCAACATTTTGCATTTCATCATCTGCATTTTCAATATGTGCACATCAGCATTATCCATCAAAGGAAGCCATTTAGGCTCCCAATAATGTCTGTCGCTGTACTCGACTGTAATGCAGCTAAAGCTGTAAAAAAAACATCAATTACAGATAAACATATAAAAGGAAACCTGTCAGAAGCTAGGTAACAGATGTCCTACCAAACAGTGCTTGTTTGGCGCCTTACAGTGAACTTTAGTCAGAAAGTCCTGCTAGATGAATTCAGGCTGGCCTCTTTTGCAGGTATAACTATGTAAAACATTACAAAAAAGTTCCTACACCATTTAAAATCCAGTAATACACTGTCTCACCATGCTCTGCACATGCTCAGCTGCTCTGTTTTTTGGCACTGTACCAAAAATGTAGAGGCTGATCTGCTGGTAGCCTAAAGATTTACTGCTGCTCAGGGGCTCTGGGCTTCAGCAAAATAGCAGCCTCTGGCAAGAAGAAACAGACACAATACTGGAGGCAATTTACAGTGCACACTAATTTTGGTAGCATAATTATTAACGTGGAATGCATGTTCCTTGCTAAAGAACATTATTTTTTATCAAGTTGCTATGGGTAAAGTTCTGCTTTAAGCCAACCATAGATGGATCCAATCTCATCCAGTTCAGCAGTGACCAGCTTAGATTTGATCCATCTATGGGCAGGCTGGTTGTACTGAAGTGGACCCATCATTCAACTCCAGTACAATCCGCCTGTTGAACGTTTTGCATTCGATTACTGCCAGCGGCTTTAACCACCAGCAGTGATCATTGTGTTCTGCCGACAGGAAAGGCTCCCCGGCCAGCAGAACACAATAGTGCTGTGGGAGGAATCCCCCCATCATTACTGATTGTATGTATGGGGGAACTGAGCGATTTTCTTTCCTGCAACCTGTGGTTGCAGGTAAGAAAATCAAATAATCTATAGCTTGCCTTAGTTGCATAAAAGGCTGGTTGTCCTTGTGGGTAATGGTCATTCTACTAAAGAGAGGAAGAAGAAAACCACATGGTGCAAAAAGTTAGAGATGTAGTTTTCTATAGCATAGTAGTAGTGTTGAAAAAGAGAAAGCTTTATAAGTGTAGAATGACATGTAACATGTACACTTCATTATTCTAACATATCATTTAAATCTCACCTTTAGGCAGAAGCAAACAATATCTTTACAGTGGGCCCCCCTTTTACTGCAAGGAATAAATGCTCATTTAGTCCAGGGGTATAAGAATAGGCAGCCATACTATCCCTATTCCTATGGAGAAGCAGCCACTGCAGGAACACAGACACTTGTAGTAATTTGACAGGTGCTCAGGTGTGGGTGAAGGGCTCCAAAGACAAACAGTGTATTGCTAGGTTCACACCTATGCAGGTTGCGTTTGATGTGTTTCTGCATTGCATTTTGCACTTTTGCCGTATTTTTGATACATTTTGCGGGGTTTTTTTTTCATTTTTTTTATTTTTCTTGTTGCTAGGCAGATTTTAAATGCAAAACGCATCAAAAACGAGGCAAAAGCGCCGCAAAAATTCATTATATGCCTTTCTGCAGCATTCCTATTGAAGTCTATAGAACCAAAAATGCAACATTTTGCATTCAAATAAGTCCCTGACCCTTTCCAAAAAATGCACTGGGTGCAAAACGCACAGGTGTGAACATGTCCCATAGGAAATCATTAGAGATGAGCGAAGAAATGAAAAATTCGATTCGACTGATTCGGCGAATTCGTGGACAATATTCGATTCGAGTCGAATAAATTCGCTGTGAATTTAACTTAAAAAAGGGTGTTTCTAGGCTTCAGAGAGACTTAATATTAGTGCAGAACACTGTACCTTTAATTTAAATGCCCTTGGAGTCTGCTGGGGAAGAGAAATAATACTGTCAGTCAGTATGACATGCAGATGAGTGCCGTCGATCTTAGAATCACCGCACACTTCACTCATTTGGGCAGTCACGGGGCCAAAACCAGAGTGTGGAGCCACAGTGTGGCGGTGGAGGCAGCAGCAATGGGAGGCCATACAGCACCCTATGACAAAAATGGAAACCACCAGCAGTGTGAGGAGACCTGAAAGTGGCACATGGCAGAGTGTGGCGATAGAGACAGCAGCAATGGGAGGCCGTACAGGGACCCATGACACACTCTGGACCTGGCAGCAGCATGAGGAGGCGGTACAGGGGCCCATGACAGATTACGGGCCTGGCAGCAGCATGAGGAGTCGGTACAGGGGCCCATGGCAGATTACGGGCCTGGCAGCAGCAATGGGAGGCCGTACAGGGACCCATGACACACTCTGGACCTGGCAGCAGCATGGGGAGGCGGTACAGGGGCCCATGACAGATTACGGGCCTGGCAGCAGCATGAGGAGTCGGTACGGGGGCCCATGACACACTCTGGACCTGGCAGCAGCATGAGGAGGCGGTACAGGGGCGCATGACAGATTACGAGCCTGGCAGCAGCAACTTGGACAGGAGGACGTTCAGCTTCTGCACCGTCGGGTGCGTGCTCGCAAACTGTTGTCTCTTGGAAACGGATTCCAAGAAAGACTGCTGACGGAATCCGTGAAGAGGAGTAGCAGGAGAAGGAGCATCTGAACGAGCGGAATATGCCAACAAGCGACAACAGTGGCCCATGACAGATTACGGGCCTGGCAGCAGCATGAGGAGTCGGTACGGGGGCCCATGGCAGATTACGGGCCTGGCAGCAGCTATGGGAGGCCCGTAATCTGCCAGCACCCTATGACAAAAAATGGAACCCACCAGCAGTGTGAGGAGACCTGAAAGTGGCACATGGCAGAGTGTGGCGATGGAGACAGCAGCAATGGGAGGCCGTACAGGGACCCATGAGAGACTCTGGACCTGGCAGCAGCATGAGGAGGCGGTATAGGGGCCCATGGCAGATTAGGGGCCTGGCAGCAGCTATGGGAGGCCCGTAATCTGCCAGCACCCTATGACAAAAAATGGAACACACCAGCAGTGTGAGGAGACCTGAAAGTGGCACATGGCAGAGTGTGGCGATGGAGGCAGCAGCAATGGGAGGCCGTACAGGGACCCATGAGAGACTCTGGACTTGGCAGCAGCATGAGGAGGCGGTATAGGGGCCCATGGCAGATTAGGGGCCTGGCAGCAGCTATGGGAGGCCCGTAATCTGCCAGCACCCTATGACAAAAAATGGAACACACCAGCAGTGTGAGGAGACCTGAAAGTGGCACATGTTTGGGGCATGATTCATGGCGGATTTAGTCAGTTGTGTCAGGAACTGGTGGTTTGAAATCCAGACTAATCCACGCCTGATTCATTTTCACAAACGTGAGTCTCTCCACACTTTGGGTGGACAGTCGTGTCCTCCGCGGAGTTGCAATACCTCCTGCCGCACTAAACACGCGCTCCGATGCCACGCTACTGGCCGGGCATGACAGCCTTTCAAGGGCAAATTCAGCTAGTTGGGGCCAAAGGTCAAGTTTCGTTGCCCAGTAGTCAAGGGGATTGTCTACCTCGGTTGGCAGGGTGCTGTCCAAGTAGGCCTAAGCCTGTTGTTTGAGGTCCTGCTCCAGGTCCACCTGATGCTGCTGCTGCTGCTGCGGCTGGTTAGTAGTTTCCTCACTGCGCTGGTGAAGAAAGCTACTCATCATCGACTGCAGACTGAGGCAGCCGCTGCTGGTGGAGCTGCCACTGCTCCTACCACCCCACCCCTCCCCTGCTGCCATGGCAGCGGAACACGAGCGCACAGGGCCCACAGTGTCTGAGGATGGACGTTGGCGCAGACAGGCAGAGACCAGCTGACTACATAGGTGTTTTTTATAGTACGTTATTTTGGCCTCCCTCTCAGCAGGTGTGAAAAAGGCCACCATTTTTGAACGGTAGCGAGGGTCCAACAAGGTGGACAGCCAAAAGTCATCCCTCTGTCTGATGGTTATTATTCGGCTGTCGCTACGCAAGCAACCGAGCATGCTATGGGCCATTTGTGCCAAGGAATGCGAGGGACTCCCTGCCTCCATCTCCACAGCATACTGCCACGGTGCGTCTAGGTCCTCTGTCTCCTCTTCCTCCTCCTCTACCAGATGCTCCTGCTCCTCCACTCCTGTCCGCTGAGTGGAAAAACCACCCATTTCACTCAATAATTCCTGAGCACCAATGTCCTCCTCTACCTCCTCCTCTTCTTCCAGTCCTGCCCCCACAGGGGCCATGTGGCGTTGAGATCTGTGCGCCACGTCTACCGCACCCTGACCAGCCATTGTTAACAGCATTTGTTCCAGGACGTGCAACAGAGGAATGACGTCGTTCATCCCATAGTCCTGCCGACTCACGAATAGCGTGGCCTCCTCAAAGGGCCTGAGCAAGCGCAGGTGTCACGCATGAGCTGCCAATGGCTGACATCTAAGTTACACAGGGAGTACCTTTATCTGCTTTTAACATCAGGAAATCTGTGATGGCCTTTTGCTGTTCGTAAAGGCGGTCTAACATATGTAGGGTTGAATTCCACCTTGTTGCAACGTCACAGCATGAGGAGTCGGTATAGGGGCCCATGGCAGATTAGGGGCCTGGCAGCAGTTATGGGAGGCCCATAATCTGCCAGCACCCTATGACAAAAAATGGAACACACCAGCAGTGTGAGGAGACCTGAAAGTGGCACATGGCAGAGTGTGGCGATGGAGACAGCAGCAATGGGAGGCCGTACAGGGACCCATGAGAGACTCTGGACCTGGCAGCAGCATGAGGAGGCGGTATATAGGGGCCTACGGCAGATTAGGGGCCTGGCAGCAGCTATAGGAGGCCCGTAATCTGCCAGCACCCTATGTCAAAAAATTCAACACACCAGCAGTGTGAGGAGACCTGAAAGTGGCACATGGCAGAGTGTGGCGATGGAGACAGCAGCAATGGGAGGCCGTACAGGGACCCATGACAGACTCTGAACTTGGCAGCAGCATGAGGAGGCGGTATATAGGGGCCCATGGCAGATTAGGGGCCTGGCAGCAGCTATAGGAGGCCCGTAATCTGCCAGCACCCTATGTCAAAAAATTCAACACACCAGCAGTGTGAGGAGACCTGAAAGTGGCACATGGCAGAGTGTGGCGATGGAGACAGCAGCAATGGGAGGCCGTACAGGGACCCATGACAGACTCTGGACTTGGCAGCAGCATGAGGAGGCGGTATATAGGGGCCCATGGCAGATTAGGGGCCTGGCAGCAGCTATGGGAGGCCCGTAATCTGCCAGCACCCTATGTCAAAAAATTCTACACACCAGCAGTGTGTGAGGAGACCTGAAAGTGGCACATGGCAGAGTGTGGCGATGGAGACAGCAGCAATGGGAGGCCGTACAGGGACCCATGACAGACTCTGGACTTGGCAGCAGCATGAGGAGGCGGTATATAGGGGCCCATGGCAGATTAGGGGCCTGGCAGCAGCTATGGGAGGCCCGTAATCTGCCAGCACCCTATGTCAAAAAATTCAACACACCAGCAGTGTGTGAGGAGACCTGAAAGTGGCACATGGCAGAGTGTGGCGATGGAGAAAGCAGCAATGGGAGGCCGTACAGGGACCCATGAGAGACTCTGGACCTGGCAGCAGCATGAGGAGGCGGTATATAGGGGCCCATGGCAGATTAGGGGCCTGGCAGCAGCTATGTGAGGCCCGTAATCTGCCTGCACCCTATGTCAAAAAATTAAACACACCAGCAGTGTGAAGAGACCTGAAAGTGGCACATGGCATGAGAGACTCTGGACCTGGCAGCAGCAGGAGGAGGCGGTATAGGGGCCCATGGCTGATTAGGGGCCTGGCAGCAGCTATGTGAGGCCCGTTATCTTGCAGCACCCTATGTCAAAAAATTTAACACACCAGCAGTGTGAAGAGACCTGAAAGTGGCACATGGCAGCAGAGTGTGGCGATGGAGACAGCAGCAATGGGAGGCCGTACAGGGACCCATGAGAGACTCTGGACCTGGCAGCAGCAGGAGGAGGCGGTATAGGGGCCCATGGCTGATTAGGGGCCTGGCAGCAGCTATGTGAGGCCCGTTATCTTGCAGCACCCTATGTCAAAAAATTTAACACACCAGCAGTGTGAAGAGACCTGAAAGTGGCACATGGCAGCAGAGTGTGGCGATGGAGACAGCAGCAATGGGAGGCCGTACAGGGACCCATGAGAGACTCTGGACCTGGCAGCAGCAGGAGGAGGTGGTATATAGGGGCCCATGGCAGATTAGGGGCCTGGCAGCAGCTATGTGAGGCCCGTAATCTGCCTGCACCCTATGTCAAAAAATTTAACACACCAGCAGTGTGAAGAGACCTGAAAGTGGCACATGGCAGCAGAGTGTGGCGATGGAGACAGCAGCAATGGGAGGCCGTACAGGGACCATGACAGACTCTGGACTTGGCAGCAGCATGAGGAGGCGGTATATAGGGGCCTATGGCAGATTAGGGGCCTGGCAGCAGCTATGTGAGGCCCGTAATCTGCCTGCACCCTATGTCAAAAAATTTAACACACCAGCAGTGTGAAGAGACCTGAAAGTGGCACATGGCAGCAGAGTGTGGCGATGGAGACAGCAGCAATGGGAGGCCGTACAGGGACCATGACAGACTCTGGACTTGGCAGCAGCATGAGGAGGCGGTATATAGGGGCCCATGGCAGATTAGGGGCCTGGCAGCAGCTATGTGAGGCCCGTAATCTGCCTGCACCCTATGTCAAAAAATTAAACACACCAGCAGTGTGAAGAGACCTGAAAGTGGCACATGGCATGAGAGACTCTGGACCTGGCAGCAGCAGGAGGAGGCGGTATAGGGGCCCATGGCTGATTAGGGGCCTGGCAGCAGCTATGTGAGGCCCGTTATCTTGCAGCACCCTATGTCAAAAAATTTAACACACCAGCAGTGTGAAGAGACCTGAAAGTGGCACATGGCAGCAGAGTGTGGCGATGGAGACAGCAGCAATGGGAGGCCGTACAGGGACCCATGAGAGACTCTGGACCTGGCAGCAGCAGGAGGAGGCGGTATAGGGGCCCATGGCTGATTAGGGGCCTGGCAGCAGCTATGTGAGGCCCGTTATCTTGCAGCACCCTATGTCAAAAAATTTAACACACCAGCAGTGTGAAGAGACCTGAAAGTGGCACATGGCAGCAGAGTGTGGCGATGGAGACAGCAGCAATGGGAGGCCGTACAGGGACCCATGAGAGACTCTGGACCTGGCAGCAGCAGGAGGAGGTGGTATATAGGGGCCCATGGCAGATTAGGGGCCTGGCAGCAGCTATGTGAGGCCCGTAATCTGCCTGCACCCTATGTCAAAAAATTTAACACACCAGCAGTGTGAAGAGACCTGAAAGTGGCACATGGCAGCAGAGTGTGGCGATGGAGACAGCAGCAATGGGAGGCCGTACAGGGACCATGACAGACTCTGGACTTGGCAGCAGCATGAGGAGGCGGTATATAGGGGCCCATGGCAGATTAGGGGCCTGGCAGCAGCTATGTGAGGCCCGTAATCTGCCTGCACCCTATGTCAAAAAATTTAACACACCAGCAGTGTGAAGAGACCTGAAAGTGGCACATGGCAGCAGAGTGTGGCGATGGAGACAGCAGCAATGGGAGGCCGTACAGGGACCATGACAGACTCTGGACTTGGCAGCAGCATGAGGAGGCGGTATATAGGGGCCCATGGCAGATTAGGGGCCTGGCAGCAGCTATGTGAGGCCCGTAATCTGCCTGCACCCTATGTCAAAAAATTTAACACACCAGCAGTGTGAAGAGACCTGAAAGTGGCACATGGCAGCAGAGTGTGGCGATGGAGACAGCAGCAATGGGAGGCCGTACAGGGACCCATGAGAGACTCTGGACCTGGCAGCAGCAGGAGGAGGTGGTATATAGGGGCCCATGGCAGATTAGGGGCCTGGCAGCAGCTATGTGAGGCCCGTAATCTGCCTGCACCCTATGTCAAAAAATTTAACACACCAGCAGTGTGAAGAGACCTGAAAGTGGCACATGGCAGCAGAGTGTGGCGATGGAGACAGCAGCAATGGGAGGCCGTACAGGGACCATGACAGACTCTGGACTTGGCAGCAGCATGAGGAGGCGGTATATAGGGGCCCATGGCAGATTAGGGGCCTGGCAGCAGCTATGTGAGGCCCGTAATCTGCCTGCACCCTATGTCAAAAAATTTAACACACCAGCAGTGTGAAGAGACCTGAAAGTGGCACATGGCAGCAGAGTGTGGCGATGGAGACAGCAGCAATGGGAGGCCGTACAGGGACCATGACAGACTCTGGACTTGGCAGCAGCATGAGGAGGCGGTATATAGGGGCCCATGGCAGATTAGGGGCCTGGCAGCAGCTATGTGAGGCCCGTAATCTGCCTGCACCCTATGTCAAAAAATTTAACACACCAGCAGTGTGAAGAGACCTGAAAGTGGCACATGGCAGCAGAGTGTGGCGATGGAGACAGCAGCAATGGGAGGCCGTACAGGGACCATGACAGACTCTGGACTTGGCAGCAGCATGAGGAGGCGGTATATAGGGGCCCATGGCAGATTAGGGGCCTGGCAGCAGCTATGGGAGGCCCGTAATCTGCCAGCACCCTATGTCAAAAAATTCTACACACCAGCAGTGTGTGAGGAGACCTGAAAGTGGCACATGGCAGAGTGTGGCGATGGAGACAGCAGCAATGGGAGGCCGTACAGGGACCCATGACAGACTCTGGACTTGGCAGCAGCATGAGGAGGCGGTATATAGGGGCCCATGGCAGATTAGGGGCCTGGCAGCAGCTATGTGAGGCCCGTAATCTGCCTGCACCCTATGTCAAAAAATTTAACACACCAGCAGTGTGAAGAGACCTGAAAGTGGCACATGGCAGCAGAGTGTGGCGATGGAGACAGCAGCAATGGGAGGCCGTACAGGGACCATGACAGACTCTGGACTTGGCAGCAGCATGAGGAGGCGGTATATAGGGGCCTATGGCAGATTAGGGGCCTGGCAGCAGCTATGTGAGGCCCGTAATCTGCCTGCACCCTATGTCAAAAAATTTAACACACCAGCAGTGTGAAGAGACCTGAAAGTGGCACATGGCAGCAGAGTGTGGCGATGGAGACAGCAGCAATGGGAGGCCGTACAGGGACCATGACAGACTCTGGACTTGGCAGCAGCATGAGGAGGCGGTATATAGGGGCCTATGGCAGATTAGGGGCCTGGCAGCAGCTATGTGAGGCCCGTAATCTGCCTGCACCCTATGTCAAAAAATTTAACACACCAGCAGTGTGAAGAGACCTGAAAGTGGCACATGGCAGCAGAGTGTGGCGATGGAGACAGCAGCAATGGGAGGCCGTACAGGGACCCATGAGAGACTCTGGACCTGGCAGCAGCAGGAGGAGGCGGTATAGGGGCCCATGGCTGATTAGGGGCCTGGCAGCAGCTATGTGAGGCCCGTTATCTTGCAGCACCCTATGTCAAAAAATTTAACACACCAGCAGTGTGAAGAGACCTGAAAGTGGCACATGGCAGCAGAGTGTGGCGATGGAGACAGCAGCAATGGGAGGCCGTACAGGGACCCATGAGAGACTCTGGACCTGGCAGCAGCAGGAGGAGGTGGTATATAGGGGCCCATGGCAGATTAGGGGCCTGGCAGCAGCTATGTGAGGCCCGTAATCTGCCTGCACCCTATGTCAAAAAATTTAACACACCAGCAGTGTGAAGAGACCTGAAAGTGGCACATGGCATGAGAGACTCTGGACCTGGCAGCAGCAGGAGGAGGCGGTATAGGGGCCCATGGCTGATTAGGGGCCTGGCAGCAGCTATGTGAGGCCCGTTATCTTGCAGCACCCTATGTCAAAAAATTTAACACACCAGCAGTGTGAAGAGACCTGAAAGTGGCACATGGCAGCAGAGTGTGGCGATGGAGACAGCAGCAATGGGAGGCCGTACAGGGACCATGACAGACTCTGGACTTGGCAGCAGCATGAGGAGGCGGTATATAGGGGCCCATGGCAGATTAGGGGCCTGGCAGCAGCTATGTGAGGCCCGTAATCTGCCTGCACCCTATGTCAAAAAATTTAACACACCAGCAGTGTGAAGAGACCTGAAAGTGGCACATGGCAGCAGAGTGTGGCGATGGAGACAGCAGCAATGGGAGGCCGTACAGGGACCATGACAGACTCTGGACTTGGCAGCAGCATGAGGAGGCGGTATATAGGGGCCTATGGCAGATTAGGGGCCTGGCAGCAGCTATGTGAGTCAAGTGCCAAGTGCGATCAACCTCCTCATCATCAAGTAGGGTCTCCGCCTCACTACTAGCCCCCTCGGCTGCGTCTGGGTCAGGAGACAGACCTGTCTCTAGACCGGCTACCGAGCCACTCTCCTCGCCAGTACTTGTTCGCTTGGCTGCTGAAAAGGCCGATGTCTCCCCCCGTTCCTGACCGCCCTCTGTTAGCTCTTCCTCACTGTACAGTGGGGCTGAGCCCACAGCATGCGATACTTCGCTTGGTGAGGGAACAGCAAAGGACAGGGGCAGGTAGAGGACACGTGATTTCAGTGGGCTTGGTCCCGGGCCATGCCAACTAACGGTTGTGTCTGACGTACCCACCGACCGTTGGCTGTAGGTGTCAGAGGTGACCTGGGAAGAGGAAGACGACCGAGCCAACCAATCAATGACGGCAGGGTTGTCGGTGGAGACACGACCGCTGGATGACACCGGGAGCACTGGCCTCTGGCTGCGAATACTGCTGCCTCGACCCCTTCCTCTGCTGCCACGTCTGCTCGCTCCTAAAACATTGCCTCCTCTGCCACTCCTCTGCATGTTGTCTGACATACTATTTAATTCAACGATTAGGTGTCCCTGAGTAACAATTCTCTGGCACTCAGTAACAATTCTGTCTGTCCCTGAGTATGAATTCTGTGGCCCTGAGTAACAATTCTGTGTCTGTGCGAGTAACAATTGTGTGTCTGTGCGAGTAACAATTCTGTGTCTGTGCAAGTAACAATTTTGTGTCTGTGCGAGTAACAATTCTCTGGCACTCAGTAACAATTCTGTCTGTCCCTGAGTAACAATTCTCTGGCACTCAGTAACAATTCTGTCTGTCCCTGAGTAACAATTCTCTGGCACTCAGTAACAATTCTGTCTGTCCCTGAGTAACAATTCTCTGGCACTCAGTAACAATTCTGTCTGTCCCTGAGTATGAATTCTGTGGCCCTGAGTAACAATTCTGTGTCTGCGCGAGTAACAATTCTGTGTCTGTGCAAGTAACAATTTTGTGTCTGTGCAAGTAACAATTTTGTGTCTGTGCGAGTAACAATTCTCTGGCACTCAGTAACAATTCTGTCTGTCCCTGAGTAACAATTCTCTGGCACTCAGTAACAATTCTGTCTGTCCCTGAGTAACAATTCTCTGGCACTCAGTAACAATTCTGTCTGTCCCTGAGTAACAATTCTCTGGCACTCAGTAACAATTGTGTGTCTGTGCAAGTAACAATTGTGTGTCTGTGCAAGTAACAATTTTGTGTCTGTGAGAGTAACAATTCTCTGGCACTCAGTAACAATTCTGTCTGTCCCTGAGTAACAATTCTCTGGCACTCAGTAACAATTCTGTCTGTCCCTGAGTATGAATTCTGTGGCCCTGAGTAACAATTCTGTCTCTGTGCGAGTAACAATTCTGTGTCTGTGCAAGTAACAATTTTGTGTCTGTGAGAGTAACAATTCTCTGGCACTCAGTAACAATTCTGTCTGTCCCTGAGTAACAATTCTCTGGCACTCAGTAACAATTCTGTCTTCCCTGAGTAACAATTCTCTGGCACTCAGTAACAATTCTGTCTGTCCCTGAGTATGAATTCTGTGGCCCTGAGTAACAATTCTGTCTCTGTGCGAGTAACAATTCTGTGTCTGTGCAAGTAACAATTTTGTGTCTGTGAGAGTAACAATTCTCTGGCACTCAGTAACAATTCTGTCTGTCCCTGAGTAACAATTCTCTGGCACTCAGTAACAATTCTGTCTGTCCCTGAGTATGAATTCTGTGGCCCTGAGTAACAATTGTGTGTCTGTGCAAGTAACAATTCTGTGTCTGTGCAAGTAACAATTTTGTGTCTGTGAGAGTAACAATTCTCTGGCACTCAGTAACAATTCTGTCTGTCCCTGAGTAACAATTCTCTGGCACTCAGTAACAATTCTGTCTGTCCCTGAGTAACAATTCTGTCTGTCCCTGAGTATGAATTCTGTGGCCCTGAGTAAGAATTCTCTGGCACTCAGTAACAATTCTGTCTGTCCCTGAGTATGAATTCTGTGGCCCTGAGTAACAATTGTGTGTCTGTGCAAGTAACAATTCTGTGTCTGTGCAAGTAACAATTTTGTGTCTGTGAGAGTAACAATTCTCTGGCACTCAGTAACAATTCTGTCTGTCCCTGAGTAACAATTCTCTGGCACTCAGTAACAATTCTGTCTGTCCCTGAGTATGAATTCTGTGGCCCTGAGTAACAATTCTGTCTCTGTGCGAGTAACAATTCTGTCTCTGTGCGAGTAACAATTCTGTGTCTGTGCAAGTAACAATTTTGTGTCTGTGAGAGTAACAATTCTCTGGCACTCAGTAACAATTCTGTCTGTCCCTGAGTAAGAATTCTCTGGCACTCAGTAACAATTCTGTCTGTCCCTGAGTAACAATTCTCTGGCACTCAGTAACAATTCTGTCTGTCCCTGAGTAACAATTCTGTCTGTCCCTGAGTATGAATTCTGTGGCCCTGAGTAAGAATTCTCTGGCACTCAGTAACAATTCTGTCTGTCCCTGAGTATGAATTCTGTGGCCCTGAGTAACAATTGTGTGTCTGTGCAAGTAACAATTCTGTGTCTGTGCAAGTAACAATTTTGTGTCTGTGAGAGTAACAATTCTCTGGCACTCAGTAACAATTCTGTCTGTCCCTGAGTAACAATTCTCTGGCACTCAGTAACAATTCTGTCTGTCCCTGAGTAACAATTCTCTGGCACTCAGTAACAATTCTGTCTGTCCCTGAGTAACAATTCTCTGGCACTCAGTAACAATTCTGTCTGTCCCTGAGTAACAATTCTGTCTGTCCCTGAGAATGAATTCTGTGGCCCTGAGTAAGAATTCTCTGGCACTCAGTAACAATTCTGTCTGTCCCTGAGTAACAATTCTCTGGCACTCAGTAACAATTCTGTCTGTCCCTGAGTATGAATTCTGTGGCCCTGAGTAACAATTGTGTGTCTGTGCAAGTAACAATTCTGTGTCTGTGCAAGTAACAATTTTGTGTCTGTGAGAGTAACAATTCTCTGGCACTCAGTAACAATTCTG
Organism: Staurois parvus; assembly: GCF_062004578.1. Lineage (NCBI taxonomy): Eukaryota > Metazoa > Chordata > Amphibia > Anura > Ranidae > Staurois > Staurois parvus. Next base: position 2,374,463 of record NW_028320549.1, read on the forward strand.
TCTGTCCCTGAGTAACAATTCTCTGGCACTCAGTAACAATTCTGTCTGTCCCTGAGTAACAATTCTGTCTGTCCCTGAGTATGAATTCTGTGGCCCTGAGTAAGAATTCTCTGGCACTCAGTAACAATTCTGTCTGTCCCTGAGTATGAATTCTGTGGCCCTGAGTAACAATTGTGTGTCTGTGCAAGTAACAATTCTGTGTCTGTGCAAGTAACAATTTTGTGTCTGTGAGAGTAACAATTCTCTGGCACTCAGTAACAATTCTGTCTGTCCCTGAGTAACAATTCTCTGGCACTCAGTAACAATTCTGTCTGTCCCTGAGTAACAATTCTCTGGCACTCAGTAACAATTCTGTCTGTCCCTGAGTAACAATTCTCTGGCACTCAGTAACAATTCTGTCTGTCCCTGAGTAAAAATTCTGTGGCCCTAATAACGTTTCTGTGGCCCTAAGTAACAATTCTCTGGCACTGAGTAACAATTCTGTCTGTCCCTGAGTATGAATTCTGTGGCCCTAACTAGCGTTTCTTTGTCCCTAAATAACGATTCTGTGGCCCTCATTAACAAGTCTGTGTCCCTGAGTAATGGTTCTCTGTCCCTAAGTAACTTCTCTCTGTCCCCAATTCTCGTTTCTGTGGCCCTAACTCTGTCCCTGTCCCTAGTACAGAGCGGTCTGCCTCTGTTCAATGACTGCAGGCAAATGAAGATTTCCAAAATGGCCGCTATATATACCTCGACCATTACACAGTGCTGGCTGGCTGGCTGCTGATTGGCTGATGCGATCACATGTCGTTGAGGAATGCATTATGGGGCAGCGCGCCTTGTCTGCGCGCCTTCCCCGACATCCCCGCTCCGTCGCCGCACATGTCAGCCGCCATTTTCGGAAAAATTTCGATTCGCGCGTCCGAATTAGGCTGTTTTTCGGATTCGGCACGAATCGAAATTTTTCCGATATTCGACTCGAATTCCACTTCGGATACTTCGATTCGCTCATCTCTAGAAATCATGTTAATTGGACTGTACTGCGTTTCTGCAAAATGCTGCAGAAAACGCTTGGGTGTGAACCCAGGTTATGATCAGGAGCTGCTTATCCACATGCCTGTCAAATTAGGACAAACGAGTCCCCATAGACTTGTATATGGGCTGCCTGCATGCAGCTGCAAAAAAAAAAAAAAAAACGGCCCATTCACAGTGCATGGACCTCAGCACCCATGTAAATGAGCCCTTATAGTCTTGGTGTGTTTTTTATAGTTATATATTTAGTCTGGCTGAAAAAAGACAGAGGTCCCTCCAGTTCAACCATTAAAAAAAAGTTATAATCCTATACCCACAAGTGATCCAGAGGAAGGCAAAAAAACCCAGCAAAGCATGATCCAATTTGCTCCTGCTAGGAAAAAAATTCCTTCTTGATCCCCCGAGAGGCAATCGGATATTCCCTGGATCAACTTTACCTATACATGTTAGTATCCAGTTATATTCTGTGTATCTGTTTTAGTTTTTAAACTTCAAGCATAAAGAGGTGTGTGTATATTCAATTACAGGAAATAATTTAAATGAAACAATTTCCTGCCAGCATTAAATAACCACTATGGTTAAAAGGGGGAAAAGAAAGCATTTTGAAAGCCTTGCCTGTGCTGAATTATATTTAAATTTTACATCTTAAGAAGCATTTCCAATATAAATTGACAAGCCAAGAAATTATAAATCAGGTAAGAAGGTCCTGTGTGGGTTTATAAAATTGCAATTTATTTAGTTGACAAATTGGTGTATTATAAGACAGGAAGTCAGCCGGCTGAAGTGCTCAGGCAATATGGTTTAGATTGCATTAGTTCTATTTCAGAATCTCTAGTGGATGGGCTTTACAAAATTGTATATGGTTTGATTAGAAGCGCAGGAAAACAGTTCCTGTCTGAATCGCAGGGATTGTGTGAAAAGGATTGATTTTAACATAAAAGGATTTGGTTCAAAGATGTAGAAGAAAGCAGAACATCTGTTTATTTTTTTTTAAGTTTACTCTGTACTAAGAGAAGCCCGTGGGTTGCCATTGCTGCCATTTTAAAAATATGCTAGTTGTATCGCTGATCCTGTGGCTTTAGTGCTGTAGTCACTGATCTGAATCAGGTTTTGATCTTCCAAATGATTAGAAAATCGACCAATCGGTCATCCAACGACCGAGAGGCGTTCATTCGTTGGCTGCTCGAAATTGTGGCCCACATTAACCAATGTAAAAAAAATTGTTTGTCGCGCAATACGTAGTGTTGACGTCTTCTGTACAAGTGGAAGTGATGCGATGTGCATGTGACCTTGTAGCCATGCCGTTCCGGCCAGAACGAGCAATATACACAACAATTACCAGCAATGAGTATAATATAGTTTATTACATTATCTATATACATAAATAGTGATACATAAAATATAATCTGCACAATTCTGGTTTCATTATCTCATTCGGCCAATCTACTTTTAACATTTGGATTTTTCGTTCGGGTTTACGAAAATTCCTTGGACATAAACATCCGGGTCATCTTCTGTTTCCGCTCATGCATGATAGCGCTTGATAGATTTTTTTTTCGTATGACCGTCATACCACCGCATAGAAAATCGGTCATTCGTATGTGAAACGACAAAATTCTTCACTGTTGTTCAACCAGATTTTTTCGTTCACGATATCGTTATCGTTTAAAACATCCTGCTCATCAACAAAGAGAAAATCGTTCAATCAGTGGTTTGGCTAAATTTTTTGTACAATTTTCTTTTCGTGTGTACGGGGCATTACACTGTTCTCACTTGCTGCATACTTGTACTGACCCTGTGTCAGTGCATTTAAAGGTTTTAACCGCTTTCCCTCTGCAAGATTTACCACCAGACCAGGCCATTTCTTGCTATACAGCACTGCGTTACTTTAACTGACAATTGTGCGGTCATGCAATGCTGTAAATAAATGCAATTTATGTCAAGTTTTTCCCACAAATAGAGCTTTCTTTTGGTGGCATTTGATCACCTCTGGGTTTTGTATTTTTGGCACTATAAACGAAAAAATTTCGACAAATTTGAAAAAAACAACAACAAATTTTTAATTGTTTGCTATAAAACATATCCAATAAAAAATGTAGGAAAAAAACTAATTTCTTCAGAAAATTAGGCCAATCTATTCTGCTACATATTTTTGGTAAAAAAAATCCCAATAAGTGTATATTGATTGGTTATAGTGTCTACAAACTACGGTATATATACTGGAATTTTTTTTTTTTTACTAGTAATGACAGAAATCAGCCACTTATAGCGGGACTGCGATATTGCTGTGAAAATCTGACACTAACTGACACTTTGTGGGAACCAGTGACACTAAGGCTAGGTTCACATATGTGCGGGTGGTGCCGCTGCGGTTCCGCACGAACATCTGTGCAACCACACCACCCACACAGAGAAATGCGGACCCGCGGGCGGGTGCCATTAATTCTACTGGAAAACGCAACCGTATTGGGAACCGAGGTTCCCGTGCGGGCTGCATTTTTGGAAGAACTGAAGGGACTTCTTCTGAGCATGGGAGTCCATTCAAATGAATGGGCTCTTGTGTCCGTGCGAAACACGGCCCACACGACCGCATATATGTGAACCGGGGCTAATGCAGTGATCAGTGCTAAAAATATAAACTGTCACTATTAATGACACTGGCTGGAAAGGGGTTAAACATCTAGGGCGATCAAAGGTTGAACTGTGTGCCCAACCAGTGATGTGTGTACTATGTGCTGTTTTTACTAGGCAATATGCTGGATTTTATTCCCTGCTTGGCAGGGGAAGAAAATCCAGCAGATGGCCACTGATGGTATACAGCTCTGCCTTGTTTACATAGGCAGAGCTGTGTCCTGCCTCTCTCCTCACCGATCAACAGGTACAGGTGCTCATTCATTGGCCAGCACCCGTTGATCACCTTCTGCTGTGACTAATCATAGCAGAAGTGGCGCACCTGGGGCACGCGCACGTGCCCTCTACACTAGGAAGTGCAAAATCATGTATATATGTATATATATATATATATATATATATATATATATATATATATATATATATATATATTTTGTACAAAGCAGCCGCCCTGTAGCAGTATATCTGCTGTAGGGTGGGCAGGAAATGGTTAAAGGATGATTGTACTTTCAAACATTTATTCTTCCCTCCCCACCTCCACTATTCTATTCCATGTACCCCCCAATACGTACTCATCTTGTAATAGTGGCTTTGCTTTTTGCAAATAATGTGGTGCAAACCCTTGATGCTACAGGAGTGCCAGCACAGAGGACTACCATAAGACCCTGGTAACCAAACTGCAGTCAATGGTCACATGTGGCCCTCTGGTTTATAACGTGTGGGCCTCAGACTTCAGCAGCTTGTCATAGGAAGATTGATTAGGTTAATAGCATAGATCTCTACTAGTCTCATGTAACATGTTCCCAGTTCCATATTGCCTTCTGTAGCATATCCTCAGCCAAAAATGGAGCACAGAGAGTCCACACTTTCTGACCACACTTTAGAGACATTATCTCTATCAGGTCTGCAATTTCTGACAGTTTTTTCAAGCATTAAATATATTGAGCATTAGGTGTGGCCCTTTGGTGATATTAGGGGCAGCACCTTTAGTTCAGAAGTTGACAACCACTACCATAAGGTTTTTTGGTGTTTCTCAGTGTGACTGATTTCCTGATGTCTGTTTGCAGCAACTCCCTGCCTAGATGCTCTTCAGTGATAGCTACATGACAATTCTAAGGGCAGGTTTTCTAAGGGTGCGTTCACACATGCAAATGCATCCTGCTGGTGATTACATGCGAGAACTCCAGTGGGGGTTCCTGCATTTAGCTGCAGAGTGTAAAATAATGAAGCAAAGTTGGTTTAAGGCAAGGGAAAAGGAAAGGGCAGGCAGCAGAATTAGGTAAAAAGTCAAGGAACTCCTGAGGAAGACACATGATGTGACGTAACGCGTAGGGTGGGCCGATGGCGTCAAGCTGCAAAAGCGAAAGTTTACAAGCCGCCATCTTGGAAATTCCTGAACACATTGAAAATACATTATAACAAGGTTTTTTTTTTTACTGTGGTATCCTAGCTGGACACTTTTAAATGTGAGTGCACTTTGTTTTTTTTAATAAATCACGCTATATTTATATACTACACTATGGCAAGCGTTTCTGTTTACATATGCGGATGAGTTGTGGGATAAAGAGGAGACGGAACTGTTTGCAGTAGAGTGAGGAGGAAAGTGGAGTCATCTATGCAGTATACTTACCCGGGTTAAAATGGAAAGGCGGTATTTGACCTAAGCAATTTGGGTCATAAAATGAGGTGAGAGTATATATGTATGTCTCTGGTGGAGGAGCACCTATAGGAATATATATGGATATAAGCAATAAAGAGCACCTGTTTGGGAACAAATTATATAGGCACGGATCAAGCACACATGATGGACTTTTAAAGTTGTATTTAGTGTATTCACCGTTGTTGCATAATCACATGGTTTGGATGCTTTAATTCATATATGAGGTTATAGAGATATATGCGTGGCACTATTCGTTATTATTAAACAGTAAGTAGAAAACAAACAATACTGACACATTTCGTGCTAAGCACATACTTATAGGGTGCAGCCCTGCACCCTATGAGTATGTGCTTAGCACGAAACGCATCAGGGGGCTACAGCATTTGGACATCTAGCCACCGCTGGTGGCCATTCTGAATTTGCGGTCAGTATTGTTTGTTTTCTACTTACCTACATTTGGAATAAAGTTCATCTATTCAGTATCACACTATGTGGTGTCCCTTATTGGGCTCTCTTTACGAGCACCACCCTCTGCAGTGCCTACCCTAAAGGGGGACCCCAGATGTTTGTGATTGTCTGATGAACCCTGGAGCCCTGTTATAACGAATGACCAAAGGATGATAGTGAATGCAGCTTGACCAGAATGCAGATGACCTAGGTGTATCTGATGATAAAGGAAACTTCTTTCATGCGTATTTAATACGCACTTCTGGTGAGTGCGCATTCTACTTATTTAATTATCTTCACCTCTGGATCACATATTCTCACCGCTAGACAGGACTCTTCAAGATCCCTATGTCACATTCCTTGTGGTCTGGACACTATATTGAATTGTGATCATTAGCAATAAAATGCTTTCTTTGCCTTGTGGTAAATACACCCCTGCCCATGGCAATGCCCTAATTCACCTTTATACAACAATGTGCCCTAAAATTAGCCAGAAATTACCAAAAAGCTTCACCACATCATAGATTTTAATGGGATTCACCTCTAAGTTTGGGTTCACTGAGTTCTGAACAAAATTCGCTGAACCCTTGGTGAATCAAACCTGCGCAGATTCACGCATCACTATCCATGAGGTTTGAGTTTAAAAAATCTAAAATATATTCACTAATTTTAATGTACACATAGAAATATACACTCCACTACACCCTTCACCAAGGTTATAAACTGACAACGTTGTTAATTAAAACACCTTTTTCAGGACATTAGCAAAAGTCTCTCGGCAAAAGTCTAACACAACCCCTGCTAAGTCAGAGCTAGAGCTTTCCAACCAGCAGGAAGCATGAGCTTTGCTAATTGGGGAGCTCCAGCTCAGACTCAGTAAAGGGCTTCTTGGGCCTCTACAGAGAGACCACTGCTTCCACACAGAGAGCAAGGGTCCTTCTCTATGACTTGTTGGCAGGTGACCAGGGGCGGACTGACAACTCATGGGGCCCCCGGGCAATAGGGGATCATGGGGCCCCTGTGTCCTTGCCCACACTCAAAAAATCCTATAAAAAAGGTACCAGGGGCATTTCATGGGGCCCCCTACTGACCCCGGGCCCTCGGGCAGTGCCCGAGTGCTCGAATGGTCAGTCCGCCCCTGCAGGTGACTGTTTTTTTCTACTTAGAATGTGATGGATTTCTAAAGAAAAATAACTGCAAGTCTTTGCTCACCTTATGTTTTGATGCACCTCTAATTTATTTAGGTGATCTAAACAAAAAGTCCAACTGAACTTTAAAGTGGTTCTGGTGCTCTACTCCATTCATGGACTCTGTGTGCATTAATAACAGCCAAGCATTTAGCATTTTCGGAAGGTCAGCAATTATAGTATTTCTCTCATAACAGTTTGCTTTTTTAACCAAAACCAGAGTTCAATCGCAATAGAATTTTAAAATACGTAGGAAGTGAGCCTAAAAATCATAACCTGGAAAGAAAAAAGTGTGAAGAAAGAGTGAAAACACATGCTAACGCAGAATTACACTGCAGATCGATTAAAACAGCAATACTTACAAGCCAGATGTAGGCCATCTGATCTCATAACAGGAGGTTTATTATCCACCAAGTGGACTGAAATGACTAATTATCTCATTGTAAATTTGATAGGGAGGGAGATCACAGACATTCATTAAGACTGGGGAAAATTACATTTATGACGAACTATTGCCATTAGCCATCCATCAATTTCATCTTTCATGATTTTCATTTTTTCTGTGTTTGAACTGAGATGCTAGCTGATACCAATGCAGGTTGGAGGTACTGCTAGTGATGTAGTTTCCTTCAGTGCATCTCACACTCGTCTTTAAAATTCACTGACAGAGCATTTTGAGCTTTTGGCAATATTTCAGCATTTAGGGGAAATGCATTGGAGTCAATAGGAAAGGCAATATTATGGGTTCTTTGTGTTTTTTTTATGGTGCAATAGGCTTTAAATGGCTCCTGAGAGTTAAAGTGTTACTAAACCCAGTTCTCTGCATCCACTATATCTGGCCTCCCACAGTACACCCAACATGGAAATGCAATTATTTTAGTAAATATAAACTGCTAAATACCTATTCTCCTCAGCAGTTAGAACAGACTTGTGATTTCTATCAGTGTACAGCAGAGTACTGACTAAAGCCTGTAGGAGGAGTTTTCTTTCTGCTCTAGGATGATGCAGAACCCCTGACCTTTGTCTGGACATTGCTGATTGGCCCTGTGGTGATCACATGCACTCTCCAAAGAAAAAAAAACTTCTCTAGCAAAACACACCAAACTGAGCATGTGCAAAATGCTAACCATTCAGTCTGTCTTATCAGGAGATAAGAGGTGGTTGCTTGAAAAAGGGGAGGAACAGAGAAGACAGGATCAAACGGCCTTTATACACAATTCAGAGAATACCCCCTTAGGTTGCACAGCATGCTTTACTGCATATACAGACTGATATTACTGTTGTGGGTTTAGTAACACTTTAATCTGACCATGCAACTGGTTCTCCAGGAACAGGAGGAATTTCAATCCATGTATGGGCACACTGGTTACACAAGTTGATCTATTGATCGACTTGTGTACAACCAGCCTGTTTTTTTCCCAAAAGATTAGTGCCACTGGCTATAGCTGGCAATGCTAATCATTGTATTCTGTTGACAGATCACAATAGCGCTGTGGAAGGAATTCCCCCATCAACACTGACTGTGTTGATGGGGAAATCGAGTAACTCTCTTAACTTCCACGCGTAGTGGAAAAAAAAGAAAGATGCGTAATCCATGGCTGCTATATAAAAGTTCCTTTCAATGATCCTTTCAGTTATTTGTTCTTGTGCCAAAAACATGACTCATCATTATCCTCATTAGTTTTCATTTTATCTCATAGAAAAGAAGGCTGTAAGAAAAAAAAAGCACAATAAAAAAATTAAAAAAGGGAAAAACATTAAAAATAAACTTATCTAAATCACCCTAAATACATTAAAAATCACACTCTCTAAAAAAAAGAAAAAAAAGGGGTAGATTCCAAATTTCCCAAACTAAAAAATGGAGTAGATATTATTTTTTCCAAGCAAATTTTGCTTAATGTAGAACTACAGCAAAAAAAAAATAAAAATCTTTTAAGGACCACATGTAAAATAATTTACCTAATGAAAACTATGCCATGTACAGAGCTCTTCTGGTAACTGTAGAGATGGCAGTTTAATTTATGCCGGATATTATACACAGCACTCTTCCTCCAGCACTGCAACTGAGTTTCAGCTCTCGTAAAGTTCAGGGATCTCACCCCCCCTCGTCCATTCAAGAAACATCTTTTATTAAGAGAAAATGAAAGTTTCTATTTTCAAATCTGTAATTCTGCATTGAAATAAATTTTGCATCAATTACCCTACTGATCCCTATTGGTTGATAAGGGGCACAGAGAGACATAGACAATAGGAAAAGGGAAAAAAAAGTTCCAAACATGCCCTTGAATTTATCACATGTATTACTTGATACATTTACAGATATACATTTGGCTAGGATGTGCCCTGACTTTGGATGCAGGCATCAAGTAATCAAGCTTTACAAAGAAATCCAAGAATTTTATGAATATTTAACAAAATATTTAACATTTACCATTTTATAAACATTATTATAAGTTTTGTAGAGAACTCTGAATAAATATTCATAAAATTTTTATTACGCATTTTTCATTTTGTTTTCTCCTCTGCCTGGAGGTTCAGTTCTGTTTCTTAGGAGCTTCTAAAAAAATAAACTGTATTTAGATGGGGAAACAAGGATGAATTGTAAATTAACAGAAAATAAAATAGCTTCTCCACCCCTCTTCCAGTGAGGAAAATAAAGGGTTTCCAATGATTCAGGGTATACCCCACTATTTTGTTGTCTCTATCTATAGTGTATAGTTGCTGAGATGTTTTGGTAGGATCTGGGGGTTCTGGTAGATCACAAGCTTAATAATGGCATGCAATGCCAAGCCGTGGTTTCTAAAGCGAGCAAAATCCTCTCTTGTATTAAAAGAGGTATAGACTCCAGACAGAGAGATATCATATTACCCCGGTACAAATCATTAGTAAGACCTCATCTGGCATATGCAGTTCAGTTTTGGGCACCAATTCACAAAAAGAACATTGGGGAACTGGAGAAAGCACAGAGAAGGGCAACCAAACTGATAAGAGGCATGGAGGAGCTCAGCTATGAGGAAAGATTAGAGGAACTGAATTTATTCTCTCTTGAGAAGAGGAGATTAAGGGGGAATATGATCAACATGTATAATACATAAGGGGGGATATGATCAACATGTATAATACATAAGGGGGGATATGATCTCCATGTATAAATACATCAGTGGTTCATATAGTGAACTCGGTGTAGAGCTATTCACCCTGAGGTCATCACAGAGGACAAGGGGGCACTCTTTACGTCTAGAAGAAAAGAGATTTATTCTCCAAATACAGAAAGGTTTCTTCACAGTAAGTGCGGTTAAAATGTGGAATAGACTCCCTCAAGAGTTGGTTCTGGCCAGCTCAGTGGATTGTTTTAAAAAAAGTCCTGGATTCTTTCCTAGATACACAGAATATAATACTAACATTTACAGGTAAAGTTAATCCAGGGAATATCCGATTGCTTCTCGGGGGGATCAGGAAGGATAATATAATATGAGAGGAAGAAAGGAAGGAAGGAAGGAAACATGTATTTGTTCATCTAACTTTAATAGGGACTCTTTGATGCTATAAAAACACTTTGCTTAAAGACACCCTGAAGTGGTCAACCTCCTCTCCTTTCCTCTACCTTTCCCCTTCGGTGGTAGCATCGCTCCTGCACAATAGGACCACTGATAGGGAGACATTATCGCTGGTTAAGGACACCAGTGGGTTTCAGCTTCTTAACAACTACCCAACGGAGTCCTTAACAACCAATGAATAGCCAGTTGTTAAAGATCCAGCACCCAATGGCATCCTTAACAACTAGCCATTCATGCAGAGGCACTGTAATGCACCTCATTTAAAACATGCATTTTTAACATGCATAGTGCATTTTAGAAGCGCTGCAGTGTGACGGCAGCCTTAACAGCTACACAATCTCAACTTCAGGGGAAAGTTGAATGTTTAACTTGTATTTTCTATAACTTGTAATTTTTTTTTACATAGACATTGCTAAAAAAAAAAAGAGATGAGTGTATCAGGTATATATGCACTCCACCGGGTGCTCAAGTATTCCAGATCAGTGACCCACTAACTAAGTAGTGAAACAAGGACAGGATGAACCTCCAAAAACAAGTCAGCAGTGGCAGCTCCCATATTTCCATGGTGGATTTCCATGTTTTTTTTTACTTTACATTGAATATTTCCTACATAGCCACAGATTGTGACTTAAAGAATATGTCAACCCAAAACGTAATATTTCTGATATGTGCCTGCTGTACAATGTACTTATAAGAAAAGCATCCTCTTCTCTTTGTATTGCTTCCTTTGTGTGAAATCCCTTGTGTTCTGCCAGTCCCAGTGCTTTCCTATTTAAAAAAAAAAAAACTGACAACACTAGGCATGAGAACACAGCGAGGTCAGTGTTCAGGACAGTCCTGCTCTCCTCCAATGATCAGACTTCTCTGACATGCCCCCGCCAGAGACATTCACTTGGGGAGACAAGTGTGCTGCCTCCCCCCTCCCCCCAGCTACTTGCACCCCCCCAAAAAAAGAAAACTTTAAAATTTCAAAATATTTAGCCTGTGCAGGGATGCTATCTCATCTCCTTGCCAACATTAGCTCTACATGGAGACTGACTGGGGAGCTGGGAGCAAGTGATGTTGCACACAGCACTGCTTGCGTGGCACCTCATTGGCTGGATACTTCTTCTTCATGGATTGGTCGAAGTTTCTACCAGTGGTGATGGGAGCGTGGAGCCTGGGAAGCATGGCAGGGCACACGGGGGTTGTGGAAGTGATCTGGAGGATGCACAGCTATTGGATCATTTCCACCTGACAGTCAGCCTGTCATACACTCAATCTGATGCTTCCTGTTAGTTTTTATTTACACTTGTGTTTGAGGGACATAAAAAATATGTGGCCAAGCCACACTTTTAAAGTCCAGTAACCACTCCCCATTATGCTGCAAAGGCACTGCTATCGTATTATGGCAGCGGGGGCTTTTACACAGCACTCCGCCACTATTGCCATACTACGTTGGCAGTGCCTTTGCAGCATAATGGGGAGTGGTTGGGGGACAGTAAAAGTCTGGCTTAGCCATACATTTTCAATGTCCCTCAAACACAAGTGCACTGGGTTCTCATTGCTGCCTGTGCCCTTAGCCACCACTCTGTTAAATCACTTCCCACCCCCAGCCTACAGCCTCGCCTTCCGCCCTCCTCAGCGGAGGAAAGGATAATCACTCCAGCAGTGAAAGAATCACTTCTGCCAGTAAAAGACTGTGATGGGGCCACTGGGCCACTGATCAGCATTGCAAAACGCAAATTAAAAAAAGATTAAATTAAAAACAAAATTAAAAAGAGCCCCTCTCTGCTCCTCACCTCCTGGGCCCCTCTGGTGAACTAATGGGGCCCAGGGAAAATATAATGAATGTTACAGCAGGGCCAGCTGTGCTGCCCTAAAGGCGGCCATAGCAGTGGCTGCGCCCTAGGCGGCTGCCTAGTTTGCCTAGTGGTAACACTGTCTGTTCTGTAGGGCCATATACAGAATCTCTAACAGTGTATTTTGACTACGGCTGGTTCTGCTATCAAAATACGTTGTCCCGGCAGGGAATGATTTTCCATCTACCTCATTTATGTGGATGGAGGAATCTACTGAAGGATAAAAAAAGTGTATAGCCAGCTTTATCATTTTTGCTCTGTTTGCTCTATGCAAAGCTCTTGAACATGCCCCTTTCTCTAAAATAAGTGTACAATCCAACTCACAGGTTCCTGCATTAAAAATGGCTGTGTGTATAAGCGGGTGCTGCAGCAACCGTCGGCTGGAACCAAACACATGCCTGATGAAGGGGTCCTACGAGAATCCGAAACATTGCCTTGCTGTAACTACCGTATGTGATTGCTGATTAAAATGTTTGGATCCATATTGGTGATCCTCGGTGTGCTGGTGACTTTCTCCCTTGCCCTTTCTCTAAGGTGTCACAGATGGCTTAGCTGCCTACCCTAATTCTTCCATTACAGCCTGCCAGGGCTCCACACATGCTGTTCCCACGATGCTTTGTGGCCGTGGCAATTTTAACTCAAGCAGCAGAGATTAACAGGCGCCACCACATGTCAAACTCCCCCTATAAGCTCCATGGGGCTGCACTGCTACCTTGAGCCAAATGCTTAGATCACAGTTCTACAGAGTAAAAGTGCTATACAATCATTTCAAAAAACGGAGTCAGAAAGCAGCAGTAGCACCTCCAGAATACCTGTCAGCCACTGCTATACTGTAAGGATCACTGCTAGTGTGAAAGAATCAGAACAGGTTGTCAGAAATTGGGGCAAGTGACATTTTTTGCTTAACTTTTTGCTTTTCCCTTCATGGATAAAACATACATTTTCCTAAAGGTAATTAAATGTTTTTTACAGCCTGAAAAAAAAGCATCTGTAACCAATATGCACAGTGGCTAAATGGTTAGCTCTTCTGCCTACAAGTACTAGGGGTGTTGGTTCAAATCATAACCACAGCACTGCCTGCTTAATTCCCTAGCTTGAGTTTGTTTAGTACCATCTATCCTTTTCTCTAATGCAGGCCATAGACGGGTCGTTTATCGGCCGAATTGTCGTCCAAACGAAAAATCGGCCGATATTCACACCGTTAGTGGGGCAATGCTCTCGGCCGTTTTTTGCGGATCTTCTTGTTTCTTTTTATCAGTCATGCTGGAAAATCCACGAAAAACGTCCATTTTTTGTAAGCATTGGTGGCAGCATCCATTGCAGCAACTTCCGATTTTTCATTTATCGGCCAACAATTTGGCCGTTAAATGGCCCGTGGCCATACATTTTACAATTTTCTTGAGAATTTTGCTTTAGATTTACCAAAACCATATAATATGATGTCAAACCAAAACAATATTTTCAATTGTATCAAATTAGGCAGGCCCTTGCACTACATAGTTTGAAGGTAAATCGTAAGGAAATTGGGGAGAAATTGGACAGAAAATTGTATATTATATGGCCAGCCTTACTGTCCCTGGACTGCCTGTTTCATTTTTTGGATGTCAGTATTTTTCAGTCATGGAGGCCCACCATTGCCTATGGGTGTTACCTAGACCCACTCCTCCAGAGTGACATCCACCTGTAGTATATTTATTTATTATAGGTACTTATATAGTGCTGTCAATTTACGCAGCTTTTCATATATATTGTACATTCACATCAGTCCCTAGCCTTCAAGGGGTGTACAATATAAGGTCCCTAACTTACATTCATAGATACACATACTAGGGCCAATTTACCTACCAGCATGCCTTTGGAGTGTGGGAGGAAACTGGAGTACCTGGAGGAAACTCACACAGGCACAGGGAGAACATGCAAACTCCAGGCAGGTGGTGCCATGCCTGAGATTTGAATCAATGACCCTAGTACTGCCAGGCAGAAGTGCTAACCGATAGATAGATAGATAGATAGATAGATAGATATTGAATGAACACACAAAGGCCAGCCAGTGACAAGTCCATTTACACATTAAAGTGTTACTAAACCCACAGCAGTAAAATCAGCCTGTATATGCAGTAAAGCATGCTTGTTATACTCACTGTAGATCCTAAGGGGTTATTCCTCTGCATTGTGTAAAAAGTCCCTTTGATCCTTTCTTCTCTGTTCCTCACATTTTTCAAGCGACCACCTCTTATCTCCTGATAAGACAGACTGAACCATAGGCATTTGCACATGCTCTGTTTGGTGTGTATTGCTAGAGAGGTTTGTTTTTTTTTCTTGGGAGAGTGCATGTGGTCAGTACAGGGCCAATCAGCGCTGTCAAGACAGAGGTCTGGGGTTCTGCATCCTCCTAGTGCATAAAGAAAACTCCTCCTACAAGCTTTAGCTAGTGCTGGGCTGGACACTGATAGAAGTAACAAAACAGCTCTAACTGCTGATGAGAAAAGTGAGGACATTAAGATTGATAGAGCTGGCAGACTACTCCTATGCTACTTCTTCCTAACAGGCAGACGGTACCTGTATAAGTGTACCGAGCAATATGTTCATTGGTCAGACGTCCAGTTGTTACAGTGAGAGCTGTGAAAATGTGGAATAGTCTCCCTCCAGAGTTGGTTCTGGCCAGCTCAGTGGATTGCTTTATAGAAGTCCTGGATTCTTTCTTAGATACACAGAATATACTTGGATAGTAAGATGTATAGGTAAAGTTGATCCAGGGAATATCTGATTGCCTCTCGGAATTTTTTTCCCTGCAGGAGTAAATTGGATCATGCTTTGCTGGGTTCTTTTGCCTTCCTCTGGATCAACTGTGGGTATAGGATAATAACTTTTTTTTTATGGTTGAACTGGATGGACTTTTGTCTTTTTCAGCCAGACTAACTATGTAACTATGCAACTGTCCTGCTTAAGGGGAGTTGTAGACACGGTAGCTTAATTGTAAGTCCTAATTGTTGCTTTTAGTAAAATGCAAGTAGGGTCTTTTCATGTTAGGATGAAAAGTGCTTGACCAACCAATCAACTCGCATTATTGCATGCATGGAAGCTACCTAGGTACATAATATAGATTGGACATATACTGAACGGAGTAGTATCTCTGTGCTTCATATGAAATATCTTAAATGGGACTCTGAGGGATGATGTTCATTGTAATACTTACAAATATTCTGCTGGATTTTTGTCATTTGTTGCAAGTATCTTTTGGACTGTTCTGGAACTGAATAGAAATGTCTCTCTGGATGAACCAAGTTACTGCGGGAAAGTTCATTTCTTGGATAGAGGAGTTTGGCATTCCATATCGGCTAGCAAACTCTTCAACAACAATCATTATACCAATAATTATCATCCTCATCCCCACATAATATATGACAACAGATTGGTACCGTGACTCGAACCGAGGTTGCTGCAGCACCACCTATCAAGGTATTTTTATATTTGCATAACTCATCCCAAGAGCCAGCCCTTTGCTTGTATATCAGAACTCGTAGAGTGATATTAAAGCCAATTAAACAAAACCACATCATATTTACCTGCTCTGTGAAGTGGTTTTGCACAGAGCAGCTTCGATCCTCCCCTTCACGGTTCCCCCACCAGCACATCTGGTCCCTTCCTCCTGCTAAGTGCCCCCAGAGAAAGCAGCTTGCTATGGAGTCATCCAAGCAGGCTCGCTCACAAGCTGCTGTTTTGCATGTCCATTCACACGCAGAGCCACGGTTCGATCCTTCACCCTCGCTCTCCCCATTGGCTTACTGACTGTGACTAACTATGCCATGGGCTCCCGTTGCTGTCTCAGCCAATGAGGAGGGAGAGTCCCCGGAGAGCCGAGGTGCGCGTGCACATTGCTGGTTCGGGATGGAGCTTAGGTTTGTATTGGGGGGGCTGGGGGGAGCTGCATACAGAAGGTTTTTTACCTTCATGCATAGAATGCATGAAGGTAAAAACACTTTCAGCCTTTACAACCACTTTAAGAGGAGTAGTGAGGCATTAAGCTGTGATGTTTTCAAAAAGCTATGTACAGCAATGTGCTAGCCTCTCCCACCAGCCATAGACTGACTGTATTACATAGAGAAGCACAGATAAGCACTAATGACATCCTTGGGTCTAAAATTAGGTATGTAATGAAAATAGAAAGACTTTATTAAAAACATATTATCATGTTGATGAGGGTATGAGGGTGAGAGATACCAGGGAAGGAAAAATATTGGAAAAATATGAGCATATTGAACTATATATTTATTGTGTAATTTATTGAGTTAAATTATGACTGCGACTTTTGCTCATTGTGCGCTGAACCCGCTCTGTCATTTTACATGGCCTACCACTTCATGGCTGAGTTGCTGTTGTTCCCAGTTGCTTCCACTTTATTATAAAACCACTAACAGCAGTGGAATATTTAGTAGCAAGGAAATTTCATGGATTGACTTATTGCACAGGAGTACGACGCTTAAATTCACTGAGCTCCTGAGAGCGACCCATTCTTTCAAAAATGTTTGTAGAAGCAGTCTGCATGCCTAGGTGCTTGATTTTATAAACATGTGACCATGGAAGTGATTGAAACATCTGAATCCAATGATTTGGAGGGTCGTCCCAATACATTTGGCAATATAGTGTGTGTGTGTGTGTATATATATATATATATATATATATATACAGTTGTGTCCAAAATTATTCAACCCCCACTGAAATTGAGTGTTTTGGCCAGTTTGACATTGCTTTTGATCATTCAGTCATCTTGCTTACATTTACATTAAAGAGGCACTTGTAGGTCAGACAAATATAACATAACAGTTATAATGAAATAACCACAAATGTCTTTTCTGTGCTCACAGCATTATCAGTTTTATTCAACCCCCAAGTGACATTCAATCTTAGTACTTAGTACAGCATCCTTTTACAGTTATAACAGCTTTTAAACGTGAAGCATAGCTTGACACAAGTGTCTTGCAGCGATCTACGGGTATCTTCGCCCATTCTTCATGGGCAAAGGCCTCCAGTTCAGTCACATTCTTAGGCTTGCGCACTGCAACTGCTTTCTTTAAGTCCCACCAGAGGTTCTCAATCGGATTTAAGTCTGGTGACTGCGATGGCCACTCCAAAATGTTCCAGCCTTTCCTCTGCAACCATGCTCTAGTGGACTTGGAGGTATGCTTGGGATCATTGTCCTGTTGAAAGGTCCAACGTCTCCCAAGCCTCAGGTGTGTGACGGACTGCATCACGTTTCCATCCAATATCTCCTGGTACTGAAGAGAATTCATGGTACCTTGCACACGCTGAAGCTTCCCTGTACCTGCAGAAGCAAAACAGCCCCAAAGCATGATTGACCCTCCACCATGCTTCACAGTAGGCAAGGTGTTCTTTTCATCATAGGCCTTGTTCTTCCTCCTCCAAACATAGCGTTGATCCATGGGCCCAAACAGTTCTAATTTTGTTTCATCAGTCCACAGAACACTATCCCACAACTTTTGTGGTTTGTCCACATGGCTTTTGGCATACTGCAGTCGACTCTTCTTATTCTTTGGAGACAGCAAGGGGGTACGCCTGGGAGTTCTGGCACGGAGGCCTTCATTACGCAGTGTGCGTCTTATTGTCTGGGCTGAAACTTCTGTACCCACATCTGACAAATCTTTTCTCAGTTCCTCAGCAGTCACACGGGGACTTCTCTCCACTCTACGCTTCAGGTAGCGCACAGCAGTCGAAGTCAGCATCTTCTTTCTGCCACGACCAGGTAGCGTTTCAACAGTGCCCTTTGCCTTGAATTTGCGAATGATGCTTCCTAAGGTGTCTCTTGGTATGTTTAACATCTTTGCAATCTTCTTATAGCCATTGCCCTTCCTGTGAAGAGAAATCACCTCTTCTCTTGTCTTCCTGGACCATTCTCTTGCCTTCACCATGTTTGTAACCACACCAGTAAATGTCTAGAAGGAGCTGAGTATCACAGTCATTTTAAAGCTGCCTAATTGGTGCTTATTATGCTTGATTGCTGCTCGGTGACATCCACAGGTGTTTTCAATACCTGATGGAAAGCACCTGTATGAACCTCTGTTCTTCAGAGTGGTAGTCTTTAAGGGGTTGAATAATTGTGGCAATGAAGAAACCACATAAGAACCATTTACTACTGTATTACATAAACAATTGATGTCATTTTAGTTGCATTTGGGTAGTTACAACGTCCTTGTAGGATTTGATTCTGAATACAATTCCAAATGTACACTATAGTCCCTAAACCCCTTTACAGCATTGGGGGTTGAATAATTTTGGACACAACTGTATATATATATATATATATATATATATATATATATATATATATATATATATATATATATATACCGTATTTTCCGGCGTATAAGATGACTTTTTGACCCTTGAAAATCTTCTCAAAAGTCGGGGGTCGTCTTATACGCCGGTATACGTCAGGGCGGCACTTTTTAGGGGGGCGGCACGGTGCCGCCGCCGCCCCCCCCCTTCCGATGGAAGGGACACTAAGTACAGGGGTGGGCAGAGGGCTGCTGTACCTTACCTGGCTCCCACGACGATCCATCCAGAAAGCGCTGCTCCTTCAGTCACTGCAGCCACTACCCCACTCCTGCCGCTTGGCTCCGCCTCCTCACCAGTGATTGGCCGCCAGAACTGTAGCTCAGGAAAGGCACACAGGCGGCCAATCACGGGCGAGGAGGTGGAGCTGAGCGGACCCGCGAAAATCGAGTGAGGGAGCAGTGAGGGAGCAGCCGGTAAGTGTGCAGTGTAGAGGTGCTGCTGCAACCACATATGCTGGCTGCAGCAGCACCATACTGGAACAGGGGTCAGCAAGTGTCATTGGTGTCAGTGGGAGGAATAGTGCCCCATCATTGGTGTCAGTGGGGGGAGGAATAGTGCCCCATCGTTGGTGTCAGTGGGAGGAATAGTGCCCCATCGTTGGTGTCAGTGGGAGGAATAGTGTCCCATCATTGGTGTCAATGGGAGGAATAGTGCCCCATCATTGAATTCAGAGCAAGGAATCGTGCCCCATTATTGGTGTCAGAGCAAGAAATCGTGCCCCATCATTGGAATACCATATCATATTGAAATCAAATCTGATGTTTTTTAATTTTTATTTGGTGTGCATTGGAAGAGGGGTAGTCTTATACGGCGAGTATAGCCCAAACCCTATATTTTAACAGGAAAAGTAGGGGGTTGTCTTATACACCCAGTCGTCTTATACGCCGGAAAATACATTATATACAGTGCTCAGCATAAAGGAGTACACCCTAACAGATTTGTCAGAAAACCTTTTCTTTCCTTTCAGAATCAACATTTTCTATGAGACGCTATACTACAAAATACTCCCACAAATGCGGACTATTTATTGCAAATAAGATTTGTTAATTTGCACACAAAAAGTATTTTTCCTAACAAATTAATTCAAGACCATATTGCAAAAATTAATACACCCCAAAGAAAGTCTTCAGAGCAAAGCTAAAGTTTGAACAACAAAATCCTAATTAACAAGAATTCAACTACAGGTAAGTCTAATTATTCATTAAACATGTGTCCAGCAGACAGTTGATTATAACAGGGCATTACTTAAAATAGAAAACCACTTCCCATTTCATGCTGTCAGCAATGGCTCCACATGGAAGATGACTGTCACAAGGCCTGAGAAAGAATCTTTACACAAGAAAGGTGAAGGCTACAAGAAGATTGCAACCATCTCACAGAGACGTCTAAGCCATCCATGGGAGTTAACACCTTGACAAGAGCTTCTTCTGATGAGAAGGGTAGAAGAAAATCATCATGCAAGTTCACTGCAATTATCTAAAGAAGTAGAAAGCCAAACTGGGGTGATTGTTTCCAATGACATAATGCAGCGTACACTGCAGAGGAATGGCATGCATGGGTATCATCCATGAAGGAAGCCTCTCCTAAAGCCCATGCCCAAAAAACCCCACCTAGAATTTGCCGGGGCCCATTCTGAAAAAGAAGAAGACTACTGGGACTCTGTGCTCTGGAGTGATGAGACCAAGATAAATGTTTTTGGAACTGATGGCTTCAAAACTGTATGGCATCGCAAAGGTGAGGAGTACAAAGAGAAGTGCATGGTGCCTACAGTGAAACATGGTGGTGGCAGTGTCCTTCTGTGGGGCTGCATGAGTGCTGCTGGTGTCGGCAGCTGCATTTCATTGAATTCACAGATGTACTGCTCTATATTGAAAGAGAAGATGCTATCTTCACTCCAAGTCTTTGGTTGGCGTGTACTTTTCCAACATGACAATGATCCAAAACACACATCTAAGGCCATTGTTGAATTTCTGAAGAAGAACAAGGCTGAAAGTGATTCAGTAGTATGTCTCCTGATCTGAACCCAATTGAACACCTATGGAGAATTCTGAAGAGACGAGTTGAGCAATCATCTCCATCAAGCATCCAGGCTCTAAAAGAGCATTGTTCATTCCATGCCTAGAAGACTTGGTGCTGTCCTTGCAAATCATGGAGGTCATTTTGTAATCTAAGTTATATTATTAACCTTACTTACATGTAATGAGCTAAAAAATGTTCTATAAAACTCAGTTTTGTCAAAATTCTGGAAATTGTTCTTGTATTTGAGATATTTAATAAAATCTTACTTTTCAAATGGGGTGTACTCATTTATGCTGAGCACTGTGTATATATATATATATATATATATATATATATATCTCAAAAAAATTAAAGGAACACTTGAAAACACATCAGATCTCAATGGGGAAAATATCATGCTGCATGTCTTTACTGATATGGACTGGGTAATGTGTTAGGAACGTAAGGATGCCCCATCATTTGCTGGAAATTAAAATTATCATCCTACAGAGAACTGAATTCAAAGGCACCCCAAAAATCAAAGTGAAAAAAATTATGCAGCAGGCTAGTCCATTTTGCAACTCTATAAGGTTCAACCTGGCGGCGCCAGATGGACCGAGACATGATTTCCCAGAGGTGTTCTATTAGATTCAGGCGAGTGTGGGAGCCATTCAGTGGTATAAATTCCTTCATCCTCCAGGAACTGCCTGCATACTCTCACCACATTTTGCTGGGCATTGTCTTGCACCAGGAGAACCCAGGACCCACTGCACCAGCGTAGGGTCTGACAACAGGTCCAAGGATTTCACCCCGATAACCTAATGGCAGTCAGGGTGCCATTGTCTAGCCTGT
This sequence comes from Staurois parvus, assembly GCF_062004578.1. Lineage (NCBI taxonomy): Eukaryota > Metazoa > Chordata > Amphibia > Anura > Ranidae > Staurois > Staurois parvus. The sequence continues at coordinate 2,396,001 of NW_028320549.1, forward strand.
AGAGGTCTGTGCATCCCTCCATGGATATGCCTCCCCAGACCATCACTGACCCACCACCAAAATTATGTTACAGGCAGCATAACATTCTGCAATGCTTCTCCAGAGCCTTTCACGTCTGTCACATGTGCTCAGGGTGAACCTGCCCTCATCTGTAAAAAGCACAGGGTGCCAGTGGTGGACCTGCCAATTCTGGTGTACAATGGCAAATGTCAATCGAGCTCTATGGTGCCAGGCAGTGAACACAAGGCCCACTAGAGGATGTCGGGCCCTCAGGCCACCCTCATGAAGTCTGTTTCTGATTATTTGGTCAGAGAAATTCACACCAGTGGCCTGCTGGAGGTCATTTTGTAGGTTCTAGAAGTGCTCATCCTGTTCCTCCTTGCACAAAGCAGCAGATACTGGTCCTGTTGATGGGTTAAGGACCTTCTACAGCCCTGTCCAGCTCTCCTAGAGTAACTGCCTGTCTTCAGGAATCTCCTACATGCTCTTGAGACTGTGCTGGGAGACTCAGCAAACCTTCTGGCAATGGCATGTATTGATGTGCCATCCTGGAGTAGTTGGACTGCCTGTGCAACCTCATTAGGGACCAGGTATCGCCTCATGCTACCAGTAGTGACACTGACCCTAGCCAAATGCAAAACTAGTAAAAAACAGTCAGAAAAGATGTGTAGGGAAAAAAATGTCAGTGACCTCCACCTGTAAAACCATTCCTGTTTTGGGGGTCGTTGCATTGTTGCCCATCCAGTGCACCTGTTGTTTATTTCATTAACACCAATGCAGCTGAAACTGATTAACAACCCCCTCTGCTACTTAACTGACCAGATCAATATCCCAGGAGTTTAATCGACTGGATGCTATACTGATTAAAATGCGTTTCTTTAATTTTTTTGAATATTATATTTTTTTTTCTTCCTCTGAGGCCATTTAGAAGTACTGATTTTATTGTCATTGTATTCTGTGTCTCTAAATAGGTTGCGCTTAACTTAACTGCTTGTCCAGTGGTCACTTAAAGCAATTGTTAATCCAGTATGGGTTCCTACAGTGTTTAGAAACTTCAATTTAAAGCAATGGGAGGCTGACACCTACCTCAGCTAACTGTGGCTGTGTGCATGTAATTGCTCATGGAGCAATCACCTGTGAGTGAACAGTCTGTCTGTGGCAAGGACTGATCATTCACAGGTAATCACTGCTTGATTGATTACATGTGAACAGCCGCAATTAGCTGCGGGAGCTGTTAGCCTCCCATTGCTTTCAATGGGGCTTCTACCTGCAGCTAATCATTGGGAACCCCCACTAGGTCTCCTGCATGTAATCACCAATGGCCCCATTCGCAAGTGTAAATGGAGCACCAAAGGAACTTGATAGAAAATTTGACTAATCAGTTCCCTAGCACAGCTCTCTCCCTCCTGCCATGTCCTAACCCTCTATTCATCTGGAATTGTCTAATTACTCTCTGTGCTTACCTAGCTCTTCCACCCCTTCCTCACCTACCTGTATACCTTTTTATGCAGCAGCAAAAATGGGAATACTAAAGAGTAGTCATTCTCAACCAGGGTTCCTCCAGAGATTGCGGGTTCCTTGAGCTGTGGGTGATTGACCTCCCATCTGATGGTGTCTGCATAGTTCCAGATTTAATGCCATTTTGCAGAGCCAGTGACATGACAAAAATTATATTTTTAGCTATCTGTAAGGGGGCATTCTTCCCTCTGACCACCAATGTAAGGGGCAATTCTTCCAACTTGCCTCCAATGTACGGAACATTCTTCCCTCTGGCCATTAATATAAGTGGCATTCTTCCAACTGACCACCAACGTAAGGAGCATTTTTCCAATGACACCCGATTTATTTTGTGGAGATTTCGGAGACCTGAAAAATATTTCAAGGGTTCCGCTTGGATAAAAAGGTTGGGAAAGGCTGTTATGGAGTATCACTTGAGCGACAACTCTGAGTCTGCTGGGATCACATCCAAGATGGTGACACTCATAAGCAGTTGCAGAGCTTTTGGATATAAATTTTTGTTACAGATAAATAATATGTCATGTGGGTGATTTACTATGGCAAATAGACTGTTTACTTTTCAAGGGAATCTTCAATTTGCAAGGTAATTTTCCCTTAACTTGAATGAAGTGAAATTCTGCTGACTTCTATCATCCAATCATTAGTAAAAAAAAAATACCTTCTTTTTTTCTGTCACATGATTGGGTATTCTTTGCAAAGTGAATTTTCACCACATTCATTAAGCTAAGGAAAAAAAATCCCTTGAAAACTGAACAAACTTTATGCGTTTAGTAAATCAGCCTTTTTGATTACCCCTTTCAACTGAGGTGAAGGCAACGCACCAGAAAAGCAGCATGCAAAATGTTCCTGTGTTTTATGACTGTTACCATTGCTGATAAAATTAGTATCATTATTTTTTATATTTTTACCCTTTAATCTTTGATTATTTTGAATTTGATTTTTATTATGTTTTTCCTTTTAATTTGGAAGAAGGATGTTTTTAAACTTCAGTTGAAAGGTCATGAAAAGGTTTCAAGGCCATTAATATTTACCATCAGCCTGCAATCAGAGTTAATGACATTGATCACTAATTATACAAAGTAAGTTCTTAAGTATTATTGTGAACATCTGAATTGCTCAGATAATACTAATGATTTAAGGAACAACAGAGAACAGTGAAAGGTCATGTAATTATGCTGACACTCTATAGGTTGGCTTCTATGGCTTAATTCCTACAAGACATCAATTCAGGGGGGCGGGGGGTCAGCCATGTTTTTCAGTATTACAGCAGGCTATTACAGGCTGTCAGGGACAGCAAATTATGTGTTGTACTCAGATAAAACTTATATACAAGATGGATGGGAACAAATCTACCTCTATGGTAATGTAATGAGACTACCTACATTTTGTGTGGAAACCCAGAGAAACAAGGACAGAACATACCGTCTCTGAGCGGAAAGAGTTCTCATTACATAGAAAATAGGACACCAGTGCTGTGACTTCCTTCCTTCCCTACCCCCTCCCTCTCTCACTCCTTCATCTCTCTCTCCTTCATCTCTCTCTCCCTCCCTCCTCCCTCTCTCTCTCCCCCCTTCATCTCTGTCTCCCCCCCCCCTCTCTCTCTCTCTCACACACACTTTCTCCCTCCTCCCTCTGTCCCCCCCCCGTCTCTCTTCCTTCCCCCCTCTCTACCCCTCCCTTTCCTTCTTCATCTCTCTCTTCCCTTTGTCTCCCTCCCTCCCTCTCTCACTCCTTCATCTCTCTCCTTCATCTCTCTCTCCCTCCCTCCTCCCTCTCTCTCTCCCCCTTCATCTCTGTCTTCCCTCTCTCCCCCATCTCTCTTCCTTCCCCCTCTCTCTACCCCTCCCTCTCCTTCTTCATCTCTCTCTTCCCTCTGTCTGTCCCCCTCCCTCCCTCTATCTCTCCTTCTTCATCTCTCTCTCTCCTTCATCTCTCTCTCCCTCCCCCCTCCCCCCCTCTCTCCCCCCTTCATCTCTGTCTTCCCTCTCTCTCTCCCTCTTCCCTCTGCCCCCCCCCCCGTCTCTCTTCCTTCCCCCTCTCCTTCCTCATCTCTCGCTTCCCTATGTCTCCCTCCCTCTGTCTCTCTCTCCCTCTTCCCTCTCTCCCTCCCTCTTCCCTCTCTCTCTGCCCCCCCCTATCCCCCCTTCCCCCTCTCTCTCTCTCTCTCTTCCCCCTTCTCTCTCTCTTCCCCTCCCTCTCTCTTCCCCTCCCTCTCTCTTCCCCTCCCTCTCTCCCCCCCCTCTCCCTCCCACTCCCCCCTCTTTCTCTCTTCCCCCCTATCCCCCCCTTCCTCTCCCCCCTCCCCCACTCCCTCCCTCTCTCCCTCCTCTTTCTCTCTCTCTTCCCCTCCCTATCTCTCTCCCCCTTTCTCTCTCTCTCCCCCTCCCTCTCCCCCTCCCTCTCTACCCCCTCCCTCTCTACCCCCTCCCTCTCTCTCCCCCTCCCCCTCCCACTCCCTCCCTCCTCTTTCTCTCTCCCCCCCCTATCTCTCTCCCCCCTTCTCTCTCTCCCCCTTTCTCTCTCTCCCCCTCCCTCCCTCTCTCTCCCCCTCCCTCTCCCTTCCTTCCTCTTTTTCTCTCCCCCTCTCTCTCTCCCTCCCCCCTTTGTCTGCTTGCTTCTCTCCTTTCTTCTCTCTCTCTTCATCTGGGCATTTAGATGTTTACCTGGCGTTCAGCTTTAGGATCAAGAAAGAAAGCAACCTATTCTTGAGGTTGGTTTTGTAAAGCCTTAAAAATAGATCCTTGTAAAATTCTGCTGTTTATGGATTTGTGTCTCACATGCCTATTATCATTCTCTTAATAGTGTATAATCTTCTCTAAACAATCTCTTGTGGTTTTAAACAGAAAATATTCTTTCACTAATCTGGTTTATGCATTATTTATTTACGTACACTTAAAAGTGGTTTTAATGATTTTACTTTAACTGGCAGAAGTATCCCTTGGGGTGTCTGGGCTAATAGAACCTCTGAAGAGGGGAGCCGGGCTTGTTTACACATGTGTTGTCTATGAAAACCGATCTGAGGCTGGCTGACAGGTGTTCACGAGGTGATAATGCTGACTTCTAAATACCTGATTATTTTTTTTTTTTTTTTTTTTACAATTGAATAAGCTTTTTTTATTAGGGATAAAGCCTCTAGCATTTGCAATACCACCCTATTCACTTGAATAGGATGCATCTGGTGGTGGTTCTGTCCTCCTAAAGTGAAAGGGGGGGTCATTTTTGCCGCACTGGGGTAATATACTAAAACTGGAGAGTGCAAAACCTGGTGCAGCTCTACAAAGAACCAATCAGCTTCCAGGTTTTATTGCCAAAGCCTAATTGAACAAGCTGAAGTTAATAGCTGATTGGCTACCATGCACTGTTGCACCAGGTTTAGCTCTCCAGTTTTATTAAATCAACCCCACTGTGACACAAACATCGCAGCTATGGCATGTGTATACTCCATACAGCTGCTTTTGCAGTTTGGGGGGTAAAATTGCATCCCAAGCTCCTATTTTTATTGCCCTCAACTGCAAGTGTAAACTAGGCATTATAGTGTTTTTTCAGATTGTATAAAGGAAGAATGTTTTAATTTAGCTCTGAGTGGAGTGTGGAAGGGTTAGAGTCCTTTCACACAGGTGTTCCGTTTTTTTTCATCAGTTCAATCATATTTTTTCAAAGAAAAAATGGATCAGTTTACATCAGTTTTTTCATCAGTTTACATCAGTTTTTCATCAGTTTACGTCAGTTTTTCATTAGTTTACATCCGTTTTTCATCCATTTTTTATATCAGCTTCCATCAGTTTTTCATCCGTTTTTTTCATGTTTTTCACCAGTTTACATTGGTTTTTCATCTGTTTACATCCATTTTCCATTTGTTTACACCCGTTTTTCATCAGTTTACATCAGTTTTTATCTGTTTACATCCGTATTTCATCCTTTTACATCTGTTTTTTCATGTTTACATCCATTTGTCAGTTTTCATTCGTTTTTGTCTGTTTACATCCATTTTCATCTGTTTACATCTGTTTTGTCTTTTTTCATCTGTTTTTCGTCCATTCAGTTTTTTTAACTGAAGAAAAATAGGGTTTTCTTCTGTTAAAAAAAACCAGATGTCTAACAGTAATGGACGTAAACAGATGATCATCCGTTTACATCCCCTAGTCCATAGAAATACATGGGGGTCCCTTTTTCATCCGTAAACGGACAGATGAAAAACGGACATATGGAATGCCCATGTGAAAGGGACCTGAAAAAGAAAACTGATGCAGCGATCACATCAAAGAATTGATAAGCTGCAATATAATGTATGCTTTGTGGTTTAATACTGCTTTAATTTTTTACAGACATAATATTTATAGGTAACGTTGATCCAGGAAATATCCAATTGCCTCTTAGGGGATCAGGAAGGAGTTTTTTCCTCTGCTGGAAAAAATTGGATCATGCTTTGCTGGGTTTTTTTTTATCTTCCTCTGGATCATGTGGGTATAGGATTGTTTCTATAAGATTGTATAACTTTTTTTTATGTTTTATTGCCTTTTTTGTAGTTGAACTAGATGGACTTTTTTTCAACCTGACTATGTAACTATGTGAAATTTATCAATTTAAAGTGGAACTTTACTCACTAAAAGCAATGTTTTTGTTCCTACCCCCTCATTCTTACAGAAAGGTAACGAAAAAAATTATTTTTACCTTTTTATTGATTTCTGTGCTGCTTTCCAGTCTGGATCGGGCCCCACTGCCTCCTATGATAGGCGTGACAAAGCAATCAAAGGGAGCAGTGAGTTACTAGAGGCGTATCCACACAACAAACTGCAGTGCGTTCACAGAAAAGACACGCGGTTGCACCGCATCGGCACACACACTCCAGATTTCTGTGCATGAGCACAAGGGCCACAGCTGGCAGAAATGGCGGAGCTTGTGTGCACATGCAGAAATCAGCCAGATCCCAAATAAATGGCAGAAAATGGCATATCTGCACACGTGCCTAATTTTGAATATGACAATTTTTGAATATGACAGTAGTTGAGTTCTGATTTAAAATATAACTTTTTTTAGTGGGATTAGAACATCTGTCAGGTTTGTATTGCTGTCTGTGCCCCCGATAGGAAGATTCACCCTCTCTATTTGTCCTGGTGGCCATTATCACAGAAAGTGAAAGAAAATCTCAAACTTTGGGTGGTTACCAAAACAGGAATAGAGGGGAGATCTCCTAATGGGGACACTAGTTCTAGTGACCCTGATGACTAGCATGGCTTTCCCTCAATTTGACAATAATTCTTCTCACTTCCTTTTGTGGCGATGGGACAGGAAGTAAAGGGAAATCTCCCCAATGGGACACTCTATTCAAAGGAAAAAAAATAGTTTTGCCTTCAGTTCTACTTTAATGTATACAATCACAGCATTGTGTGTTACAGTCAGGGCTTTTTTTTCTCAGAGAATAGGTGGAGGAAATCCCCCTTTCTGAATCATCCCTTGTCTCTGTCTCCTACCCTCCTCTGAGCACCGTACCTCGGTTCCACCCCCAAGTACTGCCCATTTTAGAGAATACAGAACCAAGTATCATTTTGTGGTGCTAAACAATATACAGTATATATATAATTTGTTAATGATAACATAAAAAGCAGTAAAATAGAACCCTTGCAGCCAGCAGAAACAGACCCCCCCAGCAGCAATATATACTCACATTCCTTCTGTACTGAAAGTATTGTAATTGTACTGTCTCCCTTATATTGTAAAGAGCTGCGCAAACTGTTGGCGCTATATAAATCCTGTATAATAATAATAAATCCCCCACAACAATATATCTCCAGCAACAATAGACCCCCCCCCCCCAGCAATACTATACCCCCCACAACAATATATCCCCAACAACAATGGATCTCCCCACAAAACTAGACCCCCCCAGCAACAAATAGATCTCACGACAATAGAACCCACAGCAACAAATAGATCCCCCCACATCAATAGAACTCCCAGCAACAAACAGATCCCCCCACAACAATATAACCCCCAGCAACAAATATATCACCCCACAACAATAGACCCTTGCAGCAACAATGATACCCCTGCAACAAAATACCAGCTCAGCAATAATAGATCCACCCCAGCAATAATAAACCCACAGCAGCAACAACAGATCTCCCAGAAGCTAGCATCAATAGACCTGTCTCTCAACATCCCTCCCAGCAACAACTGACCCCCCTCCAGCAAGCAACATAAGACATCCCCAGCAACAATAGATTCACCATCAGCAATAATAGACCACCCAGCAGTCAGCATCAATAGACCCTCCAGCACACCCCAGCACTCCTTGCCATTACATACATTCAGTGTTCAAGGAGCCAGAAGTGCATTCCCCCGCGTTCCCACTGAACAAAAATGCCCTGGTTAAAGTATAATTAAAGGAATATTGTTTTTGGTTAGAGTGGAGAGAGATTACACCCCTTGTCAGGTTTTATTGCTGTCTGTGTCTCCATTAGGGATTGTCACCCTCTCTATTTGTCTTCCGATGGGGACACTAGTTCTGGAGACAACCAGGGATTCCATTACTTTGGGGGGATTTCCTATCTCACTTCCTGTTTTGGCTATGGGACAGGAAGTGAAGGGAAATCTCTCCAATGGGACACAAATGGAAAGAAATACTGGCAGGGGTTGCAACCCTCCCTTACTCTATACCTAGCTTCTATGTATAGCTTATAAATATAATTATACTGTATGAACATGGAGGCAGCCATATTTGCTTTCTGCTTCTGATTACTACACATTTGTTGTCCTTTACTATTCACCACTTTGAATTCATGACTGTCTGGCCTGTATCAGTAAAAACAAAACTCTGAGGGCCAGTTCATATCAGAACATGGTGCTGGACAGGCACTGTAACGGAACCGACCCAGACTGCTCTTGAGTACTTCCATTAGAACACCGCTTCCCCATCTGAACATCGACAACATACACCACAGCCGACCATACAAGACTAGACGACACCAGTCTTGAAGTAATCCAAAGGTAAAACTACTTTATTTGAACACAGATACAAGATATATATACTCAGGGGACAATCCCCCCTTCCTGCATAATGACACAGGGCGGGGCAATCTACATTTAGTAACAAGAGACACACAGGTATTCAAACTTCAGGCCAACAGACAGTCCCATCAGGAGGGAGGGCTGCTGAAGACACCCCCCCTAAGCTAATATGCATAAACACATACATCCCATAGCAGTTTGCTCCCAAGCCACACACACAATAGAACAATGGGATGCAACCGCATAACATCAAACAATCAACAACCCCCCACCCCAATATTAGAACAGATCACCCTGTACCCCTAACAGGCACAGGGTGATTTACACATAAGAGGGATATGGGGAGCTGATACAGGGGTCTCCCCACCTCTCCAAAGTGAGCTGGGTTCCATGGGACCCCCACCCAAAGTGACTCCCATCACAGGCACGTTTACTGCATTGTGCTCAAAACACTTTTGTGGGTGCCAGTATATTTTCAACAGCACCCCAAATGCAAATCGCAAATGTAATCTGTTTGCGGGCACCAGATCGCATGCTACTGCGTGGTGTGACACTCTTTTCAAAAGTAGCGCATGCACTACTTTTTGTGTGTTCTGGTGTGATTTGCAGCCCATTCAAATGAACGGGCTGCAAAATTGCACCAAAAGGGAACACATAGCAATCGCACATGACAAGGGTAGAATATAGAGTATGCCTTCCAACCTGAAACCTGCCCTTTTAGGCCATACTCTCCACCAACCCAGATTTTCAATAAAGGAACACAAACCAGGTTTGGAGTCAAAATGGCCATAGCAGCCTTTTTATTAATACATTATTTCAATTTAAATAACATAACATTCCTGAAATAGAAACAGAGGAAAAAGCTTTGTGGTCTTTTGAGGGCAATAAATCCAACTTATCTTTTTGCAGAAAACTTTTTGCTGAAACTTAGGACCCCTGCCGCAACCCACCGGATCAGAGCCAATCCTACTTATCCGCAGTGACCTCCATTCTACCTATTCCAAGTTAACAGGAATGTATTGAGATCCCCATACCACCGATGGGTCTCAAACCATTCTATATCCAGAATTTTTTCCTCCTCCAAAGATCAACCAACGTCAAGCTGCCTTGACAATCCAAGAACAAGAACAATGGGAAGGGAGGGTGGGAAGCTTCTCCTCTTCTATAATTTTGCTGAGTGGACTCCTGTGGTTCAACACTCCCCTTTCCTGGGACCTCTCCCAGAAACCAGCCGTCTCCAATCAGGTAAGCTCTACTTTAATTTTTTTTTTAAACTTCCTTCACTTTCTACCCTTCCTAAGTTGTCCCACTATTCACCCATCATGTCTGTCCCTGCACTTATTTTTTTATTTTTATTTTTTGCTCCAGGACTACCTTGAACATGATTCTGGTGTGAACGGCCCCTTGGCACAGCTGATACATTGGGGTTGATTTACTAAAGGAGAATAGACTGTGCACTTTACAAAGTGCAGTTGCATTCTGCAAGTGCAGTTGCTCCAGAGCATAGTAAATGAGCAGAAGCTCTGCTGTCTTCCATAATCCAATCATGTCCCAGCAAAAATGCTGTTTATTTAAAAAAAATTTCCTTGCACATGATTGGGTATTTTTGGCAAAGTGAATCTTTACCTAATTTACTAAGCTCTGGAGCAACTGCACTTTGCAAAGTGAACAGTCTATTTGCCTTTAGTTAATCAACCCCATTTTCTCAGCAATTCCTTATCAAGAAGGTTAAAGACTGCCATACATGGCTTGAATTTCATGCTCAAACAGCTGAAATTTGACCGGTGGGTTCCCTTGTTGGCCCCACCCAGTACGACAAATGTCAACTGGACAGTTTGTAAGTTGGGTCTCATTTCCCCACCATGCTGGCGAATGGCCCTCCGTCCTCCTGCACAGGAACAAGATAGGGTACACATGCACTTGTAACATGGAGAAACCCCACCATCTTTAGCCAATCACGTTCTCCAGGCCTGAAGCCACATCCACAAATAAGAAATGTCCATTCATTCAGCTTTTCAACAACCTTACTGTAGCAGAAGCATAAAGAACTGTACTTTAAAGCAGAACATCACCTAAAAGGGGAAGTCCTGCTCTTCTTCTTCATGCCCCTCTCTTCCATCACATTTGGGACATCTTTTTTTTTGGTGGGGGGGCGGGTACCTGGTTTTGACAGGAACCCACTCCCCTACTTCCAGTGAGATCGGCAGGGCAACTTGAGCGGAGGCTCAGCCCCCCTTCCTTCCCCTGCAGCCTACTGGGACATGTTGTAGGTCCCAGAAAGCTGCAGGACCAACGATATAGCACAGCGCAGCTCACACATGTGCAGTGAGCAGCCGGCAGTGAAGCCGAAAGCAGTCCAAACTTAGTATGCCAGCGCCAAGGACCAAAGTCCGTTGAAGAAACCGGACGAATGAGGACATCACTGGATCCTGGAACAGGTCAGTGTCCTTATTATTAAAAGTCAGAAGCTACAGATTTTGTAGCTGCTGACTTTTCATTTTTGCACTTTAGACTGAAGAGCCACTTTAACAACACAGCCTTCACCTCCGTTCTGTCAGTTACAAAATCCATAAATCTCTAAAGTGCAAATCTAACATTAACACTGGGCAGCCACCTAACTCTTCCATTGGTGTCACTGAAGGCCTCCCATAAATTAGTTTTCCACCCGAGCCTACAACAATGACTTCACTTTCTAAGCCTACAAACTTATATATACTAGGGGTAGCCTTTTCCCATCACCACAGGGGCGGACTGACCATTTGGAAACTCGGGCACTGCCCGAGGGCCCGGGGTCAGTAGGGGGCCCCATGAGATGCCCCCGGTTCCTTTTTCATAGGCTTTTTTGAGTTTGGGCAAGGACACAGGGGCCTCATGATCCTCTATTGCCCGGGGGCCCATGAGTTGTCAGTCCGCCCCTGCATCACCGTCTAGCCCGGGCTCTACTGGGTCTAGATTATAAAGGACAGACTAGCCCCACCCATTATGTCCACCCAGGGGAGGGGTTTCCCTAACAGGGATACTAACTCCTGCTTTCACAAAAATTAACTTTTGTTGAAGGAGCCTGATAGAATGGTGGCCAAACAGTCATGCTTTGGGTATTCTGACAGCCACTGGAGCCAGTGAACAGAATACAATAGTAAACACAAAAGATTTGTCCATCCACAATGTTCAGCAAAGATGGAGGAACAGGCTGAAAATAAAACACGTATATAGCCAGCCTAAGTGTTTGAAGAGAAATTCGAAACTTCCTCTAGTGGGGAATCTCCAGTTCTGCAGATTTAATATAAAAAAAAATCCAGATAAGCAACGTAAAATATGAAAGTCACAACAAAAATGACTTCAGGGCAAACATTATAGTAATGACTGAAATACTAAACATGTACTGAAAATGTGTCACGATTTCCCTATAAGTGGCTGCATAATAATCAGAAATGATTGCAGAAATTGGATTTCAGGCGGCTTTGGTATGCACTTTATAACTACTGCTAGCAGAAGACACATTTTATATGGATTGGATTTAATCCTGTTTGCCCTATAGACAGTTATGGGATGATTTGTTTTGCACAGAGGATTAACTAATGGCATTTTTATATAAGCATGTTTAACTTAGTTAACTGATCCATGGCAGTGATCTACTGTGATGTGCAATTTAATCATGAGCTGTCATTATTATTCTCCTGATCAAGGACACAGTGAATGCTATCTGTATAGGAAACTATTATTTAAAAATGCAGACATTTGTAAACATGCATATGTATTGTATATATTTGCCTAATCATGTGTAAATGTTTTGTATGTAATATTTTGTGTTTAGTGATGTGTAGCACTACTCCCTTAGGAGTCGCTAAAAGATTTGGGTCCCCCTATAGTCCTGCACAGCCAGGCATCACGCATCTTCACATAGGCTTTAATGGGTTTTTTGCCTTCCTCTGGATCAACTGTGGGTATAGGATTATAACTTTTTTTTTTTTTAATGGTTGAACTGGATAGACTTTTGTCTTTTTTCAGCCAGACTAACTATGTAACTATGTAGCTTGCATCCAGAGTTAGAGATCAATCCTTGAGCTTTGGTTTTGCTGTTTTATTTAGGGGGTTTGAACTGGCATGGGGTTAGAGGTGTACAGGATGCCCAAGGGTACCAAGCTTCTATGTTATTTTATCTTTTATAGGCTATTAATTTATATTGTGTACACAGCTACACTTGACAAGCTGACTGCATGTGCCCTATTTCCAACTAAATTTATAAAGCTGGCCTAGGTAAGCAAGGATAGCAAGACAAGCCTTCCACTTTCTGCCACCTCATGATCTTCTCTGTGATTGGGCTAACAAGTTTTCTCAGAGGCACATGTGAAATACCCTGTCAGGAATCAAGGAATGACCAGAAAGGTGTGGACTGGCACAGGGAAACGCAGGTCTCAGGTACAATATAATACAGGTTATTATTAGCCACCCAGATATACATCTATATAAACGCACAGTGAGCAAACCAACCTTCCACTAATCTTTAGGAGGTGCAGGAACACAGGCGTAGTCAGGGCTGGAGAGGTGGAACGGTCAGGCCGGCCGTAGGGTTCTGTAATGACCGTTTGGTGGTACCTCTAGCGGTCCTCAGGGCAGGATTCCCCAGGGCGCGGAGTCTAAGCCCCAATCTGCCTTTTCACCAGAGCCCCTGATGGTGGGGATGGACTTGGCACAGGACTGAGACCAGGTCGCGGCCCCTGAGTACCCCTGCTAGTGGTAGAGGGATCCGCCAGAGGTATGTGCAGGTACGGCTGGATCCGTGCAGGATGGATGGATGGCAGAGTAGTTAGCGTGGTCAGACAAGCCGGGTCGGTAACGGTGGAGGCAGATCAGTACAGAGCAGCAGGCAAAGAGTAAACAGGTCACAAGCCAAGGTACAGCAACAGGAAGTCAAACAGCATAGGAGTAGGCAGAAGAATAGTCAGGGATGAGCCAGTAGTCAGAACAGGAGACGGTCAACAGAGATCAGGATCAAGCCGGGTCAGCAACGAAGCAGGGATACAGGTACAGAGGCTCATGGGAAACCATACACCAAGGCCCAGAGCACAGACCTGGTCATGCCTTATATACACCTTTCTGTAATCAGCCCCAGGTTTGGCTGATTGTGAGCTTCTGGCTGCTAAGTGCACCCGCTGGTCAGCTCTGGTACTGCAGCCCACACGGCAGGTGAGTTCCACCACCAGTGCTGAGAGCACCCGCTGGTCAGCTCTGGTACTGCAGCCCACACGGCAGGCGAGTCCCACCACCAGTGCTGAGAGCACCCGCTGGTCAGCTCTGGTACTGCAGCCCACACGGCAGGGGAGTCCCACCACCAGTGCCGAGTCCATTCCTGACATACCCAGAGACAAAATTGTGTTTTTAATTGTCACCTCACCTTCTGCTGCCCCCTAGTGATGCCCCCCAGGGCCATGGTGATGCCCATCATTTGCATGGAGTGGGTTGCATGACACTGGTCCTCATTCAGTCCCTAAGTTCAGATTCCAGGGTTCCTGGGAGGAGGTGAGTATTGCTGCCAGAGCTCCTTTTACTCTAAAGTTACATAGTCAGGTTGAAAAAAATACACAAGTCCTTTCATTTAGTTCAACCAATAGAAAAAATAAATGCATAAAGATAGAACTCCCATCTACAGAACCCTGGTACCCACAGTTGATCCAGAGGAAGGCAAAAATCCCTTATAAAGAGTAGTCCAATTGCCTCCAGCAGGGAACAAACCTTCCTGATACCTTAAGGCAGGGGTCTCCAAACTCTCTAACCAAAGGGCTTGAAGGTGGTTTGGTTTGAGATGGATATATCAACTATTTTATAGGTGGGCCTAAGTGTACCTTTGCCAAAGGCGGGCTCATCAATGCCTGGTACTAGGTGGGAGCTACAGTAATGCGCACAGTCTAACATTTAGGCAGTTTCCTGACTTGGAGATAAGCTGGTACTGCATGTAGAATGAAGCTTAGTTTCTAATAAAGTGTTGTGCCATAGCCACGTGTTGGGACATATTGACCCATGTCCCATCTACATACAATGACTATTATGTGTTGCATTCGGAGTTCCGGGTAGAGCCACACCACTTCCACCAGCCAGTGTACTTTTGTTACCTCACTCCCAGTAACAGAATGGGATCCCACCAGACACAGAGTGGATCACATGCTGGTCCTGTGTTAACTCTTTCTGTACCATACCATTAGGCTGAGGATCTCCGTAACCCTAATCTGCTCCCGGTTCCAATGGGAGATGGAATGCTAGGGAGGGAGCCCAAATAGCAACCCCCAGCTACCAGAGAACACCTCACTTCACCTAGCTACCACACCTCGGCTGGTTGCGTAGTGTCTTAGACATTACTGGAAACAACCTTGTTCTTCTTTAGCATACTGACTTGACACTGTTGATTCTTCATACCCATCTAGTGCTATTACAAGCCCAGGTTCTTTAGTACACTATCCCCATTATGTACGCCTTAGGGAATAACGTCAGACCAGGCTCACAGATAAAGTTTAACAGACTTTTTTGATCACTTAGTGAAAACATCATACAAGTGCAAATGGTCCATTTCTCTTAACCCTGACGGACTAATGATTGGCCCAGGTGTACCTTTTCAGGCATTAATCCATAATGGCAGAGTCCATGGTTGGTGGCACCTGGGGGTCCTTGGAATAGCTGATAGCTGGAGGAAGAAAAGGCTTCTCTTAGTTCTGGAGTGTAGAGGCAGCAGTACAGCAGCACACCGGCACACTTGGGGTCTCTGGGATTTCTCTCAGTTCTTAAAACCTCAGCCTTCCCCCAACTTATATCACAGAGTGGGCCGGCTGAAGCCCCAAAAAGTCTATGACCGGGAGCTGTGAACTTAACTTGTTCCCAACTCAGCCTGGGCCAGTACCTAACTTATTGTTGGTGTCACTGAAGGAATAGTTCCCAATTGTTGGTGTCAGTGAAAGGAATAGTGCCCCATCGATGGTGTCAGTGGCAGGAATGGCGCCCTATCAATGGTGTCAGTGGCAGGTATGGTGCCCCATCATTGATGTCAGTGGAAGGAATAGTGCCCCATCGATGGCACCAGTGGAAGGAATGGTGCTTCATTGTTGGTATCAGTGGGAGGAATAGTGTCCCATCATTGGTGTCATTAGCAGGAATAGTGCTCCAAAATTGGAAGGAATGGTGCTTCATCATAGTGCCTCTTATCAGTAGGAGCATCAAGGACTCAATAAAGACAAGCAAAGGGCCGCATCAGGTTTGTGGGTCACAGTTTGAGGACCACAACCTTAAGCCAAAGGAATGTCATGTGCTGGCAGCAGTAGGGAGTTTTACATACAATGCCAGCTGCTATACCAGCTGGGAGTGAATGTAAATCTGAAAAACCAACTGTTGGTTGTCAGGTGAAAACAGTCAAGCAGCTGTACAGCTGCCCAATCACTTCCAATGACCCCGGGAAGTGCACCCGCATTCCCCTTCCCTATGTGCCCCCCACTATGTTTTCTGGGCTCAGAGCTCCCATCTGTGGACCTGGGACCTCCATGACAGGTGCCATTGCATAGAGGGAAGGGAGTCCAGCAAATATCGCTGTGGATCTTCCATTTATTTAAGTCACTTCCAGGTTAGCCTGTCACTTTTACCATCTGCTGTGGCTCCAAAATGTGTGCTCCAATAGCTTCAATAGAAGTCTGGTGAGACATTAAGAGTTTAATAGACCCCTGATGTCTTATTAAGGAGAATATGTCATAGCAAATTGCTATCACATAGAGGACTTTTGGTCTCCTATGTGATGTAAATAAACTTTAGTAAAAAAAGTGTAAAAATTAAAGTTACCCAAGCACTTAAATCACCTGCCCAAAACATTTTTTGAGCCCCACCCACCCCGATGTACATATGAGCATAAACGCACATCAGGGGCACCTACGTACAATAACATTGACTTCGATACATCTGTTATATATCACCGTGCATGCCCAGTGATGGCAATAATTTTAGGGCCATTGCTCATGGGTAGCTATAACCTGTATGGGTTTTTTTAAATGTCATCTATGGAAAATATTGGCTTTTTCACAGGTGCATGCAATTTTAAGGCTTGCTGTGTTGGGTATCTATTTACTCAGAATAACCTCCTCTTTTATATTTTACCCCCAAAAATTGGGTAATATGTCTGTGTGCAGTAAAATTAACGTTGTGTATTTCTTATTGAAAATTTGCACTTGATAAACAATTGCACTAGCTAGCATATGACATAATTTGTAACTACCACCATTTTATTTTCCGGGTTCTCTGCCTTTAGAGAATATAAACTATTTGCAGATTTTTTTACAAATCTTCTGGCCTAAAATTATTTTTTAACCACATACAAAAAATGGAAAAACAACTCTGACAGCAAACGAGTTAAAGAGGTGATTTATGGGTTTTTTTTTACATACTCCAAGTAGACATTGCTTATTGTGGGATTCAAACCTTAGGATTTATTCCTGCTAGTCAAGTACTATCCAAGCACCCTTCATCCTGTTGCAGCAAAAAGCGTTTGATAGTACATTATTTCCTTTTATTTAATTGCATAGGTGCTTTATTAGAGTTTGTCCTTCCAAAATAGACATTTGGTTTTTGGTAGATGCAGAGGAATTAAACCACCTTGACGACATTTTTTTGAGACATTAGTGGTAGTTCCTGGGTTTGCACACCTCCTGTAACCATTATGAGGGTTTCCCACACTCCATGTTGGATTTTTTTATTTATTTTATATTATGGTTAATACAACAGATGTAGCTGGAACACAGAAAGAAATATAGGAACACCTAAAACCCTTAGGTGGACAGGGACAGAGTTGGGAATTTTGGCAGAGGGGCCTCAATTCTTATGCGTCCAAAACATTCCAGGGGTCAGGGGCTGACATGGTCTACCTTTGCCTAAAATATTGCTTTTGGGTGCAAAGTGTTGCATTAAACTAATTACAAAGTCAACACACCAGGATATAGATCTTTATTTTGTAAAGCTTAATTAAAAAAGAAAATAATCATGTGTAGCGATACCCCCAAAGGAGCCGCTTGGTGATTTTGGGTTCACTGTTCTATGCCTCGACTCCAAGAATGTCCTCAGCCCCTCAGGCACACCTAGTTGAATAACTTACTACCAGAAACTAAACTCCCACATGGATTGGAGTAAACTGTTATGAGATTTGTAGCAAACTTCAATGTGGCTTGGTTACTTTGCATCAACAGGATTGGCATGTGCAGAGTAAGTTGTTACTTGTATCAGCTTTAAACAAGGAAAATAAAACACTTATCACAGAGTCTCAGTTAGTATTAGCAGGCCTACTTTTTAGAAACCAGCCCGATATCTTCAATCTGAGGTGGCTTTACAGTCCCCAGTGAGCAGCGAGAACTATCAGACAGGTAGACTAGCTCACTTTGTGCCCTCATGACTTGATGGCAGGGAGGTATCCCAAAATAAGAAAATAGCTCTTTACCCCAAAACAACCAATGTTCTCTTAAATGTGGTGAAGAGTCTTCTGCGCGCTCGATGGGGCCCAGTTGGTGCACAATGAGAGGAAGTGTAAATAATGGTTCTCTGAAGAACAATGCAATAAAGAAAGGAATAAACAGCACTCCCCCTGAAAGCAGAAATTGACTGGGGTAATGCCTCTTTTAAAGCACTGGTCAATAGTAGATTTAAAGCAATAAGATGTTAAGTTGGTAGAATAGATTGTTGACACAGGGCAGACTGTACCCATATGAAATTCACATAATTTTTTTTCACACAAATAGAGCTTTCATGTTTTTCTTAGTTTCTGTTATAAAGTTTTGCATCAAATAAAAACTTAAATTTAGGCCAAAATGTATTTTGTTACATTTCTTTGTTGAAAATAACACAAAACAGTGTATGTTAATTAGTTATAGAGTCCACAAACTGTGGTGTGTGTGTATATACTGTATATATATATATATATATATATATATATATATATATATGAAAATTGATCAATCTTGTTGTACTGACAGCCTGTCTCATCTCTTGAGGCCCTGAAATGCCATGACAGTACAAATATTCCTTAAATGACACCTTTTTGGAGAGTAGACAGTCCAAGGTATTTAGTAAGAGGCAAGGCAAGTTTTTAAAAGTTTTTTTTTTTTTTGCAAACTGAACAGTCTATCTGCATTTAGTAAATCAACCTCATTGTGTACAACCAGCTAATCTCAACCTTTTACCCCAAGCAACCCTTGAAAACATTTTTTTAGGTCTACGGGATCCCCTGCTAAAACGAGTTTATTGGGGATCAGTGGGAATAATGTTGCCCTTACAGTGGTAGCCAGTGGAAACAATGTTCCCTTTACAGTGGGGATGAATGGGATGAATCTCCCCTTATTATGGGCCAAAGCCACCAGGCAAAGCCAATAGCAAGACACCAAGTGGTTTATTTACTAAAGCTGGAGAGTGCCAAATCAGGCTCACTTCTGCATAGAAACCAATCAGCTTCCAGGTTTTATTGCCAAAGCCTAATTGACCAAGTTGAGGTGGGAAGATGGTCCCCCTTACAATGGTAGTCAGAATGTCAACCTTATGGACAGTTGGGGGTTTATTTACTAAAGATGGAGAGTGCCAAATCAGGCTCACTTCTGCATAGAAACCAATCAGCGTCTAACCTCAACTTGGTCAATTAGGCTTTGGCAATAAAACCTGGAAGCTGATTGGTTTCTATGCAGAAGTGAGCCTGATTTGGCACTCTCCAGCTTTAGTAAATAAACCACTTGGTGTCTTGCTATTGGCTCTGCCTGGTGGCTTTGGCCCTGGAACTATGCAGGCACCATCAAATGAGAGATGAATCAACCACAGCTTACGGAACCCCTAGCAACCTCTGGAGGATCCCTGGTTGAGAACAGCTGGTATACACAGTTAGTGTATAGAATAAGCCCCAATGCTTCCATACAAAAAGCCATGTAGGATTTTTTTTTTCTGGCTTAAGAAATTCATAGCTGGTTGCAATTTGCACTTACAAAAGTCTTGTAAAGCAATTATATATGTATCACTGTATTTAACAAAAGTAGAATTACCCTTTAACTTTTCTTTAGTATTTTTTTTCAACATGCAGCATAGAAATTGTTTATAGTGCCCCATAACACTTATAACAGTGCCTTTAAATATGTTCATCATCCGTTTTTACCAGTTTTCCTAATCTCTGGCCTTCCATGTTTAAAGTGGTTGTAAAGGCAGAAAGTTTTTTCCTTAACCACTTGCCCTCCAGAGGATTTACCCCCATTCCTGACCAGGCCATTTTTTGTGATACGACGCTGCGTTAATTTGACTGACAACTGCGTGGTGATTCAATGCTGCACCCAAATGAAGTTTATATCCTTTTTTTCCCACAAATGAAACTTTCTTTTTGGTGGCATTTGATTGCCTCTGTGTTTTTTATTTATTGCGCTATAAACAAAAAAAGACCTTAAATTTTGAAAAAAAAAAAACAATATTTTTGACTCTTTGCTATAAAACGTATCCAGTAAAAAAATTATAAAAAATCAAATTTCGTCATAATTTTAGGCTAAAATGTATTCTGCTACATGTCTTTGCTAAAAAAATCCCAAAACTAAGCTAATTGGTTTATGTGAAAGTTATAGCGTCTACAAATGGCGGTATATATACTGGATTTTTTTTTATACTAGTAATGGCGGCGATCAGCGACTTATAGCAGGACTGCGGCAGGCATTCTGACACTGGGGGGAACTGACTAACTGCCACTGACATCCCATTGACACTAATACAGTGATCAGTACTAATAAAAACCACTGACACTGTACTAATGACACTGGGCAGGAAGGAGTTAACATCTAGGGCTGTGTGCTGTTTTACAATGTTGTCTGTGTGTGTTTTATTGTGTAAGCACGCTGCTTTGTACTGCTATGCAGAGCAATAAAAAGCAGAATGCTGGTGCTGACAGGGGAGAGATCTGTATTGTTTACATACAGACCTCTCCCCTGTCAGTATTCCTCGGCTATTGCCAGGTGCCATAGGGAAATCTCTGGCCAGGACCCGGCGATCAACAACTGTAGCCACCAATGGCGGCGCAGGTAGGGAGGCGCGCACGCCCCCTATCTGGAAATACAAATTCATGTATATATATGTGATTTTGTGCAGCCCTGCCTTCCTGTAGCAGCAGTTCTGCTATAGGGCAGTCGGGAAGCTGTTAATGCATTCCCTGCAAGGTAAAAATCTTCTAGCATGCAGCTCCCCCCCCTAGCCTCCCATCATACTTACCTCAATCCAGTGATGTACACACGAGCAGAGGCTCTCTCGGCTCTCTCCCTCCTCATTGGCTCAGATACAACAGAGGAAGCCATTGGCTCCTGCTGCTGTCAATCACAGCCAGTGGGGAGGGAGCAGGGGTGGGGTCAAACTGCGCTCTGTGTGTCTTATGGACATGCAGAGCTTGGGATGGGGCACACTCAAGTGTTCCCATAGCAAGCTACTTGGTGGGGGAAGGAGCCAGGAGCACCAGCGGGGGACCCAATAAGAGGAGGATCAGGGTTGCTCTGAGCAAAACCATTGCAGGTAAGTATAATGTTTGTTTGTTTTTTTCAGAAAAACAAAATCTAGCATTTACAATGACTTTAATTTCTGTTTTGATTTAAAAACTAGCAGTTGATATAAATCCCAGGAGGTGATATTTTGCTTTGATATGAAGTTTTCTGTCAGTGGAATTGCCTAATTTAATTTGCTAGTATGCAGAGAGAAGTACAAATTGTAACAGTTGTAAATCAGTCTGAGACTCCTACTATTCATTTACCCCAAGCTGTTCTTTTAATTGGCACCCCTTCAAAGCATAAAGTACAATTTCCAATCTATGCCACTGTGTTCCTGGAAAAAGCAAGTAATAATACAAATGCCACACAAAGACAGGCAGTGTAAAAGAGCTGATATAAATGTTTATTGATGGAATGTGGAGCATTTCTGTAAAGAGCACCAGGTGCAGGAGATCAAAGCCAAAGCGGTTGTTTGAAAATGCTGGATTTTATCACAATGACCTGTGAAAAGAAAACAGAGAAAAAAAATAAACATTGAGCACAATAAAATAAACATTCCCCATAAATTATTTGTTAAAATTATTACCACCATTTAGTGTTTACAATTTTCAGTGCTGCCAACTTTTGCTTTCTCAGTGATTCTTCCCCGAACTTCCTAGCTTTACAGGAAAGACTTAAAGTAATATTAATCCCTTTAGTTTTTCTAAGCACTTTCAGCAGCTGATTTAATAACTTGAGTATAGTTGCTCCTTTCTTGTTTAATGCTTTTTATTGTTTCAACAGAGAATATGGCTTTCAAAGTGCAGAGATCAATAAAAGTTATAGGTTGTATAGTAAAATCATATAGAACCATTAATATTAACTGTATCAATATAACAAGAGATGAACAGTCATTCAAGGACTACACAGCTTCTTTATATTTTAATAATTCCTATGTTCCAGTATAAGATGGTGCCATGACAGCTGACACGGGTTTTAGGGTGGCCTTTTATCTTGCATCATCCTATGGAGCCAACCTGAAAAATGGAGTCTAGAGTTGTGTCTATTTATACTGTGTGCATCAATAGAAACACACAACCTCATAGCCTAGGATGGCAAGGTGCTTCCCTCCTCCCTCTTCCCTCCTCTCTTCTCCAAACTAACAGACTGGCTGGAGACTGCATTGCATTTACTGCCAGAGTGCTGAAATTGTGTCTATACCAGGGGCGGACTGACCATTTGGAAACTCGGGCACTGCCCGAGGGCCCGGGGTCAGTAGGGGGCCCCATGAGATGCCCCTGGTACCTTTTTCATAGGCATTTTTGAGTTTGGGCAAGGACACAGGGGCCCCATGATCCCCTATTGCCTGGGGGGTCAGTAGGGGGCCCCATGAGATGCCCCTGGTACCTTTTTCATATGCATTTTTGAGTTTGAGCAAGGACACAGGGGCCCCATGATACCCTATTGCCTGGGGGGCCAGTAGGGGGCCCCATGAGATGCTCCTGGTACCTTTTTCATAGGCTTTTTTGAGTTTGGGCAAGGACACAGGGGCCCCATGATCCCCTATTGCCCGAGGGCCCCATGAGTTGTCAGTCCGCCCCTGGTCTATACACAGTTTTTGTATTAGGAGAGCTGTAGTTATTTTTAAAATATAAATAAATAAGCTAACAAAAAACACATGAGCCCCCAAAGTTAACCAGCCCAGCACACCATGCTTGAGAGCTGGTATCCCCATAGCAAGGGAGACAGTGAGCATGCAGCCCTCCCACTGTGCAGATACCAGCCCACATGCTCTTATCATATACTTTAAGAGTGCTTACCACAAAAAGGAAGCACCTTGCCCAAAGCACTGGTGACAGATGTTGGGTGCTGCTATGGGGGGGCTTATGTGTCACCTACCTGCCCCCATGGGAGGGAAGTAGTGGGTTATTCCCTTCCTGGAGAACTAGTTATTATGGATTTTTAGACCCTTTACCAGTTTACCGTGTGTGCAGGTATAACATTAAAATAAACACTGTTATCAAAAATAGTTTTTTTGTGGTCATTTTTTTTTATATTTACCCTTCAGGTTCCAGCACTGTTCAAACGTGGAAGGTTCCCCCTCTCAACCTTGGGATTTAGCAATGAGGGGGATCCAAGCAGTAGCACAATTTATATGAAGGCATCTTCCTGGACGGAAAGTGTCTCCCCATAGTTCTTTATGATACCATTGCCCATGTATAGAGTAATCAAATAATAATTTATAAATATACCCTAACCCTAGAATTGCTGAAACTTTGCAGAAGAATTATTTTCAAGTCCCCAGGGAAGAAATGTGAAAAACAATCTCTATAAACAACAGGCTTTTTAGAAGGAAGAAGCAAAGAAGGCAGCAAAAGATAAAAAAACATGAGAAAAGAAGGCTATAGCTCCACCTGCTGGTCCAAAAAACAGGCATGCAAAGTGTGGATATGCAATACTTTATATTTGAAGTGTTTTATAGGCTCAAGGTGTTTTACCTTCATGTATTCTATGCATTAAGTTAAAAATAACGTCTGTGTGCTGCAGGCCCCCAAGCTTCCCCCCAATACATACCTGAGCCCCATTGTAATCCAGCAATGTGTACAAGAGCCTCGGCTCTCCGGGGACTCTCCATCCTCATCGGATGAGACAGCAGTTGGAGCCATTGGATCCCGCTTCTGTCAATCACAGCCGGTGAGCCAATGAGAAGAGAGAGGGGTGGGGCAGAGCTATGGCTCTGTGTATAAATGGACACACAGAGCAGCGGCTCAGGAGCAAGCCTGCTTGGGTGCCCCCATGGAAAGCTGCTTGCTCTGGGGGCACTTGACAGGAGGGAGGGGCCAGCAGCACCAGCGGGGAACCCGAGAAGAGAAGGATTGGGGCTGCTCTGTTCAAAACCACTGCATAGAGCAGGTAAGTATAACATGTTTGTTTTAGTTTTTTTAAGTATTTTTTTGCATTTTCTTTAGTGCTGACCATAATAAAGGAAGAAAAGCTCTGCTATTATGTAATCCAGTAAATTCAATACTCTTCTTATGTAATCCAACAAGTCTCCCTTTTGTTTTTGCTTGTGGCGACCGCCTTAGATCACATTTTCAACAGAGTCTTAACCATAAAAAGATAAAGGAATCATTCACAAAACCACTGTATATTCCCTTTCAGTATACACTTGTGATGAAAGTAACTATTGTCCAAAGCACACCGTATTTATGAGTGTATAAGAAGTAGCAGAATGGATACTGTAAGTAGACAAAATACATTTGAAGGAAGAAAGCTGACTTTGACACTTATTATGAAACCTGGCCAGGCTACATTTTAAAATCTCAGATTGCTGTATGTCACACTACTAGAGACCTCCTCAAATCTTATTCTACAGTAAAAGGTGTAATATTGTCACCCCACTTTACAGGGGCCATAACACGACTGGTTACCCAGGCCTTCAAACAGAAACCGATCCTGTTGGAACATATTGCATTGTGACACTGACCTTTTTTGATATCGGTTTTGTTCCTTGCACAGATAAAACATTAACAAAACTTTATTA
The DNA here is from genome assembly GCF_062004578.1 of Staurois parvus. Classification (NCBI taxonomy): domain Eukaryota; kingdom Metazoa; phylum Chordata; class Amphibia; order Anura; family Ranidae; genus Staurois; species Staurois parvus. The sequence continues at coordinate 2,420,556 of NW_028320549.1, forward strand.
CAAAAGTAAAAATATAATTGTAAAGCTGCATGTGGCCCCAAGCATCTTTCTTATTGTATTTCTTTTACAGCAGCAGCAATAAACATATCATATTATCTTCTCTTCAGTGCAATAAAACTAATTTTATTTCTGTTATGCTGATAGCTGGACCTATAATAAAGAGTTTAAAATACCTAATATATATATATATATCTATTATATATATCTATATCTATATATATATATATATATATATATATATATATATATATATATATATATATGGAAGATGCAGTTCAGTTTTGGGCACCAATTCACAAAAAGAACATTGGAGAACTTGAGAAAGTACAGAGAAGGGCAACCAAACTGATAAGAGGCATGGAGGAGCTCAGCTATGAGGAAATATTAGAGGAATTGAATTTATTCTCTCTTGAGAAGAGGAGATTAAGGGGGGATATAATCACCATTTATAAATACATCAGTGGTTCATACAGTGCAGTGGTCGGCAAGCCGCGGCTCGCGAGCCACATGCGGCTCTTTACCCACTCTAATGCGGCTCTTCTGTGTGCCGGGCGCCTGCTCCCCTCCCTCCTCTCGGTTGGCCGCCCCAAAAGTCCGCGCGGACCTTTTAATCCGGCCCGCGGATGTGGCTGTCAGGATGTGTGTAGGCGGGGCAGCGTGCCGAACGTGAGGGGAGGGGAGCTAGGCTCCTCTCACAGTCCGCCCTGAAGACCCGAACGGCGCGGGAAGACAGCGAGAGGAACGCGCGGAGCAAAGGTAAGTGAATTGACACGGGGGACTTGGCTTACTAGAAGGGGGGGGGGGAATAGTACTGTGGGGGATGAAATACTATATGAGGGATGAAATACTATATGAGGGATGAATTACTATATGAGGGATGAATTACTATGGGGGATGAATTACTATATGAGGGATGAATTACTATATGGGGGATGAATTACTATGGGGGATGAAATACTATATGAGGGATGAATTACTATATGAGGGATGAATTACTATATGAGGGATGAATTGCTATATGAGGGATGAATTGCTATATGAGGGATGAATTGCTATATGGGGGGATGAAATACTATATGAGGGATGAAATACTATATGAGGGATGAAATACTATATGAGGGATGAATTACTATATGGGGGGATGAAATACTATATGAGGGATGAAATACTATATGAGGGATGAATTACTATATGAGGGATGAATTGCTATATGAGGGATGAATTGCTATATGGGGGGATGAAATACTATATGAGGGATGAAATACTATATGAGGGATGAATTACTATATGGGGGGATGAAATACTATATGAGGGATGAAATACTATATGAGGGATGAATTACTATATGAGGGATGAAATACTATATGGGGGGATGAAATACTATATGGGGGGATGAAATACTATATGAGGGATGAAATACTATATGGGGGATGAAATACTATACGGGGGATGAAATACTATATGAGGGATGAAATACTATATGAGGGATGAAATACTATATGAGGGATAAAATACTATATGGGGGGATGAAATACTATATGAGGGATGAAATACTATATGGGGGGATGAAATACTATATGAGGGATGAAATACTATATGAGGGATGAAATACTATATGGGGGGATGAAATACTATATGGGGGGATGAAATACTATATGAGGGATGAAATACTATATGAGGGATGAAATACTATACGGGGGATGAATTACTATACGGGGGATGAATTACTATACGGGGGATGAATTACTATATGGGGGATGAATTACTATATGGGGGATGAATTACTATGGGGGATGAATTACTATATGGGGGATGAATTACTATGGGGGATGAATTACACTATGGGGGATGAATTACTATATGGGGGATGAATTACTATGGGGGATGAATTACTATATGGGAGATGTATTTTCAGTTTTAAAAATGTGGCTCTCAAAATAAATTTCAATCATGGTTTTGGCGAGATTTGGCTCAGTTGAAAAAAAAGGTTGCCCACCACTGATATAGTGAACTCGGTGTAGAGTTATTCACCCTGAGGTCATCACAGAGGACAAGGGGGCACTCTTTACGTCTGGAGGAAAAGAAATGTAATCTCCAAACAGGGAAAGATTTCTTCACAGTGAGAGCTGTGAAATTGTGGAATAGACACCCTAAAGAGTTGGTTCTGGCCAGCTCAGTGGATTGCTTCAAAAAAGGCCTGGATTGTTTCTTGGATACACAGAATATAACTGGATACTAACATTTATAGGTCAAGTTGATCCAGGGAATATCTGATTGCCTCTCAGGGGATCAGGAAGGAATTTTTTTCCCCAGCAGGAGAAAATTGGATCATGCTTTGCTGGGTTTTTTTTTTGCCTTCCTCTGCATCAATTGTGGGTATAGGATTATAACTTTTTTTTCTATGATTGAACTGGGTGGACTTGTGTCTTTTTTCAGCCAGACTAACTATGTACCTAGTAAGTGTATATACACACTTACTAGGTACACCTATTTCATTGCTTGGTAACACAAATTGCTAATCAGCCAATCACATGGCAGCAACTCAATGCATTTAGGCATCTAGATATGGTGTAGACGATTTGCTGAACTTCAAACCGAGCATCAGAACAGGAAAGAAAGGAGATTTAAGTGACTTTGAACGTGACATGGTTCTTGGTTCCAGGCGGGTCAGTCTGAGTATTTCAAAAACCGCTGATCTACTGGGATTTTCACGCACAACCATCTCTAGGGTTTACAGAGAATGGTCCAAAAAGAGAAAATTTCCAGTGAACAGTAGTTGTGTGGACTAAAATGCCTTGTTGATATCAGAGGTCAGAGGAGAATGGGCAGACTGGTTGCTGTAACATTCAGATGGTAGGGTCAGAATTTGGCGTAAACAACATGAAAGCATGGATCCATCCTGCCTTGTATCCTTGAATAAGAACATGCAGGGAAAAAAAAATACAGGATTCGCTATTAGCGAAAGGTGTATCAGTATGTGTCTAAGCTTTCAGACTAGGCTGCAGGATTAAATATGCAAGTGTTCAAGTTTGACAGAATATCCATCTTGATTGCAAATGTTTTTTGTGGTGCAGAAGAGGAAGAAAGAAGGAAAAGTTTAAGTTTGGAGAGGGGCAAAAGTAAAGAGGGGTATTGAATTAAGGGTGTAGATCAGTAGAGCAGGGAAAGTAAAAATGAGAGTCAGGCGAGGGGTACCCTGGTTATTGGTGGTGGTGCACCATAGGTTATATCATCATAATTCCAATAGTCTGCGGTCAACGCTTCTCAGGAGGAATGCCATGATCCATGGGTCCCAGACACATCAAAATTAGAACATTTGAAAATTTGGCTAAAAAATAAAGTTTTGGTTTTAGAACTAATGTAAACCTTAATAACAAATGATCTGCTTATACTCCCCTAGCTCTAACATTTAATTTACTGCAATACATTTTCATATACTTTCATCACTTTTGTCTACCATCATACCAGGCTCAGTTGGGCAATAGTTGCATGCAGAGTGTTTTTTCAGCAGGAGTTCGGAGAACTGGATTCATGTAATGGCAAGGGGTGCTGGAGGGCCTATTGATGCTGGCTGCTGGGGGATCTATTGTTGCTGGCAGGGGAACTATTATTGCTGGGGTGGATTTATTGATGCTGGGGGGAATTTTGTTGCAGGCAATCCATTGTTGCTGGGGGAAACTATTGTTTCTGGGGGGGTCTGTTGTTGATGGAGGGGTCTTATGTTCCTCGTGGGATCAATTTTTTCTGGGAGGGACCCACTGTTGAGGGAGGAGTCTATCATTTCTTGGCTTCTTGACATCTATTGATGCTAGCTGCTGGGAAATCTATTGTTGCTGGCAGGGGTTTATTGTTGCTGGGGGTATTTTGTTGCAAGGAATATATTGTTGCTGTGGGAATCTATTGTTGCTGGGGATCTATTGTTGCTGGCTGCATGGGATCTATTTTACTGCTTTTCTTGTTATAATTAACCAATTCCATACACATTACTTAGCACCACGAATGGATACTTGGTTCTGTATCCTCTAAAAGGAACAGTACTAGAAGGTGGATACGGGGTGGAACCAAGGGACGGTGTTCAGAGGTGGGTAAGGGATGGAAACAAGGGGTGACTCAAAAGGGGGGAGAACCTGCACCTATTGTCTGAGAAAAAAGTCCTGATTGCACTCACAAAACTGCTGCTGGAGGGCCAAGGGGCTGCTGTCAACAGGCAGAGACACTGATCCATCATCATTCCAAGGGTGAAGCTGGGGTATACATGTACATGAACACTTTTCCCTGAAGAGCAGAGGGAAGGACATAGTGACAGGATTTAGGTTGCCAATAAAGCGGAGTTCCAGTTAAATAAAAAAATTAAATAAAATTCAGAAGCTGCAAAAACTGTAGTTGCTGACTTTTAAAATTCAGGCACTTACCTGTCCCTCGGTCCAGCAGTGTCCTCACCACCGCTGGTTTCACTGGCCGTCTTCTCACCCTGGCGCCGGCAACTTCAGTGTGGACATCCAGATGTGACAGCTTGCAGCTTCAGTAGTGCTGCGTTTTGTGAATGGTCCCGTAGTCTTCTGGGACCTGTCACGTGTCCCAGAAGACTATGGGGAGGAAAACTTCTGCTTCCAATCACCTTAGGCGATCGCAGCGGAAATGGGAGCGGGTATCTATCAAATTCAGGTACCCGCTCCTCCACTGCTCCCCAAAGGTGCCAAACCATAACAGGGACAAAGGCTTAAAGCAGAATTTCCCCTTTTTGTGGAGCTCTACTTTAATCTGCCCTGAAGTCTCTTGCCAGTTCTGGACAGCTTGGGGAATCCTCCCACATGGTATCTTAACAAATGTCAAGGGCATAGATTGGCTGTCACATAGCTGTAAAATGTCCTATAATTTGAAAAAGTGTCCCTCCTGTAAAGATGAGAAACAAAATGGAGTCAGATAATCATATCATCCTTATATTGAGAGTTCCTGTAATTCTGTTTTCCTGTACTAGATTTTCTGTTCTTGAATTATTTTGGTATTATATAACCTTTGTAACATATCTTGTATCTTGTTGGGACAGCTGTGGTTTCTCTTTTGCAAGAAATTGTTGGCCGAACAACCATGATCATTTCTCGGAAATCACTATTTTGCTAATAAGTCCCTTAGTCCCTTTTGCATAATCATAGTTTGAGTTATTATGACAATTAATCTTTACTTGTGTCCAAGAGGTCAGTGTGACCACATCTGGTATTGATACCATCAGTCAGGAATTTCTCGTGATTTGGTCTTATGTCCGTGATAGAAAACCATTGTGTGAGATTACTATAAAACACACAGCCATGTAACCAAAATCATCACATTGTCTCTGTATGTTTTGTGATCCAATGTACATTGTAATTCTTCAGTAAACTTATATCAGACGAATGTAACAAAATTGCCTTTGATGTCCTTCATTGAAAAGGCATATGTAACATTGGTGACCCTGGATCGTGTCTGCTTGACTGCATCTCCACCTCCGGCTCGCACCCCGCAACAGGAGGGACAGCACAGGCGCCTAAAGTGAAAAACTTTTTCTCATATTATTTATTGTCTTTGCTGTGCAGGAGTGAGGTGCTGGGTGGAGATTGCAGCTACAGAAGGTAACACGTTTCCATTGTTAATTTACAAATGCATTCTGTCTGTGTATGATTACTGAGAATAGAATTTCTTGAAAGAAAAGATAAACTGTATAGATAATAGTACCAAGTATTCATTTACCTTACTGTTTGGAATGAAAAAAAAAATAAAATATATATATATGTTTGAAATTATGGGACGTGTCTAAGCGGGTACCATGTTTTCTAAAGATTGAATAGAAGTTGTTGAATGCAGAATTTTTTGTATGTCTGATTTTTTGTGTATACTGTGGTCCTAGGACAAGTGGTCTTCAGCAGATAGCCACAGTGAATATATGACCTGCTAGAACTTAACCTTTCTGTCCCTCTCATGTACTGATTGCTATAAATATGTATTATTTAACTTCCAAAAGTGTTATACTACACTAAGTGCTGGTTCACATTAGTGCGATTTCTAATGCAACTTGAGTCTCACCGAGTAGCTTGACAAGGGAAATCAGATTATTTTCAGTGGTGCCAGTTCACATCAATGCAACTCTCTGTGTCAGGGGTAGACTGACAACTCATGGGGTCCCGGGCAATAGGGGATCATGGGGCCCCTGTGTCCTTGCCCAAACTCAAAAAAGCCTATGAAAAAGGTACCAGGGGCATCTCATGGGGCCCCCTACTGACCCCGGGCCCTCGGACAGTGCCCGAGTTTCAAAATGGTCAGTCCGCCCCTGCTCTGTGTAGTGGGATTTTGAAAAAGGTTCTTGTGCTACTGTAGTGCAATTTGGCTCCATAGAATATGCTAGCCAGATCCAAAGTTGCATCAAGGTCGCACTACATGATTGCACTGAATGTAGCATCTGAATACAGTTGCAGTAGTGTGAACCGAGCCAAACCTTTCATCAAACCTCTAAATGATTGCACTTGTTATTTTAAAAAGCCAGTATAAAGGAAAGGTTGTGGTAAAGAAGCAGTTGCAGGTTCAACTAATAAGTTTTGTATATTAATTCTTCATAGGCCATATAACTGGAGTGTGGCTGAAGCCCTCATACTTTGTGCTAAAAGGTGTCCTACTTTCAGAAAGTTGGGAATAATACAGTCTGGTAAGTCTAGCACTGCCAGGTAGGTTGCTTTGTAATCCTTTCAAGCTCCCAATGGCCTCCTCAGCGTCAAACAGTTCTGTTGTACAACAGCCCTCTTCTGTATCGCATGATATGCGCTTCCATAGATATAATTGCTCTGGTGGGCCACAAATTTTGCCACAATTCCTGCAATGTACAGTATATGACCTGACAATCATTTTTTTTTTTTTTTACACCCATATTTCATGAGTCTGTATCCCTCCACCCCGAAGTCACCCTTCCCCCTAACAGAATCCATGGGTTCTTCATTTCACCAGCTCCAGTCATTATTTAATTTGGCGTAGCTGTGTGTGCCTCAGCTCCTCTGCTGCATCATTCATTATTTTTAAAAATACAGCGAATGGACTCGGATCTCATTGAAGTGATGCAACCATACCTGTAGTCCATGGATAATTCCTCCAGTTCTGTAACTGAAGATGTGCAACTCTGTATGGATCTGTAACTAGAGCAGTGCAATGATTCACAGATTCACAGGTTGCAGTGTTTGCACGCCCCAAAGCAGAAACATAATAAATGCGCATTTTTGCATTATTCAATTTTTTTTTTTGCAGGAGGTGGATTTAGCCTTTAAAGGTTCCTGAAGCAAAACATTGTCTGCCCCCTTTGCTAATACTAACAAGATACGTTAGGCTGCTGGTACTGAGTTACGTTAAGATACTTCCCCCTACAGACATTTATTAGTAACAACTGGAATTTTACTTTCTCATCCCCCACAGTTATTACCTTTTGTATCAGTTGCCTCACCACTTAAATTATAAGCTCCCATGAGCAGGGCCCTCCTAACCCTCTTGTAATAAATTGTATTCTAGTTCAACTGTATTTATTTTTACGTGCTGTACAAATGTTTGCACTATATAAATCCTGTATTATAAAAAATATAATAAATGCTGGGCATTATATAGCTACCTGCTCCCTGTTTAGACCTGCGATCACAGTGTCTGACATAGGGAAGTCCTCCTGAGATGTCATGCCAATGAATGCCAAGAGCTGCGAAAAAGCAGCCATCGGCACCTATCATAAAAGGTTTAGTTGGTTGTGCTTGCTCTCCAGGCCAAAGGTTCCCAGTCCTCCACTGCACCATAACCTTCCCTCACAGGCATTTTGTTTAGTTTTGAAATAGTTCTTTGAACTTCGTATTCATTTACCAGCAGTATTTCCTTTGTGGGTTTCTCGAAGTAAGGTTTGTTATTTCTTCCTCCAAGCTAGGAATCTATAAAACATAGATGAGAATTCTCTTTGCAATAGGACCTAGCTTCCAATTTATTCTTTTATCAACACTTCTCCGTCATTCTTACCTGTTATTTTTTGTTTCATAGCAGGATTGCTTGTATTGTAGAGCAAAGTAATTGATCTTTAGTCACAACACACTTGGAACTTTGAAAAACAAATGTAAATTTCCCCAAAGAGACCAATCATTAACTTCCAGCCTTCTCCTCTTAGTTGTACATTTTCTACCATTAACCTTCCACTGCTGAAAGCCTATACAAAATGATGTAGTGTGAGGTTATATCAAGATCTAAATGAGACAATACAATTTATTCCCCTACAAGATGTTAAATTATATACTTGCAGGTGCCTTGGAGAATCATTATAAGAGCAAAAACCTATTGAAAAATGTTGCTGATCACAGTGCCATCAAAGAGCAACAAAGCTGTCAGCATCAGAACTCATACTGCGTGTATGAAATGATTGATACATACATAAATGATTGAAGGGCTTAGGAGGGTCCTTGGACATTAATTGTTGTCACAGTGGCAAGGAAACATCTCTGAAACAATCTGTCTGGGTCCTGGGGCTGATTATCACAGTCCAGTTTATGGCTCAGAAAATGACGCTTGAATCCCTCGGGGGCCGTTGACTGGGTAGATCTGCTGGGACCTTCTAATGAGTTTTGCTCTGTACCTAGAATAAAATGTAGAGATGTAAGTGTTAGCCACAATACAATAACAACAATTCCTAAATACTTTCATAGGATTAGTGCTTATTAAAGTAGATGTAAACCCAATCATGAATCTCTTATGCGGTTTTACATGTTAATAAAATTTCAAAAGTAATTTTTAACATTTTTACCTCTGCAGCATTCATTAAAAGTGGATCTCCACCCTAAAGGGGAAGTTCCGCTTTAAGGACTGGTCCCCCTTCCCCATTAAGGACTGGCATCTTTTGGGAGGGGGGGAGGAGCAGGTACCTGAAGTTGACAGGTACCCGCTCCCACTGCCGCTGCGATCGCCTAGGTGATCGTAAGCGGAAGTTGTTCCCCCCTCTTCCCTCCCTGTAGTCTTCTGGGACATGTGACAGATCCCAGAAGACTACGGGACCATTCACAAAGCACAGTGCTTCTCGTGCATGCGCAATGAGCACCCAGCTGTTAAGCTGCAAGCTGTCACAGCCGGGTGCCCACACTGAAGATGCCAGTGCTGGGAATACAGGGTGGCCGGTGAAACGGGCTGCGGGGGGGAACACCATGGGATCGAAGGACAGGTAAGTGTCCATTTTTTAAAAGTCAACAGCTACGTTTTTGTAGCTGCTGACTTTTATTTTTTTTTATTTTCACTGAAACTCCACTTTAAAGTAATAGTGATCCTGCCATGAACATCTTTGATTAGGCACTTCCTGTTATAGGGTCACAATGCTTTGCCCCTGTCTTTTCATTGTGCTCCTGTATTGCCACTTTATAACACATGCTTCTATTGGAGAGTGCTAGTAGCCATTTCCACACATATTACAGAAGCATGAACCACTATTGTCACTACCAGCAAATCTGCCCTAAAATAATGCCATGCAGCCATCACTGCAACTGAAGAAATGTACAAGAAAAAGTTTAACTCAAGTAAGTCTAATATACCTTCCTATATATTTACTAATGCTAACAGTATAAGCATTGAGAATATTTTGTAGTTAATGTTGATTGAGAAAGTTTAGTTCCACTTTCAAAGTCCATTGTGAATGTCTTGTAGGGTCTCGTATCACAACTTTGACTGGGATCTGATGCTGAGACAAATCAGTCATCTCTGACTCTAACATAAAGATTTGAGATCATCCTAGATTTAAGATCATCAAGATGTCATCCTAATATTTACCTGTAAACCTAACTCTGAAGTTTAATGTACATTTAACTCTACTCCCATAGAACCTGCAGGAATACTGTCCAGGTCCTTCCCAGTTACTCTGCCCTGCAGCCAGGCACATAGGCTCATTCGCATGTTTCTCTAATAACCAGTCTAGGGCTGTTGTTTTTGCTGTTTCTATTTTTTGGAGAAGTTGGCTAGGGAGATATCTGGATACTCCTAAAATAGGAACTATGTACATTGAGGACTTTACCTAATCGTCAGGATAAGCTATGTTGGAGCCCTTGCTTGAATCAAACAGTGGATTTCTGCTTAAGGCCATAGTAGTAGTAGCAGTAGTTACTTCTTTAGAGCCCCAGAGCAGTATCACTTTAAGGATTAGGTCAGATGGACAAAACTCTTTGGAAACACCTTCCGTTGTTCCCTTTGCTAGACCTGCAGCTGAATTTCTAGCACCAGAGGGGGTTAAACAGCACTTAGTCCTTAGAGATGTCTGTACTCACAAGGCCCAAGAGCAACCGGATGCCTTCCTTTCTGATGCCAGACCAAATCTTCAGTAGACAGCCTCTCAGTCAGCATAGTAGAACCCAGATCTAAGCATTCAGGCCCTCAGGATGCCCATCTGGGGCCGCATGGCAGTGGATGCCTGGGAGGGTAACGTGCCCTCTCCCTGGCTAGATCAGTACTGGACAGGAAAAAATCCCCAAACCCTGTGTGCTCATTCTATATATACAGTTACCCAGCATGCCTTCAGAGCCCCTCTCTCTGGGATAGGCTGAGGCTGTATTAATGTTCATGCTGCCATCTGCATAACTCCACACCTATCATCCAGAAACTTCTAAAGTTTCCTGGATATGGCTGAAGCTAGACTAGCAGCAGCTGAGCACACAGAAAAAACCTAACTAAAGATCACAGCTTACCCAGTACAGTGAGCTAACCATGCTTTTTCCTAACAAATATTTACAGCCGCTCTACCTAAAGAGTGACAGCTAAATCTACCTATCAAAAAACACAACTAATTATATCTATCTAACCCTAGCACCTACCTAAGAGGGTGCTACATACATTAAAACTAAGTTCCCTTTCAAATGTTCATTACGATCAGGTCTGCCTGTCAGTTTTTCAGGTGGACCTGACCAGAAGGTCCATGTAGCCCTATGGACCGGGAGGTATAAACAGACTTGTGCCAATTTACACTCGCCTACCTCTGGACCTGACCAGGTTCAGTAAAAAAAAATGGAAAAGCACTGCATTCTTTTCTGCCTTCTGTTTTGGATTGGAGGTAGCCAAATGAAAATGCACACTGGAGTCTGTTTACACATGACCACCCACAGAGCTCGGTGGTAGTACCGCTCACCAAAACGTGACATGATGTTTAGGTTTTACCGCAGCCACAGAGCACAGTATTGCGATTGCAGCATGTGTACCTCCATGAGCAGCTGTATGTTAGTGTTCAGATGGCCTAAGAGCTCAATCGCGTGAGGTTGTGGGCTGGTAAAACCCCAGGGTTAAGACATATTTTTCCTGACCCCAACCCCCCAACCGCTATCCTCTTTAGCTTCCGGGGCAGTGATTGCCCACTATGTTCTGAACTGACTCCATGCTGCCCACACTAACTGTTCAGCTGTTGACTTTAGCAAGTTTAATATATAAAGAGTTCTGGGGATGAGCATTAAGATATTAACATGCTTTTAACAGTCTTCACACTTCTATGACTTTTCTAAGACAGAACAACATGTTCTCCTGTCTCTGTGTTCATCTGAAAATATAATACTTGATGTTCACATCTCCCAGGTAGCCAGCATAATAAAGTCTTGATTGCATTTTGTTCTCCTAGAGAAGCTTCAAGAAATGCTCCATTGGAAGTGGATGGAAAAAACATATCCAAATGGAGAAGTTCATTCAGGTTAGATGCCATTTTTGCTTGGCCTTTCAGTAAATGCCACACCAAATTGGTTTATAAAGCTTCTCATGGCCTTTTCATCCTGTTAAATAGTACCGTCAAATTAGTAAGGGTGCCCAGAACTACCTCCTTCCCTAAGACTATTTGACCACAATTAAATGGTCTTAGGCAAGGTGGTAGTTGTGGGCACCCTTACATTTTGGTTCGTGAACAAACTCTTATGTCAACCTAAGGTGGGCAGCAGATTTTAAAAGTTTGCACTACATATGCCTAAAAGGACTCCTGACTTGGGGAACACAAGGGGACCAAAAAAGAGAAAAAGCTGTACACCAAACCACAGTGTTTTGACCAATATGGTGTTGACAATCAACTTTCCAGAAGATGTGTTTCTCTATTCTGTACTGCAACATCAAATATTTAACTTGCCAATATCAATGAATCAGAGATATATGTGCAACAGAGAAAGTTCCACTGATACCCAAGACCATTGACATGTATCCCACTGAGATACCAGAGACTGACGATACTAATAGAAAAAAACATGATCATTTTTTCTGATATACAGTATTTTAGGAAACTGACATCCAGTCAGGATCTACTTTCAACAGTAAGCATGTTTGGGCTTGAATTCTAGAAGGGAATGGATTGACGTGTCTACTTATGGGTTATCCCAAGCAAGTGCTGGGAAAGCTGTTCACATCCTTGTCAGTTTAATATGTATGGCTGATTTAGAGGTAGCGGATTTTAATCTAATTATAAGAAATGTCATACTCTCTTAAACCCCCTATATTCCCCCATTCTACTATTGCTTTACATACAGTATAAGCATTCTACTTGCTCCAATTCATCTGCCAGAAATAGATGAAATAAAGTACTTCCATGTATGGGGGAGCAGTTTTTTCACTAAAAAGCACTATTCAGAATAAGGATTTCAGAAGACATGGCCCTCCCATTTAGTAATGCCCTCTTCATAATCTGTAAATATAGTATTACTGTGGATAAGAGAAGGGTGGGCATCCTCGCAGTTTTAACTCATAGGGACTTCTGCACACATACATCTCCCTAATGCCCAGCAAAGATCTGTCCATTACGTTAACGAAGTCTTGGTATTCACATACAGGAAATAAATACAATTCACAACATAGGCACCAGAATTTTAAATGTAACTTTATTGGTATGACTAAGATCAGTTTTCCATTTTTCATTTATAAACTGTCTATTGATGTCTGGCATTAATCTTATGGATGAAGATCAAACCTAGACATAATCATTGTAAATGATCTGTACTGAAGGACCTAAGATGGACTATCAAAACATGGCAATTCTTGTGAATTAGGTGAAGCTGGTCAGTAGTATCTGGCTCATCGATTATTCAGCCTTTTTTTACTGTTCTGTCTCTTTGACATTTCATTTGGATCCTGATCCTCACTAACCTTTCCTTCAGTCTTCTCTGTTCTCTTCATCCTACTTAGTGAATGATTGAAAGCCTAACATGCATTTTTGATCTGTTTTCAGGATGTTCAAGGGGCATTGAGGATATCATGTGCTCTGCTCAGCTTTTACACATGTAAGCTCCTTGAGTTCTTAAATTTAAAGGGAATAGATAGTAAAAAGAGTAATTATTGTTAAGTAAACAATAATCAAAAAATAGCTAAGGATGAAATACTGCATATGAATATTTTGAATATGATTTTATGTGCAGGTAAACAGTAGGGGTATAGACTCCTTAGATGTTTTCAAGGCTATATTTGGCTGCACTGCTGAAAAAAGGCCTGTTTATAGAGTTCAACTTCTCTCTAAGTCTAAGAAGCTTCAATAAGTGTCTGAAAGCACTTTTGGGTACAGTGGTATGTGATTTATTTCCAGCTTCTATGGGATAGCCCTGGTAATTTGCCCACCACTGTCACATGTGCATACCTCTACTTTTTGAAATGAGAACGAGGGACACCTATTAGCAAACGTATGTAGGCATAGAACCACACCCCCACCATGCCCCCTTAAAGGAGAATTATAGAAAAAAAAATGATTAGTTAAACTCACAAGTTGTTTTTTTTTTTTACCACTACTATTCCTTTATATTGGCTTTTGAAAATTGCAAATGCAACAATTTATAAATTGGATGAAAGGTTTAGCACTGGAAAACACTCTTTGAAAGATAAAAAGTGCATTTTATATACAACTATATAGATTAGACCAAAATAGGGGACAAATGAGGAGAAAAGAGGGACAGAGGGACTTTGTTCCAAATCAGGGACAGTCCCTCAAAATCAGGGACAGTTGGGAGCTATGCATGTGGTCAGGGAGAGAATTCTTAGCTCTGCGTAAGCTCCAAGTGCTCCCAAAAGCTGTATATACTGGGGATAAGGAAGTGTTCCTGTTATTTGCCCTGGCAGAGTTAAAGGTAATTTTAAATGCATTTTAATGTGACTTTCACATTTGAAATGCTTGCTTCTCCATAGATTTGTAAGTCAATTAAATAAAATGATTTGCAGATCAATAGAAGGAGCCTTGCCTCATTCCACCTCCTTTCTTAACAATGCTTGGAAAATAAGATATCAGCCACATAAGAAGTACATTGTTTACAATGAGTCAGCCAACAAAACCACTTAACCCCTGGAAGGTTTTACCCCCTTCATGGGCAGGGCATTTTTTGCTATTCAGCACTGTGCTACCGTGTTACTAAACCCAGGACCATGCATTCACTATATTTGGTCTCCCCGAACCCTACATTCACTATATCTGGTCTCCTCGGACCCTGCATTCACTATATCTGGTCTCCCACAGTACACAAAACATTACAATACAATTATTTTAGTAAATATAAACTGCTAAATACTTTTTCTCATGTATTTCAGCAGTCGTGTAACTCCTATCAGTGTCCAGCAGAGCACTGGTTAAATCTTGTGGGAGTTTTCATTCTCCCCTAATTGTCCTAGGAGGCTGCAGGACCCCTGACCCTCTGTCTGGACAGTGCTGATTGGCCCTGTGCTGATCACAATCACTTTCCCAAGAAAAAAAAAACTCTCTACCAATACAAACCAAACTGAGCATGTGCAGCTTTCCCCCAAGGTTCTGTTCTATCACAGGATGGATTGGGGACAGTAGAAGAAGGAGAGGATCAGAGAAGACTGGAGCAAACAGCCTTTATACACATTGCAGAGGATTAACCACAGTGAGTATAGCAAGCATGCTTTACTGCATAAACAGACTGATTTTACTGTTGAGGGTTTAGTAACATTTTAACTGGTAATTGCTCCATCATGCAACACTTTACCCAAATGAAATTCATATTTCATACTTTTTCCACACAACTAGAGCTTTCTTTTGGTAGTATTTGATTACAACTGTTTTTTTTAAATTTTTTATTATGATTGAAAAAATACTGAAAATTTTGAACAAAAACAATATTTTCTGCTGTGGTATCTGGCCGCAAGTAGTCAGTAGGAGATCCTCTATACCCTGTAAGTTGCAAGGTGGGGCCTCCATGGATGTGATTTATTTTTTCAGCACATCCCACAGATGCTTGATTGGATTGAAATCTGGAGAATTTAGAGCCCAAGATATACACCTCAAACCCGGGGCAGACTGCCAACTCTTGGGGCCCCCAGGCAATTGGTGATCATAGGGCCCCTGTGTCCTTGCCCAAACTCAAAAAAGCCTATGAAAAAGGTACCAGGGTATCTCATTGGGCCCCCTACTGACCCCGGGCCCTCGGGCAGTGCCCGAGTTTCCAAATGGTCAGTCCGCCCTTGCTTCAAACTCATTGTTGTGTTCCTCAAAACCGTTTTTGAACCATTTTTGTACTGTGGCAGGGTGCATTATCCTGCTGAACGAGGTCACTGCCATCAGGAAATGCCATTTCCATGAAAGGGTGTACTTGGTCAGCAACAATGTTTAGGTAGGTGGTAAGTGTCAAAGTAACATCCACATGAATGGCAGGACTCAAGGTTTCCCAGCAGAACATTTCCCAGAACATCACACTGCCTCCCCCTTCTTCTTCCTGGTCCAGGGGCAGACTGACAACTCATGGGGCCTCCAGGCAATAGGGGATCATGGGGCCCCTGTGTCCTCACCCACACTCAAAACCACACCCAAAAAAGCCTATGAAAGGTACTAGGGGCATCTCATGGAGCCCCCTACTCTCCCTGGGCCCTCGGGCAGTGCCCTAGTGCCCGAATGGTCAGTCTGTCCCTGTTCTGGTCCCAGGTAATCAACATACACACACTCGGCCATCCACATGATAAAAGAAAACATGATTCATCAGACCAGGCCACCTTCTTTCTTCCACCTCTATGGCTACACAGCCCCATACACAACAAACTGCCATGACCATTTGTTCTGCTTTCAATACATCAACTTCAGGGACATCATGTTTATTTGCTTCCTAATACAGTATATTCCAGTGCACCACAGTGGATAAAAAATGCACAACTCATTTTAGCAACACAGTGTACCACAACACTCAATATATACAATATATTGCACTTTACTGTACAATGCATTGAAATATGAAATAACTTGCGCACTGCAACAGCACACAAGTTTAAATAGGTCCTTAAATTCCACTTCTAGAAAGACTACTAAATGCTCATATAAAGTCAGAAGCAAAATCATCTTAGTACTGAATAGAGATGAGCTGGGGTTCTGCCGAATCTGGAAGGCAGCTGTCATTCCTGTGCCAATGAGTTTCAGGCATGGGATACCCCAATTCTGCATGTACACAAAGGGATGGAGCTGCTTGTGACACCATTGACCTAATATGGCCATGTGGCAAAATTATTTCACACGCAACTTGCCCCTTTTTGTATGTACAGCTGGCGAGGGTGGAGTCCCCCACCTGCATCTCAATGGCCGAGCGCTGACAGCTGACTTGGGTTCGGCCAAAAATGTTTGAACTGAACCAAGAACCGAACAAAAGCTCATCCCTCTTACTGACATTTATTAATGCAACTGACTGTTAATACAACCTGTGATTCTTGATGGAAATTAGGAAATTATGTGATGGTGGGATGCATTGTTAATACTGTGAGATGGTGATGTCTAGTCTTTGATAAAATTCAGTAACCCCCACCAAGCAAATGATCAGTGATTGTTAATAGTCACTCAAAACCCTAAAATTATTGAAATCCGAAATCTCATTAGTTATTGACAACCATCCATTGTTACTTTCATAAAGTATAGTATGTTGAAGACTTCTTGTATTGTTTAGAAGACATGGCCCTCTCACATACTATCACTTCTGTATTGTGCTAAGTAAATTGTGATGGTTTCATTAACATGCATAGCAGTTCCACCTCTGAAGCTTCAATGTTCTTGTTTAGTTGTTGCTGTAAAGCAGATCAGGTGAGATCATCAGCAGCTTTGTCACTAGGAAGTGATAGCAATTCAGTTCCTGTTCAGTTGTGCCTTTGGGCAGCTTTAAAAGTGTTGATTATTATGCAAAATGCTGCTGGTAATCACTCACTGGTTCCATTAGAAGGAAAATATAGTGTCTTTTCAGCTGTTTACTTTAAAGTGACCCTTTACCTTTACACACTTACAGGTGAAACTCGAAAAATTAGAATATCGTGCAAAAGTTCATTTATTTCAGTAATGCAACTTAAAAGGTGAAACTAATATATGAGATAGACTCATTACATGCAAAGCAAGATAGTTTAAGCCGTGATTTGTCATAATTGTGATGATTATGGCTTACAGCTCATGAAAACCCCAAATCCACAATCTCAGAAAATGAGAATATTGAGAAAAGGTGCAATATTCTCGGCTCAAAGTGTCCCACTCTAATCCGCTAATTAAGCCAAAACACCTGCAAAGGGTTCCTGAGCCTTTAAATGGTCTCTCAGTCTGGTTCAGTAGGATTCACAATCATGGGAAAGACTGCTGACCTGACAGTTGTGCAGAAAACCATCACTGACACCCTCCATAAGGAAGGAAAGCTTCAAAAGGTAATTGCAAAAGAAGTTGGATGTTCCCAAAGTGCTGTATCAAAGCACATTAATAGAAAGTTATGTGGAAGGGAAAAGTGTGGAAGAAAAAGGTGCACAAGCAGCAGGAATGACCGCAGCCTAGAGAGGATTGTCAGGAAAAGGCCATTCAAAAGTGTTGGGGACATTCACAAGGAGTGGACTGAGGCTGGAGTCAGTGCATCAAGAGCCAGCACACACAGACGGATCTTGGACATGGGCTTCAAATGTCGTATTGTCGTAAATGTCAAGCCACTCCTGAACAACAAACAACGTCAGAAGCGTCTTACCTGGGCTTCTGACCCATCAGAGTCCCCATCACTCCCCCCCTTTACATTAGACTCCCCTTACATTACAGTCCCAATGAGAGTCCCCTGTTACATCAAAGGGTCAGATAAAATCTTGCAAAGGGCCGGATTTGAAGACCTCTGATTTAGAGGTTAGATGAAAGGGTTTTTTTTTAGTATAACATTGTTGGTAATTCAATAGTAAATTTTTTTGCACAGTCTATATATCAGACCAAAAAGAGGGACAGCTAATAAGGAGAGACAGTAGCGTTTGGTTTAAAAAAAGAACAGTTGAGAGCTATCACTTTGGCCATGTAGGGCAAAGTATCAGGAAGGTTTAAAGCTAAACTCCCGAAAAAAAACAAATATTGACCCTATCGAGGGGCTTCCTCCACACATAAAAGGGTTGTGGGTGGGCCTTTGCCATCCTCACTTACAATGGAAAATTTCTGGTCCTGCATTGCATGTGATGACATCAGAGTGCTTGCGAGAGACAAAGAGAAGCGGCTTTGTGGGACCTGTCATGATGGGAAAAAGCCTATGAGAGCAAGGAATAAGGTCATTATAGGTGCTTTTTATGTTCCCTCTAGACCAGCCTTTCTCAACCTTTTTAACATAGAGGAACACTTGCAAGAAAATTCAGGTCTCGGGGGGAAGCCCTGCTAATAATTATGTTATGTGGTACATAAGCCACAGCACACTGGTGAGAAGTGGTCCCTATATGCTGGTGGTCAGTGGGAAGAATGCTCCTTAAATTAGTGGCCAGTGGAAAGAATTCTCCTTACATTAGTGGTCAGTGGAAAGAATGCCATTTTTTTAGAGGCAGCTAACATGATCATTGGTGTCACTGTTTGGGCAACTAACAAAAGAGAGGAGGAGCTCCACTGGTCCTATGCTGTTGGCTGTGTCAAGTGGTATTTCCCACAGCTAAGCAGCCGTCATCAGGTAAGTATTTAATCCACCACAGCTCAAGGGACTCCTAGAATACTCTGGAGGAACCTTGATTGAGAACCCTGATTGAGAGGCTGCTCTAGACGAACCCTCCCCCTCCCCCTTCCCAACTGGACATACTTACCATTCCTTCAGTTCCTCTATTGCTCTGTTTAGCCACTAGGAGTGAATAGAAATGCCTGAAACTTTCAGGTATGGAAGCGCATAAAACTCGTTCCCTTCTTCAATGGTATAGTGTTGGTGCCTGATAATTGTCTACCACTGTTACATTCAGGCAGGGAAATAATATGCGGGCAGCACAGTGGCTAAGTGGTTAGCACTTCTACCTGGCAGTACTAGGGTTGTTAGTTCAAATCCCAACCACAGCACCACCTGCCTGGAGTTTGTATGTTCTCACTGTGCCTGTGTGGGTTTCCTCCAGGTACTCCAGTTTCCTCCCAACTCCAAAGACATGCTGGTAGATTACTTGGATCCTGTCTAAACTGGCCCTAGCTCCGGCGGAGCTTGATTGATGTGACGTCATTACGTTTTTGGCTGCCAGCTACTGCGCATGTGCTGAGTAGCCATGGTCGTTTATGTGATTGCTGTTATGCTGTTGATGCTGGTGTCGGCTGGGACACCTCTTGAGTAAGTGCAATGAGTACCTAATAAAGGAATTGGTTTTTATAATATTGCACCATGAAGTCTTTCTGTTTCTCTCGAGTGCTTGGCATTTCCCCCCATGGATACGTTTGAAGGTGGTCCTTTATCTATTGGAGAAGTGGATTTTCGATTAACTACAAAGTTTTTCATCCTGTTATTTCGATCGATGAGGATCGGTGTGTTGCAGAGTTTCCGTTTCTGAAGATATATTTATGGATGATCTGCCATTATATTATCAAGGTTTTTTGGTGAAATTTTTCATATTTAGACACTTTTTTTGCACAAAAGTTTTTTGCACTTAAAAGTTTTTTTATATATTTTTTTGCGGTATTGGCATATATATATTTTTTTCTGGACTTATGATTTGATGATTTCTTTATATATATTTATATATTTATACACATTTACTAGCGCAAATTATTTATTTATTAGTCCTCTATATCTTCCTAGTATCATGGGAATCAATGTGGTCATCAGCTGATGGCTGAGCAGTTCCTCTGATAACCGGAACGACCTGTCGGAGCATTCCACTGCTACTGCGCATACACCCGGACGAGCCAGCGCATGCTCAATGGATACCTCTCACAACTCTTACATAGAGGTATCTACCAAATTAATTGGTTTACGGAAAGTTTTAGCGTCTACAAATGACGGCATAGATACTGGAATTTATTTTTTTTTACTAGTGATCAGTGACTTATAGCGGGACTCTATCAGATCAGAAGTCAATTAGCCACAGCTCAAGGAACCTCTAGCAAAACCTAAAGGAACCCTAGTTGAGAATGGCTAACTTAGAGGCTCTGTCAATAATGTGATGTGCTCTGTCTCCTGTTCAGTTTATAAAGTACATTTAAAGGATCAGTCTATACAAGTACACAAGATGTACAAGCCTCATAAAATAAACCAAAATCATTATTTACCTTCCCTGAGTCAATTCCTCCTCAATTTATGTCTCACATGCCCCCCTTCCTAGGTCATAATGAGAGGTTTTCTGAAATATAGACTGCTGTCAATCCAGAAAGCAGTGGGAGGGACTAGGGTTTTTTCCTCCACTATGATACAAACATGCACAGCTTACATGAGAGTGGCAACATTGCTCTGAATGTAAGAGCATTGCAGTATTGTCGCCACACCATCAAAGAATGCTGCATTAGGATGACTTCGCTGGCAGGCCCCGCAAGTATTTATTAGACTTTGTGGATGATAAGCAGAAACTGTAAGAGCAGGTGCACTGATCATTAAGTGCTGCAGCACATATGTTTTAATAGGAGGCCATAGTTCTACTTAAAAAACAAATGAGGATATCACCATCTTCA
The DNA here is from genome assembly GCF_062004578.1 of Staurois parvus. Lineage (NCBI taxonomy): Eukaryota > Metazoa > Chordata > Amphibia > Anura > Ranidae > Staurois > Staurois parvus. Next base: position 2,441,398 of record NW_028320549.1, read on the forward strand.
TGTAAGAAACTGGAGGTCCTCAACAAAGATAGAAAAAGAAAGACACTTCCATCAGTGAAACTTAAATGAAAAGATTATGCATGTGATTTGCACACTTGCAAACCTCCAGACTCCAGACTAACTCTCCATACACAGTGAGTATATGGCTGCCAGGAAGGGTGAGGGGAAGGGAGGGGGGCATCCCCTGGTGTACATCGTTGGTAGTGTAGTTAGATGCTTGTTAGAAGCCTGGGTATGAGTCAGTGAACTTATTTTAGGTCAGGCTGGAGGGCCCTACAGGTCAGACCTCTGGTACCTCTCCCTGGTTCTAGAAACTTGGAGAAGTTTCTAGAAGCTAGTGAGTGTAGGCCAGAAGGGGCTGATCTGCATATTTATGGGAATCTGGCTAATCCCCAGGCAGGAAGCCTGGCAAAGTGACCTAATCAGCCCATACATATGAGAGCCCGGCCAGCAGGGGAGTCGAGTGAAAGATAGAGTGCTGAGGTGTGCTGCTATGTATCCTAGGAGGGGACCCCAGAGAAGGGGGTTTTGCCTCCAGGCTGGAGGTCGGAAGGATGCGAGAATGAAGTTGACAGAGGGAGCTCCACTACCCTATAGTCCACTGAGGAACAACAGCCTGCAAGTTTAGGAAGAAACTAGCCCAGCGAAAATCCTGAAAGCAGTTTACCCAAAGCTACGGGACACAAGGACAGCATGAATACTTCTGAATCCCCAGGGTCTGCAAGAGACAGGGCTTCTAGGTGCTATACCCAACCAGTTCTCCCTGGGACAGTGCTACAACTCTGTTCTAGAATCTCTTGCTCTGGGATACTCTTTAAAGACAGCCAGGTGGATGGGCCTCATGGGGTCTGAATAAGTTCATATAGATAGGGGACCAATTGCTCTTCACAGAGACTGTGTTACTGATCCGTCAAGAGAATGATGCCATTCCGGAGGGAGTAGAAATTCCAGGATCCATAATTTTTTAGTACAACATTTAGGAAGTTTGTCCTCAGAGTACTGTTTCTAATCAAGGTGGACATTCCCTATCCAAGTTGTTTCCCCAAAATAAAACAACAAAAAAAGTCTATGGACTGGTTACTGACTCTGAAAGGAAGTTGCAAAATGCATGTTGCCTGGCTGTGCAGGAAATAGGGGGACCCAAAATTAGAGTTTCTCAATGGGTTAGCACTACAAAGATAAATGCAGTTAGACTTTAAGAATACCTCAAAACCTTCTTTTTGTATAATTCTGGTTCTTTGGCCTATATAGGGCTAAACTCAACTGTATAGGCTGAACTCCAAAAGAGACCCTATTGAACATTTAGAAGATGTTATGGGGATCATTTACAATTTAGAAGTGTTAAATGTGCCTAATCAGTGCCCAAAAATCTATCTTTTCTATAGAATTCCTCCTGAAATAACAGTGCTGGTTCTGGCATGTGAATGTACCTAGTCACTCCAGTGCCTACATGCTCATATCTGTATATCTGCAATATGAGATCTAAGGCACTGCTGCTCTGACTCCTAGTCTCAGGAGATTTGTAGTGAGATTTGGTGATGTCTTTGCTGTGCTGTTCTCTCTTCTCCTTGCTGGGGGCTCTGACATGAGGAATCAAAGTCGTGCCAAGGTAGCCACCTCCACACAGAGACAAAGTGCAGAACAAGGCATTATATGTCAATAATGGGAAATGATTAGGTGCAGGGGGCAAAAGACAACTGAACTAGTGACTAGTCCTTTGCCCTATATCTGCCTTTTTTGGGGAACAGTTCCTTCTAAAGCAACTCACTCTATTCAACATTGCATTACTAGCTAACGTTCCATTAAAAGCATGCATTGAGGGTGACAATTTCTTTTATCTAGTCACGCTGACATGTTTACTGTTCAACTCATTATGACAGAATATTTTTTTCATACTGTGTTGCTGTGATGCGCAGACATTCATTATTATAAGCTCTACATGAATGCACTCAATGCCCAGGGGTAGAATTAAAGAAATTCACAGCCTCCGATAATGAATTCACAGCATTCTAACTAGCATCACTAATTTTGTATTACATCAAGAATAGGAGGAAAGATGTCCCAGCCTGATACATTTACTACAAAAAAGGCCAGCTATTGAAATGCATTGTGTGGATTCTGGTGAGAGTGTACAGAAAATAAACTGTTACCATTCTTCTACTTTTTTATGTGTTATACAGTTTTTTGTTCATAGTACCTGTCATATAACTTTAGGAGCCATTCACATTTAAACGTGCGAGTTTTAAGACATGCTGCAATGTACATTAACATATACTGTATTTCCTTGAGCCTTTGGACTATGGACTCTTAACAAGGTTCAACACACCAATAAAAAAGGATGGGACACGTTTTTGGGCAATCCAGCGCACCTTAGCACATGTTGCACTGTAATAAAATGAGAGGTCAGGTGCATTGTTTACTGGGTTGCCACGGGTTGAGGGCCCATTAGAAATCAATAGGATGCTCCCCAAAACGCTTATACTATACTATGAAGATGTATTTCAAGGCATATGTGCCTCACACACACACACAAGTGTAAACTAATAAAGTGGCAATAGGGGGCTTTGTTTCTCTTTCATATACCACTCTGATTTAGCCGGAGTATTTTTCTAGGGTCATAGTAAACAACAGTAAGAACCAGAGTGCTTAAAGTTGAACTCTGGATACAAAAACGTTGATATATATATATATATATTTCTCAATAAATAGAGACAAAGGATAAAGATCTACTTTGTGGGCACCGAATGTCTTTACAAACCCAGATCTTGCCTTGTACATATAGCAATGACATCATCACTGTGCTGTACAGAGCCTCCCAGAAGGCTCCACTCACTACAGGCCACCTGCACACAAGTACAGGAGGGGGCGGAGATGAGACCAGTCACTCTTCAAAAGGGGAGAGATCATCAGTGTCCGGTCTATATTACAGGAAGCTCTCCATAGAGGCAAGGTTTCACACTGGATTTCTGCACAGATCTAGACACAGATTTGGGCAATATCTGCTTATTCCAGAGTTCAACTCCAGACACATCTTGTTTTCCATCTTTTTTTTTTTTTTTGAAAAAAAGGAAAAGTTTGATCCTTGTCAGAGTTTTATGGGTGTATCACCGCTGGGGAGACTTCTTTACTTTCTGGAGACACAACAGGAAGGGAAAGAAAAGGCCAGGAACTGTACGTGGAACATAAATGTAGGGCCTGCATGACTGAGTTGGCTGGGGAGGCTACAGTTAGGCAGTTTAATAGTTTTGGTTTAAAGTAAATGTAAAGCTTACCTTACTGGTGGACAAAATGGGGGTGGGGTGTGGCTGGGAGCGGCAGTGGTGGTCTGGTAGAAGGGAGGAGTTCCTAAGGGGTTAGTGGGAGTCAGGTCAGTGGAGAAGACACTTGCCTGCCCTCTCTCCCATTTTCTTTTCTAAAGTCGTTAAGGGTCGTTTTTCTTGTGTTGCATTTTCCCGGGGACTGCAAGGGGTGAGGTGTGCTATTGGTTGGTTTATCGTGTGGGGGTTGGCTTTGTTTTTGTCATAGCAGTGGGCAGGGGTCTCAGGTTCTTGTAAGCCGGCATGGTCAAAACAGTAGGTGGAGTGTAATGGGTAGGGCCCATCTTGGTATGGGTGTACCCTCCCTATGAAGTGACATCAGTAAGGGGCTATCGGTCATCGGGTGTTAAAATGGTTAACAAATTGTCCCTGAGCCGGTGTGAATGCAGCTAGGGCCCGGAATAGGAATCTGATGGTTGATACAGCCAATGCGACAGTAAAACGGGCCTTTATTAACCTGAGAAAATGGTGAAAGTCAGTGAGGCATTTTATGGATGAAGAGTTTTAATTAAAATGGTATTAAAAATTATTCTGTTATTTATGGTTGTTAATAAAAAATAATCCAAAATATGTGCTTGCATCATTATTTAAGGAAGCAGAATGGTATACAAGTTGTGGAAATAATGGGTCATGGCAGCCCCAACATCAGCAATATTTCAGTCAAAAGACACTCCCCAAAACGTTGACAGTTGTCAAAAGAAAAGCTGTTTAATAGAGAGATATACCTTCTAAGTCCTAAAATTGTAAAAGAGTAAAAGAAGTGTATAATTTTGGATTACCATTCACTTTCTGTCTCTGCATCAATGGTCAATAGCATCAATGGTCAATAGCATAGAAAGTGAAAGAAGAGTATCTGAAGAGAGCAACAAAAAACCTTGCTGACGTTCTAATCTTTTTCCACTGTACTCAAAACCAGAAAACATTTTGATTGGAGTTCTACTTTAAAGCAGGTATCCAGATAATGAGGCCTAAAGAGACACCGTTACTTGCTTATTCAGGGGAAAGTGATAGAAGCTCCTGATAGTTCATCCCACGCATCCACGCTGCCTAGCCACCTCCTTTCTGCATGAGTCTATCTTGAATAAGCTCTGATGTATAATGATGGGGAGCTTACCCACATGAATGAAATCACAGCCCCACACAAGGGATAATATTCAGGGCTAGGAATTGGGCCGTCAGGACTGGGCACTGTGACATGGAGGAGGCCATATACACCCCCCATGTCCAGAAGTCCAGCTGTAGTGCAGCAGTAGAGCCAGGGCTCCAAAGGGGCAAGGAGGCTGTGAGGGAGTGCAGACGGGTGAGTAAAACTTGCTGCGAAGGGTAGACTGTCAACAGTGCCTCTATCTCTGTTATGAAGCAGATTTTTTCTCATTTACTGTGCACAATGTTCAGCATAAGCCCTTCTACTAAATATCTTCATTTGGACATTTGCAAAGTTCATCTTTTCAAGTATAGCTTGAAATAGTCTATAACGAGGAAAGGATCAATCCTATCAAGAGCAGAAGACCTTTTGTTCTCTAACTGACGAGTTGCAACAAAGTAACCATTGAATTTTTGATCTCCTACTAACTAATATATTGACCATGAAGCCATTTTTTACAGCTCATCCCACATGCCACTAGGTAAATCAATGCAAAAGAGAAATGATCCTCCGTGAAATACTGCATCACTTTCTGAGCTGAAAGTGATTTATATCCTGGAAATCATTAATGTTATGTAACCAATCCAAGAGAAGCGTATTAGTATTGAGCATTTAGTTATAAGCAGAACATTGCTGTTCCTGGCTGTTCTTGCTGTGGTGCTATGTGGGGATGAGGTTCAAATTTACAGCTACCATGGATAAAAAACCCTGTGTGTTAGAGGTTCAAAGACCTGGCAATTAATGGTGAATTTCACCACTCTGAAATCTTTACAACTATAATGCACTGCCTGGCCTTTGAACCTAGTTCATCTGGCTTAGAAGGGCCATTTTTAGGGGCTTTATTACAGTATGTGCCAGCCCCTAACTATAAAAGGGTGGGTTCCTAGCAGCTATTTGTCACTCTGTTGGTGCAGTTTAGTGAGAGGCAGTCTGTGTGGGAAGGTTTAGCTGCTGTATAATGCTATATTGTGCTCTTTTGCACTAAATCAATGTGTATTGCAGTGTGGTGGGTTAAAAATTCTTGTATACCCCCATGTTTATACCTCCAACAGTCCTTTTTAATACCACTTTGTGTGTTCAAGCAACAACTGTAGTTGCTGTTTAGCTTTTTGGACCTACTTCCATGAGTTTATAGCCTGTGCCATATCACAGTAATAGGTTAGCAGCCTCCATTATTTTGCACAGATCCCTGTCCTGTGCTAGCTTGTGGAATGTGATGTGGCTGTGTTGCTGGACAATGTTGTCAGTTGCAGGGTACACATGACCACAGATACGTGGTTCAGTAAGCAGGGGCAGGGACTCTACATATCCTTTGTGGCACATTGGGCCAATCTTATGGCAGCTGGGAAGGACGCAGAATGGGACACACCACTGAAGCTGATTGTGCAGCCATGTGTCTTGTCCGATGGTGACACAAGTCACCTGTTGCCCCTTCTCCACACTGGCTTCATCCTCTGACTCCTCGGAAACCTGCATAACCCCCCCCCCCAAATGCCCCAAGGCTTATGCAACATCCCAGACAAAATATTGCCATGCCATGTAGCAGTTTGTATGCCTGGGGGACAAGAGCCACCCTGAGCCAGAGCTTCTTCCAACTCTCTTGGGCAGGCCAAAAGATAGCCGACCCTGTGCCATCTTCATACAAGGTCATGTGTGACAATGGCACTAACCAGCTAATGACTCTATGCCAGGGAAAATTTACAAATATATTTTGCCTGGTACATGTCCTTAAACTGGTGGTGAAGTGGTTCATCATAATATGCCCTGGCTTCCAGGAGGTCCTTTGTCAGGTCAGAAGAACTTCTGGCCACTTTAGGCAGTCATACCCACCTAACAGAAATGAATTGCCAACATCAGCTGGCTACCAACCAATCAATGAATACCTATGCAAATATGACAGGCTACGGGAAGCTGGGATTCAATGACACCAAGGACTCAGGTCCTCTGCTATTGGCAATTTGTGTCAAATGGGTTTTTCATGTTCAAATGCCTGTGCAAGGACACCAGTATTCAGGTCATCAACCACTGTTGGGTGACCACTCTATTTATAGCACACAAAGCTCAATACGAATATAAGGAAATATAATTGCCCTGCTAATAGTGAGTATCAATTAGGGATTTGTAGATTGGTTTCCATTTGGTAACCTGACAGTTAAAGCCGATAAAGACATTGTTGTATTGAGGTAATTTAACTTTTGTTTAATGAACACTGATGTATGTTTAACCAGGTGCTCAGAATGGTAATATCTTGATAATTTAAAAGCATTTTCTTCAAAGAATAACCACAACCTCCCTCCCCCCCCCCAGCTTTTTTTTTTACCCTGCTCATGTACCAAGAAACAGATTTTTACTCTTTCCGTCATTACTAGGACTGCACAATTCCCGCCCATGAACTACATTTATGAAAGCCTTTTCCCTACATGTAGGGAACATTAAAAATTCTTTGCATGCATGTTATTCATTGGTAAAAAATCAGTTTCAATGTGAAAAATACTGCACTATGGACACTAGATGGCTCTGAGTATCATAGGAAATAGATATGCTCCTTAGCTCCATCTAAAGGCCATAATGTGGTATTTGATTCATTCACACTTCCCCCCCTAATCCTCCCTTCTAGCCCCCCCCCCCTCCTCCAATTCCCTCTCCTAGCACAAATTCCCCCAATCCCCACTCCTACCACAAATTCCCCCAATCCTCCCTTCTAGCACAACCTTCTTCTCCAATCCGCACTCCTACCACACATTTCCCCAATCCCCTCTCCTAACACAAATCCCCCCACCCTATTCCCCCTCCTAGAACAAATTTCCCCTCCCAGCATCACTCCTCTTCCTTTAATCCCCCACCTAAGACAAATTCCCTCAAATCCCTCCTCTAGTTAAACCCCCTCCAATTACCCTTCCCAGCATAAAATCCACCTTACTCAAATCCCCCCAAAGCCCATCCCAGCACCCCCCTAGATCCAGCCATGACATAGAGTAAGGAAACCAGTGGCTGTGGATGCGCCCCTAGGCGGCTGCCTAGTTTGCCTAATGATAGCACCAGCCCTGGACATATGCTGTGTTGTAATAAAGCACAGGAGAGCAATGAAGCATTGATACAAGGACATTATTTTGCACATACTAGACTACTCTAAGAGTAACGTTTGCTATTTGGCACATCACTGGGGGTTCCACCACCACTCTTTCACCTTATAGTACATTTGTGCACCATTATACTGTTTTGTATGTCACTTATGGTATTATTTCATTAACACGTATATTTAACATGTATGCATAGTATGTTATTTGGGGGGGTCTCACCACTGTTGGGAATTTCATGTTTTTAACTTTTTTTCTTGATGCTCTATATATTTTCATTTATTTGGCAAAGTGTTGTACACCCCTGCATTTAAACTGGATCATTACTGAGAGAAGTACTTACCTGATATTAAGGGTTTATTAAGGTGCATTTAGCACTTTCTCTCAGTACTGTATAAACTGATTTAGGTCCCCAGTTTGGTGCACAAATGGGACAGTTTTTGTACTTTATATAATTTGGTTTTCTTCATTTGACCACTAGAAGGGAATAATGTGTGTTTATTTTTGTGGAGTATGCAGAGGCGTAGCTAGGATATTTTACGCCCGAGGACGAACGGCCACCTCATGACACCCCCCCCCGCTTCATATGGTCCCTGTAGACACCCCCCGTCCCAATCACATTGCCCTCTCCCCCCTTCATCCATGCCACTACTCACCCGGCTCTGCTCTCCCCTCGTCCCCTCCGGCACATGCCCGGCTCACTGCCCTCCTCTCCGCTCCTCTCCCGGCCGGCTCCTCTCATAACTCACTGTGGATGGCAGATGTATCAGATGACACGTGTGCTGCAGCCGCTGCAGTGGTCTTGTGACCTCATTTTGGCGCCCCAAACCTTGGCGCCCGGGTACATATGTACCCCCCTGCCCCCCCCAGCTACCCCTCTGGGAGTATGTCACTCGATATAAAGGGTCACACCGTCATTGTGCTAGGTGGTTAGCACTTCACTCATTCTTACTTTTTTAAGCAAGTATAATTACCCTGCTAATAGTGAGTATCAATTAGGGATTCGTAGATTGGTTTCATTTTGGTAACCTGACAGTTCAAGCTGATAAAGACATGGTTGTATTGAGGAGATTTAACTTTTTTCACGTACTAACCACAACCTGCATTTTTTTACCCTGCTCAAGAAACAGATTTTATTACTCTTTCAGTCATTACCAGGACTGCAAAATTTTTGCCTGTGAATTACATTTACAAGTAAATTTTCCCTATACAAGTAAATTTGTTCCATGTGAAAGAGGCAAAACTGGCAGCATTGCAGGGGTGTAGGCACAGAGCGGGGCCTGGATCGAAACGTATGGTACACAGGGAGGTGATGAGTGCAATGTGGGTGGCAGTTACTGGAACTGATCCCCTGTATGACAATCTCTGCAGCAGCTGAAAGCCAGCAGGAGGGAGAGGAAGCCAGCTTTCAGATGCTGCAGAGAGAGCCATATAGGGGATCGGTTCCAGTAAGTGCCCTGACCGATCACCCTCCCTGCCCACATCCAATTCACCCATCTGCCTGGGCCCCCCTGCTGACCCGTACAGGAGAACTGGTGCTAAATCCTTATCCTTGGTCCTGAGTACTACATTGCTGTTCCAAAAAATGCAAACCCTTCCAAAGTTATGTGACTACTATAGACTATTTAACTGGAAATACGTATATGACTGGAAACTGCATGCGATACACATAAAGTGCATCTGTGTTGCTTTGTTGCACAAATACCCTTGTAAAGCCAATAAAGTAGATGTCTAAATATGCATGCAAATGTAGGACTCTGTGCAGACCAGTCAAGTTCCTCCACCCCAAACTCACTCATCCATGTCTTTATGGACTTTGCTTTGTGCACTGGTGCGCAGTCATATTGGAACAGGAAGGGGCCATCCCCAAACTGTTCCCACAAAGTTGGGAACATGAAATTGTCCAAAATGTCTTGGTATGCTGATGCCTTAAGAGTTCCCTTCACTGGAACTAAGGGGCCAACCCCTGAAAAACAACCCCATACCATAATCTCCCATCCACCAAACTTTACACTTAGCACAATGCAGTCAGGCAAGTACCGTTCTCCTGGCAACCGCAAAACCCAGACACATCCATTGGATTACCAGACTGCTCTAGAATCCAGTGGCGGCGTGCTTTACACCACTGCATCCGACACTTTGCATTGCACTTGGTGATGTAAGGCTTGGATGCAGCTGCTCGGCCATGGAAACCTATTCCATGAAGCTCTCTACACACTGTTGTGCTAATCTGAAGGCCACACGAAGTTTGGAGGTCTTTAGCTATTGACAGTTGGCGACTTCTGCCTATTGTGCGCTTCAGCATGCGCTGACCCCACTCTGTCATTTTACGTGGCCTACCACTTTGTGGCTGAGTTGCTGTTGTTCCCAGTTGCTTCCACTTTGTTACAATACCACTAACAGTTGACTGTGGAATATTTAATAGCAAGGAAATTTCACGGATGGACTTATTGCACAGATGGCAACCTATGATGGTACCACGCTTGAATTCACTGAGCTCCTGAGACGACCCATTCTTTCACAAATGTTTGTAGAAGCAGTCTGCATGCCTAGGTGCTTTGTTTTATATACGTGTGGCCATGGAGGTGATTGGCACACCTGAATCCAATGATTTGGAGGGCTGACAATACATTTGGCAATATAGAATTCACATCAGTCTTATTCACAGAGTACAATAAAATGAAGTTCTACAATAGAAAACATTTATAAACTTTCATTTTTCACCATTTCAAAACCATAATTTTTTTGCACTTATTCTGTAAGAACGCTGCTAAATGGGTTTTTTTTTCAAAGAAAGGTAAAGTCACTTATTCTGATTTACCATATGAGCCCTTCATGGTCATACATCAAAATTCACTTTAAATTTGACTTAAATGAATCCTACGCACCTGCTGAAGAAAGCGCATTTCAGGATTAAAACAGAAACATAAAAGGCTGTGTGAATGTGGAATTCGTTAGACTCACCTTTTTATTGCTTCTTTTCTTTGTATTTTCTCAGTTGGTTTTCACTTCTGAAAACCATTATGGCCAATGTAGGTGGTCAGTTATGTAGCTAGCTACAATATAGATGAACAGATAAATGCTTTGCTCTGCAGGATCAGCTTCTGATCCTTTGTACATTTTATCCTTTTATGTGTACATTGCTTGAAAATTTTTGTTTTTTTTTTTTTACTTAAAAAGTAAAGCAAATTTGTACATACAATACACGTTTTATTTTACCTAGCTAAGATTCAACCAGGAGAGATAGCAGAATCAAAGAGATTTATTATATAATATGGAACACAATGGACTTGTTTTTAACCAGTTTGGATTTTGCACCTGTAAGCCCTCTATGCACCACAGCAATTTTTACATTCCAGCTATAGACTTGTTGATTCAGCAACAACTTTTTCATTATTAAAGTGGTTGTAAACGTATAACACGTCATACTTACCTGCTCCATGCAATGCTTTTGCACAGAGCAAACCCCAATCCTCCTCTTCTGGGGTCCCCCGCCGGTACAACTGGCTACTCCCCATGCCAAACCGCTTGTTATGGGGGCACTCGTGCATGCTCGCTCCTAAGCCGGTTTTGCCCCACCCCCTGCTCCCTCCTCACTGGCTGTGATTGACAGCAGCAGGAGCCAATGGCCCCTGCTGCTGTGTTTGAGCCAATAAAGATGGAGAGAGCTGAGAGAACAGTAACAAAGACTAACAGTGCTACCACCCTGTAAACCTGTTTGACATAAGGTAAATACCTTATGGGTGTCCTGCTCAAAGCCTCTGCAAGCCATAGGTATATGAAGTCAAAAATGCCAGCATCTTTGAAGGGTAACTTTTTGAGTTTCCAGCTCTTTTGATTGTCAGAGAACAGCGAGAGCCTGAGCTCTCATGCATATTGCTAGATTGAGAGGGTGCCCAGGTTCATATTAAGCTGTACTCACACTTGAGCATAGCATAGCGAATTTGAGCATTTTTTGCACATTTTCACGTTTTGTCGCTCAATTTTCACATAATTCTTCTTCTTATTTATTTATTGTTAGGGTTTATTTTTATTTCAGGTACTTATATAGCACTGTCAATTTACGCAGCACTTTACACACATATATATTGAACATTCACATCAGTCCCTAACCCTCAAGGGGTATACAATCTAAGGTCCCTAACTCACATTCATACATACATACATATTAGGGTGTTAATAATAATAATAGAATGAATACATGTAAAATAAATACACTAATAAAAATAATCATAACTAAATAATACATAAATAAAATACATGAATAATATGTAATAATAAATATATAATAAACATAAATAACTTAAATGGATAATAAGTAATAATAAATAAATAAATAAATATTAACTCCTAACCTTAACTCCCTATCCCTTAAATAATATATATATAATAGCATTAAAATGAAAAAATAAACACCCTAACAAAAAATAAATAAATAAATATTAATAATATAATAATAAATTATTAATATTTTTTGTTCGGGTTTGGGTGTTTATTATTATCGTATTATTATTATTATTCCGAATGCATTTGTCATATATAATTTTTTTAGGGTTAGGGGGTTAAGGTTAGGGGTTAATTATTAATGTATTTATTATTACATATAATTCATTTATTTTATTTATGATTATTTTTATTTATTTGTGTATTTATTTTACATTTATTCATATATTATTACTATGATTTTTTTTTTTCATTTGAGCAGAAAAACATGCAAAAAACACCTGTCAAAATGCACAAAAATGCTCAAAATAGCATTTACATTTTCCAACTCGAGTTGAAGTTGGAGTGAACTGCATGGAGTTTTCTACATGAATGAACTATTTGTAATTTTCTGACACTTTTAGCCAGTGCTTTTTTCAGTGGGAATGTAGGGGAACGCAGTCCTGGCACCTCCAGCACTGAATGTATGTAATTACAAGGGGTGCTGGGGTGTGCTGAAGGGTCTATTGATGTTGGCTGCTAGGGGATCTGTTATTTCTGGAAGGGATCTATTTTTGCGTGGGGGTGATCTATTGTTTCAGGTGGAGGATCTATTGTTCCTAGAGAGTCTTATGTTTCTAGGGAGTCATTTGTTGCTGGGAGAGATCTACTGTTGAGGAAGGAGTCTACTTCATATCTACTGTAAGTGGTTATACCAACTGGGATGTGCGAAGGATTTTGTAAACATTTCAGTGGCACCACTTGTTCTGGAAGCTCCCCTTTCCCATGTGAATTCAGTCTTAGACTAGGTTCCCACCTCTGTGTGTTGCAATTGATGCATATTTCCAGGATGTTTTTCGGTGTATTTGCAAAAGACGAAAATTGTCCCAATTGGCAGTGGTGCTTACACTGCGCTATAGAGAGCCCTGCTGCTGGCGATGGAAGAAAAGATCCCGTGAGATCAGGACACATGGCTTTTTCTGACGTTTTCCTTTCTTCCAGTACTTCTTGTACTGGTAATTGAAAATACTTGGACCGTGAAGAGGCCAAGATCATTCCACAGATAATTATTTATTTTTATTGAATCTAAATGACATCTAAAAATATCAGCTTTTTGGAAATGTCATCATTGGGTTTGAGTTAGTGATTCAAGGTAATTGTCATTCTAGTAGCCCTGCATGGCTCTCTGGTTGCATCCACCTTTGCTGCAAACAAGGTGTTCCTGGACACTACTAGAGGGCGCTGTTTAGGGATATGCTAAATTGAATGAACAGGTCATCTCCTTGGAGCAGAGCTTTCCGCAGGATATACTCACAGGAATTGCAACCTGGGAGAGCATTTTATAGGGTGCTAAGGAAGTGGCATGTGTTGGGGCAAAATCTGGGTATAAGTACATAACCATTTGCGTACCTGTATATGACCCTTCATTGCCAGACCATTTTCAGTGTTCAGTGCTGTGATAGTTTGACTGACAATTACTCCGTCATACAACATTGTACCCCAATTAACTTTATATCATTTTTGAGATAGGTAGAGCTTTCATTTCATTCATGATATTTATTAACCGCTTTATATAAAGGAAAAAAGACCAAAAATGTGACAATAAAAAAACTCTTTAATTTTCTGTTGTAACCTCCCTGGCGGTATTCCCGAGTGTAGGTCGGGCTAAAGTTTCAGTAGCACAAGCGGTAACCCCGAGCTACACTCGGGCTTACCATGCGGCGCTGCTCCGGGATCTGTTCTTCACTTACCTTGTCCTGCGCTCCCGCGATGTCCCTCCTGCAGTGTCCCCGGCAATGTAATCCGGTGGATGCCGGCGTCTGTCTTCTGGGTTCCGTTCCCTGCGACATCAGGACGTACGGGGGACGGAACTGGCGGAAAATTTGAAAATGACAAAAAGTGACATTCACTAAAATCACATAGTAAAACATTACTGTATCAAACCATTTCACATACATTTTTTCCCGAGTGCTTTGTCCTGTGGTCTGCCTGTATTTTGTCTGTCCTTTCTGCCTGGAAACTGAGAAATGTCCATGGCGTCCAAAAAGCGTCCTTTTAGGTCAAAAGCGGTTTTAGACCAGCTAGAGAACAGCGATAGTAAATTAGAACCACTTCCAGAACTGAGTGTTAATGATTCGTGGGGAAATTCGTCATCAGACACTGAAAACGATTTTTGCGACTTTGCTCAACGATGTGCAAACTTGGCGCTCTATTTCAAATTTCAGTGTTTTTGGTTTGATTATACTATTGAATTAATTTATTATTATTATATTATTATTTTTTATGATTATGTATTAAATTATAATTTATGATTTTGTGTTTCAAATTGTAACATACCCGGGATGTTTACTAGACTCTTGTTCAGACAGATTTCAGTGAGTTATTCCTAAAAATTACAGGCCTACAATTAAAAAAATACATATTTCCATGCAAAAAAAATGTACCGCTTTGAGCACAGAAATATGGATATAATCAGACCGCTAGGGAGGTTAAAACATATCAAATAAAAATGCTTGGACCTTACAAACACTTCCAAAATTACCCTTTTTTGGAAATAGACAACCTAAGGTCTAATTTTTTTCTGTTATTTTTTGAAGATTAAGGCAAGTATTAAACCTAAAAGTAAACATGTATTATATTGCAGCTTTCCAATTCTTATATGTGATGGGTATATTAGTTTTCTTTTTAGGCTCTCTTTCTTCGAATTTCACCTGGTGATCCAGCCACTAAGTCTGTTTTTTTTTAGAAGCACAACTCTCCAGCAAAATGTATCAGTTTACATGGATGAGACAATCCATTTACCACTGACAGGGGTGATAAAATGATCAGCTTTTATTTATTCATGTAAACTCTTTATCCCAAAAGAAAAAGATAACTGCTGTAATGGATTATAAAGTGTTACCTGGAGTTTGGCTTCAATTTGTTATTGTATTAAAATCTGCTAATATATTTAACACTCCCCTTGCCTCAGACTTACAATTCTGCTGTCTGCTGTGTCCTATGCTCCTTCATCCAGAGTGGTGTCTCACTAATACTGGAAGTGTGTTACTGGCCAGATCACTAGGTGAAAACAGAGGGGAAAAGCCAAAGAAAAGAAAACTGGTTCAGCCACCACATCTAAAGATTGGTAAGCTGCAATATATTACATTTTTGGTTTGGGGTTTAATACCACTTTAAGAAACATGATTCATGGAATTCTCCTTCCTAGACATCCTCTGTTAGGAGAGAAAGGGAAGGGCACTCAAATGTAAACAGTATTACTGTTTACATTTTTGATTGTGCTGATTGGATCTGTGGGTTCTGCCTATGATATGACAGCAGGATCATAGGCACCCATGCTGAAGATGCTGAAAATTACACCCAGCATATAGGAAACATAAATATTATTGTGCAGAGCTCATACATGCAGATGCCACGAATTGCGCCCATCATACAAGACAAGAATACTGAGCGATATATGCGTGTCCAAGAAATTGAACTACTGTCTGTTCTGTACAGATCACATGAAACAATGCAGGGAAGAGTGCTGCTCAGGTTTCCAGTAAAAGAGGAATCAAGGGAGATCCATATATCATACAGGGTGACAGGGTGAGAAGTAAAACTAAGGGTTGCAATCAGAGTCAGGAGGATGCAGGCAGTACTAGCAGAAATAGGTTTTCCCTTTAGTAAAGGCAAACCATCCTCACATCTGTTAGAAAATGATAACTCCCAGAATTCTCATTCTGACAATATATTAAAGCCCAATCCTGGACCCCCTCCTTTGTGTGTGTCCAGCAGCAATCACCACAGGTAATCGCTGGCTGTGCAAACAGCCATGAATAGCTGTGGACGCTGACAACCTGTCATTGAAGTGTGCAGGCTCTGCGAATGCAGCTCACGGGTGTCAAACACAGCAGCAGAAATCAGTAGATTCCTGCCGCCGGCATTCGCACCGTAGCAAATTGCCTGTGCAAATGTACCCTTACACAAAGCAGCAATCAGACAAGGAGCCATCAATTGCATTACATAGTGCTAGCCTAAAGCCTAGTATACACGGTGAGAAAATCAGACAAAAAATACCGTTTTTGGAGCGATCGTTCGTTATCTGATCTGATCGTTAGTACATAGCTTTTGAGAGCCGATCACTTCTGTTCTTGCAAAATTGTGCAAAGGGGAAAACACGGAAAAAAATGTGGCACCGTTATTGTGCTGGCACTTTTATTTTGGATTTACAAGGACACTTTAAAAGACAGCTGAATTTTGAATGTTTGTATATATAGAGGAATTTATTGTTGTTTGGATTATAAAGTGTTCTTGCATGGCAAGACCACTTACTGTTATCTCACATATATATTCTTATTATAGCCAAATTTACCACCCTAACTCCTCCCACAGTTTTTACACTACATAGACAGTAAAATACCAGAGCGTGCGGATTGTTCCCGATTGGTATGCTATTACTTTGTGGAACGTTTTGCCGAATGGTTCACAAAATATTGGCGTTTTTGTGGTGAAATTGGTCCCATAGGAATGAATGGTGGAATGTTCAAAACTAGAGTGGGAGCTGACAAAAGCTAGAGTGTGAAAGGAAAAATCAGGACATGATTTCTAAACTGCCATCACTCCCTCATTTTCAAGCCCACCTACACAAATCTTATATCAAAACGTTCAGCTATCCCTGCTGCCACTAAAAATGTCATAAGCCATAGTCCTGATAGTTTTCACAATATGACCATTTGTTTGCAACTCATGCCGCCCATTGACATTCATTGAAACTCCACTCTAGCCACCTCAAATTTGAAGGGCAATTTCTAAACTGCGACTGTGCCTTCATTTTTAATATTTCAGAGACATACTATGCATCAAAATGTAGGTCTGGGTCTTGCGATTCTCACAATATAAAGCTCTTCGGTGTATGATTTATAATTTTTAAACTACAATCATTTGAAGATGGCAACCGCCAGTTAAGTGAGCAAGTTGGAGCAGTTTTTTTGGTTTGATTATATTATTGAATTAAATGTATTATTATATTTTTATTTTTTATGATTATTTATTAAATTATAATTTATGATTTCGTGTTTCAAGTTTTATCATACCCGGGATGTTTACTAGACTCTTGTTCGAACAGATTTCAGTGAGTTATTCCTAAAAATTACAGGCCTACAATAAAAAAAATACATATTTCCATGCAAAAAAATGTACTGCTTTGAGCACAGAAATATGGACATAATCATACCGCTAGGGAGGTTCAAGGCCTGGGAGGCACAAAGGGGTTAAAAATATAAAAACAAAACAAAACTATGATATTTCTTAGTAAAAGTGAATAAGTTCAATGAGAGCTAATGATAGGGACAACTCCACACTCAAATCGAAGTTCATCTGTGAATATAGAATGGAACAAACAGGGGGCACCAGCTAAGTGCAGTATTGTGGAGAGCAGGAGAGCAGAGATGACATGGAGTGGGGTGTGCCGGAACACGTAACCATACCCCCTAGGCCCTGGTGTGACGTCACCAATACATCTCTTACCACAAAAGTGTGGTTAGAGCTTTGGTAAATTCCCCTGATTATCTGCATGGAATATGTTCACTTCAGTGCATGTATGTATGATTGTGGAGGGAACCAAAGAATGTCTGATCTTTTTGGGGAGTGAAATAGGAGGGAATTGTGTAGTATTCCCAGTAAGAAAACTACATGCTAATCTTACGTAAATAAAATAAATTAGAGCACAAGTAAAATAAATTAAAGTTAGACACTTGTTCTTCATTGCACACTTTAAAACGAGCGTCATGACGTCAACCAAAGGTCCCACGCCTCCGCCTTTCATCCCAGAACATGTGACTTCTTCAGGGGGATTCTCAGAGAGTATGCTATCAAAGTGTTACTAAACTCACAACAGTAAAATCAGTCTGTATATGCAGTAAAGCATGCTTGTTATACTTACCATGGAACCTAAGGGGCTAATCCTCTGCATTGTATAAAAAGGCTGTTTGGTAATTTCTTCTCTGTTCCTCCCATTTTTCAAGCGATCACCTCTTATCTCCTGATAAGACAGACTGAACCATAGGCATTTTGCACATGCTCAGTTTGGTGTGTATTGCTAGAGAGATTTTTTTGTTTTCTTGGGAGAGTACATGTGATCAGCACAGGGCCGATCAGCACTGGTCAGACAGAGATCAGGGGTTTTGCATCCTCCAAGAGCAGAAAGAAAACTCCTACAAGTTTTAACCAGTGCTCTGCTGAAGTCACAAGACTGCTCTAGCTGCTGATGAGAAAAGGTATTTAGCATATTTACTAATATAATTGCATTTCCATGTTGTGTGTACTGTGGGAGACCAGATATAGCGGACTCAGGGTCCTGGGTTTAGTAACACTTTAATGTAGTGGTGGAAGTGATATTGCACAGAATTAGCACATATGCTGTACATATCTGGTGCGATCTAGCACTTGGACCAAGTGAGTGTATATTGATCTAGTTTAACCTCCCTGGCGGTATGATTATTTCAGATTTTTGGTGCTGAAAGCGGTACCATTTTTTTGCATGGAAATATGTATTTTTTTTATTGTAGGCTGTAATTTTTAGGAAAAACTCACTGAAATCTGTCCGAACAAGAGTCTAGTAAACATCCCGGGTATGATAAAATTTGAAACACAAAATCATAAATTATAATTTAATAAATAATCATAAAAATAATATAAAAATAATAAAAAATTTAATTCAATAATATAATCAAACCAAAAACACTGAAATGTGAAATATAGCGCCAAGTTCGCACATTGCTGAGCTCAGTCGCAAAATCGTTTTCAGTTTCTGATGACGAATTTCCCCCACGAATCATTATCACTCAATTCTGTAAGTGGTTCTGATTTACTATCGCTGTTCTCTAGCTGGTCTAAACCGCTTTTGACCTAAAGGGACACTTTTTGGACGCCATGGACATTTCTCAGTTTCCAGGCAGAAAGAACAGACAAAATGCAGGCAGGGCACAGGACAAAACACTAGGGACAATATGTATGTGAAATAGGTTGAAACAGCAATGTTTTACTGTGTAAAATGAAAAAAAAAAAAAATGACATTTTTTAAAATTTTTAAATTTCCCGCCGGCGGCGGCGGCGGCGCCCGTACGTCCCGACGTCACAGGGACAGGACACAGAAGCCGGATGCCGGCATCGGCCGGAGGAGATGGCCGGGGACGCTGCAGGGGACACATCGTGGGAGCGCAGGGTAAGGTAAGTGAAGAACACATGCCGGAGCAGCGCCGCATGGTATTCCCGAGTGTAGCTCGGGGTTACCGCTTTTGGTACTGAAATGTTACCCCGAGCTACACTCGGGAATACCGCCAAGGAGGTTAAGGAGTTTATTAAATATTTTAAAGATAAAGCACTATCTAGTGTATTATTTACATGTTGAAAAGCGAACACTATGGAGGAGATGAGCAGAAAGCTGTGGACAGTGGCTTTTGATATACACAGGAGATCTTCGTGGTCCATGAAAGGGACAAATGACGTGTTTAGACCGAGCATTTATTGTGAGGTCATAAAGTGGAGATGAGCATACATCTGGTGGTGGTACAGTCACTAAACTGAACTGGATCAAGCATGAATGGTGAGACATATTTAAGACAACAGGACTTGGTTTATTCCATTGATGGCACAGGACTATTATTCGATTGATTATTTATGAATGTTTATTTACTATGACTATTATATATGATACGGTATTGTGTCATTATATTATTCAGCACTGCACATTTTGGATTATACAGGGTGCAGCAACATAACTTCCTTTTTTGAAATGCGTGCCATTCAGGCTGTAGCGGCCATAGCGGGGCGGGAGTGGTCTCAGGCGACAGGCGTAGTTCTAAAGTTTTTGTTCTCTTCCAGGTCAGTCATCATCATGCGTTGGAACAGTGAGCAGCGTGCGTTTGCCGTAGAGGCCTACTTTTCGAACGGATTTTATGTGATCGCAACCCAACACGCCTTCCGACATCGCTTCAATGTAGCCCCGTTGGGCCATGTCCCAGACCGGAAATCAATTGTTACGTGAGTCACTACGTTCAGACAAACCGTGAGTACAACAAGACGAAGAGCTGGAGTCCCTCGATCCATCAGATCACCTGAGAACATCGAAGCAGTGAGAGCTTCAATCTTGCGATCCCCGCAGCGTTCTGCGCGCAAACATGCGTCTGCCCTTGGACTTTCAGATCGTTCAGTGAGGCGAATTCTTCACGATGGCCTTCATTACCATCTGTACAAGTTGGCGATTGTGCCAGTCCGCTCCCCCGATTTGGCCCCTTGCAACTTTTTTTTGTGGGGTTTTTTGAAATCCCGCGTTTATGTAAACCGTCCAAGGACCCTACAAGACCTGGAGGCCAACATCCACGCAGAAATTGCCAACATACCCGCTGCTATGCTGGTAAGGGTCATGAAAAACGCCAGAAATCGGTTTATTCAGTGTATGGACAATGGGGGGCGTCACCTACCTGATATGATTTTCAAAACTGTGTAAAACAGAACTTTAGATATGTACCTACATTATTAAAGACAACAAAAACAATTCTGATTCTTAAAATGGGTTTTATTGCGTTTTGAAAAAAGGAAGTTATGTTGCCGCACCCTGTATAATAAATATCTCCTAGACTGAGTCTGAATCATCGGTGGGACGTGGGACTGTGCTTGCGTCTTCGTACTACAGAGATAGGGAGAACCTATATATTTCCATTGGCCCCTCCAGGGTAAGTGCTACACTTATATATGATACAGTATTGGGTCATTATATTAATCAGCACTGCACATTTTGGATTATATAATAAATATCTCTTAGACTGAGTCTGAATCATCGGTGCGCATGGGACAGTGCTTGTGTCTGTGTACTACAGAGATAGGGAGAACCTATCTATTTCCATCGGCCCCTCCAGGGTAGGTGCTACACATCCTATCCTCTTCTCTCACTTTAACTACTCTTCCCTATTTTCTCTACTCTCCTCACCCCCAAATTGCTCTGTATCCTCTGCTCATTTTTTTTCTGCTAAGTCTGAAATACTTTTTATTCATATTGAGACCTAATATTACATATTTAACAGCACTTGTGCATTCTTCAGAATTGCCCAGATAAAGATGTGTGCCCTTTTGTTACCTCTATATTATACTAGATACATATGTTATTTGTAGCTAAACTGTAAAAATGTAAAATATTAGATGAGAAAAATGTATATGGATTTATATACAAGGATAGTCTACTGTACAAGAACAAAGTACAAGTGTTTGAGTGATGAAAGGATACAGTCGCGCTGTAGAGGAATTTCTAATAAAAATCCATTCCAATTTCCTCTTTGGTTGATATTATTGAAATTTACGGCTTTGCAGCTCTCTTGTGACTGGGAATCTTTCCAATACACTACAGGTAAACAAAAAGCGCACCAGCATTGTATGATATCTTTAGTAAGATTTCATTAACTAGCATTTGCTCATACTTCCAAAAGCGCTCCAGAAATAAACACCCACCCAAGGTCTGACGCACTCTATCATGTAGTGGTTTCCAAACTCGGTCCTCAAGTCCCCCAGTAGGTCATATTTTTAGGATTACCTTCACCTTGCACAGCTGCTTTAAATTAATATCAATGGCTTGGTATTTATGGTGGCTATTTTATCAAAAGGATGTTCCCAAAATATACCAGTTGAGTTACTTGGAGACTGAGGTGGGGAACCACTGATCATACAGGAGATCCTCAACCATAGATTCCAACAAGCAACATAACAGTCACTGCTTAAGGTTTGCATCCAAACCGATGCATTTCAAGGGTGAACCCTGTTCTTCAAAATTTTGAAGAGGGTTTACCGCTGAAACATGTCAGAGAGGACGCACACCTCAAACAGTGACTATATGTTGCTTGACAGAATCTATGGTTGAGGATGTCTCATATCTAGATGGTAGAGAGGGTTACACCTTGGATGGGTTACATGCAACATGCTTATTTGTGGAGAACTTTTGTATGAGGAAATACTCAAAAATACTGAATATATGACATGATGTCAGTGTACTGTTTGTCCTGTAGAAAAAAGTGTATAAAAAAATCACCGTTATTGGCACACAGATAGTATATAAAAGTCCAGTAGGGCTACGTAATTACATAGTTAGTCTGGCTGAAAAAAGACAAAAGTCCATCCAGTTCAACCATTAAAAAAAAAGTTATAATCCTATACCCACAGTTAATCCAGAGGAAGGCAAAAAAAAACCAGCAAAGCATAATCCAATTTGCTCCTGCAGGAAAAAAAATTCCTTTCTGATCCCCCGAGAGGCAATTGGACATTCCTTGGATCAGCTTTACCTATAAATGCTAGTATTCAGTTATATTCTGTGTAAAGAGCTAATAAGATAGTATCCTTAATGGGATACAGATATTATTACAGGTACTTGTACAGCGTCATCAATTTACGCAGCGCTTTACATATATATTGTACATTCACATCAGTCCCTAACCCTCAAGGGGTGTACAGTCTAAGGTCCCTAACTTACATTCATACATACACATACTAGGGCCAATTTACACAGGATCCAATTAACCTACCAGCATGTCTTTGGAGATATTCTAACTCTTTGACATGATTTCAAAAACAATACATATGGGCCAGGTTAGAACTGAAAGTGTTACTAAACCCAGGACCCTGCATTCACTATATCTGGTCTCCCACAGTACACACAACATGGAAATGCAATTATTTTAGTAAATATAAACTGCTAAATACCTTTTCTCATCAGCAGTATATGGCAGTCTTGTGACTTCTATCAGTGCCCAGCAAAGCACTGGTTACAGCTTGTATGAGGAGTTTTCTTTCTCCTGTAGGAGGATTCAGGACCCCTGACCTCTGCCTGGACAGTGCTTATTTGCCCTGTGCTGATTACATGCACTCTCCAAAGAAAAAAACTCTCTAGCAATACACACCACACTGAGCATGTGCAGCTTGTCCCCAAGGCTCTGTTCTATCAGGATATATTTAGGAGACACTGGAAGAAGGGGTGAATCAGAGAAGTCAGGATCAAACAGCGTTTTTACACAATGCAGAGGATTAACCCCTTAGGTTCCACAGTGAGTATAACAAGCATGCTTTACTACATATACAGACTGATTTTACTGTTGTGGGTTTAGTAACACTTTAAAAGAGAAGTATGGGTTTCAGTAACAAAAAAAAAATTATACTCACCTAAGTGGATGTAGCATTGGTCAGATGCTGCATCTGTCCCTTGCCGGATCTAAGACTGAGAACTGATCAATCAAATACCGTTGCTTGCTCAGCTCTTGATCTTCAGGCTGCAGAGAGCCAGTGACTGTCAGTCACAGGCTTTCTACTCTGCCCTTCCAGGGCTCACTGGAGTGCCGGGCTGTGGAGGGTGCAGGAGCTGCTGGCTCAGACTCTCAACTGCTCGCTGAGAGGCTGAGCCAGGAGCTAGTCCAGGCATGTGGGTGGATTCCAACCATATGGTCAGGATTTTTTCAGAACCTGAACTGGCTCAGTGATGTCAACGTGAAGTCACAAGAGTGCAGAATGAACTGCACTCCTTTGATCCATAGGAGAAGTATGGCCAAAATAGCTTTAGCCCTGCATCTCCTTTAAACAGTATATCCTGCCAAAACGTTTAAGTGAGGAAAGGTAAGAACCTTCCTGTCAGGTTTAAGTGCTATTCTTGGACTCCATCAGAGAGATGTCTTCTCACTTCCTGTTCTACTGACAATGGTTTCACCAGACAGGAAGTAAGGAAACATTTCCAACAAGGACACAGAAAAAAAAAAGATTTATGCTTTTTCGTTAAAGCTTTACCAGATTCACACCAACTGAGATGGGAAAGAGGGACACCTTTTAGAACAAAGTATGTAGGCAAAAGACACACCTACTGTGCCACGTCCCCAGTGCCTAGTACACACGATGGGAAGATCGGATGAATGTTCACTCACGTTTTTTTGCATGCTAATTCTCATATCGAATATGAGAGTGCTGCTAAGCGTATGAAAATTCTGGTATGAGCCAGTGCAACTTCCCATCTGCGTAGCAACGTAACAGCGTGCAATCGATGTACGTGTGACCCCTCTGCAGATTATTACCAAATTGTAGCAATAAGATAATCACTTCATTATTACTATTATACATACAGTATTTATATCCTGAAAATTATATTTTTTTTGTATTTAGGAGCATTTTCGTTGTATACAAAGATTGTTTTCGTTGCCATTTTTCCTTCCGGGCTGTTTTCATGTTTCCAGTCTTGCGTGGTTTTGATCACTGAACTTTTTACAGATAAATAGTGTACTGATTAAAATGAAAATCATTTGTTCTGCTTATTTTGTACTTGTCCCTTCGGATATTTTTGCACAAACTGTGTGGTCGGCTCATGAAAGCTGTGTACTAACAAACAGATTATCAGACGATTGTTACGCATGCATTCTTTTTGTCTGATTTTATCATGTATACTCGGCCTTACTGCTATCCAGGATTTCCCTCATTCCTATTCTGCTGACAACTTCACCAAACAGGAAGATATAGCTCCCAACTGTCCCCAATTTGGAGGAATGTCCCTCTATTGGAAGAAAATCCCTCTGTTCCTCATTACTTCTGAAATGTCC
The DNA here is from genome assembly GCF_062004578.1 of Staurois parvus. Classification (NCBI taxonomy): domain Eukaryota; kingdom Metazoa; phylum Chordata; class Amphibia; order Anura; family Ranidae; genus Staurois; species Staurois parvus. Next base: position 2,465,954 of record NW_028320549.1, read on the forward strand.
CACTTCTATACAGAAGACCTCTATAAAAGTATCTAACTACCAAAGTGTTACACTGCCCTAGACCTTTCATCCAACCTCGAAAATTATAGCCTTTGCTATTTTGTTATTTTGGAAAGCCAACACAAAGGAAAAGTAATGGTAGAAAAGAATGTATAAAACAGGAAGGTATAGCTCCCAACTGTCCCCAATTTGGAGGAACTGTCCCTCTATTGGACGTAAATCCCTCTGTTCCTCATTACTTCTCAAATGTCCTTCTATACTGTAGACCTCTATAAAAGTATCTAACTACCAAAGTGTTATACTGTACTAAACCTTTCATCCAACTTTGAAAATTATAGCCTTTGCTATTTGGGAAAGCCAACATAAAGGAAAAATAATGGTAGAAAAGAATGCATAACCATGTAATCTTGTATCATTATTAGGTATCTATTCCTCATGATCATCATGTATTGATTCCTCATGAGTAACCTTGGCAGGCATTCAAGACCTTCCCCATTGTATGCAAAAAAAAAAAGATTTTGGCTGGACATACTCTTTAGTTCCAGTTATAATAGTTCTGTTACCAGTATTGGGTACAAAAAAAAATAGCTATACTGTATCTTAGACTGTTGGAATAATACGTCAATACAGCTATCATTTAGCCACTAATCCCAATGTGGGAAGTGAAGAACCTGTTGACAGAACATCTACTCCATCCTCCATTGTGAAGACAAGTCCAAACAGAACTGACACAAGCCTGCTTTCATGTCAATGACTCAGAGTACAGGAACACACCTCTGCTTTCCTAGAACCACTTGACTTGACAGACTTGACCTGCAAAAACACCAGATACGCATCATGAGATGGTTGGTAAAGTGGCAATTTGGCCTGACCTTGGAAAATTGTATCAAGCAGCAGCTTTTTTTTTACTACATTATCGATTTTCCTTTTTTTTTTACCTTTTTTTGAAAAGTAATCTAATCAAAATAAGAGCAGTCTGCGAGCTTTGCATTTTTTCTATGAGGTTAGCGTTAATTAATTCAGTTATTCAGTTTAGCTGCTGCCATCAGCTTAGCACCCGACAGGCCGATACACCACTGCTCGCCAAAGTGCTTACAGTGTCATAAAAAAAAAAAAGTATTATAGAATTTTTAAGACACAGTCAATCATTTCTAAGTCAATTATCCTGTTACTTTTGTGCGTTTTGCTGGTATTATACATGGGTGACAGAAAAGACTAATTGTTCTGTGTTAGTTCAAAAGTAACAATGTAGCCAAATATAGAGTTCAATTTTGAAGGCTTTTTATGGTGCTGGTTTCTTGTCATAGGTTTGATATCTATATCAAACAAAACATTGACATGCTGAGCTTAGAACGTAGAGGTGTATTGTATGCACATTATCCCTGTAGTGGAGAGAATGAAGTGCTCTTTATAGAAATGTATTTTTAAACTGATAATTATTAGGATTCCAGGTGAGGCCATTAAATCAGCAGGACCAAGTAGTTAATATATATAAACTATATGAAATACAAAACACAGAGTCACTTAACCAACTTTGGTTAATTTTAAAAATAACATCTACAGTATTTACTGGAATAACGTTTACATAGCTGTAAACGTGTGAACAGACAATGCCTACATAATACAATTGGTCTTTAATTCCCCGAAGCATAATCTCACTGCTGGGCCACAGTACAACAAACAAAATATCAACCCTACTATAAGTTGGTCACTGAACTTGGACACATTTGCAGTAGAAGACAGTTGCCAAGACTGAGTTCCAGAAGCAAATAAAAAAATATAGACTCCACTTATAGTGTTTGTTACCCCAACATTTCATATTCCTTCCTGATAAGTGTATGTTGTACCATGTACTCGTGTTAAAAACCATCCTGTTCTCTCTGTATTTCTACCTTTTGAGTGAAATACCAAAAGATTCAGCCAGTCCCTCTGCTTTCCTATTTCAAACTGACCATACTGAGTATAGAAGCACATCCTTCCCAGCATTATTAGTTTTCTGGCTGTGCTGGGTATTGATGGCCTTGATGTCAAACATTAGTTCGACTCAAACATCGGCCGTTCATGTGTTTGGTGAATACAAGAACAGCAATAATATTCGGAGGACTATTCGCCCGCCGCACCCCACAATGCATTGTGCTCTCACAGTGCATTGTGATTGGCCAAAGCAATGCACCTGACCACAGGTCAGGAGCAAGGCTTTAGCCAATCACAGTACAATTGGGCTGAGCTAGCGGTGATCGGCAAATGTCAGACTGGCATCTGACCGGCAAATGTCAGACTTGTCAGATTGCGACGAGTGATCGGTGGGTGCGTACATGTCGGCGGATGCACCGCCGCACTCCACAATGCATTGCGCTCTCACAGTGCATTGTGATTGGCCAAAGCAATGCACCTGACCACAGGTCAAGTGCAAGGCTTTAGCCAATCACAGTACAATTGGGCTGAGCTAGCGGTGACTGGCAAATGTCAGACTGGCATCTGACCGGCAAATGTCAGACTTGTCAGATTGTGACGAGTGATTGGTGAGTGCGGACATGTCGGCGGACGCACCGCCGCACCCCACAATGCATTGCGCTCTCACAGTGCATTGTGATTGGCCAAAGCAATGCACCTGACCACAGGTCAGGTGCAAGGCTTTAGCCAATCACAGTACAATTGGGCTGAGCTAGCGGTGATCGGCAAATGTCAGACCAGCATCTGACCGGCAAATGACAGACTTGTCAGATTGCGGCGAGTGCTCGGTGGGTTCGGATATGTCAGCAGATGTCAAGCTTTTTTTTATTTCGGCGAGTCGTCATCGTCTTGACAACGCTGGACACTGTGATTGAAGATGGATTACAATGATGGAACCATTTTTTTGCCTTTTTATTTTTTCTAATAAAGGACTTGTCAAAAACTGTTTTGTTTTTTGTTCAATAAAGGATTTATTCAAAAGTCTGGCATGTTTATCTTTTCACAATTTAACCCTTTAGTGAATGGGTAGGGGTACAAGGGGTGCAGCCACAAGCATCATCTAGATATCTTTTTTTTCAGCTGGCAATTCCCTGCAATGTAAAAGCCATATTTATTGCTTTTACAGGCAGTGGGAAGGGAAGCCCCCCCCCCCTCCTGCCACCCACCAGCACTTCTCCATGCTCTCCTGTGCGATCAAGCAGCCAGAGAACCAATCCGCCGGCGGCAACGCTTTACCAAAGAGCTGTTCATGGTCCAGCTTGTCCCTGGCAATCTCTATCTGGCAATCTCTAAAAGGCATCACTTCTGGCACTGGCAGATGTAAATGCTGCCATTTTAAAATATATATAATGCTTGGGGGTTCTGAGAATTTATTAGCCAATAAATGATGATTTTTACATGTAGGAGAGAAAAGCCAGAATTGGCCTTGGTGGAAAGTAGTTAAGTAGACCATACAATGCTTTACTAATACTTAGTTCAGCTCTGTATTTTTATGCATATTTATTGAATTTGGGCTGAAAGATCTGTATGTATGGGTAAAGACTAGCCCTGCAGAAGTTGCTGACTAATGAGATGTTGTATAGTATGTAAGTAACTCTGAATACTGAACTGAATACTCTGAATGTTTCCTGAACTTTGTATGTGACTTTAGATCCTTTATAATATTTTCAAATAATTATTAAAAACCAATAGTCGGTGTTCCTTTAACAAACATAAAGCTTATGAACTGACCTGAACTGTGGCTGAGGAGTGGCCACCATTATTGCCCGTAGTCTTACTGAAGCTGATATCTCTCTATTACTGACTTACTGTGCCCTAATCTGCATTGTGTCCCTGTGTGGAGGTGGCCATCTTGATAGAGGCAAGGTTTTGCAGCCTCCAGCAAAGAGAACAAAGAACAGGACAGTAGTGGTATCACCATATCCCACTCCAAATCTTCTGAGGCTATCAATCAGAGGCAGTTGGGTCTTAGAATTCACACTGCAGATATATAGCTATGATCCTATAGGCACAGAGTGCATAGACACCATCACATACCAGGGTCTTTACTGCTGTTTTTCAGTAGGAATTCCAAATAAAAGGCACATTTTTCAGAATACTGCTTAGGCACAAAAAACTTTTATATAGTAGATGTTCCTGTAACATAGCAAACCTTCACTCTTTGAGTTCATGTCCACTTTAGCACTAATTATGATGGAATCTGCTTCATAAATCTCCGTTCTACATAGAAGTTCCTTTCCTGTGCTCAAGATTTCTGTGTAGTCTATAAGACATTTTTTTTCTGAATGCAAGGGTACACTACTGAATCAGGAAGATTAAATAAATAACAAGGAACATATTTCAGAAGAGTAGGTGTCCTTCAGGCCTGAATATTTAAAAAGAAGGAATTAAGGTAATTTATATGGAACAGTTTGTTTTAGTCAAACCTAAAAACCAGTCAAAAGGTATACAAGTGAATCAGTCTGTGAACCCAGAGATTCTCAATTCACCAGGGATTCTCGTTTCATCCAGGCATTTCTATAATGCACAAGGCCACCCTGCTGCTGAAGTCTTGCTATGCATAATAACACATCATTCAGAGAACACAATTTTGTACGACTTTCCTGATACTCACAATAAAGTAAACTAGTGGATATTCTGACTTTAGCCTTCTTCTGAGCTGAGAAAGAGGGACACCTTGTAGCACAAAGATCATAGGCAAAGGACACATCTCCAGTTATGCTAACTATGAAGAAATGATATTCAGAAAATAATAGCTTTTTCACTATCGTTTTCCTCTAAACTGGCTATTTAAAATTACAAACACAAAAATTAGAGGCTGGCTAAAAGATTTTAGGGTGTATTTATTTAAGAAAAGGAGAGCTATAGAAACATTATAAAACATTATAAAGTACATAGTCAGCCAGGTGCCTAGGTAAGGTTTTGGTGCATGCAGAACTCTGCTGAGTTCCACTCTTCAGTTTATGAGAGTGAGAGTTGTTGTCCAGGCTTCCAGATGTTTGTGGTGGTATGGTAGGGCTAGAGACATCATGCCAATTAAGTCAATTAAGTGTAGTGTTCTGAAAAAACAGAGGAACTTGAACAGGTACTAACCTGCTCACATGCCAAGTTGATCCACCCTCTAGCCAATAGGTTACTGGTTCCAGTTGGTTGTGGATTCACACAGGATTATAGAGACTGGGACAAACTTTGACTTTTTGGCTTCCTTATCCTCAGCCACTGACCAGGAATGAGTGTAGTTGTCTTGGCATTTCTTATTGCATCACTGTAAGCTTTTTCTTTGACCTTGTACCTCTCCATTGTAGCTCACAGGTTTGGGGGTTCTGTTACTTTTGTTGGTGATCCGAAAACTTTTAATGGGGTTCATAGAACACAACCTATCATCAATTTTGCAGGTGATTCCGCGGTGGCTTTATGAGGAGCTGACCTGTAGTGCAGCTTAAGAAGAGTCCCTCATGTAGATGTGTCTTAAATGTTCCACACTAGCCTGTGGGTGGCATTGTGATGTTAAGATGTGCTTCATTCTAGTGCATTTGGTGAAAAATGGACATGTGTTGTCGCATATGCTATACTGTGTTTCAAATCATATACAGCCTGGGAGCAGACCTGTGTCCACTGCCAATCTGCATCCTTTTTGAGTAAGGCATGGAAAGGCGTTGTGATTTCAGCATAGTCAGCTACGAATCTTAAATAATAGTTTGTAAAATCTAGAACCAGTTAAAACCAGTTCTGCTTTATTTTTTGGCTCAGGTAAATTGTGTATAGCATCAATGTTGGACTGCAAAGGTTGCATACCTAGTGATGAGAGTCTGTGGCTTACTAAGTCAAGCTCAGTTTGTGCAAAAACACATTTTTCTTCTTCTAGGGTGAGGTTATATATCATCAGTCTGTGAAAAAATAAGCACGTGAGAATCCAATTGTGTTCCTCTAGAGAGAGTGCATGGCTATCATCCAAGTAAATTGTTCCTTCAAAGGTATTCCTTCAAAGATATTGACCATTATTTTTTGAAAATAACTCAGAGTTGAGCACAGTCCCATATGTGAAATGAAAGGTTCCTGGCCTGCAATGGAAGTGGGATTTGTAAATAGCCTATACTGAGTTCTAGTTTAGTGAATAGTGTGCTCTCAGTTGGTTTTTGTACTTGAACAGGAGCTTCATTACCATCCATGGGGCACAGCATATTCCTGACTTCTGGGACAGCCACACTAAATCCACAGCTCTTAGCAATGTAAGCGTATCTGGCTTCATAAACAGACTTTCCCTCAGTTTTTCGTTTGTAGTCTTTTCAGTAAGCTGGTATCCAATCATTTCATTTCATTTCATTTCCCTCCTAGATTGTAAGCTCGAAAGAGTAGGGCCCTCTTACCCCTTGTGTGCTGTTTGATATTACTGTACTGTTTCATGTATTGTCCCCCCCTCTATTGTACAGCGCTGAGCAAACCCTTTGGCGCTATATAAACTCGATAAATAAATAAATAAATAAATAAATTTCATCATGTAAGGTTCTAAATCTGCAGGGTGCTGCTGTCTCAGCTCAACAACATAGTGGTAAACAGATTCTTCCTCACACTGACAGTGTTTGCGAAAACAAACTGTGGCCACAGAAGCATTTGTGGTTGGATAAAAATACTGTTCAAGGACTTGTATTGTAGCTGAGTATGAAGAATCTGCTCCCAGATTTGAGAAAACCTTCTGAGTTAAGCAGCAAGGCCTTTTGTATCTCAGGTAAGGTCCCATCCAGGCCCATTGCTAGTGAGCAGATTGAAAATTGTTCATGCCAGATCCAAGGGTACCTTGGTATCCAAGCGCCCAAGTGTCCTAGTCATTATTGTTGTGTCTCAGCAGTGCAGTCATATTGTTAGCAGGTCACCAACTTCCTGCTCCAACTCCTCCAACTAGCTCTTAAAGTTCTTAAAGCAGAAATGCCATAACAATTTCCAAGTATGGCAATACACAGAACTGAACATCTACGCAACACTGTCCTCCCACACCCAGAATTTAAACTGGAACTTCACCCAAAAAGTGAAGTTCCACTTTTCCGCCTCCTCCACACCTCCTCTCCCACTTTTGGAAACTTTTATTTTTTGATCAGGGAGTAGGTACTTGGTTTTGACAGGTACCTGCCCCCCCTCACAACCTTCTAGTATACGTCACAAGTCCCAGAAGACTGCAGGACCATTCACAATGCACAGCGCTCCTCACTCAAACGCAGCGGGAATGCCTTGCAGCTTCACAGCCAGATTCCCTTAGCAAACATGCCAGTGTGAGGAACCCTAAGACCAGAGAAGAACCAGCTCGGGGGAGCACAGCACTGGATACCTGGACAAGTAAGGGTCCTCTTATTAAAAGTCACCAGCTACAAATGATGTAGCTGCTGACTTTTAATAAGAGGACCCTTACTTTATTTTTGGGGGAAGACTCCTCTTTAAGGTAAATCTAAACCTATTCACTTCAATCTAATATAAACTTTAAAATGTAATGCCATTTCAAAAGTAATTTTCAATATGTATTCATCTGCAACTTTCATTAAAGATTACCTGGAGGTCCTGTCTTAAAGGTCCTTGATACTTTAGCTCCTGTTATATGGTGACAACACTCTGTCCCTGTCTACCAATTGTGTTGTCAGTATTTGTACAATGTAGTTTCATTTGGGAAAGTTATTCAAAAAGAGAATGTTACAAGCAAAATTTGAAGCATTTTCTGTAGTAAATTATTATTGATATTGACAAAACTTCCTAACGAAATTTCAAGTCATTAAATGAGCTAAGAATATTTGTTCAAAAAACTACCTTTTGCTGTATGGCTAGCTTTATGGTTTACATTTCCAAACTTAAAATTTTAAGTAGAGGTCCAATTTATAGTCAGCTTTTTCATGCAACCTGGACCCTGAAATTAGGGACCTACTAGCACTTTAGTATGAAAAATATGAAGGTATGTACCTTGATTTTGCTGATTTATTGGCCCTCCCAGTTTAGCTCCTTTTTGCTTTATATCTTGTTTACTTATTTATGACAAAAAATAATGTGCGGTACAACATGTTTGTGCCCAGAGAATAATAATAATACCTACATAAATTAAGCCTTCACAAGATCTCACTTTTTTCTTTTCAAAGCCAACACTCCAGGGGGAAAGCTGTTTCTAACTCCCCAAGCTTTGTTGACCAAATAAAGTAATTAGCAATTGTAGGGAAGACTGTATGCAAGACATAATATGCATTCATTTGCACTGCCAACAATAGAATACTAATTCCCTTTTTAAATTTTAATGTCCTGCTTCAGTAAATAGCACTTGAGATATTTAAAAAGGTAAAAAAAAATTAGCTGAAATATCCTGGGGCTGAGATACAAAGGACTGATATAAAGACGCCTGATCAGAGAAAACAGGACACCAAAGTGAAACAAATACATCTAAAAGTTGATCTATTTTCATCCTCCTTTGCTGAGGGCTGTGGCCCTGGTTTTGCAGCACCTCATATCCCGTCCCTTGATACCCGACAAGAAATGGTGGGTGGGGTTGTCACTGGGACTGGGACCCTTTCTCACTAAATTTGATTTTAGTAGACATGTGTGATTCATTTCATTACAAATCAAAATTTGGCCAATATTTTCACTATTCAGAGATTCGGATGTATCCAAATCACAAAAATAACAAATTTCAATGAATCTGAAATTAATTATAATGAAAACAACAAATTCATTTGTATTCATTCATTTAATTCGGATGACATGATGCAATAGTTTGGGCCTTTTATTAATGTTTCAAGCATCTGAAAAAAACATAACAAATAATTCAAATTGATTTAGATCCTTTTATTTTATTCAGATGAGAGTGGTGCAGTAGTCTTTAAATCTTGGACAATCAGGCGATTATTTTTGCATTAGCATTTTTCATTATTATAAAAAATATACTACATATGAAGTGGAAACATATTGTAATAAATACCCACTTTAAAGTGTTACTAAACCAACAACAGTAAAATCAGTTTGTATATGCAGTAAAGCATGCTTGCTAATCTGTTAAATTGTTAAACTTGTTAAACTGTGGAACCTAAGGGGTTAATCCTCCGCATTATGTAAAAAGGCTGTTTGATCCTGTTTTCTCTCCCCCTCCTCTTGCTGAAATGACCACCTGATACAGACTGAACCCGTAGCCACATGCACATGCTTAGTTTGGTGTGTATTACTAGAGAGGTTTTTTTTTCCTGGGAGAGTGCATGTGATCAGCGCAAGGCCAATCAGCGCTGTCCAGACAGAGGGTCAGAGGTTTCATATCCTCCTAGAGCAGAAAGTAACCTCCTACAAGCTTTAACCAATGGTCTGCTGAAGTCACAAGACTGCTCTAACTGCTGATGAGAAAAGGTATTTAGCAGTTTATATTTACTAAAATAATTGCATTTCCCTGTTGTGTGTACTGTGGGAGACCAGATCTAGTGAATGCAGGGTCCTGGGTTTAGTATCACTTTCAGTCCACAATACATATATATACATCGTGGTTTTGAAGTGGTTTAAAATCTGCTGCTGATTCCCTTTCTGCTAAAAGTAATACACGTGGCTGCTTGACCGCTGGATCCCTTTTAGAAGCAACGAGAGGGGTCTTCCCCTCCTGGCGTGGTTTTCTTGTTTTCCAGACTTACCGGTCGTACTGGGGAGCCCAGAATCTGATCCAGTGGTTGATGCAGCTGGCCATAGAGGTGATCGGCGACCCCAACATCCCATCTCTATGGTCTAGGAGAGCAGAAATGATGAGTATTTTTTCCGTTAGGGAGAATGTAAACAAGACTATTTTTGGGGGCGAAAGCATCAGATCAATGATTTTTTTTATCTGATACTTTCAAGGGTAGAAGAGAGATCTGGGGTCTTATAGAGCCCAGGTATCTCCGTAAAGAGGACCTGTCATGCTTTACAGATATCACAAAGGATGTTTACATTTCTTGTGATAGCAATAAAAGTGGTCAAAGAAAATTTAAAGGGTCAGTGTAAAAATAAAAAATATAATGAAAAAAATAATAATCAAAATATTTTTTAAAGAGCCCCATACCCCGTGCTTGTGCGCAGAGGCGAACGCATACGTAGGTCAAGCATGCATATGTAAACAGTGTTTGAACCCTACCAGTGAGGTATCTGCACGAACATTATACCGAGAGCAATAACTCTAGCTCTATACCTCCTTTGTAACTGTAAACTGGTAACCTGTAAACATGTTTAAAGCCTCACCAATGGAGATTTTTAAGTATTACTGGGGGTGCAGGGAGGGGGAGGGGGCGTTCTAGGAGGACATCATATGACACCCTGACAGAACTAGACAAACACACTGTAGCCGGCATTAACAGTCAAGAAGTGGTTAAACTGAAATTGAAATTCTAGGCAGATATAACATGCACACAATAATGCAGAACAACATGTTAGGAATCTACTTACTCGGCATATCATCTTTTATATTTTAAAAAAATGGGTTATATATTGTGTTTTTTTGCATTAACATTCTTTAAAATGTATTTTTTGCAGAAAAATTGAGTTTGAAAAACCTTTGTGTGACATAAAAAATTGCAATGGCTGCTTTTTTTATTTTTTAGGGCCTCTGGTTGAAAAATATCTAATGTTTGATGTTCTAAGTAATTTTCTAGCAAAAAATACAGAATTTTGCTTGTAAACAAGTGCCAGAATTGGCCTGGTCTTACAGTGGATACAGTAAGGTATAAAAGAGAACAAAGATGATTCCTATTTATTGTGCTTGGGTTGAATGGAGGTGGATCTATCAGAATCTCAGAATCATAACTTAACGAATGAATCCAAAATTAATTCTGTTCCATTCGTTACTTTCGGATACACATGACTGCAGTCGATATCGTCCAATCAGCTCCTTCTATTTGTCTTTGTAGGTTGGACTAGCAGGGATGACTCCAGAGAGCATAAGTAATCTCCCGAAATAACAAATATACACATTAAAATGTGTTAAACCAATCTTCCAAAATAACTTCCCAAAATATGAATCGATTCAGAACAAGAAATATATGAATTAAATCCAAATATACAAAACAAATTCCAAAAAGGAATCGTTCTAAAATAACGAATATGATGGAACAAAGTGATTTACAAACACATTTTCTTGGGGGGAATTTATCTAGTTCTTGGTATTTTTTTCTTTCCCAAGATATTAATCTCTTCAAATGGGTGGCGCAGACAGTAATGAAAAGCTGACCAGAGCCCTAAAACTTTCCAATTCCATCCTAAATGGAAATTCAATGTAAACGCAAATACTTTAGATGTGTATTTTCTGCAGGATCTTCTGCCTGCAATAACCTGTGTATACCCATGTAAATGGATCCTCATACCTGCCTGGTGTTCAGCTTTAATTCTATTTACAATGCCTTGAAAAATTATTCATACCCCTTGAAATTTTCCACATTTTGTCATGTTACAACCAAAAATGTAAACATATTTTATTGGGATTTTATGTGATAGACCAACACAAAGTGTTACATTATTGTGAAGTGAAAGGAAAATTTATCAAATCTTTTTACAAATAAATATCTGAAAAATGTGGTGCATTTGTATTCAGCCCCCTTTACTTTGATGCCCCTAACTAAAATCTAGTGGAACCAATTGCCTTCAGAAGTCACCTAATTAGTAAATAGGGTCCACCTGTGTGTCATTTAATCGCAGTATAAATATAGCTGTTCTGTGAAGCCCTCAGAGGTTTGTTAGAGAATATTAGTGAACAAATAGCATCATGAAGGCCAAGGAACACACCAGACAGGTCAGGGATAAACTTGTGGAGAAGTTTAAAGCAGGGTTAGGTTATAAAAAAATATCCCAAGCTTTGAACATCTGACGGAGCACTGGTCAATACATAATCCGAAAATGGAAAGAGTATGGCACAACTGCAAAGCTACCAAGACATTGTTGTCCACCTAAACTGACAGTCCGAGCAAGGAGAGCATTAATCAGAGAAGCAGCCAAGAGGCCCATGGTAACTCTGGAGGAGCTACAGAAATCCACAGCTCAGGTGGGAGAATGTGTCCACAGGACAACTATTAGTTGTGCACTCCAAAAATCCGACTTGGAAGAGTGGCACGAAAAAAGCCATTCTTGAAAGAAAGCCATAAGATATCCTGTATGCAGTTTGTGAGAAGCCATGTGGAGGACACAGTAAACATGTGGAAGAAGGTGCTCTGGTCAGATGAGACCATAAGGAAACATTTTGGCCTAAAAGCAAAACACTATGTGTGGCGGAAAACGAACACTGCACATCACCCTAAACACACCATCCCCACCGTGAAACATGGTGGTGACAGCTTCATATTGTGGGGATGCTGAGTTTATGGGAAGAGGGATGGAGCCAAATACAGGGCAATCTTAGAAGAAACCTGTTAGAGTCTGCAAATGACTTGAAACTAGGGTGGAGGTTCACTTTTCAGCAAGATTACAACCGTAAACATACAGCCAGAGCTACAATGGAATAGTTTAGATCAAAGCATATTCATGTGTTAGAATGGCCCAGTCACAGTCCAGACCGAAATCCAATGGAGAATCTGTGGCAAGACTTTAAATTGCTGTTCACAGACGCTCTCCATCCAATCTGACAGAGCTTGAGCTATTCTGCAAAGAAGAATGGGCAAACATTTCACTCTCTAGATGTGCAAAGCTGGTAGAGACATCCCCAAAAAGACTTGCAGCTGGAATTGCAGTGAAAGGTGGTTCTACAAAGTATTGACCCGGGGGCTGAATACAAATGCATGCCACAAAATTTTGAAAACCACTTCTTTTCCTTCCACTTCACAATTATGTGCCACTTTGTGTTGGTCCATCACATAAAATCCCAATAAAATACATTTATGTTTTTGGTTGTAACATGACAAAATGTGGAAAATGTCAAAGGGTATGAATACTTTTTCAAGGCACTGTAGCTGCTTGCCCAAAGTTCTCATTGTTGTACTGTAGAGGCTTGTTTTCTGTGTAGCATTTTACTTTACCTTGCTGTAACATCATATTTTATTTTTTAGTAAGTGAGAGATGTGAGAAATTGAACTCCGCGGTGTGCACAAGCGACTGAACTTCAAGACGCTGATTACATTTGCATGTAAAATAAACAAGACACCAGAGTCCCCGCAACAGATGTACTTGGGGAAAATAGTAACAAAGTACAGCAGCTGACGGTAAGCCTACTCTCCCCGGTATACAAGCAACATGATATCAGAAGTCTCAAAGCCTGACTGTGGTAGGATTATTACAGAGCAATGCTGAGCGATGTGGGGATGCTGTAAGAATTTGGGCTCTTTAGTTTATACAAACAAAACATCCAATAACTCATTCCAAGCAATTTTTTGGAGAAATACAAAATGTATTTCTTATCAAGAGTTTATATTTAGTTATTTTAAAGCTGAAGAACAGACAGGCTTAAAATGGTATTAAACCCAAAAGAAAACATTTATTATATTGCAGCTTACAAATTCTCAGGTGCGATGGCTGCATTTGTTTTCTTTTCTTAGGCTTTCTTCCCTTTATTTGCACCTGGTGATCTGGCCAGTAAGTCTGCTGTTTTATAACAGAACGAGCTGTCCTGATGACGTAACAGCTAGAGGATTGAGAAAAACCCATTTACCACTGACGGGTGTTTAAAAGTGTCAGCTTTTATTTTTTTATGTGAAACCTTAACCACTTACTCCCCCCCCCCCCCCCCCCCCCATTCATGACCAGGCCATTTTTTGCTATACGGCGCTGCGTTTATTTAACTGACAACTGCGTGGTCATGCAGCGATGTACATACATGAAATTTATGTAATTTTTTTCCTCACAAATAGAGCTGTCTTCGATTTAGGCCAGTAGGTATTCTGCTACATATTTTTAGTGAAAAGAAATTCCAAGAGGGGTATATTGATTGGATTGCGCAAAGTATATAGCGTCTACAAACTATGGCATATATACTGAAATTTTTTTTTAATACTAGTAATGGCGGTGATCGGTGACTTAGCGGGACTGCGATATTGTAGCGGACAATCTGACACTAACTGACACTTTGTGGGAACCAGTGACACTAATACAGTGATCAGTGCTAAAAATATGCACTGTCACTGTATTAATGGCCCTGGCTGGGAAGGGGTTAAACATCTAGGACGATCAAAAGGTTACCTGTGTGCCTAACCAGTGTTTTAGTGTGCACAGTGTGGTCATTTTACTAGGCAATGTGCTGCATTTTATTCCCTGCTTTGCAGGGGAAAAAAATCCAGCAGATCGTCACTGACAGGACACAGCTATGCCTTGTTTACTAAGAAGTGCTGTGTCCTGTCACTCTCCTTGCTAATCAATGAGTGCCGGTGCTCATCCATTGGCCAGCACCCATTGATCAGTTTCTGCTATAACTAATCAGCGGAAGCAGCGGGCCCCCTATACAAGGAAGTGCAAAATCATATATATACTGTATATATAGACAAATGGCCGCCCTCTAGCAGTATATCTGCTATAGGGCAGTCGGCCAAAGGTTAAAGAGTAACTCCACTTTTGTCGAGAAAAAAATGTTCCCCTCTGAGTGATTTATGTACATTGCAGGGATTTTAACAAACTTTGTTGCAGACTGCTATTCTGAAGGAGTAGCTGTAAGGCTGGCTATACACTATACAATTTTCTTGAGATTTTTGGTTTAGATTTACCAAAAACCATATAATATGAGGTCAAACCTAACACTTTCAATTGTATCCAATTAGGCAGGCCCTTGCACTACATAGTTGAAGGTAAATCTAAAGGAAATTGGGCAGAAATTGGACAGAAAATTGTATAGTGTATGGCCAGCCTTTGTCTGTGTCCATGTGCATAGTGAATCTGTATGAGAATAACTTCATAATTATCACTCAAGTGCTGCACCTGCAGGGCTCTAAAGAGGAAAGTGGCAGGGTCTGTCTCCCTTTAGACGTGATTTCCCTTTGGAAATATCTCACCAAAAATTACATTTTTGTTGCAGGGGATGCCACAATCTGACTTGTATCTTAGTGCAGAAAATAAGTAAGCCAATCACACTACATATGCATATATATATTTTCCCATGAAAGTGGAGTTATCCTTTAACTGCTTATAAAGTATTAGTTGACAGTCAGTTTAAAATTGTTAGTGAATCTAAATCTGCTAGTACAGATCAACACTCCCCTCCCCCCAATAAACAATGCTGCTGTCCAAATGTGTCTTTGTTACTCCTCCGTCAATAGTGGGGACACTTAAATACAGGAGATGTATTACTGGTGGGATCACTAGATGAAAGTAGAGGAAACAGCCTAAAAAGGAAAATCAATGCAGCCACCACATCTAAGCGTTAGTAAGCTGCAATATATAACATTTTTGATTTTGTGCTTTAATCACTTCATGTCTGGACACTTTCACCCCCTTCCTGTCCAGGCCAATTTTCAGCTTTCAGTGCTATCACACTTTGAATGACAATTGCGCGGTCATGCAACACTGTACCCATATGAATTTTTTAGCCTTTTTTTGAGACAGATAAAACTTTATTTTGGGGGTATTTATTCACCACTGGGGTTTTAATTTTTTTTGCTATATAAATGAAAAAGTCCAAACATTTTTTTAAAAAAGTGTTTTTCTTATAACATTTTGCAAATAAATAATCTTTCTTCATACATCTTGGCCAAAATGTATTCAGCTATCTTTTTAGTAAAAAAAAATAACCCAAATTATTTTATAACCAAAAATTATAATTTTTCAAAAAATGTTTTACATTTTTATTTTTTATTATTATTTATGTTTTTTTTTAACATAATATCACCCTAGCAGTACAGTGTCACCATAGTGACACTGTACTACTTGTGAGGGGTGATGAATATTTTTTTTTTTTTTCAACACTGATTGCTTTTACACCTGTAAAGGCTGTAAAAGCAATCATTTCTCCTTTCTGGTTGCATTCTTGCAGCCAATGAGAAATACTGTGAGAGCTCTGATTGGTCACAGCTTGTCACATGGTACAAGGCTGTTGTGAATAGCCTTGTACCATGTGACTTCTGTGATCATTCACAGTTTTCACAAGTAGTAAGTAATGATGTCTGGAAGTGACATCTTGCTTACTACTATTCATGTGATCACTGATTGGCCAATCGGTGATCACATGATCAGGACCTCACACAGAGGTCCAGTACAGCGATCGGTGTTCCACTGTGCTCTCTGGACACAGCAAGCACTGGATCTTGGTGCCGCGCGCTCCCAGGGAGCGTGCACAGGCAGAGAATGCGGGAGGACGATTATAAACGGCCACCTGCCCCTGCATTGCTCCCGTCCAACCATTTATGTACATGGGCCGGACGGGAAGTGGTTAAAAATAACACTAACTACAGGTATGTATTTATTAGGAAATTATTACATTTATTTTTAACTAGTGTTCTGCACAGCAGCTCTCTGGTCAGGAGAGGAAGTGCCAGCTTTAGGAACCTATCGGCTCTGTTGCAGTACACATGTGTTGATACTGAACAAACTGATTGGAGGAGAGACGAGCATGAGCAGAGTGATGACCTATCATTGCTCTTTCACTATTCAATCACTAGTCAGATGTTGTGTCCATACCAAGGTATGCTGCTGCAGTAACAGTGGAAGGCCTGACTATGTGTATAGGCAGGGGTGCCTAGAATACAAAACTGGCATTATAAAATTACAAATCCTTTGGTATTCAAAACAATTTATGTACTGTATGTCAATGGCGTATTTACCACAAGGCAAACAAGGCATTTACCTAGGATGGCATTTTTTAGGGGGGCAGCACTGCCCCCCGGAAGAAGGGACATATGTGGCATGGGGACCAGGCGGGATCCAAGAGAGGCTGCGGCTGCTTGATGGTGTATTCAGAGCCTGAATGTCGTTTCCCAGGGATGTCCAGAGCTGTGAAGGTGAGTGTCTTTCTCTCTGTTGATGGGGGGGTTGTTAGTGGAAGGCTCTCTTGGGTGGGGATAGGGCAGCGGAGTTGTTGGTCACTGTCAAGCTCTCTCTGCCAGGGTGGGGGAGGGGGGGGCATCCATTTTTTACAAAACCTAAATACACCACTGCTGTGTGTATGTAGGTGAAATGTGTACTTACTTTTCTGAATTTCAGTTTTCAAGTGCATCTAAACCCAAGAACAAATATTCTATATATTCTGCTCTGTATTCAACGCAACACTATTCTTCTCGCTGGAAGAAATGTGTCATCACCCTACCCTAGGCACAATCGGCAAAAGACAGAAGAAGGTGGGCAGGTAGGCAAAAATCTAACTGTTTTCTATATAGGTACCATTTGCATATACTACGCGCAGGTGATTTTTACAGGGGGGAGGGGGCCTAGACATTGTAAGCAGATCTGATTGGCACAGTCCACTTTAGGTCCCCTGCAAGACCAGGAAATCTAACAACCTATCGTATATGTTTTCTCCCATATCATGTTGAAAGACCTGCTTGAGTGTCTGAATTGCTCATTATTAGCAAATCTTCAGTTCTCTTTCCAAAAAAATAATATAAAAATATTTCAGTCAGACAGCTGTTATATGTACTTTGAACTGGAAACAATGACTCAATTGATAAAGCAGTGCTGAGATGGTTGTATTTTGTTCTGATGTGCAGTTGCTTGTCTGTGCTTTTATACAACCCCTGGCAAAAAGTATGGAAGCACTCCTCTTGAAAATGTTCATTCAATTGTGTAGAAAACAAAACTATCACAGACATGACTCTAAACTCTTTTCATTTAACATTCCAACCTTCTGGCTTTAAGAAACACTTAAGAAAAAAAGAAAAAAGAAAGAAAACTGTAGTCAATTGCAACTGTTTTTGCATTTCAAGCAGAGGGAAAAAATATGGAATCACTCAATTTTGAGGAAAATATTATGGAATCACCATGTACTTTGCAGTTCTAAAACAAACATCTACATCAGATTACATCTGCTAATAGTCTGCAGTTAAAAAAGAGTGCTTGCATACCTTGGTGAGCTGTTGCACCAAGTTGATTGACATGAATCATGGCTTCAACACCAGAGATGTCAGTTGAAACAAAGGAGAGGATTATAAAACCTCTTCCAGAAGGTAAATCATCACGGAATGTTGCAGAAGATGTTAGTTGTTCCCAGTCAGCTGAGTCTAAAATCTGGACCAAGTACAATCAAATGGGAAGGTTGTAAAAGGGAAGCGTACTAGTAGACCAAAGAAGACATCAAAGCATCAAGATAGAAAACTTAAAGCAATATGCCTTGAAAACAGAAAATGCACAACAAAACAAATGAGGAACAAATGGGCAGAAACTGGAGTCAATGTCTGTGACCGAACTGTAAGACATCGGCTAAAGAGAATGGGATTTACATACAGAAAAGCCAAACGAAAACCATCATTAACACCTAAACAGAAAACACAAGGTTACAGATGGCTAAAGAGAAGCAGTCATGGACTGTGGATGACTGGATGAAAGTGATGAATCACGAATCTGCATTGGGCAGGGGGATGATTCTGGAACTTTTGTTGGGTGTCATTCCAATGAAATGTATAAAGACGACTGCCTGAAGACAACATGCAAATTTCCACAATCATTGATGATATGGAGTTGCATGACAGGTAAAAGTACGGGGGAGAGGACGGTATTTACATAAATGCACAAGTTTATATTGAGATTTTGAACACTTTTCTTATTACATCAATTGAAAGGTTGTTTGGTAATGATGATATGATTTTTCAGGATGATAATGCATCTTGCCATAGGGCAAAAGCTGTGAAAACTTTCCTTCAAGAAATAAATTTAATGTCAATGGCATGGCCTGCAAATAGTCCGGACCTCAATCCATTTGAAAATCTATGGTGGAAATTAAAGAAAATGGTCCGTGACAAGGCTCCGACCTGCAAAGCTCATCTGGCAACTGCAATAAGGGAAAGTTGGAGCCGGATTGATGAAGAATACTGTTTGTCGATAGTTACATCCATGCCTCCGAGAATTCAAGCTGTTATAAAAGCCAGAGGTGGTGCAACAAAGTACTAGTGGTGTACTGTAGTGTTTTTTTCATGATTCCATAATATTTATTGAGTGATTCCATATTTTATTCCTCTGCTTGATCTACATAAACTGTTGCAACCGACTACAGTGTTCTTTTTTATTTTTTAAGTGTTTCTTATAGCCAGAAGGTTGGAATGTTCAATGAAAATAGTTTTGAGGCATGTCTGTGATTAGTTTTGTTTCTACACAATTAAACAATTGAATGAACATTTTCCAAGAGTGGTGATTCCATACTTTTTGCCAGGGGTTGTATCACAGCTCCAATTCTTGGAATACAATTATTTTTATAACGATAGTATAATGATACCTTCAAAGGAACATCTACTATTTGATAATGATGACAACCAACTGAGCTTTTGGTTATGGTGATAGCAAGATAAATGTGTGCCATATCCATAGCTGATGTACCTAGCCCAGTCTGAAAGATATACTTGCTGTAGAGCTAAAACACAGCATATTTTAAATGTACATGTATTTTTGCAAGTAAAATTTAACTTTAACGTGGTTGTAAAGGCTGAAAGTAAAAATCTTCACTGACTGTGCAGCATCCCCCCCTCACCTAAGCCCCTTCTTGATCCAGCGATGTGCACTGGAGTCTCAGCTATCCTGAGACTCCCTCTCCTCATTGGCTGAAACAATAGCGGCTGTTATTCACAACCAGTGAGCCAATGAGAAGAGAGAGGGGGAGGGGCCGAGCCATGCCTCCACATGTAAATGGATACACGGTGCAGTGGCTGGGGAGTGCGCATGCTTGGGTGCCCCCATAGCAAGCTGCCTGCTGTGAGGGGCACCCAACAGGAAGGAGGGACCAGGAGCACAGGAAGAGGAGCATGGCACCCTTGAAGCAAGGAGAGGTCGGCAATGGTAGCCTACATATTTCTCTTAGACCAGGTTTACTATGAAGTAAATGTATAATCCTGTTTACATATTTTGTTTATCGTTTTAGTGCTGATTTACATATGTACGGTGTGGATTGAAACTCAGGTTCCAAAGCTAATTGATACAGTAGCTGTTCAGCGGTTCAGGTTAAGTTTAGATCAGGTTCAGCACAGGTTTTATCAGGTTCAGGTCAGGATTTTATCCTGTCACAACTGATGTCAAGTGCAGTTTAGAAACGGTTCTCTTAGAAGTCAATAGCCTGTAATCCGCACCTGAACTGGACAGCACTGTTCAGAAATCGGACAGGACTCTTTTTTAATCCTTACTGAATTCGTACTGCCAGTGCACCAGACATATGTGAACAGGCACCATAGGAAGCAATGTTATCTTTATTATTTTTTTCATCAGGTAACTATAATTTATGAAAATGTAAAAAATCCCACCTGCAGCCAGCAGACCTTTGTCAAATGAGCTAGTCTATCTACATTCCTGCAATTACTGACAGATACAGTTATCCCCACAATTCCAGCTTCAATCCCCAGCTCACTAAACGAGCCATCATACACAGCCAAACCATCAGATACCGCCATATATGCTCAAAACAACAAGCAGACTCCTTCCATAAGAAAGGGTACAAGGACAAAACCATCAATAACAGCATAAACATGGCCCTAAAAACCCAAACAGAATATCTCCAATACAAAGAGAAAAAAACAAATAATCATGTACCTCTACTAACGACCTGCAAGCCAACACTAGAAGGGATAAGAAAGATAATTAAGGATTTGTTGCCCATCATAACAGAGGATGAAATTCAGAAATAAATATTTCTACAACCTCCAGTGATGGCTTTTAGGACCCCACCCAACCTCAGACAGAAACGTATTAGCAGAAAATGTAATTCTGACTATGAATTCACAAATAAAGGAACTAGGCCCCGCAACAAAAAAGGCTGCAAACTGCAGCCAAATCAATCCAGGAAAAATGTGTCACATACACAAAAGGGTGTATCACAGGACCATACAGCTGCACCTCCAGTAATGTTGTGCATCTCATCCAATGAAAACAAATGTAGCCAAGGATCTTATGCTGGTGAGACAGGACAGAAATTAAAAGCACAAATATTCTTGAAAAGAAACACCATTAACCACTTCCCGACCGGCCGTTGCATATAAACGGCCGGACGGTGGCAGTGCAGGGTCAGGTGGCAGTTTATGAACGGCCTCCCTGCACCCTGCTTGTGCGCGCTCCCTGGGAGCGTGCAGCACCGCGATCCGGTGCCTGCTGTGTCCTCCGGACACAGTGAAACACCGATCGTCGGACGGGACCTCTATACGAGGTCCCGATCATGTGATCACTGATTGGCCAATCAGTGATCACATGCAAAGTAGTAAGCAAGATGTCACTTGTGACATCATTGCTTACTACATGTGAAATCTGTGAATGATCACAGAGGTCACATGGTGCAAGGCTATTCACAACAGCCTTGTACCATGTGACAAGCTGTGACCAATCACAGCTCACTCTGTATTTCTCAATGAGTGCAGGAATGCACACAGAGAGAAAGAGAAATGATTGCTTTTACATCCTATATGGGTGTAAAAGCAATCACTGTAAAAAAAAAAACAAAATCTTCATCACCCCCCACAAGTAGTACAGTGGTCACCATCTAGGCTCCTGCTCCATCACTGCTGCTGGTCTGATTCCAGCATTCTGGTGTTGGTTGTGATACACTCTCCCTGTCTGTCCATCTGCAAGGTGATTGATGTGGCCACTCTATGTGAGAAAACCAAACCAGCCAAGCCTGCAGTCTCATGCTTGTGATATCGCTGGTTACATGTGCTCGAGCTCCCTGTCTGTCTGTCCTGCTCTGCTGTCTGGATTCTTTCATTGATGACCTCAAATTGGATATGGACTATTCTCTGAATTCTGTCTGCTTTTTGACTACAGATTTGACCCTGAATATTCTGGACTTGCCTGCCTTGTACCTGGACTGTCACTGAACAACTGTGCCTGTCTGCCAACTGCAAATACCTGTTTGCTGTGCAGTTTGCAACTTCCCCGGCATGGTGGCCAGGCACTATAGCATTGTGTATAAGACTTGGGGGCAACCGAGTACCGGTAGGCCTGCATTCCTTATGGGAAAGGGGGCTGCTATAGGTGAAGAAAACAGAAACCAGTTATAATGCCTGACCACCTGCATTGGTGTAAGCATGACACGTCGTTTCTCACAACTAGACCACACTATGGAAGACCCGAATGTTTCAATTATTAGGACTCATGCACAATGGACATTTTTTATTCAGCTGCTGTTTTTGGCTTCAGGCACTTTTTTCTGCAGCCAGTATACTCCCCAACATGTTATTCTATGTGTCCATACACACATAGGTTTTTATCAGCATGTTTTTAGCACTGAAAAAATGCAGCAAAATGTGGCTATCTGGCATTTATGGATGTTTTTGAGACAACCTTTTTGGTAAAACCATATGTTAGGACACTGCCATTTTCCTACAGTAAAGTACTTCATTTCCCAGTGTGCTTTGCTGCCTCGATGTCTCAGTTGATTGAACTGTGTGCAAACAGGAAATTCCTTTTATGGAATGTTCCCAATGACCTTTGCTGCCTCATTGTATCAACTGGCTGAACTGTTCCTTCAATGTCCTTTGCTTCCCAGTGTGCTTTGCTGCTCTTGCTTTCATTGTCTGACCTGTGCTTTGTGAAACGGAAAGATTTCACAATGTCCTTTATTGCCTCATTGTCTCAGCTGCCTAAACTGTGTGCAGACAGGAAATTCCTTTTAGGGACATTTCACAATGTACTTTGCTGCCTCATTGTCTCAGCTAGCAGAACTGTGTGCAAACAGGAAATCCTTTTGTGGACATATGAAGGATGCATGACTTGATATCAAAGAATGGCTCCAGAATTGTCATTGACTACTGCTTCTCTCCTCCAGCTGTCTCTGTCTCCTCACCATCCTTAACAGAATCAGTAGCATAACCTCATCAATTTACTGCACTACAGGATCCATAATGGACATGGCAAGGAAAAGAAAGATAGCTTCTAAACACAGTGCTCTCTCTGCTCTGAAAATGGCGTTTACACAACTACACGTTGACTATTCAGAAAGTGGGAAAGTGAGAGTTAAAAGTAGCAGATAGGTGTTTTCTTTCTAAAAATATTAACACGGCAAAATGCTAAACAACACTAATGTTAATAAAGAAGCAAAACACTGCGAAACGTGCGTTTTTATAATGCAGCAACGCTGCAGGCAGTGTGCATGAGGCCTTAAAGAGAACTTTAAAACTACTCAGGAGAGGAAAACTTTTGAACTAAAAATGATAATTCTATTTTAAACCAAAAAAAATATGGTTTACATGTAGACCTCAGCTTCCTAAATCACTAGTCAACATTTTTATGACTACTCTAACCTCTGTAACTCTTCAGTTCCATAGCCTTCTCCCTGCCTTATCTCACCAGCAATCCAGGTGTAATTACCATTGCTATGTACATTTGTTTAAAATATGTAAAAAACTTTTTGCGCCGCTACATTTGTGTTTTTATTCTTTCTTAGAGATTGTCTTATTAACACTCTGCTAAAACTGTGCATTAGTACTGCTTGGACCTTAATGAAGGAGGCACACCCCAAAAGCTTGTCCTGAAAAATTTTACGTTAGTGCAAATAAAGAAATGTATCACGGTCTGCATTCAATACATTCCTGCCAAAATGGCAAAATTGAGGGTTATAAATCAGTAATAACTACTAGATATGAATATTTCTGATGCACTGAATTGCGGAGGCAGCATTGAAGGGGGTTTCATGTGTCCTCAAAGCCACCAGTTTGGCTTCTCAGTTATAGGAGGGAAGAACGGAACACAAAGTTAATGTCAAGAGCTGGAATAAAGCACCGGAACAGCTCTCAACTATGGAGATTGGTTATAATTTCAAAGGGAGAAAAGAGGCACATAAATAGGTCAATTCAACCTCTGTCTTTATAACGTCTTAATAAAAATGGCAATTGTTTCTTCTTGTCACTTTAGAACACTTTGCCACGGCTCGTTTTGACTGTAATGTTAAATTGAGACTTGTTCTCATTAATGGTTTCTCTAGCTGTGAAAATCTATGGCAGACAGCCAAACTGCCTTATGTAAACGGCTTAGCCCTCTCATTGACTTCATAACACTAATATATCTGAGTTAAGAGACATCACATTTTTTTAATTGCAGTTTATAATTATTCTCTGGGCCTTTTAATTGAAGTTCAAGTGTATATGTCACCTTGACTTAATAAAGGATAAGTGGGCTTTAAAATAAAGAGCATTTATTGTTTTTCTCCTTTCCCCCAACCTAACTCTCTCCTTCAGAGATGCATGCTTACCTAGATCCGATGGGTGCAGGTCTGCTGTTTGTTCATATTTGGTGATGAAAGTCTTTACTGTACATCAGTGCCCCATAGACTCCTATAGGCTGGGTCCCAGACTCTGTGCAGGCGGTGAAGACTACTATCACTGGATATAAGCAAACAGCAAGGCTGTGGTCATTGGATTGAGCTAAGCATGCATCTGTGGTGGGGGAGGTTGGGTTTGGTCAGGGGAAGGGTCAAAAAGGATAATAAGTGCCCTTTATCAATTTGAGTACCACCCTTGAATACCCTTCATTACCAGGCCAATTTTCAGTTTTCAGTGCTGTGATAGTTTGACTAACAATTACCTGGTCATGAAACACTGTACCCAGATTTTTTTGTAATGATTTTTTGGGGGGACAGAAGCAGCTTTATTTTGGTGGTATTTAATATGCACTCTTTTTTATATTTTTTACTATATAAAAGGAAAAAAAAACAAAAAAAAAGTTTACTCTATGTTAAAATAAAAATACCAGGGAAGTATGACGACCACAAATTGACCCAATTGTTGGATTAGAATTTGGTTGAAGGTAATTACATTTTTTGCCACTTTTTTTGGAAATTATAAAATACACTGGTATTGAGGGGGTTAAAACATGGAGCTAAAAAATGATGCACTAGATTAGAGCGCATACAGGTCTTATGCTGAGGGAAACGGAGCTGATTGGGGTTAATGTACAGGTCACATTTGCAGCGAGTGGATGAAGATGAAAGGGTTAATGTGCAGATGTGCAGGATAAGGGCGCTGAAGGGTTAATATACAAGTCACATAGTCACATAGAGAGGGAAGCTGCTGATCAGATGTATAGGAGACAAGGAAAGGCAGTGAAAGGCCTGCATAACTGTCCCTAACTGGTGCTACCATGGTCTGTGTTTTGCTCAACTGCATGAGGACGGGGAAGCTCACAGATATAAACACTACACTGTTTATATCTGTGATTGCTGTAATTGGTGACTCTATATGACCAATCACAGCAATCTCAAGCTGCTTGGATTGGCTTTGTACATATTGTCTGTGAACCGAGCCATCCTCGGACAGTTCAGGTTAACAGGCATTAACAGGTGCACTAGCCCCCAACATTGGTTTATCCAGTCCCATTTATAAACTGTTCTGGGCAAATACCCATCTACCACTTCACCATTAATAAATATACGGCAGTAGGTAAGTGGTTAAAGAAAAATGTAGTTCTGTAAAATGGCAGAATTCCATTGTCACTGAAATTATTTACAAATGAATAGATTCATAAGACTGCCTACCCAGTGCTGCTCCATTCAGGGCATTGTGTTCTTTGCCATATTGGTCTGAATTGAAAATTTAGCAAATGCTCTTTTTTTGGACATTTTCAAAGCATTTGACTTCCTGTCGTGGGAGTACTTACACTTTGTGTTGTCCCGCTGGGGCTTTGAAAGGCTATCTTAGCCTGGATCCAGGCCCTGTAGTTTGCCCCTTCTGCTTCGATCACATATGTGGGTTACCTTTCTGCTCCCTTCTCTATATCTAGAGGTATGTGACAAGGGTGCCCCCTATCCCCAGCTCTCTTTGTTCTGGCACTAGAGCTGCTAGCAATGGCCTTGGAGGCAGACCTTAATGTGACAGGCATTCTTTACACAGGCCACGGGTATAAACTCAACCTTTTTGCAGACAACGCTTTACTAACCCTAACTAATCCTCTTATCGGTCTTCCTAATTTGCAGTGAGTTCTATTTCATTTCTCATCAGTATCGGGCCTCCATATTAATTTAGAGAAAATTGTTGCTGTTAATGTCACCTCAGCACCTGACTTGGTCACCCGCCTGCACTTTCACTTTCCTTTTAAGTGGCCATCATCCTCTATTGATTACCTCAATATCCACTTGACTTCCTCTTACTCTTCCTAATTTGCAGCTAATTATTATCCATTGCTACATTCCTCATCTGTCCTTATGCAATCCTGGCAGTTCCTGCATTTATTCTGGATAAGTGATATCAACTCTGTGAAAATGACAATTCTACTCAAACTATTATATTACGTTTGCATGTTACCAGTGCAGGTTCCATCACACTTTCTCTGAAAGTGTGAACACACTGCAAAATATATTCCCATGGGCAACAAGTTTAAAGAGCTAAATGAGCTCTTTCATTTCAAAGCAATCGTTTCTAATTTTTGGGGACTCTTTAATGACTGGCATAGTACCACTGGATTGGCGTAAGGCCAATGTGGTGCCAATATTTAACCATTTGCCGCCCGGCCAATGGCCGTTTGGCGGCGGCAAAAGTGCTTCTGCATTCCGGGTGCACGCCATTTGGCGTGCTCCCCGCACATGCTCAGTTTGTGCAACTGCAGAGCGGCACAGCGGCGCGATCTGTCACCGGCCGTGTACCTCGGACACGGCCGATGACAGATCTGAGTACCGGCCCCCGTTGCTGGTACCATGTGACCTGCTGTGACCAATCACAGCAGGTCACATGACAGTTGTATACAATGGATGGCTTCATTCATGCCATCTATTGTATACTAGTGCCTAGCTGTGAATGGTCACAGCAGGTCACATGCACATGTCATATGATTAGCTGTGACCAAATCACAGCTAAGCACAAAGTAATTCTTTGCTATAAGCAAATTGTGTAAAAAAAAAGAAATAAAAAAATACTGATCACTTCCCCAAAGTAGTACAATGTTACTATGGTAACATTGTACTACTTTGGTCATAGTAAAATATGAAAAACAAATCTTAAAAAAAATAAAAAAAATGTAATAAAAAATTAAAAATAATAATAAAAAAAAAAATAGATATATATATTTTTTTTTCATACTGTCACCAGTCAGTGTCCCTGTTCACCGCCATGCCAGTTATATGATGACGCTGTACTGCACTGGTGACTGGTGATGTAAAAAAAAAAATAGTGAAAATAATTTTTTTAATTTTTTAATTTTCCGAAAAATTATGACAAAAAAATACAACTTCAAAAAACTCGCCATTCCTCTTATGAAGTACGTCGGACTGTCTATTCTGCAAAAAGGGGTCATTTGGGGATATCTGTACTATTCTGACATTCTTGGACCTCAAGAAATTAGATTGGCCGTCAGTACTTCAGGATTGATCAATATTCAGAGCTATACCATAGTTTGTGAACTCTATAACTTTCCTACAAACTAAAAAATACATCCTAATTTGGGTTATTTTCACCAAAGACATGTAGTAGAATACATCTCGGCCTAAATTTATGAAGAACAATTATTTATTTGTAAACTTTTATAACAGAAACAAAGAAAAACGTGTTTTTTTTCAAAATGTTTGGTCTTTTTTTGTTAATTTAGCAAAAAATAAAAACCCCAGAGGTGATTAAATACCACCAAAAGAAAGCTCTAGTTGTGTGAAGAAAATGATAAAATTTTAGTTTGGGTACAATGCTGTATGACCGCGCAATTGTCATTCAAAGTGTGAGAGCGCTGAAACGTGAAAACTGGCCTGGGCAGGAAGGTGTAAAATTGCATGGTATTGAAATGGTTAAAAAGGGTTCAAAATCTTTACCAAGTAATTATAGACCTGTTAGTTTAACTTCTATAGTTGGGAAGATACTGGAGATTTAATAAAAGACCACATGGATGAGTTCTTGCTGGAAAAAAATATTTTAAGCAACAGACAACATGGATTCAGGAAAGACAGAAGTTGTCAAACAAATCTGATTTCTTTTTATGAGGGGGTGAGCAAAACCTTGGAAAGAGGGGTGGCGGTGGATGTGGTATACTTGGACAGAGGGGTGGCGGTGGATGTGGTATACTTGGACAGAGGGGTGGCGGTGGACGTGGTATACTTGGATTTTGCCAAAGCGTTTGACACAGTTCCCCACACACGACTAATGTGTAACGTAAAGTCTACGTGCTTGGAAAAATCAGTACTGAAACGGATAGAAAACTGGCTAAAAGATCATATTCAGAGAGTAGTGGTCAATGATTCATACTCTGAATGGTCTAGGGTTGTCAGTGGTGTACCCCAAGGTTCATTGTTGGGACCCTTACTTTTTAATATATTTATAAACGATATAGGGTCAGGGATTAAAAATACAATTTCAGTCTTTGCAGATGACACCAAGCTGTGCAGTGGAATAACGTCCTTACAGGATGTCTCCAACTTTCAAGCTGACCTCAATGCACTGTTTATTGGGTAACTTTGTTGTAAATGAAGTTCAATGTTGATAAATGTAAGGTTCTGCACTTGGGGGCTAAGAATATGCATGCATCATACATACTAGGAGGGTACAACTGGGGGAATCAATGATGGAGAAGGATCTGGGAGTTCTGGTAGATCACAAGCTTAATAATGGCATGCAATGCCAAGCTGAAGTTTCTAAAAAGAGCAAAATCTTCTCTTGTATTAAAAGACGTATAGACTCCAGAGAGAGAGATATCATTTCCCCCGGTACAAATCATTAGTAATACCTCATCTGGAATATGCAGTTCAGTTTTGGGCACCAATTCACAAAAAGAACATTGGGGAACTGGAGAAACTACAGAGAAGGGCAACCAAACTGATAAGAGGCATGGAGGAGCTCAGCTATGAGGAAAGATTAGAGGAACTGAATTTATTCTCTCTTGAGAAGAGGAGATTAAGGGGGGATATGATCAACATGTATAATACATAAGGGAGGATATGATCAACATGTATAAATACATCAGTGGTTCCTATACTGAACTCGGTGTAGCGTTATTCACTCTTAGATCATCACAGAGGACAACACAGAGGGGCACTCTGGAGGAAAAGAGATTTAATCTCCAAACACAGAAAGGTTTCTTCACAGTGAGAGCTGTGAAAATGTGGAGTAGACTCCTTCAAGAGTTTTTTCTGGCCAGCTCAGTGGATTGCTTTAAAAAAAGTCCTGGATTCTTTCCTAGATACACAGAATATAACTGGATACTAACATTTATAGGTAAAGTTGATCCAGGGAATATCCGACTTCCTCTCACGGGATCTGGAAGGATTTAATTTCCCCTGCAGGAGCAAATTGGATCATGCTTTGCTGTTTTGTCTTTTTTTGCCTTCCTCTGGATTAACTGTGGGTATGGGATTTTAACTTTTTTTTTTTTTTGGTTGAACTGGATGGACTTTTGTCTTTTTCCAGCCACACTAACAATATGTAATCTTTACAGCTTGCCCTTGCAGCAGCTAATCACCATATAATTGCTGCAGAATAGGATCATGCACTTTATCTGGGCTAATAAACGCCCTAGGGTCTCCAGATCAACTCTCTTTTTGCATAGACTGCAAGGGGGATTGGGGGTTCCTAACATAGCTAAATACTACCAGGCTGGTCAGATTTCTCAACTATCTCTGCCTAATGCCTCAGTCAATGTTCCCTTATGGGTTCCTCTGGAGCTCCCCAATTGTGCCCCCATTGCCATGTCAACGCTTCTCTGGCTCCCTTCTAGCCTTCCCCAGCAGCACTGTGTCCACTTATGCATCATAGTCTACAAGTATGGGACTCTGTGCTGTACTCTGGCTGTCTCATGTCACCATTTGTGCCTTTGTTTCCAATAACCC
The DNA here is from genome assembly GCF_062004578.1 of Staurois parvus. NCBI lineage: Eukaryota > Metazoa > Chordata > Amphibia > Anura > Ranidae > Staurois > Staurois parvus. The sequence goes on from NW_028320549.1 coordinate 2,495,694, forward strand.
TCTCTTTCCACCGAGCTTAAACTAACCACAGGTGTTTTCTTGGAGGAACACCAATGGGTTTTTCCACTTTCGACACTTTCTATCCTCCAGGTCCTTTCCCACATGGGCCTCTGTTCAGGAGACCCATGACATCCCTCAGTCGGAGTTCTTCTGTTATCTTTAACTTCAGCATTAGCTCACCGCATTATGCAGAACTTCCACATATCCATTCCAGAAAACTGCCTTTGAGCATACCTACCAACATTACCCTGGTTCCCCAGGTCTTTTTTTCAGCCCTGTATGTTTCTCTGAGCGTTCGCTCGTCTCATACTTTCCTTTCCTATGTCACCCAATGGGAACGAAATCTGGCGGTTGAAATAGACCTAGCGGACTGCAACCAGGCCTGGTCTACTGTAGCTAAATGCTCATTTAACACAGCCTCCTTGGAGGTGGCATATAAGGTGCTATTACATTGGTACTGGGTTCCAGCCGTATTGCCCATGCAAATCCATCCGACAATGACTGCTGTTTTGGGGGTTGTCGCCATTGAGGTGATGCTCTGCATATGTGGTGGACATGCCATTAATTGATCAGGTTTTGATTCCACATATTTGGCTTCCTTTTCACTCTGTTTCACCTACGTATAAATAGAGAGGCCAGGTTTGCCTTATTACACTGCCTCATACAGAGTTTGTTTGCTCATCAGTAGAAACTTGCCTCCTACCCTTCTCTGTCAGCTACCAGAAAGATAGCTCAAGCCTAAAAACAAAAGTCTGCCCCCTTCCAGAGGATGAGGGACTGTATGACTGCACTTATTCTCAATGAACAGATGTCTAGTATCTGAAATGACTCACAGGATGGTTCTCAAAATCTGGGAACCATGGCTGATGTATGCCTTTACCATTCTCTCTCAAGCCAGTCTGGGCCTACTTTGATGGGCAGACCCATTCCTCCACAGTCCTTGTCCCCCTCCTCACTTCTGGTTTCTGGACATCTGGCTGACTCTTTTCTCCCCCTGTTCTACCTTTACCTCCCTACTTCCTAGGTACGTGACTCCTTTCCCTTGTCGCGTCATCTTCTAGCCTAGTCTTTTTTATGTTTTTGCTCAACTCTCCTACCCTCTTGTATCTACATGAGCTGCAGAGGGCAAACTCACATGGGTACAGATAGCTCTAGGGAACACCCCAGTACTGTGAAGGGGGACCCTCCTGGTCCTCTACTCTCTGAAGCCAACAATATGTATTGAGTTCTTGTTGCTGTGTCGGTCTTTGACCGACTTCCAATGTTCTTGTTTTACCATCTTTTGCCTTTATGTTTGCTCACTTTAATTGCAAATACCACTGCTAGCCCCTGCATGGGCAAATCTATTGCTTACCTATTTTCTGTTTAAAACCAAAAAACATTATTGAAATAGAAAATTTAGCAAAGGCTAATTGCTCCTTTGTAATAAAATGCACTATACAATCAAGAAGTCCCAGTACTTCTAAAAACACTTTTTTAGCTTTAAAATTTGAAGTTTAACTTAAGTGCCATATTTCTAGGCCCATCGCTGCTTACCCACAGCTGGGAGTGATCCATTCTCTTGTGCCTGTGATCTGAGATACCCCGTACATTGATTGGGCTCCCACCATTACTAGAACAAGTACTCATCCTTTTTCAAGACCCGCACATGCACACTTTTCTTCCTGCTGCCATAGTGGTCCATTGTTGTCCCCCACTCCTTCATTGTCCAATGCCGCCAATCACTTCTGGGTTAAATGTAGGCCAGCATCTTTCAACCAACTGCCTGTGAACCCAAGCTGTCAATGACACACCCGCTAGGGGTGCATCATTATGCAGCCCACTAAACTCACAGTACTGTTGGACTGAGTGGTGCTCACACATCATTACATGTACCTTCAAGAAATAAGAGAAAGGTTCCATAATATCACCAGACTTTCCTGGACACTGTAGAAAGGTATGACCTAAAAGTCTGTGAAGGTTCTCATTTATCCAGGTCTTGGTATAGCTATTAGTAGTTGAATACATTCAACAGGACATGTCCTGTAATGTTAAAGATGTTTTGTAGCTTATCCAAGCCACTTCTCTAGTTCCTAGAATATCCAGTATGACCTAGAATGTCAGATAGCAGTTTACGTCGTGGACTAAAGGATTATAGACTCACCGGCCAATTTATTAGGTACACATTGTTAGTGCCAAGAAAATATCCCCCACACCATTACACCACCACCAGCCTGAACCGTTGATACAAGGCAGGATGGATCCATGCTTTCATGTTGTTTATGCCAAATTCTGACCCTACCATCTGAATGTTGCAGCAACAAGTCTTCCCATTCTCCTCTGACATCAACAAGGCATTTTCATCCACACAACTGCAGCTCACTGGATATTTGCTCTTTGTTGGACCATTCCCTATAAACCCTAAAGATGGCTGTGCATGAAAATCCCAGTAGATCAGCAGGTTTTGAAATACTCAGACCAGCCCGTCTGGCACCAACAACCATTCCACATTCAAATCACTTACATCCCCTTTCTTCCCCATTCTGATGCTCATTTTGAAATTCAGCAAGTCATCCTCACCATGTCTAGATGCCTAAATGCATTGAGTTGCTGCCATGTGATTGGCTGATTAGCAATTTGTGTTACCAAGCAATTGAACAGGTGTACCTAATAAAGTGGCCGGTGAGTTTAAATCTCATTTATAGATAATTTTAACATTAAAATAAGGAACACCAAGAATGAGCAAATGGAATAAAAAATACTTTAATGCAATCATTACAACTTGCATGGCTAGTGGAGGAAGTCAGAGCCAAGACCTCCAGAGAGCACATCTTGCTGATGAAGGGTTCTACAGTTCTAAAAAGCCAATAAGTAATTCATCCCACTAAAAGCCACCGAAAATAGAGTTATTCCCATTGAGAGAGCTTAAAAAGCGGGAGATCTGAACTTATGTTTAGACCCACAGATGGATACAACTTCTCGTGTGCAACGAGAGGGAGGTAGGTCTATGAAGACCTTAAAGAAGGAGATACATGAGGGCCAACTAGTGGACATATGGAGAATAACGCATGGAAAGGAAAGAGACTATACCTTCTTCTCTAATGCACACGAGACTTACTCGAGATTGGATTATATAATGGTAGACCATCAACTTATTGAGAGGGTGGTTAAAGTAGAAATAGAGACAATGACTATCTCAGACCATGCCCCAGTTATAATGAAGGTAAGATGGGGGAGGCAGTGGACAAGGGGGGTAGGATGGAGGTTAAATGAGGCCCTTTTATTAGATCAAGAGATCGATCAGCAGATCAGAAAAGAGATGGAAAGATACTTTCAAGAGAATGAAACAGGGGATGCATCAGTGGCCACTGTCTGGGAATCCCATAAGGTATATATTAGGGGTATATTGATCGCGCTAGGGGCAAAAAAGAAAAAGGAAAGGAGTAAGAAACTGACAGGGCTCTTAAAAGAAATATACGACCTGGAACAGATCCATAAAAATAGAATAACAAGTGAGATAAGGCAGAAGGTATCAGGAAAGAAGAAGGAGTTGGAGATATTAATGGAAGAAGAAAGGAGGAGAGTACTCAATAAAGTAGCAGTGGAGAGGTATAGATGGGGAGATCGACCAGGAAAACACTTAATGAGAACCCTGAGAAAAAAGAAAAATAGAAATTATATAGAAAAAATAAGAAATCCCAAGGGAGAAATGGCTCACTCTACTAAAGAGATTGGGAAGGTATTCAAGGAATATTATAGCAAGCTGTATAATATTAATTCCCAGAAATTAGCAAATAATAGTGAAAATGAAAACAGAGAAAAAAGAAGGGCATATTTAAAAAATGCAGGACTACCAAAGATAGATGAAGATCTATTGAAATCCCTGGAGTTGGAAATTACAGGAGGAAATAAAGATAGCGTTGAAAGATACTAAGGTGGGGAAACGGGGCACGGCAAAAATATATAAAATTCTCACTGAATTAGTCACGGAGGTAAAACCAATGTATATAGAAAAATGGGAAAAGGACTTGGGGACAGAGATAGATGAGGATAAACAGAGAAAAATATATAGACTCACACATGAAAATATCAGCATGAGAGAAGTGGAGGTAAATTATAAATGTTTGGTAAGATGGCACATCACACCAAAGGTAGAACATAAAATGGGTATAGAGAGAACACAAGAGTGCTGGCGTGGGTGTGGAGGGATTGGTACGTGGTTTCATATTTGGTGGGAGTGCCCAAGGATTCAAAGTTTTTGGGAGAAAATGGTCAACTTAATAGAGAAAATCTCAGGGATAAAGATAGGATTAGATCCAGAAGTGTGTTTGTTACATAAGACAGATATACCAGTGAATAAATACAAGGATTCGGGTATATGGTACTATGTGAATGCAGCAAAGGGGTTGATACCTAGATTCTGGCATAGTTTAGAGGTTCCGAGAGAAAAGGATTGGGTAGAGAGAGTAAATCAGATTAGTAAGATGAAGAAATTATACTATATCCAAGAAGGTAAGATGGAGATATATAATAGGAGATGGGAGAAATGGGAAGATTTTGAACTTCAAACGAATATATATGAAGCAATAGAAATGAGAAGAGAAGAGGGGTAGGATACGCTTGCTTTAGACAGAATGCAGGGAAGAACGCAGAGTGGGGGGGTTTTTGGGGGGGAGGGGGAAGGGGGTAATGTTTTAAGAAGGGAAAAATAAAGGATAAGAAGGAATTGTGTATTTATTATGAAAAAGATGAAAGTGTATTGTTATCTCTATGAAAAATTAATAAATATTTAAATAAAAAAAAAAAAAGAGAGATCTTAAAACTGATCTTGAGGCAAACAGCTAAAAATGCAGTTAAATATTATACAGTACATGAGCTGTTTTACCTGTTAAAAGATGTGTAATTCTGTTCAGCCTATCCTGAGATTTACGTAGCCTGCCAAACATCGCAACCAGTTTGGTGACCTGACTTATTCATGAGCTTTACAACTTGGTCATCTCCCTGTACCAAGCCTGTGACAGTGTAGGAGCAACAACAAATATTCCAATCCACGGGTGTCAAACTGGCAGCCCTCCAGCTGTTGCCAAAAGTCCCATGAGGCATTGCAAGACTGACAGTTCCAAGCATGACTCCCAAAGGCAGAGGCATGATGGGACTTGTAGTTTTACAACAGCTGGAAGGCCACCAGTTTGACATCCATCTGCCTTCTTTTTCTGTCAGCGTGTTCCTTGTCAGCACATTGCATGCAGCAGAATCTCATTGACTCATAATTCTACGTCTGCTTCTCTCACCATGCATTCAAGTTCTACATTTAACAACTACATTTAAAAATAAAATCCTATAATGTTGCGCTCCCAAAACACTCCAATTTATAGTTATGTGTTAGATGTTTGCGATCCGACTATATAGAGGACATAAATTTTATGTTGTATATTAGGGAGACCCTTTTTTTGTTTTCTGGCTCGCAAGACACCTTAAATACATTTAAAAATACATTAAATGATCTTTCAGTTCAAAAATAGTTGCATTTGTTTTTTGTTTGTTTTTTTAATATCTGCTTGAAGTTCAGCCTAAAGCATATGCAATCACATTACAAAAAAAATGAAATCCAAGTTGAAGCCATACACTAAGAGCTTGTACTTTGCGGTGACAATGCTACTGATCATTATAAGACAGGGGGTGAGAATTGTCGCCCTGAAAAAGAAGCGACTGCAATCAAATTTTAAACGGTTTTATTGAGCTAAAGAAAAACTTTACGCTATCAGGGTTACATCGCACACAAGATATACATTTGTAGCTTTGGGTTTACAAAGACTTTAGCCTTTAATATGAAGCCTCTTTGTTAGTGCTGATGACCAAGTTTCACCTTTTTGCCCATTGGGTACATGTTTTCTAAATGACAGATACAATTCTCTGTCCACCTTCTCTACCCAAGCAGAGATATAGTATTTTATATATAATATTTCCCAGAGGCGGAATCATTCCCATCTCACCTGCTGTCTGTAGGCTCAGCCCTGTGTCCAGCTTGTTGTGCGGCTTGTTGCTGATGAACAGGTAGCAGAGGACACAAACGGTGATGATAAATGCCAACAGGACCACAGCAGCTATGGATAAACCCACCAGTGCTCCCACGCTGCAGAGACAAAAAGCACACATTACTTGACTAGCAGTCTAATAAATTAACTGTTTTCCATTATAAAAAGCCAAATCTACCCAAAGCTGACAACTCAATTTCATATAGTGGCTGCTAAGCTGAACCTCATGCTGGCTTCTTTTTTTTTGGCCTCAGGATCTTATTTTGAATGTAACTTTTCGAAAATTTCAGTTACACACCTTGTTGTACATAACCCCAGTCTGAGCGGGTTGTTTCATATAGATCAGTGGTTTCCAACCCATGGCCCTAGACGGCTATGAATGCAGCCCAACACAAAATGGTAAACATACCTAAAAATGTTGCTTTTAAAAAAAAAAATTGTAAAAATGTGTTTACACTTAGCCAGTGGCGTCCCTAGGCAGGTGCGGGAGGTGCGCGACGCACCAGGTGACACCTGCTGCACGGGGTGACACTGGACCCACTCCACAAAAAGGTAAGTTGTAAAGCAAGCCGACAATCCCCGCAGGATGGATTGGATCTGCGGATTGAGGAGGATAATGGATCGGACTCCGATCCATTATGCTCAATCCGCAGATCCGATCCATCCCGTGGGGATCATCGGCATGCAACCTAAACGCGGTGACGCCCGACCCGTTCCATGAAAAGGTAAGTTGTAAAGTAAGCCGATGATCCCTGCAGGATGGATTGGATCTGCGGATTGAGGAGGATAATGGATCAGACTCCGATCCATTATGCTCAATCTGCAGATCCGATCTATCCTGCGGGGATCGTCGGCATGCAACCTATACGAGGTGACGCCGGACCCGTTCCACAAAAAGGTAAGTTGTAAAGTAAGCCGACGATCCCCGCAGGATGGATCAGATCTGAGGATTGAGCATAATGGATCAGAGTCCGATCCATTATGCTCAATCCACAGATCCGATCCATTCTGTGGGGATCGTCGGAGAGGGTGTCACCACGTGTTATCACACCGGGTGACACCAACCATAGGGACGCCCCTATACTTAGCGAACACATGCAACTGAAGAAAAATTTTACAGTGTCTCTTTACTGTACTTTTATATTTAATCTCTTTTTATTGACTATTGACAGATAATACAGGGTTCAAATTGTATGTGAACAAGTGCATCCAATCAAACAAAAAAAAGTGCATAGATCAATCAAAAAAATATTGTGTTAAACAGTGGTTACAAGACATAGATAACTAGTATAATGTTGGAGCCTTCCAGTCTTCAGAAGCCACTGGACTACACTAACATAACAGCAGATGTAAAACAAAATAGGTATGTACCATGTGGGACACCAAACAGCAAAATCCAGTTCAGCTGGGGATAAGATATTTGGGCTAGCAGGCAATATAGTAAAGCCAGCCATCAACTGAAGTATACAAAAAAGTTAGCATGGTAGTAAAAAGACAAAAGAAGAAAAAGAAAAAAGAAAGAAAAGAGGAAGAAAAGAAGGAGGGGAGGGAAGGTGAAGGGGAAACATAAGGGAGGAGCCCAGAAATAATGAGGACTTCAAACCTTCGTAGATATTTAGGAGTCAAAGTCAGAAGAGTATCTGATTCTTTGGTTTCTGAAGAGGATCAGACCATACCATCCACATAAGTTTGAATGAGTCAGATTTATCTTCATCCCATGTGATCATCTGTTCCAGGTACTCAATCTTGTCCACCTCACAAGCCCATTCAGCCAACAATGGAGCCCAGACTGGTGCCAACACCTGGCTATCACAGAATCAGAAGCTGTGATAAAGTGCCTAAGGTCCTTTTGATTTGTCTATAGGAGCCTGGCAACATGGACAATACAGTAATCTGAGGTTTATTTGGGATTTTGTCCCCAACCAATTTGTCAAACAAGTGAAACCCACCAGCTCATAGGAACGGGACTGAGTGAGTAATCATATACCCCTTGAGCAGTTAAAGGGGAAAGAAACACTCTGGTGGAGAACCTAATTAGCTCCTTACCTGGGACTGTTTATCTTAAAGTGGGAGGCACTGGATCCCCTCGCCCAGGGATTCCTTCAGACAGCTGGATAGAAGAGGATTATCTGAGGTCTGGGGTGGTATACCAGGAGAGGCTGGAGAGCTCTCCAAGAAAGTATTTTGCTGTGTAAAGTCTTGTACATAGTTCCAGGAAGTTGTCCTCAGTTACATTTCTACTGGGCATCCCATACACCCCTTACCCCATCCAATTTATTTATCCCCTAATAAAATCCAAAAAAAGCCAAGCTCAAGGACTGTTTACTGTCTCCTGGATGCGTCTGTGAGGAATGCTTGTTGCCTGGCTGAGCAGGACCACAGGGGAACCCAAATCTCTAGTGACCCCTAAGGGGGTAGTGCTCCATTTGCATGTTACCAAAATGTCTTTATCTGGATGTCTAATGTTGCTTCAGGTAAAGCAGAACCCTAGAAATGCCAATCCCTGGAAGAACAAAGTCCATGCAATGTTCCTGGACTGAATGGGAATTCTATGTAGTCCAAATCTTACATGAAGGCACTCCAGCATAGGATATGGGTTACTCTCCCAGAATCCCCCACGAAGGCCAAGTGATGTTACCCTTGCCTAGCCAAACACGTTCGAGTAAAGTGAGTAATTTTTATTACATTTTTCTTCTAATGTTTTTCTTTATGGTTTTCAATTAGGATTTGTAATCTGGAGATGGCAGCTTTCATTTTATATATAAGGACTGCTTTAAACGTAGGACCATAGGTTTGCAAGGACCATACCTCAGTCACCGTCTAGTTGTGTCCTCTCACCAACTTACCATTTTGTTATTTTTGCAATTAAGGAGCATGTTTGCTTTGAAGTATAAAAATAACAAAGTGATGGCTGTCTTCTATGTTCCGTTTTGTCCTTGCTACAAAAAAGCTTAACAGCAGTACAAACAAATCTATAATGTTACTAATGTCATATCCCTTCCTGAAAACTAGGACAGCCAAGAATCATTATTTTATAGACGGGTAACAGAAGGGAAGATCAGGGAAGTGTCGGCATGATGCTTTGTTGGGATTGTTGTGTGGTGGTGATTCTTGCAGTTCTGTTGTCCTAATTTTATACCTTACTCCTTTGGTAGAGCTGCAGGTGACTCCTAAGTCATTTAATTTGTCAGATTCAGTAGGTAACCAAAACACAAACAATACATATTCAAAATAGATGTAGCACCTTCTTAGTGTAGAATGCAAAGTAAATTTAGTTTTTTGCTCCTTCTATAATCAGGGGAGCAGTGGCTGTTTGGTTTGGCCTGTTCAGGGTCTCACAGGCTGGAAGTTTGATTGCTTCTCCTGCCTCTGGAAGAAGCTTCAAGAGCTTAGGGTGTGAAATTCAATTAACCAGCCTGAATATTTATCATGCTCTATCATTGAGAGGAGTGTCCAGAGGAGGGCTGCAAGGATACTAAATAGTCTGAAGTACTGGAGTTCTGGGTTCTCTCTCCCCAGGAAGGTTCCAGAGCCTGAGGGACTACTGCCCTCAGGCAGCCCATGGACTGTGCAGCTGTTCTAGAGGCCTTAGTGGTGTAAGGGCTGAGGGCCTGGATGGATTTTCCTCGAAGCTAATTGCAGGACCTCACCACAGGAGATCTAGTCTGGAGAAGGACTGTCTCACTCATTGAACCATGTCTAGAGGAAGCTGGAAGGTGGCAGCTGTCCTGGGGACTTGTGAGTAAAGACCCTAAATTGATCCCTGTTACAGTGCAGTGTTCTGGAAATCACATTGGGTAAAAGTTGTTTTGCATAGGCACAAGGTAACCAGATGCCAAAGAAACCTGCCTCATGGTCTTCAGCTGTGAGGCCTTAGACTGCTCAGAAACTTGCTTTATGGTCCCCAGTTGTGAGGTCTCAGCCAGCTGTGGCAGTTTACACTGTCCAACATTCATGTTTACATAAAGCAGAACTTCAAAACCAGAAGGAAATTCCATTTTTCATCCTCCTTCTCTGTCTTTTTTGGGGGGGAGCCGGTACCTGACTTTGACAGGTACCCACTCCCACTTCCGTTCAGATTCCCGCAGCGATCCAAGCAGACGTTTGGCCCTACCTCCTATCTTCGCAGCCTCTTTGGACATGTCACAAGTCCCAGTAGACTGCCTGACCATTCACTGGGCAGTGGGCAGCCAGCTGTGAAGCCATAAGAAGTCACAGTCACCTGCCCAAGAAGCTTGCACCTAGGCCCGAAGACCAGCAAAGAGCCAGGTCGGGTGAGGACATTGCTGGATCTTGGGACAGGCAAGTGTGTGTGGTTTTTGAAAGTCAGCAGCTACAGTATTTGTAGCTGCTGACTTTTATATTTTTGCTTGCAGGGTGAAGTTCCTCTTTAAGGATACAATTGTCCTCTAATTGCTATGATCTAATCGTTTTGGCGTATCCCACACCCTAACCCCTCTCCTGTTAAAGTTTCTTCAATAAAACACCTAGACTGTGTTACTGAAGCTGGTGTGAATGAACTGGTTCTTGCAGTGGTGGTCAGTCTCTGTACTTTCACAGCCTCTGTACCAGTTAATACCAGCGGCCCCTACAGAGAGAGCACGATATACAGTATATATATATATATATATATATATATATAAAACCTAGGGCAGTCTTACCTGGGGCTGTAACTATGTGTAATGGTAAAAAAACATTAAAGGACCCCACCTTCTCTCTCATCTCTAACTCAAAGGCAAAATTCCTTTAGTAAACAGAATACTCACTGCCTTCCCAGCAATCATATAGATTAGAGGTTCCCAAACTATATATACATTCATTTTATTCAGCTGCAAATGTAGCCACACAGCTCTGGGACCCATAGCGGTAACAAGATCTGCCATGACGTAATTCCAACACTGGTATTACCACTACACTCAAAAGGGGGGAAATCTTATTGTCAAAAGCCATTCATTTACAATGGCACTCCAATGCACAAGTACGGTAGCTGGCAAAGCACCAGCTCAGCAGTGCACCATGACACACATAACTTGTATGTAGTGGAGGTATGTTTTTAATCAACATTAGGAGCTGTCTTAATGCAAATTTAATGTGTGTGCTGACATACTGCAATGAAATTGAAAAAGTGAAGGGACTCTTCAAGCACTCTTCAGTCATTGAGGAACTGTAAATTCCAGCATGTCTCGTTGCCCAGTGGAAGATAGGTTCTGCTAAGTGTTCTTGTTCTTAGAGGGCTGTCAGGATATAAAAACACTCTTACATATTCATGAATAAGTGTACTTGGCTCCTTCTGTAATCAGAGGAGCAGGGGTTGCTTGGTTTGGCCTGTTCAGGGACTCGCAGGCTGGAAGAAGTTTCCAGAGCTGCTTCTTATGGTTTTGAAGATCAAAGTAGGATACTCAAGGGCATAATGATAACCATAGCAGTCCACAATGCTGCTGTAGGGCCTGGGAGCCAGCCACCCCTTTTTCAATAATGTAACCACCACCCACATGGATTCTTGGCTCCTCTGCCCTGCTACTACCTTCCTCATCCCCAGGAAAAGCTTTAATAAATCAAGACAGTCTTCTCATGTCCTCTAATGAGCAAATACTGATACCTTTCCCTCCAGTACCAGGACATGTGTATGGGCCTGCACCCTGATTGGTTGCTTATGCTGTCAATCAAAGGCAAAAGTCTGCAAATTGTACTAGAAGGCAAAAATACCAGTCATTTTCTTGGAGATAAAAGCAATTCCCCAATGGTGGGGCTGGACCTAATAAATGTTAGAGATTTCTCCACATATGCTCACCCCATCACCTATTTTATAAGGTATGTTTAGTGGCTCAAAAAAGGAGAGGAGCAGGGGGCGCCTTTCTCCTCCACCTGATGCCAATGCCCCTCAAGCAGTAAAAAAAGTCCCCACTAATACATCTCCACAGTGCAGCAAAAGATTGCATTCCATTATGCTGGAAACAGGCCTCTTTTTCATCAACTGGCCTCCTGATAAGTAAAGTCCATTAAATCAGAACTGTGGAAAACCTGAAGGTGGATGTAAAGCATACTGAAGAGCGGTTTCCAAACCTCAAGAGAATACAGTACCCCCCTGAGTACCATATAAGTGCTTAACCCTGTTCCGTATTTTTTTCTCCTTCTCTTCTTTTTTTCTCTTTGGCTGCTTCTATCAATGCTCTTTGATTCTTCCTTTCCCTCTTCTGATTCTCTTCTGTCTCCCATGGGTCAGCTTCTACATCTGGATGCACACTGATGTTCCCATAGGAATCCCACTACCTGCTCACCCAACATGCCCCCTAATTTTGGGTTTCCTGAAGGTAGAACAACACTAGTCAAGTGCAGGGGCGGACTGACCATTTGGAAACTCAGGCGTTGCCCGAGGGCCTGGGGTCAGTAGGGGGCCCCATGAGATGCCCCTGGTACCTTTTTCATAGGCTTTTTTGAGTTTGGGCAAGGACACAGGGGCCCCATGATCCCATATTGCCGGGGGCCCCATGAGTTGTCAGTCTGCCCCTGGCTTGGCCTGATTTAGTTAATTTGGCTCCATGGGGTGTAGCTCTCATGTCACTTGTAGATTCCACCAAACATCCCTTAATAACCAATCCCATGGAATATAGCAAATGTTTGTGCTGGATAATTTCGACTGATCATTTTTCCTTGACATAATCAAACTTTGAGGATGGTTGGCTGTGCTCTTCTTATTGCCTCCATTAGTAAAAATATGCACATGCTGGTGATCCAGGGATGTGTGTTCATGCATTAAACTGTGGGGGAAAAAAGTTGATGTGGTCATACTGTTCATAGTGTCCAACACCCTCTATTGCAGTGGTAGTCAATGTTCTAGACCTAGAGGCCCTCAAGTGTGGCCCCTGACATCACCAGAGGGTCACACCTAATATTCAGTGCATGTTATACTACAGAAAACTGAGACTGTATAAAACTACAGTAGTAGTGGGCAAAGATTAAGGGAATGCTACAAGAGCCTGTCAGAGAATAGGGGTACGTTATGCAAGACTGCCAGAAATTGTTTTACAACCTGACACTGACAGGGAGAGAGATCAACTGAATAACAGGACATACAGCCAGGGCCGTAGATAAGGGGGTACCACCAGTCCACTTGTACGGGGCCCAGGCCAGCAGGGGGGCCCAGGCAGCTGGGTGAATCGAATGCTGGCAGGGAGGGGGATCGGTATGGCAAGAGGAACAATTACTGGAACTGATCCCCTGTATGGCTCTCCCTGCAGCAGCTGAAAGCTGGCTTCTTCTCCTCTCCCTTCTGCTTTCTTTCAGCTGCTGCAGAGTAAGCCATACAGGGGATCAGTTCCAGTAATTGCCCCCTCACTGCACCCATCACCCTACCTGTGCACCATACTTTTCACCCTGACAGTTTCCCCTTGCAGTGCTGCCGAAATTCCCTCCTCTCCCTCTGCAGCTGCAAATACATAATAGGATCCTTCAGGATGGAGAGTGGGGGAACGGTCCGGTAAATAAGTCACATTTACCAGCCCCTTCCTTTCCTGAGTGAACACAATGACCGATCAGTACCGATCATTCACTGTGTTCATTCATAAATAAAGCATGGTAAACCGTTTTTCTTGGGGTGGAGGGCCCTGTCAAGTTGGCTGTATGGGGCCCCGTGGTTTCTAACAGCAGCCCTGCACACAGCAAACCCTGGGAGATAAGTCGGCACTACTAGAACAGATTTAGAGTGGAGATCCTCCTTTTAAATCTCTGTTGTTTTCCCATGAGAAAAGCATTCTCTGAGGATGTGATCTCCTTTCTGCTTCCATTGGTATAAAAAGGCAAACTTGACCAATCCAGGCATGCATATTTATGCACAATTCTGTGGGGGGAAAAATCCAAGGGGTCCTAAAAGTGCTGAGCATCCAAGCATCCTCTAAAGACTATGGCTTGGAGTTACCTGGCGCTGGTATTCAAACCAAATGCATGCGCGGTCACTGTCAGTCAATTAGATTTCATCTCCTAAAGCAAACTTCAGAAAAAAAGTGCTGTAAAAAAGACTAAAGGTTGGTGAAATAATTTTTACTTCTTCTCTCAATGTCCTAATTTCTAAGTAATTTGAACTGAGAAATCAATAGTTGTGGCGCTGTCAGAAGTAATCATAGAAAGCTGCAGAAAGTCAGTAGCTCCTGACACTTCTCTCTGTCTAGAAATTTAAAGCAGTATTAAACCCAAAAGCAAACCTTTGTTATATTGCAGCTGACCAATTCTTAGATGTGGTGGTTGCATTAATTTTTTTAGGCTTTCTTTCATTTATCTTCACCTGGTGATCCTGCCAGTAAGTCTGATGTTTTTCAAAGAACATGCTATTGCAGTTACAGGGATGAGACAACCCATTTACCACTGACAAAGGGTGCTTACAATGATCAGCTTTTATTTATTTATGTAAAATGTTTATCCTAAAAGGAACAAAACTGTTTGCTATAATTGCCTATAAAGTGTGAACTTAAGGCTGGCCATTCATTATACAATTTTCTGTTCAATTTCTGCCCGATTTGCTTTAGATTTACCTTCAACTATGTAGTACAAGGGCCTGCCTAATTGGATACAATTGAAAGTGTTGTTTAGGTTTGACCTCCTATTATATGGTTTTTGGTAAATCTAAAGCAAAATTCTTTAGAAAATTGTATAATGTATGTCCAGCCTTTGTTTGGCTTCAGTGTGCTAGTGTATCTAAATCTGCTAGTCTATCTAACACTCCCTCCCCCTAGGCTGACAATGCTGCTCTCCAAAGGTGCCCTTGTGCTCCTTCCTCCAGAGTGGGGGCACTCTAATACAGGAGATGTGTTACTGGCCAGATCACCAGGTGAAAACAGAGCGGGTAAAAAAGCCTAAAAAACAAAACTAATGAAGCCACCACATCTAATGATTGTTAAGTTGCAAGACATTATATTTTTTGTTTCAGGTTTAAAGAGTTCATGTCACTTTACTCTGACAGTGTCTGCTGATCGCCGACCCCATCAGCACATTATACTCACCCATCCATTCTCCCTTGTCACCATCCTGCTGCAGGAGTCCTTTGTGTTTTAGATGGCATCAGAGCTTACCGCATGGATGAAGTCCCTTCCCCTTCCCACATGACAGTGTTTCAGCCTGGCAATTGGCTGCTCAGGCTCCAGGACTGTCACATGGAGGGAGGTCACACGCTTCCCATACTTGGAAGCTCTCCTTCATTAGATCAATGGAGCGATAGTTCTAAATGAGCTGGGAGGTGGAGAGTGAGCAAAAATTGGCTAGTATAGTTTGATGGGGAGACATGCTGTCAGCACGCACTGCCACTAAATGGACAAAGTGACATTCTCCCTTTAAAGAGAACCAGTCATCAATGGCCTTTGTTAATGATCTGATTGTTCACTCTTGAATTGGTATAATGTAGCCTTACCTCTCAATAATTGTTTGACCTTTTGTTCGGTTCTAGTCTCTCCTGTTCACATGTGCCAGGCTGCCTTCTCTCCTACCTTATCTCCACTCTATTCAGAAACTTAAAAAAACTGTCGTATGACAAAGCCGATCTCAGGATTACATTAA